>NC_035109.1:302026453-302671661 GCF_002204515.2 Aedes aegypti
CATGAGATTTTATGCATAAGATTTTTTTCATTGTGTTTCAGTCGAAACACAAATGCACGGTGAATGGACCCTTTTTAGTATGTATGGTTCCTATTACCGTGCATTAGTATAAAAGGCTTGAAATTATTGGGTGGAATATTGGAAACAACCGGCGCTCCTAATGAACCAAATTGTAGATTAGAGTAAAGCAATTCAAATTAATCATTTAAAAACCTAATTCAAACCTAGATTGAAAGGCTCCTAGGCCGACCACATTAACTGTAAAATTATTGTAATCAAATAAAACAAAGAAAAATAAATACGAATTAGAACCGAAAGGGTAATATTGGATTTATTGTTATGTCGTTCATATTTAGTTTTTGACCGAATATGTAATGATTTGGAGTCAAACGATTTTGATGACAAAATAATGATTTAGCCATGTTTTCAACATTCTATGCCTTTTCTTGTAAAATAAGATTTAAATACACATAAAATTGAGTGCGCATACTACTAACAATATATTTGCTCCATCAACAACGTTTCTTCAAGATACAAAATAAAATCATGACGAAATCTATACGCACGGTATATGGTGCACCAGCATGCACGGTGAATGGTGACATAGAACGGTACGAGGCGACCTTAACATGATATTTGTAAACATAATTTTTGAGTAATTTGAGTGATTTCAGATTTTTCCCCGAATTATGGTTTAATTGCATGCTTCGTAGTGGTATTTGCTTCAAATTATTTGGAAAAATTATATATATTTTTTTAAATGCAGATATTTTTTAAATGCACGGTGAAATTGATCACCGTGTCACACGATTTTATTTTTCAATAATATAACACAAAAATCAATGCAACATATAGTTAATAAACATTGTTTACCTAAACTATTGTCGAATTGTAAGTTTTAGAGTTTTTCGTGTTAAAGAAATTTTATTTCTATGAAAATAACGCAAAATTCCAAATCGTGTTTGGTGTGGCATTGGCAAACATCTATAAACTTCTAGTTTTAATCAAGGATTTGGACATGGTGTTAACCTGAAAGTTTGTAAGAATGCTTGAAAAATATCCCCAAAACAGGTTTTATCATCCAAATTTATACCAGTTTACTCATTTTGCTGAAATAATTGTTTTTTTTTTTTATATAGATATCAGAATATTTCTCTAGAAACTGCCTACATTTAGTCGTTTTTTGCGGCATTCTTGAAATTTAATTGTTAATTGTTTCCTAAACTCTTGCATTGTTAGCAATTTATCAAGCATATTTGGATCCAGGATGTCCAAAATAAGTGAGTAAAGTTAAATTGACGCTTATATTGAGCTGTTCGGTGATCCAATCCGCAAGGTTATTAAATTAATTAACTCATTACGCGTGGTAAAGATGGACAAATTATGGGTGAAATTATGAAAAAAATCCACGTGCTCGGCTGGGATTTGAACCCAGGATTCTTGTATGCTAGACGAGCGCTTTACCAACTAAGCTACCGAGTCACTTGGTGACCCAATAACCAAGTTAGTTACAAGTTTAGAATTCAAATCCCTACAGACCATGCGGGGTCCGACCATGCGGTCATAACCCATATCCATCCGTCTCATGCGAGTGCGATTTATTTAGTGTTGAAACTGTTAGCCGTGGTCTGTAGGGATTTGAATTCTAAACTTGTAACCAACTCAGCTATTGGGTCACCAAGTGACTCGATAGCTTTGTTGGTAAAGCGCTCGTCTAGCATACAAGAGTCCTGGGTTCAAATCCCAGCCGAGCACGTGGATTTTTTTCATAATTTCACCCATAATTTGTCCATCTTTACCACGCGTAATGAGTTAATTAATTTAAATTGAGTAAAGTTGTTTTCAAAACTAAGAATAATCGTTTTGACAAGTGATCAATTTAACCAAAATGGAATCCATTGATCTTTTATTTAAGAGACGATTTTCAGCACTAAAATCACATCTGTATGAAAATTTTGGTAAATGAGCCAATGCTGCTAACCGTCGTACTTGTTTTACTGCATTGAGTTGTTTGGCATTGGCAACATTATAGAAAATAGACATACAAAACAGTGAAAAATGACAAATTTCACCTGAAATTCTGGTACTTAAAAAAGAGACACGGACACGTTAATGCTTCCAGTGGACGATTTGCCCTTTGAATGTCGAAATACATTCATAGCGAAAAGTCTGAATTGAACCCACATTCCTTGACTGGATGCGGCTCAATTCTTGGTAACACTAACCACACGGCCACGAATTTGTGGTGGTTCAGATGAGAACGAATAACTTAACCCGGGTTAACTCAAATAAATAAATCCAACCCTGGTTACGATTAAGAGTAGTAGAAATGTAATCTACTCGTTGAACAAGTAAAGACATTGGTGATTTACAAAAATCACAAATTCAAATCGAATGCTGTAGTCATGAAATGTACACTACCCACGTGTGATTCATTCATTACTGCTAGAGGTAATACTAACGAGCACACAGGTAACTACTTATGGAGGTAATTGGTTCAGTATGTTTTGTTTCTTGTAACTAGTCAGTTCACAAATCTCTCAGCAGTCAGAACACAATATGATCGAACTTACGAGTAGTGATAATAGAGCTGTACATCTTTCGGATGATCAAATAATGCACATCTTGCTTCACAAGCAATATGAACATGCAAGACTTCAAAGCTGCAATTATTCACATTTATTCAGGTTTGTGATGGTTGAGATGTAATTAGGTATAAAGAGGTGTTGACGTTGACATTTCTCAGTTAATATAAAGGTCAAAAAGTGCATTTGTAATCATTGAGCCACCTGATTCTGAACTAGCCAGAAGCAGTGTCATCAGGAGCTTTTACATGCTCACGTAAGATCAAACAACTATGATAAAATATGTTTTTAGTACAACACATTTCTATGGCATCCAAATACTTCGAGCTTAGTACTTCAAATCCACAAGCATAACCGAGACCTTTATCTTACCCTTTCAGACCCAAAACCCGGTGGGAGTTCGTTCGCTTGACGATGATTATCGTGAGCATTCAGTTCACCTACGCCGCCGAAACTGCATTTGTGTCGCCCATCTTGCTGAGCATAGGCCTCCCGCACACGTTCATGACCATGATATGGGCCATTTCTCCGACACTAGGTTTCTTTCTGGCTCCCCTGGTTGCATCGTTGAGTGACCAACTTCGGGTTTCATGGGGCAGACGGCGACCTGTACTGCTTGTGCTGAGTATCACTTTGATGCTTGGACTGGTGATTCTTCCACATGGCAGAACTATTGGGCTGTGGTTTGGGGACGAAGACGTTTCTCCGCAGAACATGAGTGGATTTCGATGGGGGATTTTGATTACAACCTTGGGATTGGTAATGGCCGATTTCAGCGTGGAAACAACCAATGGGCTATCTAGAACTTATTTCTTGGATATGTGTATCAAAGGTAGGTTTTTGTTGCTACAAGGGTAATCGTTTATGACAAATTAATTTTAAATCATCATTTCAGAGGACCACCCAACGGTTCTAACAGTGGCAGTGATGATTGGTGGAATTGGTGGTTTTATTGGATACATGCTTGGAGCTATCGACTGGACCAACACGAACCTCGGAGAGATGATGGGTTCAAACGAAGCGACAGTTTTTGGGGCGGTCGTTATTATTGTTCTCATTGGAACCACCACAACACTAACGAGCTTTCGGGAAGTTCCACTCGGGTTGTTGGAGAACGATGAACTATTGCGACCCATTACGAAGGCAGCATTTGAGGAAGAGAAACGTCGTCAGATGAATCTCACTCGTGTAAGCAGTGTAATGTCCATGGATTCAGAGACCGCTGAAAGAGCGCAAGTTTGTCCAGAGGAATGCAACCAACAACCACTGAATTTCAAAAGTTTTCTGACGAATCTCATCAGATTGCCCAAAGCTCTGAGAATATTGTATTTTACGCAGTTTCTGTCACATTTGGGTTACCTCAGCTATTGCTTGTACTTCACGGATTTTGTCGGGAGGGAAATCTTTGAAGGCGACGCTTTGGTATGTTTTTTTCTGTGGAAAAATAAAGTTAATCCTCAGTATAAGTAATTTTATTCACCACAGGCGCATGAAGGTTCGCAATCCATGAAGTTATACCACGAAGGAGTGCGTTTTGGATGCCTTGGAATGGCAATCTTCGTGTTGAGTGCTGCAATTTACTCCATGGCAATCGAAAAGGTGATTCGACTGTCTAGGTAACTTCAAACCAATTTTCAAAACTGCAATGCTGTTTTTATCATCACTTCTTCCAGCATAAGATCAGTGTACATTGGAGGTCTGCTACTAAACTGCATTGGAATGATGTTGATTGCTGTATATAAATCAAAGCTAATGGTATTCATATGCTGCATAACGATGGGTATCGAATATGCAACGATCTACTCTTTACCGTTTTTGTTGATTTCGCAATACCATCAGAAACAATCGGTTAGTACTAAAATTGACGATTTAAAAAAAGCATTCATTGACGATGATTTTTTTTTCAGTTTAATATGATTGATGGACGGTGCGTTCAAAGTACACAGACGCGAGGATTTGGAGCAGATATTTCAATTCTAAGTAGCATGCTGTTTCTTGCTCAGGTATATAAATTGAAATTTAACTAAAACCTGTGTTCAGGTTCTGATTACATTTTTTTTCTCTTATTTAAGATTATAATATCTCTATCAATAGGAAGCGTTATAGATGCTTATGGCAGCACAACGATTGTAGTTTACTCTGCTAGTCTATTCTCTTGTTTGGCTGCCTTTTCTGCGACACAGATAATCTACATGGATCTCTAGAACTACAATGACAACGTTCGTTCTGTAACAGAAATAAAGTAATCAATTGATTATAAATAAATTATAAAACCCCTTCCTCTACCACCTACGAATTTGTGCGAAATGCTTAATGCTAATGCTAAAGTCACAACTTGAAGATAAAATAATGTAAACAAACTGTAAAAAAACATTTCGACAAAAGTATCTAAGAAAAAAGATCATGTCATTGTTTTGAGCCATAATTAGAATCAATTAGACGTTCAATTATGGAGATATGGACAAAATGGTTTCACGACGTTAAGCATAAGGACGTTAGGCATAAGTACGATAGGCATAATTTCCGAAACGGAATTTAAATTTCATGTGAAATGTGAGCTGACTTTTTCATAATTGTGAAGGGTAGCAATGCTGTAAAGTGCCTTAATTAGCCATGCTGAAGGTATCTTTGTCCGTTTCCTAGTTACTTTCCCTTCTTTGAATCGTAGGCTACTCTCTATACTTATACGGGTAATGTAATGGATGGAGGAAAAGGCTGTTGAAAAACCTTCTTCCATTCATATGCTGTTCTGTGAATTCTTGGAGTTCTATTAGTTAGAATTAAAGAGATGTAAATATTTTTATCTCAAGATTGCGTTTCGACTTGCTCCAGAATGCCTATGTGAAACACTTGGGAAGAAGCTCTATGCAACAAAATCGAGAATATTACTTTGTACCTGAATGCACGTCATTCTAAGTTTAATTTTGAACATGGCTTCTGTATCTAACGTAAATACTTAATCAAATTTTACTTTTTAAACACGACAAAGTGCTTTCGGTAAAACTTACATAAGCGGCTAATTTTGATCGATTGATTGAAAATCATCGAAAATTGTTTGCAGAAGAAGCAAAGGAACTGTTCTCACTTCATTCAAGTGATGAGCAGACTCATAGTGGGAATGTAACGCAAGAAGTTGATTGTCACACTACTAGAAAATTATTTTTAAAGATAATGTCACCTGTCATAACATAAATTCTTGACTTGACTCTTGATTGTTAATCATTTGGATTAAGGTACTGTGGGGAAAGTGGATACAGAAAAATCAATAGTCAACTTCATTGTTATTTTCAGCTAACGTTATAATTCTAATTTTTTTTCTGTGGATAACAATTGAGGAAGTAATACACTACAAACCGTTTCAAGCAGTTGTTTCAAATTTTCTGATTGTTTTGTATTGAGTATGAGGGCCTTGAAAATTTGTGCCAAATGATCCACTTACCCTACCATGGTGGTTCAAATGTCTCATGGGGCCAGTGTCGTAAAAATTCAGCCGAATGATACCCGATCAGTGCGAAAACGAACAAAAACAAACTCCGCTAGCAAGAAGCCAATCTGACTTCGAGTGCGAATGCGACGAGAAAGAGAGTGGGTGCAACACACGCACACATTCAGTTTCACCCACTGTTGGTGTCATTTCAAAATTCAGTTTCACCTAGAGGCACTGAAATTGAAAATTGAATATAAAAAATTACAAATGAATTTTATATTACTGGTGTAAGAAAACGACAATGTGATGCATCCAGTTGATGAATCATGATTGTCTTTTAATAAAAAAATACAACTTTTGCAATTTGCGGATGTTTTGTGGGGTATTCTGACGGAAATGATTTTTTTCACTAGTCAAATTGAATTTGAATGTCAGTAGTGGATGAGAATTAGTGTAGCAAAAGTATTGCTTCTTGCATTCGTTATTAGATTATTCGACATTTTTTCAAATCTGTCAAAAAGATTCCCACATATGACTGACAGTTTTATTGACAGTTGATTTGTGTGAATAACAATAACATCGAGTGTTGATATTATCACGTTAGTTTCTATTTGTTTGAATATTTGTCAACCTAAAGCTTTGTTTTATAAACTAACTACTTCTTTTACCACAGCAAGAAATGGCAGCAATAATGCAGGCTGTGAAACAACGCCACGCATCATCCTGCACGGTATATCACGCACTATATGGATATTATTTCTTAGGTCTCTCGAGAGCCAAGCTCGCTTTTATCTATGGGAAGCACCGCTCAACCATAAGCAACTGGATTACCACGTATGAGCAACAAGGATCGTACGGAAGAATTCAGAATAAAACCATCACTCGAAAATTTGGTATTGAAAAACGTCGCTGGCTCGTCGATCTATATAAACAAAAACCGCTACTCTATCTGCATGAAGCTGGAAAACTATTCGAAGATCATTTCCGGATGAAAATATCAGCCTCATCCATCTGCCGCATACTCCACAGTGAAGGGTTGACATGGAAGTGTCTTGAAAGACGAGCAATACAAGTTAGGCAAGATGATGTATACAGATTCTTCATGGAGCTGAATTCATTACCATGGGATTACTCGAACCTACTGTTTTTAGATGAAGTCTCTTTCGACAACCGAGGAATGCTTCGTAATAGAGGTTATGCTGAGAAGGGTAAAAGACTTATCTGTCGTGGAGAGTTTGTTCGTAAACCACGAGTGTCCTGTCTATGCATGATTGGTCAAAATGGTATGTTGGAATGCAGCTACACAGAAGGAACATTTACTAGATTGAATTTCTTCCATCATATTCGCCAGTTCGCGCTCCAAAGCGATAAAGTTGAAACATATCCTGGCATACACTCAATTTGGATCCTAGATGGAGCACGGATCCATTGCGACGCGAGCATCATTTCTTACCTGAGATCGTTGGGTATTTACCCGATTTTTTTACCCGCGTATACTCCCTTTTATAACCCAATCGAGCTCGTTTTCGGAACCATAAAAAGAAGAGCTCAGCAAGACTACAAAGAAAATGATACTCGTGATTTAAAAGTGTTTATTTCAGAAATCATGACTAGTTTCTACTCGTACAAAATGGATCGATTGTTTCGAAAATGTGGTTACATAAACGGGGGGAAATTTGACCCAACTGTTGCTTCTCCGGAAAACATAATCGATCTGGGTTTCGAAGAAAATTCACACAAACGAAAAACAGTTTGATTAGGTTAAAATCAATCATTCATTGTTTTATTTCATTAAAATACATAATTCTTGTTCTTGTTCATAAAACTTAATAAAGCACAGGCAACCCCAGATTTTTACATGTGATCCATATCCTCCATGTCAATGATTTTTGACTTCAACTCCTGTCCCAGATCGTCTTCCTGAACTTTCACTGCCGTCTCCATAGCATTGATCATTGAATCACTCAGCCTGTCTCGTAATTCCAACGCCTCTAGACGAGTCTTGAACATTTTCAGTGAGGCGTTCAAGCTTTCCACATTCGATTCGACTACGTCGAAAACTTGCCGCAATGCAACGACCTCTTCGTGATAACTGTTATTCACGCTGTGTGCTACTGTTAATTCTCTTCGAATAGCATTGACATGTAGTCCTTCCTTCACACGAAACAGATGTGCAAGATGCTGCGGAGGGTGGTCCTTGAGTGATTCTCTCAGGTGGGCAGGACCATTTAGTATGGAATTAGCCCAAAATGACCATGCCATACCGTGCGCATCCAAATGTTTACCGTGTACTGACCTGAGCTCATCCGCCAGTCCGATTACAGCTTGTGTTGTAGCAGCACCCGAACGGTCCCGTTCAGATGGGTCGATTAGGTTCTCCTTCACCGAGCTCCAGACTGTACGATTACTCACAGACAATGAATACACGTGCAAGAGAACTGTGATTTCCTTGTTCCTCCAACTTTTTTTTTTTTTTTTTTTCTATTTCATTTATTTGAGGCTCAATCGCGTTTAACGCTTTACGGAGCCGAAATTCATTTTTTGTATTGTTTACAAATCATTCACTTTTTTGTACTAAGATTAGTATGGGATGGAGCCAGGGTACTCGTGGCAACTCGAGGTTAATGGTCACAATTTTTGGAAGGAAGGACATGGTGAGGATTGGGTTTAGGGTTTTCTGCAGCACATCCGGGAGGTATATCGTGGTATCGCGATGAACGTGTAGTGGCGTTGGTACCAATTTCTTGCCGGTATTCGTCTGCCGGATGGCCAGGATCCTCAATCCAACATACAGGGGACAAAACACAGAGAAAAAAAAAAAACTGGAGAAGAGAACACAGGAGAATTAAACTTTTATACTGGACAAGCGAAGAAAATCGTAAATTGCGACCATGTAAAAGAGATCGCGGGTGCCCAACACATCTCTAACAGGAACATAGGGTTGTCTACCTCGGGCCGCAAGGGTATCCAAAAGTTGCGCTCTGGAGGCGTCCATATCCGGGCATTTCCAAACTACGTGATCGATGTCATCATAACCATAACCACACCTATTACAAACATTGCTCAGCGCGAGGTTAATCCTGTGCAAATGTGTACCTAGCGAGTAATGGTTGGACATGAGTCTTGACATCACGCGAATGAAATCTCGACCTACATCCAAACCATTCCACCACGCTCGCAAGGAAACTTTAGGAATTATGGAATGTAACCACCGTCCCAATTGGTCATTTAGCCAATCGCTTTGCCAACCGTGAAGAGAACTTTGACGTACTAAATGAAAAAATTCATCGTGTGAAATTTGTCTATCATAAATCTCACCTTCCTCAGCGCCCACCTTTGCGAGAGAGTCCGCCTTCTCATTGCCATAAATTAAGCAATGTGAGGGGACCCATACAAAGGTAATCTTATATGATCTTTCGACCAGTGCACACATCTGCTCTCTTATTTGTGTAAGAAAGTAAGATGCATGCTTAACATGTTTCATCGATCGAAGTGCCTCAATAGAACTGAGGCTATCCGAAAAGATGAAGAAGTGGTCTGCGGGCATGTTTGAGATCATCCCCAATGCGAAGTTGATTGCTGCCAGCTCAGCAACGTAAACCGTGCAAGGTTCCTGAAGTTTTCGGAAGGCGGAAGAGTTTTCATTGAAGACACCGAAGCCAGTGGATCCATTGATGCGGGACCCGTCAGTGAAATATCTCCTGTAGAAATCGACATTCTGGTACTTTGCGTTAAAAATACGTGGAATCGTTATACATCGAAGTTGATCTGGGATTCCATGAATAGCTTGTTTCATGGACAGATCGTATTCAACAGAGGAACTGTCATTGGTGAAGCGTACACGTGGAGGGTTATAACATGGAAGACTTATGTCAGATGACATGTAGTAGAGATAAACTCTCATGAATTTTGACTGAGTATTCAGTTTGAGCATTTCTTCGAAGTTTTCGATAACGAGTGTGTTGCTCACCCCACACTTAATAAGTATTCTTAGCGAGAGCTCCCAGAATCGGTTCTGTAGTGGTAAAACCCCTGCCAGCACCTCCAGGCTCGCATTGTGAGTCGAATGCATACAACCTAGGGCGATACGCAAACAACGATATTGAATTCGTTCCAATTTAATAAGGTGGCTGTTTGCTGCTGAGAGAAAACAGAAAGAGCCATACTCTAGAACAGAGAGAATTGTTGTTTTATAGAGTTTTATGAGGTCTTCCGGGTGAGCACCCCACCATGTTCCGGTAATTGTTCGTAGAAAATTGATCCTTTGTTGGCATTTTTCCGTTAAATACCTAGTATGGGTTCGCCAAGTGCCTTTTGAATCAAACCAGACCCCAAGGTATTTTGAAGTCAAAGACTGGTCGATGTCTGTTCCCAATAGCTTAAGCTTTAGTTGGGCAGGATTCCGCTTCCTTGAAAATACAACCAGTTGAGTTTTTTGCGGCGCAAACTCGATCCCTAAATTTCTAGCCCAAGTGGATAGATTATCAAGGGAATTTTGCAATGGTCTTTGCAAGATTTCCGCTCGTGGGCCCTTCATAGAGACCACAGCATCATCTGCAAGTTGTCTAAGCGTGCATGGTTCTTCCAAACAGTTGTCAATATCTTTAACATAAAAATTATAAAGCAAGGGACTTAGACATGAGCCTTGGGGAAGACCCATATAGCTAATTCTGGAAGTTGTCAGTTGACCGAGAGTGAAGCTCATGTGTTTTTCTGACAACAGATTGTACAAGAAATTATTCAATATTCCAGGTAGTCCACTATTGTGCAGGCTTTCTGACAATATCTCTATGGAAACTGAATCAAAAGCGCCCTTAATATCCAAGAAAACCGAAGCCAATTGCTCCTTGTCCGCAAAAGCTAGTTGAATATCTGATGAAAGCAACGCTAGACAATCGTTTGTTCCTTTGCCCTTGCGAAAGCCAAATTGAGTACTGGAAAGCATGTTGTTTGATTCGACCCAGTGATCGAGTCGGGATAGGATCATTTTTTCTAACAATTTCCTTAAACATGATAACATAGCGATCGGGCGGTACGAATTATGATCAGACGCTGGTTTCCCAGGCTTTTGAATAGCTATTACTTTGACCTGTCTCCATTCAGATGGAACAATGTTGTGCTCCATGAATAAGTTGAACAGGTCAAGCAACCGTCTTTTAGCGATATCAGGGAGATTTTTAAGAAGATTGAACTTAATCATATCGCGTCCCGGAGAGGAGTTGTTTGATGAAAGAAGAGCCATAGAAAATTCCAGCATAGTGAATGGCCTGTCCAACGCATCGTCTCTCTGGGTTTCCCAAAATGGCGGTTGAGCTGGAACTGAGTCTGGACAGACCTTTTTTGCGAAGTTGAATATCCAACGATTGGAGTATTCGTCACTCTCATTTGAGGATGAGCGGTTTCGCATGTTGCGAGCCACTCTCCAAAGCGTCGTCATTGAAGTTTCTCGTGAGAGGCCATCGATGAAATGTCGCCAATAGCTACGCTTCTTCGCTTTAATAAGATTCTTCAGTCTTTTTTCGAGCTTCGAGTACTCTAAATAAAGTTCTGAGGTACCGTATCTACGAAAAGCTTTAAAGGCATTAGATTTTTCTCGATACAACTGAGTGCATTCATCATCCCAACCAGGTGTGGCTGGTCGTCTTTTGAAGGATGCACTTGGAACTCGTTGCTTTTGGGATTCTAATGCACTATTATAAATCATTTCTGGTAGGAATCGATACTCATCCAACGGTGGGAGAGTGTTGAATGATTCGATACCGAAAGTTACCGCTGATGCAAATTTTTGCCAATCTATATTCCTAGTGAGGTCAAAAGGAACCTGAATTGACTGTTCTGACCTTTCAAAATTATTTCTGATAGAAGTTATTATGGGCAAGTGATCACTACCATGGGGATCATCGATAACCTTCCACATGCAATCGAATGATAGTGAACTTGAACCCAAAGACAGGTCAAGGCGGCTTTCTTTGCCGTCGGATGAAATACGTGTCACTTCACCTGTGTTTAAAATATTCAAGTTGAAATCATCGCATAAGTCATAGAAAATAGCCGCTCTATAATCGTCATAAGATTCGCCCCATCCAGTACCATGGGAGTTCATATCACCCAGTATTAAAACCGGGAATGAGAGCATAGAGACTGCATTCCAAAGATGACGGCGGTTTATTGAAACTCTTGGAGGAATATAAACAGAAGCTACGCAAAGATCTTTACCCTTTACGTTTATTTGGCAAGCAACGATTTCTATGCCTGGATGAGTCGGGATGGGGATTCTGTAGAATGAATGGCACTTTTTGATCCCTAAAAGCACACCCCCGTAATTATCATCTCGATCCTGGCGTATAATGTTAAAGTCGTAGAAGTTAAGATCATCTTCAGAAGAAAGCCATGTTTCACAGAGTGCAAATATATCACAATCGGAATTGTGAAGCAAAAACTTAAATGTGTCTAATTTAGGTTTTAGACTATGACAGTTCCACTGTAGCACAGTGATCATATCTTGTACCTCACTTGATGAATTAGCCATCGAAAGATATGATCGAAGCAAGGAGGGGCCACGAGATAGTCAATTCCCGGAGATATTCTTCTATTGCGGGGAGAAAAAGGTCGAGTATGCCTCTGAATGAGTCTGAAACTCCGAGAGCATTACATATGCGATCCACCAGGGCCCTAAAAGTTATCAGTCCTCGCTTAGCCCGGGGCGTTTTCGAGGAAGAGCGAGGGACTTCAGTAGCATTTCTTTTGCTTTCTTGTCTAGAGCTTCTTTTCGAAGTGTATTTTATCTGTGGAGGCGGGGGCGGCAGATCTTTACTGCAACACGGAACGGAAGCATCAAAGACCTGTTTCTTCGGGTTTTTCAAATTTGCCCCACCTCCTTTGGAATTAGGCAAACTTCTGAGGGAAGATTTCAATACCTTACGGCGCAGTCCCGGAGAAGATGGAGACTTTCTTTTACCGGGTGCGTGTACCTCCGAAGAATCTCCCCCATCGGTTTCGTCGTCGTTCGCTTCATCGGAAGACAACTCTTGAAAAGAGTTACCAACTGGGATGGCTGATGAAGACTCTTTTGCAGGCGGATTCAAAGCTTTCACCATTTCCGCATACGTCTTCTTGGAGCGCTTCACAATTGAGCGACTCTCATTTCGAATGCGCTTTTTGTATGCCGGGCATTTTTGCAAGTCATGCAGATCCTTGCTACAGTAGCTGCATTTTTCAGCTTCCTGTGTGCAAGCATCTTCCAAGTGAGCTTGGTTGCATTTGCCACAACGGGGCTTGTTGTCGCAAAAGCTAGCACTGTGGCCAAGCTGCTTGCAGTTGGTACAATTGAATACCTTCGGCACGTAAAGACGCACTGGGTAAAAAACACTATCAATGCAAACAAATTTCGGGAGGACGGAACCAGGAAAAGTCACTCGAAACGAGGCTGACGGCGAAAAAACTTTCTTATTTCCTTCCATGGAAACTGATTGCAATTGTTTGCAATCCAGTATAGCCACATCAGGAATTGACCGGTTATCAAAAACACCTTTGCCAGTCTTAATGTCCTCACATGTCAGACTCGCGTCGATGATTTTCCCTTCCACCTCGACTTCTCGTGCCGGAATGTAGGTAAAGTATTCCACAGCAAAAGCCTCATGCTGAGCAATCTCATTCGCTGCTTTGTAACTAGGTGCAGTTACACGCAGCTTGGATTGCTTCACTTGGTGAATAACGGTCCCTGGATATTTACGCGTCAGCTCTCGAGAGATCGAGAGCACGTTCAAAATCTTATTTTTGCGCCGGAAATAGACAACCCAAGGCCCAGCCGAAGACGGTTGGTAAAACCGCGTTCGAGCAACGAGATCTTTTGGAGGCGTATCGCCTCCATCCGAATCGTCCATGCGGGAATAAATCCAACCGCAACCAAATCAACAAAAAATAAAAAATGTGGAGAAAAAAAAAAACGTTTGAAAAATATTAATTAATTAGTGGACTATTTTGTACACACCTCCCCTATACGGGCAAAAAATAATAATACTAATTAAAGAAGAAAGAAAAAAATATATAAAAAAAAAACTTAACCGATCAGTGGGCTATTTTGTACAAGCCTCCCCTATACGGGCAAAACTTGCACCGGGAGAGAGACAGAGGTGAAGCGAAAAACAACCTTGAACTTGTTTGTTCGGAAATGTAGAGCAATTCAATAGATATACAAATTGATACTTATCCGTATAGCAGCAGAACGTCCAAGCACCGTAGGTAGCAGACTGACCGAATCGCCTTCTGCTTCGATGTTGCTCTCGGTGCGGGAAAAAAAGTCAATCACCGTTGTGCCGGTGGTGATGACTTTTTTTTGCGGTGGAACGATACTAGTTACACTAGTTCGCTTCCTTCGCAAAGCGCGATCGCCTAAGCACTTAAATGCACTAATAAGATTATTATTAACCGTCGAAACTAGACCAAAAACCCACGCGGTCGGTGGGAGAAAAAGGCCAAATAAACTTTGCAACTTTGTGCCGTGCGATGAGACCGGGAACCTGTCAACCGACTCGTGCAAGCGCTAAGCAAGGAATGATTCCTCCAACTTTGTAATAGGTTGCTGCTTTCGGTGAGCTTCTCCAGAACGTAGTGTCGACGGCCCGATTGGAACAACACAAACTTGCCAAATTCCTTTTCAGAGGGAGATTCATTTTCCGCCCACACTGGGGAGGTTGTCCCGTCCGCTTTCACATCAAAGATAACCTCTCTATTCAAGTGCTCCTTAGCCAAGTTCCATACCTTACGAATGAAGCTTGTAGTACTATGGGCAGTAATTTGCCAGCGTGCAATATACGAGCCGGAAGATTGGCCTTTGAATTGCCGTTTATATGCTAGCAGGACACAACTGAAAAGATCCTTCTCGAAATGATTGGAGCCTTCGCCATCCTCGGAAATACTGCTCTGTCGGTTTTCACGTGAATGGATAGTGGCACTCGAGTTTTCCAATTCATCCAATGTTTTGTCCAGAGGATCCTCCGGCAGCTGCGTACTCCATGCATCCGGCAACTCAAAATCATCCAGATATTCTGCTTCTGGTGGATCCGCATCGCTATCTGTTTCCGTTCCCTCGTTCATGCTACCCGACCGATAACGCTTTCTTTCCTATTCAACCAAAATTTAGTCATTATAATTTGTGTTTAATTGTTCGTTCTATTTGTAATACTTACAGAGGGATTAGAAAAGCACTAAAATATAAATTTTCGAATATTTATGAACTTGAATCAGATCCAAAACACAGTCGGGAAAATGCCGATACACAGAACAAAACAAAACAAACAAATGTCAAAAATGTGGTTACAGTGGAGTCTACAAAAATCGACCCATAAGGTAGCACTTGCATTTTGCGATTATCATTTACTAGCAATTTTAATGATTGATAGATAGTATTTTTGCGCTACATTGCTATATTTAAAGAAAACGATAAATAAAAACAATAAAACACATCAACTAAAGCAAAATTTTGAAACAACGCGAATATATACCTCTGTTTATTGTTATATGGCAAATCGCGTTAAATGTGGACTTGACTGTTGACTGGTGAGAACATATTTTGGTGTGACAAAATTTTTTGAGCAAGGGTCTAATACGGTGGAAAATTTGCAATAATTGAAAAACTGAATGCACGTTCTACCAGATTCGTGCATGTATTGTCAAACAAACATTCACACAAAGAAGAATTCAACGATGACGGAGCCTACTGAGGATCGGCGTTGTTGACTGTATATTGAAATATGCAGACACTGCATGGGGCAAAACGCACACCTCTATTTCATAACACCAAAACAGTCGTTTGAATTCAAATTCTATCAATCGTTGTACCACGTTGAAGTTACGCAAATTGGAACCTAACAAATGTACATTTTTTGGATCAGCATATTTGCTATTATTGAACAATAACATCCGATCAACCGCCCGGATGTATGCAACATACAGTCGCCTCTCCACATCTCGATATCGAAGGGACCATCGAGATACGGAGAGATCTAGAAAAAGAACAAATTTTTAATGAACTCTAGATTGAAAACCACAGACGTCATCTCGCGTTCTGAAATTGTTTTGAATCAGTAAAATCTATAGTCTAGTCACCTTTGATTATGGTCATATCGACATACGGAGAGAAAAATTGGAACAAAAAATGAACAGGAGCACATTGGGATACCGTGCTGCATCAATACCCGGACACTTAAGCTGCCATGAATGTTCAATTTCCGTAATGAATAGGTTTTCTTCAAAAGTGATCAAATGTTTATATGCAATCGAATACTTTCATGTTTTATCTAAGCAAATATGATCAATTTTCCGATAAAATGTAAGAATTTACCGTCAAGCTACCATTCACCGTGCATTTAAGAAAAATTTGCACTTCAAAAAATTATATAACTTTTCCAAATGATTTAAAGCGTGCTAGAATACCACTATGTAGCGTGCAATTATATAATAATTCAAGGAAAAATATAAAACTAGTGATGCATAACAAAAAATTACTCAAAATTTATGTTTGAAAATGTCATGTTAAGGTCGCCTCGTACCGTTCTATGTCACCATTTACCGTGCACACTAGTGCACCATTCACCGTGCGTATAGTTTTCGTCATGATTTAATTTTGTTTCTTGAAGAAACGTTATTGATGGAGCAACTATGTTGCTAGTAGTGTGCGCTCTCATTTTTAATTGTATTCAAATCTTCATTTACAATAAAAACCATTAAAAGTTTAATAATTGGCTAAATAATTATTTTTTCATTAAAATCGTTATAACAGGTTCAACTGTATTGACCAAACCATTCCATACCATATTCACTCAAAAACTAAATATGAAATAGATTAATGACGACATAACAATAAATCTAATATTACCGAATAATTTCATGCCTTTTACACTAATGCACGGTAATAGGAACCATATATATTAAATAGGAACCATTCACCGTGCATTTGGGTTTCGACTGGAACACAATAAAAAATTCTAATTTGCATAAAATCTCATTGCTCATACGATGAAATACATCTTACTCATAGTATCCACAGCGAAAACTTGTTGAAATTTTTAAAAATTTCATACTCCAACGTTAAAATGAAAAATGGGAATTTTTGGCGTTATTACTAAGAGAGTTGAAAAATCTCATTATCAAACAGAATTTACATGACTTATACAACATAAATTATGTTTTTCAAAATGTTTTGTGACAAAAACTATTTCATTTCATCAGTTTTATCTTATTTTGCTGATAAAAGAATAATTTTTGAAAATTGTATGAATATTCTGTAAATCCGAACACTTTTGATTCGAAATCCGGACAACTATTTATTAACGTATTATTAATAAATCACTAAATGTAAAACTTTTTGAATCAACTGAATTTATCACGCTCTTATAAACTGGAGCAATGCGTATATTTTTTAATAGTTTCAACACATTAAAATATGAGAAAATGTGTAGTTTGATTACCTGGACTGAGACCACTTTGGGTTGAACCGCATCAATCACTTGTTAGTTAAATTTTTCGCATAAAACAACGGTCTGACTATTTTTTTGTCATTAATCTCACTTGTACTGATTGTCTTGAAAGTTTTCTTCCGGTTTTACTTGTAAATTATGTTTTTACACCTTATATACACAATATTTGATGTTGATGTCCGGGTTTAAAACACTTGGCTCCAATTCCGGACAGCTTCTTTCTCAAGACGTTTTCACTATTTCAAACGCGTGTTTACTCTATATTTTTGTAATGCTGTGTCGTTAAGCTATTGAACTATCACTTCGTGCACAATTATGTTCAAATCACTACATTATCAGTTTAATTTCACAACCAAACATTGTGAGTGCGTTCGTCGACACAATCAACAAAATCACTTGCACCGCGTAAAAATGACGTTCAACTGGAGCAACTTTTCTGTTTTGTTATTTTTAAATGATTTTAAATGGTAACTAGATGATAAATGAATTTCAAACGATCAGCGTTGTTCAAAACAAAAATTATAATATAAATTGAAAATGTTAACACATTAATTTTGCCTTGAATTAACGATTATTATCACAGTGTCCGGATATTGGTACCGTCTGGATTTTGATTCACCGCGGTATGGACCGATGCACGAGTTCACTAATTTGACGTTTGAGCGGTGCCAAGTTCACTCGTTTCCATGGTCACATAAATAACACGGCACCGCTCAAACGTCAACGAGTGAACTCGTGCATTGGTCCATGGAGATATCGAGATAAGGAGGATATCGAGATATGGAGAGAGAAAATGAATGCAGACTGAAGGGACCGAAGAAATCATCGACATAGGGAGATATATCGATATATAGAACATCGAGATGTGGAGAGTCAACTGAATAACCAAGCATGATTGTGTGCGTACGTTTACAGCAAGGCTAACGCCGAGCTCAAGCGGGGCCTTTTACACCGCAAAACAACACATATGCCGTTAAGCAAGCATTTCTTAAATATTAATTTAAAATCCCCAGAAAAGTTGAAATAGATAGCTGTTTCTACTATTTGATAGAAAACATGAAAACATGAAAAAGAGCACAAAATAATGTTTTTCACGCCTAAAATCGCTGTTTTCCTTAACGTGGGCAAACTACCCCAAGTCCCCCTAAGAAGAGTTTCAAATGGTACACACGCAAGTTAGTTTATGCCAAACGTCCATTATGCCTAACGTATTATATGCCTAACATCCATTATGCCTAACGTACTTATGCCTATTGGGGTATACACGGACAACAGGCATTTGTATTTTTCGGGGATGATCTCCAACTTTTGCACGGGAGCACATTCCAAATTTTCCAATCTATACTAACATTTGTAAAGAGTGGAATAAGCTTTACAAACCGATACTTCTTCCGTTCACTACCGCTATCCTCACCTCACACACAGCATAGATTCCTAATGGGAATTTTGCTAAGTGGTTTTTATACAGTTTTTGTCGAGATCCTTGGTCCATTCTTGATGAGTTTTGTAATGAATGCATTCAAATCTGGATAGTCTCTTATGAAACTTAAAAATAATCTTTTTCATGCAGGGCAGACACATACAGCCATTGAAGTAAAGTAATTGGAAATTGAATATCTTCGTGCTTGCCGAACATACAGCATGTTGAGTGGCAGGCTTGATCCCAGTGTCGACGTAACGCCAGGAAAAAATAGATTCGAGGCAGATTTGTGACAAGTTAACAAGGAATTTCTTCTAAAGTCTCAAGTTAATTTCTTGCGTAATCTCAGTGAGTTATTCGTCGATCGTAATCTTTTAGAGTAATTCTGGCTAAAATTTCAATAAACTGTGAAGGTTACCCGGTTTTCTGAAAATATATTATGATTTTCATATGATGATGTCTTTAGCGGTTTTCTCGTAACTTCTTCTTCTGTTGACCCAACTGGGAAATAGCACGTTTCTCAACTCAGTGTTTTTATGAGCAGTTCCACAGCTATCAACTGAGAGCTCCCATTGCCATTTGACCATTTTGCATACAGCTTTAGGTTGCGCACGTAACAGAGAATCAATCGGAAAAGCGGTCAAAATCGATAATGCCCGCAGTGACCCGCGCAACAGGAGATGCGGACAAAGTTCTTCGTTAGTATTGCAGATACGGCGTTTGCCAGTGTTCGGTTGACTTCCACAGGAACTCTGGACCGTTGAACCACCGTAAGGCTGTAGACAAATCGATATTCGAGCTAAATCTAAAGCTAAAAATCACTGGGTGTTTGTAGTGAGTGGAGAGGGTAGTGGACGTGCCTCTTTAGAGGCTCTGTCTTGCTTTCAAGGTTTTAAGTAATATCATTTAGTTTAATTAAATAAAATGATATATTTACTTTAGTGAAATGTAGTGTAATAGTTAAAACTTGATGTTTTAAATATAACGAGCATGGTGATCGTAGTTAATGTGATTTTATCGACGCATTTATTGGAAACATCTTCCCAGTTTTAATACCACCATATTGGAAACAGGCTACGTGTTGGCTTTGACACGATTGTGTGAGGCATAAAATGTATATAGGAGCAGATGAGTATAACTTGATATTTTCTCTCTCTCTCTCTTTTTTTTTTGTGTACAAATGTATGTTGTGGAAACCATTAGTACGATTAGTGAGATGCGAGTGGTCGGCTTGTCATAACTTACGTCATATTCTTGCTTGATGTTTATGAGACAATCATGAATCTCTACTAGCATTCAGTTGATGCAATCAAGTATGCATTGATTCCATTCTTACACATAAACGTTATTTTTTTCCTATTTAATCCTGCAGGATTTTTTATGGGATACCATTCCCACGTTGCGGTAAGCCACCGTATTTAAAATTATTTTTATTCAAAATGAAGATGCAATTAAACCCATATCATCTCACTCTCTCACTAAGTTTCTAAATTTCTTATGGACTTATGTGTGTAAGCTGACTTCATATGTCACTTTGTTGCTCATATCGAGCTTATACGGTTGTATGCGTAACTGTTATACAATCCGAAATTATTGAGCATTTGCTCTTTCTCCAACATGCAAAATCTAATATATTGCAATACTATGGACTACACTGGTGACCCAAAAAGGTTACATGTGTAGAACATAAATGACAAACACAAATACCTATTAGACCTAAAACTGTCGAGAGAAATTTGTGGATCTGAAACAGGGCATCATTGTAAAGTAACGTCCGATCTTCAAAAGAAGCAGAAATCTTGTATGTATTCCACTTCTGTAAATGTAGATTTTTTTTTTGCGTGTGGGGTTGAGAAATAGAAGAGATGGACATTATTTTCCAATTGATTTTTATAGTACCTATTGTGTACTTCTCAGAGAATTTTCTCTTATACAATATAAATGAGTATTTTGTTGGCTCGTAGCCATCCGTAGATCATTCGATCATTCTTTTGCAATCCAACCACACTCGAGTCTGGATCGTCTGATTCTTCTGAATCTCAACAAGTTCTTTTGAAGTGAGTTTTTTTTACCAGTTCGGTGTTCGAGTCATGGCTGCTGCTCAGGATTCAAGTCTCGGCGATCATTTGATCTCCGATCCTTCAACACCTAATCAGCAGGAGATAAGTCATTCCGGTAATGTAATTACCGATGTGACTAATAGTGCCCTGAACGCGAGTGGTAAAAATAATGAAGGCCAACACGACGAAACTGAAGTTTCTTCTGTTGGTTCGTTGTCTCTGAAAAAGACGCCATCTTCACAGCAGCCATTCCGTTTCCAAGTAAAACTTGAAAACGGATTCTTAACGACTGCGTGGAAGAATGATTTAATCAGGAATCTAAATGAGTACCGTAATTTCGGGTGAAATTGATCATTTTTCACGGTTTTCCTAGTCTGTTTTCTATAATGTTAACAATGCCACACAACTAAATGCAGGAAAACAAGTACGAAGGTGAGCCTCATCGACTCATGTACCAAAATTTTCTAACAAATGTCATTTTAGTGTTAACAAATATCTCTAAAATTAAAAATCAGATGATCTCATTTCAGGGTGAAATTGATCACTTGTCAATGCCATTATTGTTAGTTTTCAAAACAACTCTACATGATAAATTCATGCTCCCTGAATCCGAATATGCTTGTCAAATTCATAACAATGCAATATTTATATAAATAACGAACAGTTAAATTTCAAGAATTACGCGACAAACGCCTAAATGTATGCAATTTCCTACGGAATTGAGCGATATCTAACAGAAATTCAATTATTTCAACCATATGAGCTAATTGGTACGTGTTTTGGTAATGAAATCTTGTTTAGGGCTATACCTCAAGCATCCTCACAAACTTTTAGGTTCATACCATGTTCAGATCCTTGCTTAGAAATAGAAGTTCATAGGTGTTTGTCAATACTGCACCGTGCATGATTTTAAAATTTTACATCATTTTCATAGTAATACATATTCTTTAACGCAAAAAAACTTCACAACACACAATTCGACAATAGTTACGACAAATAACGTTCATTTACTGCAGCTCACATTGATATTTGTGCTCCATTACAAATAAATAAAATCGTGTGATACGATGATCAATTTCACCCCTCTGATTAATTACACCCGATTTTACGGTACCTGTACTGTTTGCCTCCGGATGCATTTTTCCCACTTTCGATGGTTATGGCCTAAGATACGGTAAAGTCTGGTTTTCTCCTGAGAACGAGAATAGCTGTATCTGGCTAAAACAAACGTTAATGGATATTAATGACAAGTCGGCAAATGAATTTAAGTTTTGCATTCAACCTTACGGTTTGAAACAAAACAAAATTTGTTTGAATATCCCTTGGAATGAAAAGGAGAATTTAACCACACATGACGTTTTACGACGTCTCCATTTTCAAAACCCACAGTTTTTGATCAATCTTTGGAAGGTCAATACAGTCAAAACCAGCAATGCAGAAAGCCGTTTGATTTTTTGCAGTGCTGATGTTGACTCTATTGATCTTCTGAAGAAACATCGATTCCGTATCTACTACGGTTTTCAAAAAGTGCTCGTCAGAGTATTACAGCAGAACAATTCTGCCAAATCGAAGCCTGAGATGCCCTAGTATGCATGCTAAGAAGCTCGTCTTCTAGTGGGGGGAACAGGGTTCTTCTTTCTTATTTTTCCTCTTTTCCTTTTTCCCATCCATTTCCCATCTTCCTTTCCATTTCCTTCTCGTCAGGTAAATGATGATAAAGGCGATGACAAGCGAGGCACAAATCTCCCAATCGTAGGGGAACGTGCCGCCAGAGCCAAATAACTGATACCTGATACCTGATACGGCGTTTGCCAGTGTTCGGTTGACTTCCACAGGAACTCTGGACCGTTGAACCACCGTAAGGCTGTAGACAAATCGATATTCGAGCTAAATCGATATGTTCCCTCACCAGCCACGTTTTGCTTGCTTGGGATCCAGTTCAATTCTAGTACTTCACATGTTTCCAGGACCTCGCTCACTCGAAAGGCAACGAGCTGTCTTGGAATTTGTCCAAATAAATCAACGGAAATGGAACGGACAGAAACTCTAGTCTTCGATCCTAAATAATAGTACGGACTCAATGTTTAGTCCTTCTAAAAAATCTTTGATAGGCTACCGCTGCAGAACCCGTTTTAAGGCTCCTCCAAATCGACGCGATTATTTTCAGCGACAGCGATGAAAAATCGCCACGATTTCGTTGTTGTTTCGCTCCATGTACAGTTTTATGAGCGTGTCCAAGCCACGGAGGCGCGATTTCGCTACGATTTTCGTCGCGTTAGTCTCTAGATAGTATTGCTGTTTGCATTTGAGATGCAAATCTTGACTAAATGTCCTCCAAATGCGGTAACACAAACCAATCGAAGGACACCTAGCAACGATTATAGAAATCACCGCCGCCCTAGCAAGAAAAATCTTTCTTTGACATCGCATTTCTTGTGAAAAATCTTACCGCATTTGGTGTTCCCGCATTTGATATTTGCATTTCAAACGCACACAGCAATATCATATAAGGTGACACGGGAGATCGTGTTATTTTCCCTATCTTTTATCTCACTCTAACAATTATCATCAAAACTTTGCGGAAGCAAATCTCGAGTTTTAGTGAACCGATTAAGCTGAAAATTTATAGGGTTGTGCACTACATATATAGAATCATAGTGATACATTTTCGCATCGATATATGGAGTAGTCTTGAGATTTGCTTCTTGAAATGGATAGGATGGTTATGATGACGTCCCGTGCGTCCAGTGACACAACGACGGAACCGCGGCGATTTTTTGTCGCTGTCGCGGAAAAAAATCACGTCGATTTGGGGGAGCTTTTACTCTCGTCAACAAAAACGTGAAGCTGAATTTCATTGGATTCAGACACAGAAGCTAATGAGCGATAGCATCGAGTAATCTTGATTTCTGTTATTCCAGGAAGGGATGCACACGTGATTGATATATTTTTTTTTTAATTTTGGTCGCTGATCGTTTTATCCCATCCGATTGAAGATCGCCATATTTTTTGGAGAAGTGTCTTCAGCACCATCGTAAAATGACCGATCATGCCTAGCGGGTCAAAAACAGTCATCAGTGTTCGCAGAACTTCCCGTTTCGTCAGTTGACGATCGCCGAATAGGAGGATTTCGTCCATATGCTTGGAGATCTTGAACGTAAAATGATCTGAAGATGGTTTTCACCACATCTCGAGGATCTTTTCAAACGAGGTACTTTTCCAGCTTCGGAAGTATCGTTTAGAAATTCAAATCCAGCCGGAGCATTTATCTTTCTGACGTCTTGTGTTAGTTGAGTTGCTTCTGCTTCATGCTTCACATTCAGAAGCATATTGTCGAAGTAATGTCACTTGACTATTGCTTCAGAGGCCGCAGGGTGATCCAGCTGGAATTTGCCTGCATGCACGTTTTTCACATACTGCGCCGAACTGGGTGAGTAACAGGCTGTAAGATAAACGTTGTTTTGTATGTTTTTTTTTTTTTTTTCATTCCGTAAGAAACGTTGACATTGCTGGTCAGGAAGGAAAGAAATGTTAGTTAGACAATCATCGTTGCAAGAAACCGAAGAATATTCTGCATCTCCACAGTTGTCATGGAAAGAATAGTGGGTTAGTGAGATAAGGTAAGGATCTGGGAGTCACCAATGGTTGGTGATGCGATTCATGATATATTCACGCCTAATCGGATTGGCGATACTGTTCGTGAATCGCATTGTACGCCAAACTAGTGTTCATCACTCGCCCCCGCAAGACCAAGCGACGCGATCAATACATCAAACACTATAAACGATCCAATATGATAAGATTACGAAATGAACCAAAATTTGTATATTTTGAATCACACGCTTATAAGCTGTGGATATTTTGCAGAACTAATTGAGAATAAAGTTTTGGCATTTGAAGTAAAAAAAAAACAAGTTTTGGGTTATCTAGCTAAGGATTATCTAGTAGGATACGATAATCGCGAACTATATAAATTTAAATTCCAGGTAGTATAAGTCATTCAGTTACTTGATATTTCTGAAAATTGCTTCAAAACAGCTACAAAATTGCTAACAAAAGTTGACATTTTGACTAAAAGCGATTACCCCTTGAATAAACAGTCTTCCACCGGGCACGACCGCACCTGAAACAGAACCGAAAATTTTAATTACATCCAACATTGTAAAAAATATGAATAGACGACAACCTGGGCGAACGAGTTCGTCGTCTGGTTCTGACGGGTCAGTCAATAAGGATTGAAAAGCGAGAGAAAGCAGATTTTCTCCACCCATCCGGGCGCGCTCTGCCGAGTGGATTTCAACACCAGAAAGGATTAGCCGTGGACACGAGAGCGGCAGCAAAAATTTTCGCAAAAATATGAATGGACGTACAGGCAACACCGTAATAGCACTATATAGCACCATCGCATTGGTGGTACCGTAAAACGTGGTAACTTAGATAGTTTTTTGGAAGAAAATCTTATTATTTATGCATTATGTTTTTATAATTTTTATTTGCTATTTTTAAGTTAACTACTGATATCTTAGTCTTCGATTGCAGTTTAAAGATTACATAACGATTGATTTTGAATGAACTTACAATTTTCCATGCAACCGAAAGTCTTTTTTTTTTTTTTTTTTTTGAGTCCGAATCCAAGTCCTACTATAGTTATCCTGTCAAGGATAATTGTCGAACTCTTTAAAATGAACAATGATCGTAGAACAGATTGCCTGTAGGCGTTTCAAAAATGATGAAATCCTATCCCCAAGATAGTCACTAAAAATTTCAGTGACGACTTCCTTCGGAAGGGAAGTAAAGCCGTTGGTCCCGAGATGAAAAAGACCAGGGCTAAAAATCTCGTTAACAAAGATATAGAAAAATAGAAATATGAAGTTGATGCAGTCCCATATTGAAAAATAAAGGCATAACAGTCTCTATATGAACTCTCAAGCCAAATAAACTCTCAAACGTGAATTGTGTTCAAGTTTATATTTTTTGCTGATCAATAGATGCAAAATGAGTTATCTGTTCTGTGGTGCTATACGAATATGGCGTGTAAAATTGTACTAGAAAATTATGAACATTTGTATGAGAAAAAAAATTCAAACTTTGAGTCCTATTTTTCAATGCCTACTTTTTCCATATGGGACAGTTATGCCTTTATGGGCAGATTATGTGCCATACATAATTAACAAATTATATTATTTCGTTTAATGTGTAACTCGCATTATCAAAGATACCCCTCTTTACGGTACATTCTACGTCCCATAGTGGATGGATGGTGAAAAAATGCGAGAAAAATAACCATCGGATAACAGCAGAAATTATTGCTGTGGTCGTCGTTGTAAGCAAGCTTTTGACATTATTAATTTTCAATGAAATCAATTATCGAACACATCAGGAACATGCACTACCGGCACGGAGCACAGCCTTCCTCGGCTCGGACGGGACGGGAGTTACGAAACATCATTATACTTGACTGGACGATGATGGGGCTCGGCTCCTGCGGCTGACGGCGTTATTTGCTGATGAATGAAAACTTCAAATCCACAGCAATACACGTGCCTGTAACGAGTATTCGTGTTCTTTATAGAAATTCTTTGTTTTACAGTTTGAATTAAAACATTTTTTTTTATAAGATAGATGAGGGGGTATAAGTGATTAAAACCTAGTTTTAAGAATATCGACTTTGACGTTATTTTAGAAATTTTCAAATCTAAACAAATTGTTAGTTAGGTCAAAATGCTAGCCATGGCTGCAGTCTTCTACGAATTATGTATTTCTTTCTTTTTGACGGAAAAATCACCTACAATACCTTTGAAAAGCTTGAAAATAGTTATTTTTTAGATATAATTATGTCATAACCTCTTAATTATTATAAATCAGTCTTATAATAAGGATTTTGTCTCTTTCCAATTCCGTTTTTAACCCCTCCCCCTGAGTCGCATCTCGAAAAAAAAGGCAAATGACAGCATTGCATTGAAAATTAATACTTTCCAGCTTAACGAATTCAGCGGTACGAGCTACTTTTTCTAATCAAGATAAAACTTCCAACCGAGCTCCAGCAATCATGAACAGACCATGGTTTCCGTATAATTCAACAAAGTTAAACTGCACATAGTTCATACCTTTCATATCTACTTCCTCGACAGTCAACATGCCACCGAAAATGTTGATTTTCATTAGAAACTTTTTGGGAAAATAACTTTTGCGTCAGCACTGAAGCGTGAAATGTTATTGTATAATTAATTTTCCTGGCCAAATTTTGTTTGCATTTCTCACCCTTCACAGTAGTTCACAGAGCATACCGAATTGTGCTGCTGCATGCTTTGAACCGCACCAAAGGGTAGAACATAGTTTCCAATGTGCTTCCCAATTATAAACGTGGGGCAGGGCTGTTCCCCAAACCCAGCGATCTGTTGAGTCCCTTCAAATGTAGTACCTAGTACAAAACAGTTCAGGGCAATTGCTCACGCACGAGCAAATAATGGAAAACAAAGCTTTCTCATTACCGCGAAAAATGTCGGACTGTACCGGAAGTGTTTAGATTTAGTTGATGAAATTTAGCCCCTTTCTCGTCTCCGCACCACCACCGGAAAGCAACAGAGTCTATTTTGCCGTCCCAATGTGGAGGATATTATAATGCAGCGATCTATGATTCTGTAATTATATTCGTGTTCTACTCTCCGAGGCAGCTAATTTAATAACTATCAGCCAAGAACTTGTTTTGGTTGCTGATGAAATATGTTGGGATATTTTCATATCATTATGAATACGAATTACCTGATACTAATATTCATTTTAATTGGATAATTTAACTCCGGTTTGACGTGAACTAGGCATTAAAGATCTACTTTATATTGAATTACAGTGATTGACTAGACATTAAATTGAATTATAACTTACATTTTACAAATTACTGTTCCGTACATGCCAAGCGAATTTAAGTTGAAACAGTTTGGAATCAAAATTCAAACTTTTACTCCCAAGCAGCACTCATTGTTACAAGTAAATCACAACAACGGCTGTTTAGAGCTGCCCATGGAGGGCAACCGGTCTTATCAGAGTCTTATACATGGTACACTTAGTACGGAGGTGAAGTTTACCAGACCGCAAGGTCTTGTAGATTCCGTAGTAAGCACGACTTCCAGCAATGATACGTCTTCGAAATGGGGGCGGGGGGTTTGCTTTTGCTTTTGCTTCTGCAAACCTACAGCGTCTGTACTCCATGTTAGGAGCGGCTCACAACAGCGTCTGTTCCCCATGTAAGGGGCGGCTGATCATCGTCCGAGTGCCAGAGAAGGACTCTAAGCTAAACTGCGCACTATGGCCCTCCGAACTTTTAGGGGGAATGGTACCCGGAAATCTAGGGGGTTGGTGTCAGACCCTGCAAGTCAACCGTAAAAACACATCAGCACAGGAACGTCAACGAGAGAATACAGGAACAATCGGCAGAGATCACAGCGACGGAAATGGACTAGCGATTGAAAACTCGGTACGTGGAACTGCAAGTCTCTCAACTTCATCGGAATCACACACATACTCTCCGATGTACTGAAGATCCACGGTTTCGGCATCGTAGCGCTGCAGGAGGTGCAGCCGCCTACAAAGAGCTATCCCAGATTATCTTCCGTCGTATATCACCTATAGCAAACCTATAGCACCAATAGCAAAGTTCGTGGGAAGTTATCAATCAGGTTTCATCGACGGCATATAAGAAAACTTATGCCGTTGGTGATTCTTCGGTTGGACGTATTTCTATAATAGTGAAAATCTAAGTGTACTGTTAAGTCTTGTTAATTGCTGAACTGATTCACTACCCGAACAAAGTAGAACAGCCAAGTAACACAGCAATAAAAGGTTTCATTATCATGAATACATTTTATCAATTTTTGTTATCAATGAGAAGACTCTTGTTATCAACAAAACTGGAGCTATCAGATCAAGGATGTCATCGACGGTTGAATGGTGTCAAATGTTTTTGATCACTCTTCGACCTCTATGACTAAATTGATAACATAATAAGTTTCAAAGCGAAGCTTTTTAAGCTTCCGGAGCAAAGCTTTGCAAGCTTCCAGAGCGACGCTTTTCAAGCTTTCAGAGCGAAACTTTACAAACTTTTCAAGCTTCTGGAGCAAAGCTTCCAGAGGGAAGCTTTTCAAGTTCCCGAAGTAAAGCTTTTGAAATTTCCTAAGCAATGCTTTTCAAGCTTTTAAATATTCCAGAACGACGTTTTCAAGCTTCGGGAACTAAACTTTTCTAGCTTTTCAGGAAAATCAATGTTTTTCAACATAAAATTTGTCCATAAATAACAAACTTTCAGTGTACCTTTGAATAAATGACGTTTTCTGTTAAACTTTTTCTCCTTTCTATGTTTTCGCCCCCTATTTCGTAAAAAGTCTGAATAACTAACAATCGTCAAAGGAAAACCATTTTCACTACGCCTGTTATAACTAAAAAATGTAAAAAAATCAATACTGTTACTCTTCCTGTTAAATAGATTCAGTTCTAATTGTCGGTTGAAATAAAGTTTACAACAATACATCTTTTTTTTTTCATTTTGTCTTTTTAAAACTACATGAATGCTTGTAACACTGCGGAACACGTTTTTGTCTCAAGCACCAAAATACCGATATTCAATCAAGTAAGGGTTGCTGAATCCATCGCCGTTTTCAAAAATATCATAGCACGTCTAGTTTTCGAGATATAGGCTGTTGAAAACGCAAAAATTGACCATTTTATCCAACTTGCATGCAAGTTTGCCAGCTTGTAAGGCAATTTATTTGCTTAATTTGACAAAGAATTCAAATTTTATATGAACAACAATACTTATCAACAATGTTTATAATACTTTTGAGCCGGAAAAGTTATTTTTTGATGGTTTAAAAAAAAACGTATTGTATTTTCACATATGAGGGAATTTTGTATGGAGACACCAAGAATGTTGAAAAAATCGGTTAAATCTAAATTTAATCGTGTTATTTCAACCAAATTATATCTAAAAGGAAAATTTTAGTCGGTTTATGGACAAAAGGTCGAAAGACAAAAGGTCGAAAATAATTTGCTTAGTGGGAATTTTTTCCTTCTTTGAAAATTCATTTTCGACCTTTTGTCCCTTTTTTTTATCTTCGACCTCTTGTCCTTTCGACCTTTTGTCTTTCGACCTTTTGTCTTTCGACCTTTTGTCTTTCGATCTATTGTCATAGATTCGTTTAAGTCCTATTCTGCATGCTTGGTGGATTAGATCACAAAAAAGTTTGATAAATTATACTTTAAATTTAACGTGAACATCAATAAAACTAGAGTTTAATTCAACTTCGGCGACCAGTAGTTAAAAATTGTGACGTGCTGGAACATTTCTGAGAATGGCATCAGATTCAGCAAACCCAAATCTACTAGGACACATAATTTGATCCTTGAGACACACAAAAATGTCAGTTTTGTTGCGCGGTGTAATTTTCTGTCTACACCCGATTCTGTTTTTGCACGGATTTTTTTTACACGGCCGTGCAAAAAAAGTTTCCATACATTTTTTTCCGCCAAAACCTTATTTTTGCATGAAACGTCGAGAAATGTGTTACTTTTTTTGCACGGTTTTTGAAATTTTGAACTGAAAACTTTTTTTGCACGGTACGCATCCCCCGTGCAAAAACAGAATCGGGTGTATTTGGCTAAAATATATATTTCAGCCTTTTTATTCATTGTTACAGATGAACAAAGCTAAAAAGAGATTTATTTACACGCGTGGTGTACTCAAAATCAAACAACAGTTCACTTTTAATTTGTGCTTTCTGCACTAGCAAAAACCTTAAAATAGGAAGAACTTTTCCGTGTTTCTGAGTTATGCCCAAGTCGGCTATTGTGGCAATTATCTTTGGATTCCAGAATGTTGCACCTTAAATGCTTATCTTTGGGTAGCTAGGAAGTAAGCGTTTGAAACGAATGAATAGCGTAGCGTAACTTCTGACTTCTAATCATAAGCTGTATTCTTGGAATAAGGTTTCAAACCAAAAATGTCTATGAAGCGATAAAACTTGCTCTCATTAATCAAAACGACTTCGGAGATTATAAGCATAGCAGCACATTCTTCAATAGCTAAGGAGCAGAATGACATTCATGTAGTATCCCAGCCATTCCTGTACACTTAAATGCACTAAACAAAGGACGCGGGTTTATCACACAGTATTTAAAAAATGTAGACTTCGTCTCCTTAACATTATTTGGTTAGACACATGTCCTCTTAACGTGAATATTGTTTAAGATGATTGTTTTAAGATGTTTCCCAATAACTCAAATAACAGTCACCCAACAGTAGCATACAAATACGGATCAAACTTGGATTAAGCGGAGAATTTCTCAACAAATAGTTTAGCAACTACGCGAACAAATTTTACCTACGTAACCATAGATAAATACAGCATCGCAATAAATTATAATATACTTAAACATTTGTTTATTCCTAGCAGCATTGATTCATAACTGTGGAGCTTTGAACCTCTTTGTCTTTTATAATTTCCTTGAATATAAAATATATGTCCAAAAATATGATTATATTGCTTGTTTATAGGTTAAACATGTCTGGATTGAAAAACAAAGCAAAACGTTCAAAAAACCACATTATTTTTGCTCTAAAAATTTAGGTGCGATACTGTCTTTGGATTACAATATACTCATCCTGAAATTCTGAACTATATGTCGAAATTATGAAATATTAGCATAAATTAAGCTATTTTTTTATTATGCATTCAAATTTCTAATCTTTTTTTTTAATAATGAAAACCATAAAGAAATGCTAGAACTTCGAATGTACTAAAATTCTACTGTTTTCTAGCTTTCCTACGGTATTTTCAGGGATTGTTTCCACCCTACAGAAAGAATAACATATTTCGTAGAACATAGGCTTGTCATACAATTTGTATGGAATAAAATATTGCTGAAAAAATGTTAAAGTCAATTTTCTCAAAACTTAGATTATGTCACATTCATCCCTTTGCTTCTAACCTTCTTAATTGTTCAATGTTTTTCGTAGTTATAATTTACAAGCAAGCAATTCATCTTTCCGTCAATATTTGAAAAGCATCCGACACAATAGAATAAGCACAAGCCACAATTATAAAATGCACAAACATTTGAAAATGCCATACAATAGTTTTCCCTTTGCCATCTTTTTGTTTAGCTTGTTTATTCTAAACGTTTAATGAAAATTTAATCACTTGTCGGAGCATTCTTTCTTCTTTTCTTGGTTATTGGTTATTCATTCACATTGTCCATAAATCTACTTTTTAGATTTTGCGTGTTTTCAAAATTATTTTAGACTTATTTCAAACAATCTACTCGCTTCCTGTTAGTTTTTGTAGGTAAATTTTGTCATATAAAAAGAATACACTATCCAGCTTTATACGAGCACAAATGGCTGCCACCAACAGGCTCGCTTTCTGGTAGGGATCGGTCGATTTGACGTTTGGCTTCGGTCCGCTCAATATAAAACGACCCAAGCCAAACGTCAAATCGACCAATTCCTACCAGAAAGCGAACCTGTTTACGGCAGTCATTACCGCTTTTAAAAAGCTGGATTACTTCAATATTCCAAATGTTTTCTATGAAATTTCAGATAAGGTTTTGACCCATTCCCGCTCCCAACAATGGTACCGTAAAATCGGGTGCAATTGATCAGAAGGGTGAAATTGATCATCGTATCACACGATTTTATATATGCGTAATAGAGCACAAATATCAATGTAAGCTGCAGAAAATGAACGTTGTTTGTCGTAACTATTATCGAATTGTGTGTTGTGAAGTTTTTTGCTATGAAGAATAACTATGAAAATAATATAAAATTTCAAAATCATGCACGGTACAGTATTGACAAACACCTACAAACTTCTATTTCTATGCAAGGATTTGAACATAGTAGAAACCTGAAAGCTTGTGAGGATGCTTGAGATGTATCCGCAAACCAGATTTCATCATCAAAATTCGTACCAATTAGCTCAAATAGTTGAAATAATTGAATTTCTGTTAGATATCATCGGTTTCCATAGGAAATTGCATACATTTAGGCGTTTTCCGCGTAATTCTTGATATTTAACTATTCGTTATTTATATGAATATTGCATTGTTAAGATTTTGACAAGCATATTCGGACTCAGGGAGCTTAAATTTATCATGTAGAGTTGTTTTGAAAACTAACAATAATGGCATTGACAAGTGATCAATTTCACCCTGAAATGAGATCCCCTGATTTTTTATTTTAGAGATATTTGTTAACACTAAAATGACATTTGTTAGAAAATTTCGGTACATGAGTCGATGAGGCTCACCTCCGTACTTGTTTTCCTGCATTTAGTTGTTTGGTATTGTTAACATTATAGAAAGCAGACTAGAAAAACCGTGAAAAATGGTCAATTTCACCCGAAATTACGGTATCTACAAATCCTTTGCAAAAAGTAATAGTGAAACATAGAGGAATACTAGAAATAATACCATAACATTTGCGGAATTTCAGGATTTGATACCTACTGAATTTATACAAAAAAAAAGCAACATTCACATTCAGTGAAACCCATTATCAGGTTAGAGCTTGCCAGAAAGTTTTATGTGATTCAAATTCCATAACATTTTGTGATGGTTCAAAACATACCGAATTTGACACAGCTGGTGATCCCACTGCCACATTCGACGTATGTAGTCCGGAGCCACCGGTGGCGTATGCCGTTAGAAATCTTAATTTGTTTCTGTCACAACCATCAGACGGTGCTGGAACGAAACAGGACCCCACCGTTACCATCTATGTGAAAAAGGTAAAGCGGGGAGCGATTTGGAGTGTGACAGAACACTATACACTCAAATAACAGAAATCAATATTTTTTGTAACTGCTTTAAATTGACTTGCGGCAAATAACGAGCAACTAGTCTAAGGCTCTCGTCATTGGAGACATCAATGCCAAATATCGCTCAAAAAATCAGCTCCACTTTCAATTATTTTAGAGCTAACTGTTGTAATACCAGGAAGAAAGCTCAAAATAAAATTTTGATAATAATTCTGAAGCTTGCTGCCTGGTAAAGTACTAATGAGATACACAGAATATCCAATGTTGAAACATTGGAACAAATTTCATACAAAATAATAATTAATTTCAGGCAAAAATCGTTGCTATCTTCTATTGCCACCAGAAGTGATAAATATATATGGGGGTTAAATTAGATTTAATGTATTATTGAGATATACGTACCTTTGTTGTAAGCAGGTGAACTCAGTTCACCCTGAAAAATTCTTAACTATTACCTTTTTACAATCAAAAACCGTCTGGAACACGCAGAGAAAGTTTGTTTTGAAATTTCGAAATAATGTTGAAATTTTCAAAAATCTGTTTTTTCAAACAACGAACATTTACATTTGACCCCACATCACTGTACGGCTGCAATTGAATCGAACAGCAGAAATTCCACCGATGACGATCTCATCAAGCACTTCAGCCTCCTCTGGCTGATGAGATTGATTTGAGCTTTTATTTTTCTCTCTCGCCGTCACGTGCATTTCATCCCCTACCAAATAATTCATGCCTACACGTATGATGTTCTACAGAGGAAGCTGATCTACAGGAAACGTAACCCCTACCAGCAAAAACCATTATGTTTAGGAGCATGGCAGCTTTTTTGCCATTGCCAAAGGTTAATCAAATTTTGTTAGCATTCACATTTGCCCGGCAACTGTGACTGACTGTGGTACCAAAACCACAATCAGTCGGTTGGTCTTTGGATGTTTTTGAGTTCCACTTGTGATGTCGACAAAACGATCAAAAAGAGCGGGATGTCTCCGACACGACTTACGTTTGACTTGCCGTCACTGACTGCTGAAAAGCGAACGCAAAAGGCGAACCGGGGCAGAGAGTTTTTCGATTTTTCATCGCAAATCCATATCTGAAATTGGTATGGTAGAAATTTGATGCACAGTAGCCGGCCAGCTTCGTTTGAAATGAGACGCAACTGGCGTGACAGATTCATGGAAGTTTGATCGATTGCGAGAATACACTTGCAATTGCAGGGGAAGTTCCGTAGAACAAACGGAGAAAGGATTTCAGAAATTGTAACCAATTGCTTCAAGCTTCTCAGGCAGGTGAACGGGAACGTTTATCGTACCCGTAATTATGTAGGTAAGGCTAAAGGAAAATAGTATGATAACATATTTTGTTATTATTGGGTTTTGAACTGTTATCAAACGATAGCGCTGCATTTCCTCGGTTATCGTTTTCCCACAATAGCCCATTTCCCCACTTGACACTTATAATAAGGTCCTAAAATTTTCAATCAAATCTTGTTTTTATTTAATAACACGATAGAGCACACACATATACACATATATTGAGTTGTTTTTTATACCTTCTTCTTTTTCTATTTTTATTAACGAGATTTCCTGCTCTGGGCTAGTTCATCTCGGGACCAACGGCTTTACTTGCCTTCCGAAGGAAGTTGTCACTATTACCTTTACATCATAAGTGACTATCTCGGGGATGGGATTTGATCCCAAGTCCTTGGCATGAGAGGTGTGTGTTCTAGTTACTACACCAGGCCCGACCCTTTATATTGAGTTTGGTGTTAAAATAAATTTACTCATTACGCGTGGTAAAGATGGATAAATTATGAGTGAATTTATGGAAAAGATCCACGTGCCAAGGTGGAACTCGAACCCACGACCAAGGATGGAAAAAAATCGCCTCTAGAGACAAAAAACACAGTATTTGAACGGTCTAATAGGGCCGTCGTTCTTGCAGCAGCATAATCTCAACAGCTCACTTCGCACGCGTAGAACAGATATATCAAGCATCCGATGCACTGTTTGTCGTGGGACAAAGAGTTTATCGCTATCGGATGTTGTTACAAGTCGCGATCAACTTTTACCATGCCGCATTCGCGCTATTATTTTTCACTCTAAGAATATCCGAACGATTTCGAAATCACAAACAGCATGTCCGGAGTTAAATCAATAAGTAAAAGTGGAAAAATCTTAAAGATAGTAGAACTTTGATTCGCGAACAATTAACCGCTAGCACACATGCAACACGATGCAGTATTCGGGGAGCGTAGTTTGTTGTGATCACTTGACGACAAAAGGTTAAGGCCACATGGGACGTCATCATAATCACCCTATCCATTTCAAGAAGCAAATCCTAAGAACCACTCCATATATCGATGCGAAAAATATATCACTATGATTCTATATATGTAGTGCACAACCCAATAAATTTTCAGCTTCATCGGTTCACTAAAACTCGAGATTTGCTTCCACAAAGTTTCGATGATAATTGTTAGAGTGAGACATAAGATATGGAAAATAACACGGTCTCCCGTGTCACCTTAATCATTGTTGCTTTGATCGCAGGATAAAGAACAACCATGATGCATCATTTGTTTTGTCATGATCACTAGATTTCATATCCCAACAGTTCACGCAGACCTTTCTAATAACCCATATCCATCCATTATGTAAACACGCGCGTGCAGAACTAGTGCGTTTTTCTAAGTGTTTTCATGAGCAAGCGAATTTAATTTTTTGACGTTGGATAACGTCTTACGGCAACATATGGGGGTACAATTCAGAAAAACGAAAAATTGAGCATGTAACGAAAAATGGTCAGGTTTTGACCGCTAATAACTCAGTCATTTATCGATAGATTTTCAATATTTATCCATGAATCGATTGGAAATTTATCTACGCGTCGATTCAAATGGAGGACACTATTGATTATTAGCAACAAACTATTGAAACATCGTAAAACGTTGACCCCTTTCTTATCTAACCAATCACGTTCAAGCACATTTTTCGGTTCCGCTTCCCACTATAAAAGCGCACCGCACCCTGCTTCTTCCCTCATTCTTCTTTTTGCCGTCAGACTGTGAACACGGTCGGCGAGCAAATTTCGAGAGTCATTCGCGTCCTCAGTTCAGTTTTCAATAGGACGCGAATACAACACGCATTAGAACCGAAGAACCACGCATTTCGGAGCCGCAGCAACTGAAGCCGCTCATTTGAGTGCACCAGCCAGCATAATCGTTTTCGGACAGAAATCGTCGCTACCAGCCAGTGCTCCGCTGTCATTGCCATGCGGGAGGCTAGCGCGGTCATTCTGGTTCATTAGATCAAGCGGCACAGCCGTCACCGTCAGTGTAATATTCCCTAATTTGTACGAGATGGCTGAAGAAAATCGACCAAAGCCGCTTGTTGAAGCGCACATCGTCATCCGCACCGCAAATCTCATCGGGCGAGGAGGATTGAAACCAGTGCGCCGTCAAAATGTGTCCGTATTACGCAAATTCAACAACTCAATCGGCCCTTTTGAGAGCCAACAAATGTGTTTTAAAGAGTTATTTGTATAATATTCCCTAATGTGTTTACCACATACTTGCTATAATCTCTTAGTTCATCTCATAGCATCATACAATAATTGATTTATTACGAATAATTGACAATACGGCAATTTGAAGCTGTTTCCGAGGATGCTGCTGCAGTGCCGTCGGATTGCAATAACAGCATAATGCTAATCTGTACATCCCTTACCCAGACATCAGTTTCATATAGCCTATTTCCCAGATAAGAAAACGAAGAATATGAAAGGAGGAGCATCATCTGCTATTCTAAGGGTATAAAGCATCCCTCCTTCGTTGAATCTGGTTTCATTCTGTTTTCGCTTTCGAGCTGGTAAGAGCTCCTCCAAACCTGCTCAGCTCCTCACTACCAGAGGCAAGCTGTTGTACGAGATGGCTGAAGAAAATCGACCAAAGCCGCTTGTTGAAGCGCACATCGTCATGCGCATCGCAAATCTCATCGGGCGAGGAGGATTGAAACCAGTGCGCCGTCAAAATGTGTCCGTGTTACGCAAATTCAACAATTCAATCGGCCATTTTCAGAGCCAACAAATGTGTTTAAAAGAGTTGATTGTGTAATATTCCTTAATTTGTTCGAGATGGCTGAAGAAAATCGATCAAAGCCGCCAAAATGTGTCCGTGTTACGCAAATTCAACAATTCAATCGGCCCTTTCCAGAGCCAACAAATGTGTTTCAAAGAGTTAATTGTGTAATATTCCCTAAAGTGTTTACCACATACTTGCTATAATTTCTTAAGTCATCTCATAGCAGCATACAATAATTGATTTATTACGAATAATTGACAATACGGCAATTTGAGGATGTTTCCGAGGACGCTGCTGCAGTGCCATCGGGATGCAATAACAGCATAATGCTAATCTTGTACATCCCTTACCCAGACATCAGTTTCAAATAGCCTATTTCCCAGATAAGAAAACGAAGAATTTGAAAGGAGGAGCATCACCTGCTATTCTAAGGGTATAAAGCATCCCTCCTTCGTTGAATTCGGTTTCATTCTGTTTTCGCTTTCGAGCTGGTAGGAGCTCCTCGCTACCAGAGGCAAGCTGTGTGTACGAGATGGCTGAAGAAAATCGACCAAAGCCGCTTGTTGAAGCGCACATCATCATCCGCACCGCAAATCTCATCGGGCGAGGAGGATTGCAACCAGTGTGCCGTCAAAATGTGTCCGTGTTACGCAAATTCAACAATTCAATCGGCCCTTTCCAGAGCCAACAAATGTGTTTTAAAGAGTTAATTGTGTAATATTCCCTAATGTGTTTACCACATACTTGCTATAATTTCTTAATTCATCTCATAGCATCATACAATAATTGATTTATTACGAATAATTGATAATACGGCAATTTGAGGATGTTTCCGAGGACGCTGCTGCTGTGCCGTTGGGATGCAACATATTTTCTATTGTTAAGGAATGATTCAAATATTACCTAACGCAAAATTTTATTTTAAACATATATCTTTTCTAAATTCACAAACCATTACATTCTGGATTATAACTAAAAGAAGGTTGCAATTATGACATTTGACTATAATACAAATGCAGCAAATTAAATGGCGTAGTTAACGTCATGCGATCGTGTCTTGTACACAACCCCCTCTGATTTTTTGTCAGTACCTAGAAATCTTTCATAAGTTCGTGACGGTCCTAAATCAGGAAATAGAAGAAGCTAACGTTATCCAACGTCAACTTGGCGGTCGTATCTCGGAAACAACCTCTTACTTTTTTTTCGTAATTTCACTAATAATTTATTCATCTTTACCACGCGTGGCAAACCATACGGATCGGATTAATTAGTTGTTAATCTTCAATATGTACCCCAAACTTTTGTACTCGATATTTAAATATTATCAAACTTTGATCGATCTTGATCGTTTTTGTTATATTCGTGATTATATAAATACCTCAAATGAGACATTTGCAAGATAACAAAAATATAATGTTTTAGCAAAGAGCCTAAAAAAAACGATTTAAAAATTTACAGCTTGTCCTATAAAAAGTCTTATGGTCTTTTTAGGACGATATAAGCCGAATATTGTTAGCTTTGGAAGAAACTTCTTGAAAGTACACTGCCAATAACGGTGGTAGGCCATTTGGCATAAAGTCGTTTGGCATAATATCTTTTGGCATAAATTCATTTGACATAATGGTCATTTGGCATAAAGTCGTTTGATAGAATGGTCGTTTGGCATATTGGTCGTTTGGCATATTGGTCGTTTGGCATATTGGTCGTTTGGCATAATAGTCGTTCGGCATAATTAGTCTGAAACCAAGAATTTCTTAAGATGACACGTTGCGTTTTTTTACGTGTTTTGGAGTCAATTGATACAAAATGACATTTTTTTCATCAATCATATGCTCTTGAATAAATGTAAGCATATAAAGAAAAAAAAATGTCAATAGTTTATTATTATTTATCCAGAAATTGCCCTTCTTTCAAATATTAATTCTTCTTTTGAGTTTCGCTTTTAATGGAATAAATTTTTGCACTTGAGATTTTTATATACTTAGCACAATTTTACCCTTCTTTCAAATATTTTTTTTTTTAATATGATGTAACCTTAATTATATGTATAAAAACTGTTGATTAAAAAATTTAAATAAATTTCACCTTCATAGGCTGTTTTTGGAGCTACATTTTTTAGATATTTTTTTGTTTCCAATTGACAAAAGGGCGCTAATTGATAACATTGATCTGCTCAAGTAACACAAAAGGAAAAAATCGAAAGAGTCTGTTGAGAAATTGAACATATCATTGATAGAATTCTTAGAAAAACTCTTACAGGAATCCAAAGGGAGTAGTTTACGGAAGAATATTAGCAACAAGTGTTCCTGTACTTGCCCCACAGGAGATCAAAAGCTGAAACACTACTAACGCGATCCACGATACTATTCCACCGTGGTACACCAACGACGCACGACATGTTTGATCCTGCCCTCGACGCCCGCCCCGCAGGAGCAAGCAACTAGGTCAAAGGATCTAACACTACTCGATATTAAATACATATGTAATTGTAGGAAAAACTAAAATCAAATCCTGAAAAAAATTAGTAAACAAACCGAACTTTTTACAATACGGAATTTTCCAAAACGTTAAAGGACACGCTACTACTGTGAATGAAAAGAAGGATGGGTGTCCTTCATAGTTCACAGTTTCATGCAAAAAGGGTACAGAAATTGTGAATACAGATCGTTTTTTTGAAATTGGTGAATAATTATGATCGCTTGCCCCTCCCTGACGGAACTGATGGCTACGCTCATGATTGTTACTGAAACGCGGTTGTGCAGGACAATGTGTTTTACTTTGACAACATGTCTCAAATCACCTCTCACGCCGAGGACCTGGGATCAAATCCCATCTCCAAGATAGTCACTATAATTTTTCAGTGACGACTTCCTTCGGAAGGGAAGTAAAGCCGTTGGTCCCGAGATGAACTAGCCCAGGGCTAAAATTCTCGTTAATAAAGATAGAAAAAAACATGTCTAAAATACCCTGCTTTAGGACACGCCTGGTGTGATGGTTAGAACTTACGGCCTCACGCTGAGGACCTGGAATCGAATCCCATCCCCTTTGAAAGAAATACCACAGCATTTTGATTCATATAACGTACACTTAAGGTGAAGATGAATTGAAGCCAAATATCAAATTTTCAAGAGCACAATTCTATAAAACTGAACACCCGTTGAGGCTGGAAACTTTTATCGATTGGTCACCACCACCAATCGATCAAGTTGTCAGCTTAAACAGATGTTTGGTTCTCTAGATTTGTGCTCTTGGAAATTTGAGGTTTGGCTTTGAATCATCTTCACCACCTTAAGACCGCAGTGATCAAGCTTTGAAAACACTTAACTTTCGACCAGTGGGTTAAGATTTCGCTTAATTTAAATAAATCGAAGTAAGAACAAACCATCATATTGTTTTCTCTCTTTCAAAAGTGCAGAAGGCGTTTTTTTTTTCTTTGTCAAATAATTTCAAAGATATATAGGGTAAAAACACCGATTATGGCCATCCCAGGAGAAATTTTTTGAAAAATATATGCAATGCCCGAATACCCTGTTTGGCATAAAGTCATTTGGCATAAAGCCGTTTGGCATAAAGTCGTTTGGCATAAAGGTCGTTTGGCATAATGACCGTTTGACATAATGGTCGTTTGGCATAATGGTCGTTTGGCATAATGATTGAATTAGAATGGATATCGGCATTTTCGAAGTTTTTACCGAGATCAACATCACCGAGCCCATAGCAAAAAATTTTCGTAGATTATTAATAAGCATGCTAATTGATTTAAATCCATTCACAAGTTCTTAAGCAGTGCTCATCCAACTTCTGAACAGGCAACATTGCTGCACCTGGCGCGAAAGATAGCACGCACAAATCATGGCTACTATGTTTTACTGATGCCTGCAGAACAGCCCAATAATTATAGCCAAAGTTTTACAACTCATTCAAAAATCAATAACTAATTACTGACGTCCGATTTGAAAACGGTCTTCGGCAAATTTGTAGCAGATGAATGTATCTCACAGTATCAACGTAGCTCTAATCCCCAAGAGCACATGGGCAAACATTATGACCGATTGAAAGAATTGCTTGCTTTTCCCATAGTAATTCCCATACATACTTTAAATGGCTTGTGCAGTCTCAGTTTTCATCCGAATGAGCTTAAATTTTGGGAGGACACTCAGAATTTGATCTAGAATCGACTGAGCGGTGTGGAGCATAAACGATTTTTTGAACCACTCTAATATAAATAGAGCAGATTATTTTTCCTTGAAAATGTTTAAGCCTGTAAGGCAAAAAAAACTTCTCACAGCATAACTCAAATGAACAACACATTTTTTGAAAGAAATTATTGTGGCAAAACTTTTGAACGATTCAATATAAATTTTAATTTTGGAAGTGTACATCAAAAACACTGTCTATTAATGAAAGAAGGGAAAATTTGTGATTGAAATAATATTTTTTCCAGAATATCTCGAAAGAAGATCATGTGTTTGCAAAAAAAGTATTGATAAAACAGCAAAATATAAAAAATGGTTAACATTTAGCTTAACTTAATAATAAAGTATAAAAAACAGTATAAATATTCAGAACAGCCTATTTTTAAAAGAAGGCAAAATTTATGATTCAATAGAAGATTAGACGCCAAAAATAATTGCGGCAAAATAAAACAAAAAGACATCAAAAATTGCGTTCAGCATCATAGAAGTGATTGTGCAACTTATCCCCGAATGTCGTTTCTCCGAATGTCGGTTCCCGGATGCCAGTTCCCCGAATGACCCTTTTCCCCGAGCGTCATTTCTCCGAATGACCCGTTTCCCCGAAAAGTTGTGCAGTTTAAATAGGTGCTATAATAGTCTTCAGTGGCTAAAGAACCGCCAATTAAATAAAGAAGGGTGCATATCAAATGGCCAGTTCATTCACCACCCTGAAATGTATAAAGTTATGACAATTATGAATCCCAAAGTATTTTCGAGAAACTGGAGTTCGGGATTATGACATTCATAGAACCGATCTTCGGGGAAAAGTAGCACAACCCATCGGAGTCATCGATTTCTCGTTATTATTATATCAATTGCCACCCTTTTGTAAGATGGAAACAAAAAAATATCTAAAAATAAAGCTCCAAAGAACAGCCTATGTATAAAAGAAGGTGAAATTTATTTAAATTTTAAATCAACAGTTTTGTACCTTTAATTATAGTTTTATCATATTAAAAAAAACAAAGAATGTTTGAAAGAAGGGTAAATTTGAGCTAAATATATCAAAATCTTCAGTGCAAAAATTTATTCCAATAGCGGAACTCAAATAAAGAATAAATATTTGAAAGAAGGGTAATTTCTGGATAAATTATAAAATAGTATTGGCAATAACTTTCCTAATATGCTTTAGTTTATTCAAGAGCATATAATTGTTGAATAAAGTGACATTTTGTATCAATTGACTCCACAACCTTCCTGTTATCATCAGAAAGATTCAATAGAAACGTAAAAACGAATGCCATCTTAAGAAATTCTTGGTTTCAGACTCATTATGCCAAACGACCATTATGCCAAAGGACTATTAAGCCAAACGACTTTATGCCAAATGACCATTATGCCAAACGACTTTATGCCAAACGGCTTTATGCCAAACGACTTTATGCCAAATGACCTACCACCGGAATGCCCTATACTGTTTTTTTTTGTTTTTTTACAAGGGGGAAATCTGCAAACAGATCCCCTGAGAAGGTAACTCAGGGAATGCGGTGATGACGCACTAACGACGACCCGCAAAAACCAGCCTATGCAATGTACTTGAGCAATTCTTTTTGAATTGCTCAAGTGGTGTACAGTGCATCGACATGACCCTTGGACTCAGACTCTTATCTCCCCGGAACCACCTTACGGTACTTCTTCGGGGAGGGACCAGTGCGTATAGCACAACACGTGTAGAAGAAGTAGCCTAGGCAAACTGCTTCTCCTAGTCGACTTAAACAATGTTACAAAGGACCAGCTTCGGCAGGGCTAATCCTCTGCAGCCAACTCTTCGGGATCGTTCAAATATTACGTAACGCAACAGGGGGAGGGAGGGGGTGTTACATAGTGTTACGGTCCATACAAAAATTTTAAATTTTTCATACAAAACCTGTTACGTGGGGGTGGGAGGGGGTCTGGAATCGTCAAATTTTGCGTTACGTAATATTTGAATGAACCCTTAGTTGGCGCGCCATAGGTGCTGCAATTCTAACATAATGTGAGTGACAGCCGTAGTTGCATACGCATTAGTGTGGGACAAAATTTAGATTCTCGCTCCAGTCCACTTTTTGGATTGCATTTAGGTCCCATAACAACTGTGCAAAATTTCAGCTCGATCGGAGAAACTATATTTTAGCGCCAGCTGTTCAAAGTTTGTATGGGATTTACTATGGGAAAACTCACTTATGCAAACAAAAATCGCCAGAGGTCGCCCATTGACCTTTATAAAAATTCTGAACACAGGCCTCGATAGGTATTTTTACGATGAAGAATATTGCCGAAGACCGCGAAACAATCCGACACTTGTGAGAAACGTTATTCAATGAAAACCTATTTGCAAGGCGACGTTGATTAGCACGTAAAGGAATAACAATAATAACAAAATCGGGCTAAATTTCCGAATAGTCTATGCTTAATAACTTTTTTCATAAGCATCGGATTGCTTTGAAGTTTTTGACAATGTTGTTAATCGTAAAAATACCTTTCGAGATTTGTGTTCAGAACTTTTATAGAGGACAATGGGCGACCTCTGGCGATTTTTCTTTGCAAAAGTGAGTTTTCCCATAGTAAATCCCATATAAACTATGAACGGCTGGCGCTAAAATATAGTTTCACCGATTTAGCTGAAATTTTGCATACTTGTTATGGGACCTAAATGCAATCCAAAAAGTGGACTGGAGCGAGAATCTAAATTTTTCATATAACCGTGTCCCAGCCGATGGGCCCATCTACCCTTAGTGGAGCTATCCCAATCCTGCTGCCAGCTTCTGAGCGTTTCCTCTTTACACGTGTCGCGGACTCCTCTGGTACCTCTTTGGTTGAAGCATTGAACATCTTCCTTGATGATGAGCCCTATGGGCGTCATCCCGGCTATGATGCACACGGCCTCTTTAGATACCGTCCGGTATGCACTTGCTAATTTTAAGCACATTATCCTGTACGTGCTTTCTAACCGCTTTAGCTTTTGCTCGTTCTAAGCGCTTTTGACCAGATTGGTCCTCCATACCTTAGTATGGATAGCGCCACGCTTGCCAGTAGCCTGCGTTTGCTGGCCATGGATCACTAAAATAACCAAAACAGCCGCTATGGAAAGCATAGATAGCGCCACCGTAGCCTTGTGTGTTTGACAGAACAGCAATGCTGTCACAATGTTAAATCATACATACTAGACTGGTCCAGCTCAGTATGAGAGAAAACAAAAGTTGTATAATACCACGGGGCACCCCCTAGGATTATTTCTTAGGGTCAGAGGAAGACTTCCTGAAAATTTCAGCTCATTTGGTCGTTTCATGAGCTGGCGCAATTGAATTTGAGTTAATATGGGATTTTCGGCTCACACATATGGGAAACAGCACATCATCTCTTGTTTGGGTCAGGAAAATTGTTGATCGCATTCAATTGAACCCAGAATGTCAAAAACACTACTTGATACCATAACAAACAATATTGTAGAAGGTTGTATGATGATTAAAATTGAGAAAGTTAGTGTTTTAACTATCTGAAGTAGATTTGCAATAATGCTTGGTATTTCTTCAACACAGCTGGGTGGTAGCCACTAACCGCATCATAGCCACCTATGATGTGCATGCATAAATGTGACTGTACGGAAGTGTTGATCTTAGCTTAACTTTCAACTACTGAAAGGTTAATTAAAATGAGCTTAAAACCAGATACAACCTTCTGCAACTATGTTCATTAGGGTATCAACTAGTGAATTTGTCATTCTGGGCTCAATTGAAAGCGATTAACTAGTCTACGGAACGAAACAGTGGCATAGAGTCAGTTTTCAATATATTTGAAACAAATATTCCATACAAACTTCGATTTGAATGCGCCAGCTGGGGGAGCAACCAAATGAATTGAAATTTTGAGTGAGCTTTTTTCTTACCCTAAGGCACATATCTAAGGGGTGCCCCGTTGAGTTTTTCAACTTTTTTGTTTAAGGGCCAGTCTAATACATACATACAGTGACGCCTTTGTTTTGATGCGGTGACCACTGACAAAAACTACATTCAATGATCCATTACAGCAGAGCTGTTAGACATCATCTTCGAAAGCGCCGCTATAGCCGTAGATGCCCTTTTACAGGCATATTCAACGTGGTGAAGCTGAGCTTGTCATTGATCATTACCACAAGATGCCTAAGGGATCGCTTGGACTCTACGGTGCAATCACCTACCGAGATAAGCGCCCGTTACTCGGACTTTCGGTTGTTCACCACTACCACCTCAGTCTTGTGACGGGCCAGTCCTAGTTTCCTAGACTTCATCCATTCCTCAACTATGGAAATAGAGTGCGCTGCTGTCAACTCTACTTCCTTAATCGATTCACCATAGTGATGTAAGTATAAACTTTGGGTTTTGTCTAATTTTAAATTACGGAGGGTGGTCCCATGGGCCATGGGATGGTCCGATCGTCATAAATATATAGATTTTCATATGTTTAAGGTTAATGAACATTTAACTAAAATTTGGTTGAAATCGATGATGGTCAATTATCCGTGCAGTGCTTTGAAATAAACCATATTAATTTAATATATGAATTTTGTACGGGTTGTTGCAGTCATATATACAGTTGTGTTCAGAATAATAGTAGTGAAAGCCGATTTTCATACAAAATGCTCAACTTTGGCATGCTGTAACTTTGTTTCCATATGAGCAATCGGCATGAAATTTTGGCAGTGAACTACAAATATACTCAATTTCATTATCACATGATTTGAAAATTTTCACACTACCGGCTAAAAAGTTAAGCACCAGGTGAAATCGCTCAAAATAATAGTAGTTTTAATAATTTAAATATCTGCTGTATTTTGAGTTTTTTAATTTTTTCTTATTCATCGTTTCAACCATTTCCACCCAAGCTATAAATGTATAAACAAGCCATTTTTTTATAAAATTGTTGCTGAACAAAAATTGACAAAAGAAAAACTACTATTATTTTGAGCGATTTCACCTGGTGCTCAACTTTTTAGCCGGTAGTGTAAAATTTTTCAAATTTTCTGATAATGAAATTGAGTATATTTGTAGTTCACTGCCAAAATTTCATGCCGATTGCACTTATGGAAACAAAGTTACAGCATGCCAAAGTTGAGCATTTTGTATGAAAATCGGCTTTCACTACTATTATTCTGAACACAACTGTAGGTCAGATTTGCAAAAATTTCACAGCTACCCTCACCTCTGTTTTTGGACACTCACGTTCCGAAAGATTTCCAATCAATTCGATCCATCGTTTAAAGATTTTCAAGCTGATAAAGGCTGTGAATAGAAATGACAAGTACATCGATCGAACCGTATCAGTTTTCTTCGGATTTACACACATATCTTCAGCTGTACAAAGATGCAGGGTGTTTCTATCAGCAGCGAAGCTGATGCCTGGTAGTGACAGTCCAGATTCAGTGAAATGAGATTTTCGGCACCTATCTGGAAGCAATTTCAAGTGAAGTGGTCTTGCTTGGTTGGCTGTACTTGACACAGAAATAGCAACGATAGTCAGTTTGAATTTGACGGTTTGTTACAAAAATCGTGAAATGGATGTTTAAAAAGTTCTGATAGTGGGGAAATGGGATGTTTAGCAAAGGAAGTTCTCATTGGATTAATGTGGAAGAACCAGCGAAATATTCATCAAACAAACATCCCTTCTCCTTGATGAAATTTAATTGTTTGGGTCCAATCCAAGTGATCCACTTAAAACAGAGCTCTAATCAAAAATCGTTTGAAATGCTTTTGTTCATACCCGCCAAACATCATGGCACATCAGCCAATTTGTATAATGAAATTAAATCAATCAATCATCATGCGACGACTATTTGCATTATTTGCACTGGTGACAATGAGCAAAATTTGCATAACAGAACGTCATCCAAACAGCATTCGTCGTCACACGTTCACATACAAACACATGGATGGTCCGAAAATGGAATCATTTATTTCGAGTTTTAGCAAAGCTGGATATCGCTCTGTGTTTTCAAATGAAGCCAAAATTGAGATTTAAGCAAAATATTCTCGCACTGTTTTTTTTTACTCCTTTCCATCTGCAGCATTTATTCAAAATGAATAATCGGCATCCAATCAAAATAGATCCAGTCGGTTCAATGGTAGAAGGTGTGGGCGTGGAATATAACTATATTCCGAACCGAAGTGATGTATAAATTAACACAAACATTAGCGACTGGTACAACACGGAAAAAGAACAACTGATTTGCGGAATTGGCGATTGCACATGCAAATAGTATGGGCCATATGCTACACGCGTAGCTGGGGGGACTGATGATTTTAATAGATGCTTTGATGTGAAATTTCTCGCTAATTTAAGGTTTTCTGTCAACTACAGCTTTTGCACTCTCTTCACGTTTATTCAAAATTGTACTTAGAAATAGAAACTATAGAATACAAATATCTCGGAGTTTTACTTGTATGGCAAATGTAACAATCATCTTACAAGAAATGAGATTTCAAAGAAAAACCTACAGATAAAAACTCCACGTTGGAAACAAAAACACTCTTAATCACTAACTCGACAAATTAAAAATTGCTCATTAAAACCTTACTACTCAGTCGATTGGAATTGATTGGTGAACTCGTTCGTCTTTTGGCTATTCAATTTTGACTAACATTCGGCTTCTCCAGCAGCTCTAGAACTTGCCCTTGCCACTGCTCACTATCGCGAACTCTTCGGCACTAAACCGAGTGTAACTTCCGTTCGGTTGTAGGAAATAGATTGGATCTTTGATCTTGTTGATGTCGTACCCGTCGATCTGCAGATCACGTTTCTTTAGCTTAAAGGTCGTTGTCATCGGGACCTCTGAAAGAACTCGGATGAACAGAGGTCGAGCATACGGAGGTAAGCTTCCACGGATGCCTGCACCCAGCTGCTCCAGGTCTAGTTTTCCCTCGGTGTCGACAATGGCGGCCATTCCGGCTTTACCTTCCGTTCCGGGGATCTATGAATTATAATACGTGTATTTATTGTTTGTACGATTGAGTGGAATTAACTCGTAAACATACATCAACTCCGTAGACGGCGCAGTCTTTCAGTCCAACGATGTTCGTAATCACGCCTTCCACCTCGGACGTTGCAACATTCTCTCCTCGCCACCTGCAATTGTGAATAGAAATAGGCAACATTTAAAAAAAAACGTGTCAAAGTAATTGATGAAACCAATTTTAAATCACTCGGACACATTATGTCTTTACAGACGATATTGATCTCTATGAAGGGCAGTAAAACAGGCCTTTACCCTTTCGGTTGTCGCACGAATGTTTGTTACACGAGTAGCCGCGCGTTGTACTTTGTACAACACCCTTGGTTTTTAATGTTCAACATGAAATACATCGCGATCTACATTGAATATAGAAAAACCATCTTCGACAGCAACTTGCTTAGGAGATCAAGCACTGCTGACATGCAGTGGTCATTCAGATACGGAATTCCGCCATCAGGCTCTACACGGTGTTCAATAAGTTCGAATACAAGTTTTCATCATTGCGTAGGTATGCGCCATGTACATATTCTGCATTGGTATTGGTGTCAGCTTTAGCTTCATTCATACGCTACCGAATGTGCGCGGTGTTGACATTCTGTTGGTTGTTGTTCGTTTGTTACGCGCGATGAAAAAGTATCGGAACTTCGTAATTAAGCGTTTTTTGAACGGTGAGCGACCCGGCGATATATTCCGGCTGCTGAAATCGCATGGGGTCAAGCGGAACTTTGTCTACACGACCATCAGGCGATACCGGGAGACGTCCTCGACCAATGACCGTGCGAGATCCGGTCGGCCGCGTTCAGCGAGGACGCCACGGGTCATCAAGATCGTGAGGGAGCGAATTCGGCGCAAAAAGAACCGCTCAATCCGGAAAACGGCTGCAGATCTCAACGTTTCCATTGGAACCGCTCACACCATACTCATCAAGGACCTTGGTTTCAGGCCTTACAAAAAACGTAAGGTCCATGGCGTTTCGGAGGCTACCAGCAAAAAGCGGTTGGATCGAGCTAAGAGGATCCTCTCTCGGCACGCTGGTCAGGAGTTTGTTTTTTCGGACGAGAAACTGTTCGTGCTGCAGCAGCCGCACAATGTGCAAAATGACCGGGTGTGGGCGCCATCGAGGGACAGCATTCCTGAATCCAATATAAACATCCCTCGGTTCCAAAGTGCCTGTAGTGTGCATTAATGTTTTGTTTTGCAAATATCTTGGGAACCTGACCACTTTGGAACGATGGCATCTTCGGCAAAGATGTTCAGTAGCTCAATGGCTATCATAATTCGTGAGTTTGCCACCAGGCGGCGCTAGTGACCATGGGGCTTTTGATTCGCCGATATCTCAGGAGCCTGACCACTTAGAAAGATGGCACTTCGAAGCTTAATTAGTTATAAAAGCAGGTTGTTAAAAAGGTTTTTTTTTGTATAATGCGTATTTTGTACCCGAAAGATGCCCCGGCTTATATTCAAGATCAGGACTAGCAACATCGATTGCACTTGCCATATACGTCAAAATCGTAGAACATGATTTAGAAAATCGTTCATTTTATAGGGTAAATACCATTGTTCATTTAGTTTTTTATTTCAGCTGATCTTACGCAGTTTTTTCTCAGCTTTCTGATGGTGATCTCAGAATTCAAAACGCGTGCTACGCAATAGGTGAAAATACATTTCTTCTGACGAAATTCAAAATGGCGGCCAAAATGAAAATAGCCTCCAATTTTTATTTTTAAATTTCAAATGAAAGCTCCATCCTTCTTCTATACGATGCCTTTAAGTTTGCTATGTATTCCAAGAGAAATATAACACATATCACGTGAAAAAACCTATGCTTTATCAAAAATGGGATTTTTCGCAAACTGTTTAGCTAGCTGGCGTAGGAGGAGTCAAACCAATTTGAGAAAACCGAAACAATCACCCTCTCGTTTGAGCATGTACTAGCGACCAGTGGTATAGAATTGGATGTGTGCCGATGGCTACCTGGTTTCAGTGAGAATTGCTCAACTATTGAACAAAGTACGAAAACGCGACAGCCTGAAGGTAAAGGACTGTATCGTTCATATTTTTAGGCATTTAAGGAGCTAGATTTCCTAGCCTTATTTTTCAGATTTCTATAATATAAAGTTTAAGATAGTCCAGTAAGTTAGTAAGTGTTTATTTTCGATTATTATAAACGGAAAAGTGCAGACATTTTCAAAATGAAATATGACCAAATCGAACTTTTAGCGATTTTATACTTTAAAGTAAACAGATTTTTTATGCACAAAATTATAAAAAAATGCGTGTCAGAAGTTATGTTTAATCTTCTTCTTCTTCTTTCTGGCGTTACGTCTTTACAGGGACAAAGCCTGCTTCTCAGATAAGTGTTCTTCTGAGCACTTCCACAGTTATTAACTGAGGGCTTTCTTTGCCGATTGACCTTTTTTGCATATGTATATCGTGTGGCAGGTACGAAGATACTCTATGCCCTGGGAATCGAGAAAATTTCCTTTACGAAAAGATCCTCGACCAGCGGGATTCGAATCCACGACCCTCAGCATGGACATGCTGAATAGCTGCGCGTTTACCGCTACGGCTATCTGGGCTCTCTTATGTTTAATATATTTATTCACTTATTAATCCTTCGTTTTTGACAACAAGTCACAAAAACTGAATACTCAATGTATATACCAAGTAACCAAAATTTCAAAATTCCAGTAAGAAATACAAGAAACCCTATCTTTGAAAAACCAGAACTGGTCATAATGACGCAACACAATTTCATCGATCTTTCTAACACGGCCATAAACAATGTTTTTTTCTTCCGATTGTTTACTCTTAACGTTCAGAGGTTATGTTTTAAATGATTTAATTTTTTTTTCTTCTTAGAGTTATCTAGGTTTGTAGAATTCTTCTTCTTGCCATTAACGTCCCCACTGGGACAGAGCCGGCTACTCAGCGTAGTGTTTCAATGAGCACTTCTACAGTTATTAACTGAGAGCTTTCTTTGTCAAAGTTGCCATTTTCGCATTCGTATATCGTGTGGCAGGTACGATTATACTCTATGCCCAGGGAAATCAAGGAAATTTCCATTACGATAAGATCCTGGAGGTTTGTAGAATATGTAGGATGAAACTACCATTAAAATTCCACTTATCCTTGAAATTGTAATAAGAAGCATATAAAATATTTTTTCATAACACTATATCGCCATATGATGAAAATCATGGTTAAGAATATGTTAGCATAACAAAACGTAAGAAAATCAAGATTTTCGCGTGACCCAAAAATCAAATTAGGGAAAGTGTACCAGTTATGGCCATAGTGGTTCCCTATTTGGTCATATGCAAAATTTTGATAACTTTTACATTTTTAATCTTTTTGAATGTTTTAACATCAAGATTTATCCTTCATTTTACTGCTAAAACACAAAAGATTTTTCAAAATGTGAAGGCATTCAAAATATCACGTATGGCGAAATAGGGAACCACTATGGCCATAACTGGTACACCTACCCTATGTATCTTTAGTAAATTTGGAGCTGCTAAATCCAATACCGCCCTACCCCTACATTTAAATTTTGAGCTAAAGGTCATCAAACATGTATCAAATAGTTATTTTACTAATTTTGATTCAAAATATACGTTACAGTTAATTGATATTTTGGTTAGTGCATGTACCGAGCATGCAAAAATGGACTAAAATTTTCAGGTGAGACATGTTTTGGCAGGAATATCACTATTGAATATCGATGTGATCAAGTTTGCAAGTTTGTTAACATGTTTGCAATTTCCGAACAAACTCGTTACTCGAACAAACTTATTCATATGGCTGAATACGATAGTTTTTCAATCCATGAAAATGTAACCTCCCAATATCGGAAGCATTATAAACTTCGTTGATTGGTATTCTTTAGCATATGTTAGCTAGCTCGTGTAATAAATTAAGGAAATAATTCAACCATCAAGCTGGTAAACTTGCATGCAAGTTGACTATAACTAAAGTTCTAACAACCAATATCTCAAATACCTGACGTGCTATAGTATTGTTGAAAACGGTAGTAAATTCTTGCAAAACTAACAAGTTGTGGTATTCAGGTACTCGGGACAAACAAAATTGTGCACTGCGTAATTAATTGAAAATTTTTCAAAAATCTCTGTACAGTTCTTGCCATTTTTCATATTTGTTTTTTATTTCAAATGCTATTCATGGAAAACAAGCAATACTGTTTGGTAAGGAAAAAATGTACGAGAAAGTGTTGTGCGAACTTTTTATAATTTATTTGGACTATTAAACTTTTTTATAATTTATTTCAACTATTAAACATTACTTATTTCCGATACAATCCTTCTACCACTAGCAATTGGCTAATTGATTTCGCCGCCTCCAAGAATATGGCCATTCATAGCACCTACTTCCAGACAGAATCACAAATCGACCACGTTCTAATCGATGGACGGCACTTATCCGACATTATCGACATCAGGACCTATCGTGGCGCTAACATCAACTCTGACCACTATCTGGTGATGGTTAAACTTCGCCCAAAACTCTCCGTCGTAAACAACGTACGGTACCGACGGTCGCCCCGGTATGACCTAGAGCGGCTTAAGCAACCGGATGTCGCAACTGCATGCGCGCAGCACCTTGAGGCTGCCTTACCGGAAGAAGGTGAACTGAATGAAGCCCCTCTTGAGTACTGCTGGAGAGCAGTGGAAGCAGCTGAGAGCAACGTCGGGTACGTGAGACAGAGTCGACGGAACGATTGGTTCGACGAGAAATGCAGACGGATTCTGGAGAAGAATGTAGCGCGGCCGGGAAATCAGCAGAACGTGGAACGTTGAAGACGGAAGCGGCAACAGAAAACGCCGCCTGGAGGAGACGGAGTTGGAGGAGATGCAAGTGCTATGTCGGTCTCAAGAAACACGTAAGTTCTATTGGAAGCTCAACGCATCACGCAACGGCTTCGAAATTAAAGAAATAAGGATGTGAGCATTTTGACGGACGAGCGTGAGGTGTTCGAAAGGTGGAAGCAACACTTCGACGAACACCTTATTGGCGCTGAGAGCACAGGCAATGAAGGACGGGACAACGGAGGAAATGCCTTCGTCAGAACTGCGGGTGATTGAAACCAATCAGCCCCCACTTTGATTGAGGTTAAGGATTCCATTCACCAGCTCAAGTACAATAAAGCTGCTGGTAAGGATGGTATTGGAACTGTACTCATAAAGATGGGCCCAGAGAGGCTGGCCATTTGTCTGCACCAGCTGATAGGCACAATTTGGGAAACAGAACAGCTACCTGAGAAGTGGAAAAAAGGGGTAATATACCCCATCTACAAGAAAAGCGACAAGTTAGATTTTGAGAATTTTCGAGCGATCACCATTCTTTGCAGGCCAAAGTATTATCCCAGATCATCTTCCGTCGTCTGTCACCTGTACTAAACAATTTCGTGAGAAGTTATCAAGCCATCTTTGTTGACGGCCGATTGACAACGGACCACATTTTTACTGCACGGCAAATGTCGTGAATACCAAGTCCCAACGCATTACCTTTTCATCGACTTCAAGGCGGTATACGATAGTATCGACCGCGTAGAGCTATGGAAAATCAAGGACGAGAACAGTTTTCCCGGGAAGCTCACGAGACTGATAAAAGCGACGAAGGAAGGTGTGCAAAATTTGTGAAGGTTTCAACCGAACATTCCAGTTCGTTTGGATCCCGCCGCGGACTACGACAAGGTGATGGACTTTCATGCCTGTTGTTCAATATTGCGCTAGAAGGTGATATGCGGAGAGTGGGGCTTGACAGCCGGGGTACGATATTTACGAGACGCAGTCAATTTGTTTGCTTCGCAGATGATATAGACATAGTCATCCGAACAGGTGGCAGACCTGTACACCCGCCTGAAACGCGAGGCATCAAATGTTGGACTGGTGGTGAATGCGACCAAGACAAAATACATGCTAGTTGGTGGGACCGGGCGCAACAGGGCTCGCCTAGGTAGCAGTGATACAATACGGAAGCGCATCATCAGTGGAAGTTGGGCCTTTTATGGCCCCCACAAGAAGCTGCGGTCAAAAAAAATTCACACCCGCACCAAATGTATCATGTATAAAACGCTCATAAAGCCGGTAGTTCTCTACGGGCATGAAACGTGGACGATGCTCGAGGCGGACTTGCAAGCTCTTGGAGTCTTTAAATGTCGGGTGCTCGGGACGATCTTTGGCGGTGTGCAGGAAAACGGTGTGTGGTGGCGAAAGATGAACCACGAGCTCGCTCAACTCTACGGCGAACCCAGTATCACATAACATATGTAGAACTTATAAGTGAAAGTGAGTTTAAAAGTTGTACCCACTTCCAGCTACTGCCAAGTGGTATATCTAGTATAGAAGACTTCGAACTGTCGTTTCTAATAGTAAAAAAAAACCATATGATTCGAGCACTAGACCAGTTGCTGCAAAGATTACATACATTAAGATCGGGGGACAGTCGACAAGGTTGGGAATCAATGTCTGAAGATAAAACAAAATTATTGTTTCATAAAATGTAAATGTATTCTATCATATTATTCAATATTCATGTTTCATTGTCACAGAATGTGATCGTTGCGAAAATATTATTTCCTATCAAAACACTTCATGTTTCATTACGTGAAAAGGCTTTTGCTTTACAAAATCCTTCCATTCATTTACCTAAACATACAATATGCTAGAAACGACATAAATACCTTATACATTGATTCAATAATCTTGGGTACGAGTGATGGAGATCCAATTCATAAGTTATACCATAAATAGTTATTGTCATTCCCTTCGTTGCCACTTTAGATATATGTTATCCAGTGTTGTTAGACTCACACACGTATCTTTAAATCTCAATCAATACGCTCTCCCGTGAGAACAAAATCATAAGAGATCTGCTTCGCAAATCTCACGCTTGAGATTTTGATGAAAAATCACTCAATCAACTCAAACCGTAAAAAATGCTTCAGTCGCAAAACCCGTCAAAAACTCGTGAAACCCAAATTTTGTTGTTTACGTTAGAAAGGATTACTATAATTTTACCACACTAACAAGAAATTATTGCAATGTGTGAGTTAACTGTAGAAATACGAGACAATGAGTCAAAAAAGTGAGCCAACTCATCCATGACTTTTTGACTGCTGAGCTGCGTGATTGACAGCTCACGCAGGAAAAATCTGAAGAGTGAGTTATGAGAAATTGAGTTTTTCACAACACTGATGTTATCTTTGGTTCATTTCAATACAATGTTGATTGATGTATTGGTGGTATAACTCTTTTGACATTTCGTTGTCCTTATACCAGCATGCAAATGTTAAAGTGGGAGCCATTTTTTGAGCTCGAGTTCCACATATGTTATGTGCCAGTATCCAGAATGTAGCCAAAGCTGGAAGGCTACGATGAGCAGGGCATGGTGCAAGAATGCCGGACAACAACCCTACAAAGATGGTGTTTGCTTTGGATCCGGTTGGAACAAGAAGGCGTGGAGAGCAGCGAGCTAGGTGGGTGGATCAAGTGCGTATCGATTTGGCGAGCTTGGTGCAGAACCGAGGATGGAGAGATGCGGCCACGAACCGAGATTGTGGCGTGAAAATGTTGATTCAGTGTTATCTGTTAATGCTACCCAAATAAGTGAGTGAAAATCAAGTGTATAAAGAAGCAATTATTATTACACTTATGAAATACGACAAACTTCAGTGGGCTGCTCACTTAGTTGGAATGTCGGAACAAAATATTGCAAAAATAATATTCAGTAGAGACCTAGGTAGAGGTAGATGATGATACGCTACATCCTTCAAAGCATAAAGAAGGTAGATGGAAAGTAGCCTTTGGCTAGACCCGGGTCTGATCAAAGACCATGGTTCACGTATCTAAATTTTAGTTTGAAAGCTACATCGACATCGATAATAATACTACACTGAAAAACTTCCTCTATTTCAATTGACAAATAATATCAGAAAGAAGATAAAGAAGGTCTTTAACAAAATTACCTCTTCCAAAAAGACCAAGTGAATTATGACCAGGCAAATAAACGTAGTTACCTATTATAAAAACAAAAATCTGCGATAATGCATGTAAATCCTAGAAGCTTCAATCAATTGACTATCTCACCTGAAAGTATCTCCAGTCCGATCCTTGAAGTAATAGTATCCGAACAAATCCGCCACCAGAATATCGCCCGAGTTGAAGAACATGTCCCCCTTTGTGAAAACGTCTCTCAGTACCTTCTTCTCGGAAGCTTTCTTATCAGCGTAGCCCACGAACGAGCTGAGAGCATTCTTCAGATTGATCTTCCCAACAAACACCCCCGGTTCACCTGGTTTGCAACGAATGCAGAACCCATCAGGATCCCGAATGATTTCGCCCGTTTCCTCTTCGCATCTATCACAAAATCACAAAAGAAAAAGGAAAATCATAATTTGTTATTCATCTGGAATGTTTCTCCATCGCTGGGGACAGAGGGCGCTTTTCTCCTACCTCACCAACGTCACCGGGTAGAATGTCCTCGCAAAGGCGGGAACGAAACCAACTGCTCCAACCGTGTTGTCCAGATTCACTGCAATTGAAGGCAGAAACACGCAAGAAAATACAAACAAGTCATCAATCAACATCAGAACAAATCCGTAGGTACTTTTGCTTCTATCGCTGCTCCAAAACATTAGGAGAAACTGGGGAAACTTTACTTTCGTTTCTCAATGCAGCCGTAACTCTGCAAGTACCGTCGGACGGGGCTACTTTGGACACTCACCTTTTGTATTTATTAGCAGCGTAAATATTAATCTGAGCAATTTTGTGTCTTCAGCACTTTTATTAACCAATATATGCTCTACCACTAGGCATGATTTTTTCTTGGAACAACATCAACAATAACAGGATAAACATGAAAACATTTCAAAAAAGCCCGAATAAATATTCACAAGGTATAAATTATTGGCTATACAAACATTGTTTGAATTTCACCCATGTCTTGGAAACTTATTGGGTGCATCACAAAACTATGGAATCGTCATGTTTCATGAAAATCTTGTGATTTGTTTTGCTTAAAATTGTTGTTTTATTGAAATAATTGATCAAAGGTCTTATTTTTGGGACTTTTATTTTATTTTAATGTTTTGGTTTGTGTATTTTACAATTAAAAACTAAAATAAAATAAATGTTTGTAAAAGTGAATAGACATAAAACACATATATTTCAATACGTACCAATGCCAAATTCACAACATAATCTCTAAAAAACTATTTTTCGTCATATTTTACATGAATTCGTAGTACAGAACAGTTGCATTCTTCAAATGCCTAAATTAAACTACTCTTAAGCCAGCTCTAAATTGCTAAGAAGCTTAAAGCATATTACAAAAGCAAACTTACTTCTTTACGATCTTGCTAAACTTTACTTCATAGATTGCGTTTTTAATGAAAATTACTTACTGGTATTAAATTAGTTACCGGTATTAATGTGATCCTTCAACATATCGTTCATATAACAGTAAGAATAGAAAAAAAATTGTACATTACTCATTTATCATCGCAGTACCTAGTAGTTACGTCGTTCGTTTATGTCAACTTGAAAATCGAGCATTCATAACTGATAGTTCCATGTAAGAGGAAGTTGAAAATTTAAGTACTTAAGGAAGTTGAAAATAAAAATACTGCAAACTGAGAATAGTGAATGGCATGTTTCGTTGGAATTTGTTACATGTGTAATTGATTCTAGCTTTGCATTTTTCTACATTAAGTTTATTAATGAAAAACGTTCCATAACATCACAGTGGACGACAATTTATTGAATCAGTTTGAAAGTTATAAGGAAAAATCATTTCATTAGCAAATTGTGAAAATGTCCAAAGTAGCCCCTTTTTTGTCTTGAAGGAAACATTTTTTTTGCTATTCAAGCATTTTTGTTATTTCTTGATGGATTTGCCTCATATTTTGCACATTTGTTACGTACATATACAACTTAAATATAGGCAAAAATTATCAACATCTATCCATAATTCTAAGAGTTAAAGAATGTGGAAAGAATGTCAAAAGAAGCCCCGTTTGACGGTATATCAAAATATAATGTGGTTTCGACAAAAATGGAAAATTCCAAAATTGTGCCAATTTAAAAACCAGATAACAATACTGCTAAAGATTCTAGCTGAAAGTAATTTTAAACAGAATGATGGACCATGTCGACGAAAATCTAATTTTGCCAAGGGGCTGTCCATTAATTACATAAATGGCCGAAAACAAACTTTCAAATTCCGATAAAATAGGTTGCAATCAAGTCTCCCAGAGGATCAAGTCTACCCAGTCTCCCCTAAACGTTGTAATCGCACCAACAAAAAATAACACCCACTACTCACTCAGATTCGAATTTCCCTCGGTAGATCCATAAAACTCGCAAATTTGGTTGATGTTGAAGCGTGACACGAATTGGGTCCAGATTTGCGGTCGCAATCCATTGCCAAACATCATTCGGACCTTGTGTTGGCCATCGGTCGGTCGGGGTGGAGTAGTCAACACGAATCGACAGATTTCCCCGATATATTGGGCAACCTTTGGCGAGAAAAACGAAATATTCGATGACACTTCGCAACACAGCTAGTTAATCAGGTGACACCTACCGTGCAGTTGTACTTGATGCAGTCCGGGAAGAAGTTGGAGGCGGAAAACTTTTTCCGAAGAGCCGCGGTTAATCCACACAGGAGGACACTTCCCATGCCGACCATTCCGCCTGCAGAATGGTACAGTGGCAATGAGTTGTAAATGATGTCGTCGTCCCGGAGGGACAGCATGTAGTAGCAACCAGTTCCCATCATGATGAATCTGGAAGAATGAAAACGATGGGATTATTAATGTTGGACGTGTACATTTGTTGGAATGCAATGATTTGCTTAGCAAACGTGATTTATTGATAAAGAATCCAAATAGAGTCCAAATGAACGTTGCAAAAAAACTTGATACAAAATACGTCAATATCTTGGAAATTTGATTGCCAAAATTCGATTTGTTTTCTGAATAATCCAAATAATTCTGCTTCAGCATAAAGCAGCATTTTCAATGCATTCTGTTTTCTCATGTTTTATTAGGATACCCTTCTCGAGGTGTCTGGTGATTATGATTTCCCCTATGAGAATTCACTAAAGAAATCCATACATTAACTTCAACTCGTATAATGTCCGAAAAAAAATGTAAAAATAGACAATATTACTAAAAAAATTTCTCAGACTTACAAAGCGGGATTTTTTTGTCTAAATAAGGCTTAACCTTCAATGAGTTTCGGCATGGCCAAGTTTTCTTCAGATGAATGGCAAAAATGTAACCTGTAGGTGAATTCCGGCGCGTATTTCGAAGAAAAGAAAATTTTCTTGCTGGTGCGTAATGTAAGAAAATTTCTTCTCTTCGAATAAATTGTTCGCCGGAATTCACCTACTGGTGTGAAAAAATGTAACAAAATCAATCAGTGTTTTATTCCACCAATAAATTCTTTCTTTGAATTTGACTCAACTTTTCAAGTATTCAAGTATTCACATGAATAAATATATTGCTTAAACTATTTTTTTTTTCAAGAAAACTTATGATTTCATACATTTTTTTATTATTTCCAACAGATTCGTAGCAAAATTTTTCAAAAAACTTCTCGATATTCTTTATAGACATTTCTTTATGGCCTCAGAACTTTAATAAATCTTTTGAAATTTTGTCAAGCATTGTGGGACTTTCAAAGCGAATTCCTCCTGATGGGCATCCATTCTTTCTATGTCTTTTTATTAGCAAATTCTTTCCGGAATATGTTCCCTGATTTACCTAAAAAATGTTAATTATTCTTTCAAAAATTTAGTTTTTCCTCGCAATTCCTCCAATAAATCTTTGTTTCTGTCAAATCTAATACTGAGATATTTCGCTGGAAGTTCCACTACAAATTCTTCCGCGAAGTTCATCAAAAGTCCTTAAAAAATGTTTCCAAAATACATCAGAAATCACGTCAAAAATTCTTTTTTTTTTTTAGTTTCCTAGGATTATTCAAGAATTGGAAAGCAAATTGTTTTTGAAGTTTCTCTTATCTTAGAATCTTCACAGGAAATTTATTGAAAAACCCCAGGAAAACTTTTGCTTCAGAAATTAGCATAGCGGTAAAGAAATCTGTAGAGTAACTTGTAGCAAAATAATTGAGAAGGGGAAAATGATTTATTAATATATTCAGGAAGAAATTTGAATTGATCTTCCCTGAACATAATTTTACCAGTTATTGGCGAGAGACAAACCAGTCACGATCTGAGTTGTAAGTGTTTTTAATAAACATAATGATAATACTAATAATTATTATTAGCAGAATCCATATTCTTCATTTGAATTCTTGTGCAATACGAGGGCGGAATTCTAGAAATACCAGACGTCAAGGTAGGATAGATTTCAAGGATAATTTCTAAAGAAATTTTGATTGAAGCTCTTGAGAAATTAGTTTTATCTGTAAATTGATTAGAAAAGTTCATTAACTATCCTGTAATTTTTCTCTAGAAAAAAGATTATAAATTATCTTTCATTGTATCATTGTCCATCTATTTCAACCTGCTTCAACATTTCGTAGTTTCTCCTTCTTTTACATGACGCTTTGAGGAACTTCGTACAAAAAACTTTCTATACTAAAAAAGCAACATTTTAAATAATCTAAAATAGCGTAAATTATGTGAGTTTTAAAAAAAAATACAGAATTCTTATTCGTACGGTTCCTGATTTCGGTAAGTCCATCATGATTGCAAGCAATGCCAAAGTTTCTCCTAAGATTTAAATACATCAAAAAATTTCATGTCTAATCTTACCACAATACATCTTTGGTAATGTTCTTAAAAATACCGGTAATATATTCGCGTTAAACTTCTGCAGTTCTGCAAAATAATCAATAATAGATCCTTCAACAATTTTGTTCGGAATTTCCTGGAATTTCTAGGTAGGAAAAAATGGGTTCTTTCAACATCAATATGTCCACCATAGTATCATAAAACATTGGAGTTCATTTATACAAAGTATTATCTAAGATTTTAGTTACAAATGCTTTCAGTAAAAATTCCATCCGTTTTAACACCAATCATTTTCGGTAATAAAAGACGAAGATAAAATAACAAGAATTTTCGTAGAAAATTCTACAAGGGCCACTGTAAGGTACATTGCCAAGCTTCAGAAATTCTACGGTTTAATTCTTGATTTTTACTACAAGAATTAAGCAAATTTTTCCTAATTATATTCAAGCTGCAATTTTTCACAAAGTTACCAACAAAGTTCTTTCAAACCTTTTTTGTATGTGTTTCTCTAGAAATCTGATATGGAGTGATTCATAGAGGAATTTGTAAAGCATGCCATAAAAATATTAAAATATTACTGTAGTACTTTTTGAACCAAAAATGGAGTGTGCATAATTTTCTAAATTTGATTTATGAAAAAATCCTATGATTACCATTAGGGAAAAAATGTAGTTGTTTCTAAAGCCTGGAGATTTTTCGAGCGGAGTTTAAGAATAAAATGCAAAATCCTAGTAAATCTGATGACAAATTTCTTTAAAACAAATCCCAAAAGAATCGTTGGTGTGGTTAAAAAAAATCTCTGGAAAATACGTAGATGAGTTTCTGTAAAAAAAATTCGGAAGAATTATGAGAAAACAATTATATACTTCTTTAAGAAATCTCTGAACTAATTACTCAAAAAAAGACTTTGAGTATTTCGCGGAACAGTTTTTGAAAGAAAACTATTCATAACTATTCCGCTATGAACTTTATAGGTATGGTAGTATTCTTTATACGATGCTTAGTTAAACATTTAAGAAAAAAAAAACATTTTTAATATTAATTTAAGTTTTTAAGGAATGCGTATGCTGCTTATTAATTTAAGAAAAATCTAAGAAATAATTATTTATCAAAAAAACAAATAGATCTAAGGAGAACTTCTTTGAGAAATCATGAATAACATTTTCCCAATTGAATTCTTTTCAACTGCTCATGAAATTCTAGTGGAATATTACGAGGAATCCTTAGAGTAACACCTTGAAAAATCTTTTTTTATGCAGACTGCCTGATAATTTTTGCTGCGATTTTTTCATCCAATTCTGTAGAAAAATGTTAGGACAAACTTAAAAAAAAGAATGTTGGAAAAACTGTTGGCGAACTCTCTAAAAAAATCGTGGAATGAATCCTTGCTTGGTGATCTTGAAGACGGTTTTGGTGAGAATCCTAGACTTTTTGTACTATTTTTTGGGGAAATACTCAGTAATTCCTGAAAATTCCAAACAAATTATTAAGAAACAAACTGGAGGATAATTTAAACAAACAATCGGAATTCATATGTAACTAGTGGTCCCTGCAAACTTCATCTTGCCATCAAGTAGTCGTCATGTAATCCCCCATACAAAATGACACATTAGTCTTCTCTCGTTTTCCCGGTTATTCCGGAGACTTTCCCAAACTTGTTCCTCGTACTATCACGTCGCATCCCTTGGCAAGTGCAACTGTGAAAATCGAACGTCAAGCCATTCATCCGTTCAAAAGTTTTTTCGTGACATACGAACACCACTAAATTTTAATTTATATAACAAACTTTGTTTTGTCCCGCATTAGGCTGTTCGATAATGTAATATGTCAGTATTTTACCCCCGTTTTGCTTAATCTTTCCGTGAAGTTCTTTTACTTTTTATACACATAATCACATCTGAGAACTTAAAGAACCTAACTATGAAAGAATCAGGTAAATTTGTTGACTCGTTCTCAAGTTATTTCGTGACATACAAACACCATTCCATTTTTATTTATATAGATAGATAGAAGATAGATATATAGAACGATAGATAATAGATAGATAGATATGCAAGTACATAGAGGACTTTCCAGGAGAAATAATTAAAAGAATTTCTAAAGCATTCTCTGGCGGAATTCTTTAAGAGATTTTTAAGCAATTTGATAGATTTTTCGAAAAATTTTCTGGTGAGATCAGATTTTCCGCGAGAATCCTAAGACGAACTCAATGAAAACTGTTAAATAAGTTCTTGAAGAAAACACTGAAAAGTACAGAAATAGTTCATGAAGAAATTCCTGTAGGAATTCTCAGAAGAATCTCTTAACCACATGGTTGAATAACTTTAAATACTTAGAAGAATCACAAACGACATTCCTTGTGAGTTTTTTGCTACAATTCTTGAAGGATTTTACAAAAAAAAAGAATCTTTTCCGTAGAGAAAATTTAAAGATATATATATATATATATATATATATATATATATATATATATATATATATATATATATATATATATATATATATATATATATATATATATATATATACGTATCGATCGCGACTGTTTTATATTATTTTGTTATATATTGAGCTAAGCCATCGGGGAATCAGTTAGCATCGATGTATTTTGTCTAACTTCTTTACTGGAGAAGTTTGAGTCGCATAGTCATATGACCGATATAGCCATATGACCGTTTTGGTTCATATTACTGACAGCTTCAAATTCCGGACACTGTTCTTTGTATGGGTAACATTTCACACGAAATGTTTCAATTTTTGCCGTTCAAAAGTTCTCACTTTCGAGGCTCGTTTTAGTAGATATAGATATCTATGAAAATTTATAATGCTCAGCTGCCTTAAACGCTTCTTTAGTGGTTTGTCGATGAATGATTTGACTATTCTATTTATGATTTTAATGAGCTGTCCGGAATTCCAATCAAAGTGTCCGGAATATGAGGCAAAAGTAAAGAAGTGTCCGAAATAAGAATCGTGAAAAGCCCACACATTTCTATTTATTTAAAGTTACTCATATTGCGGAATTAAAATCTTCACTCACCATTCGAAAGTTAATTGTTTTTGAAGGCTAGATGACACGGAGAAGTCATTCAGAATGATTCATTTCATATGCTTTCTGATGAGTTATACTTCACTGAGGCCTTAAGTGTCCGTAATATGAATCAAAACGTATGAATAAACAGCAAACACAAGGTGCATCCATTGTAAAAATAACCAGCTCTTATGCTTGCAAAATAGTTTTGCTATTTATTTTTAAATTTATCAAAAAATTAGTAGGGTGTTTAGGCACCTTAGGAGTAAATCATCAAAAATAACTTCTCTTTCCCGATCAGTCTAGATAGCCGCGTAGTGTCGGTAGCTATTATTTCATTTGGCTCAGAATTACAGCTACGGACTGCCTGTTTTGGCAGTTAAAGTCCACCTCACAGGTGATCCCTATTTCACGGTGTGATGTGGCATCATGCTTACCGTTCCTAGGAATGAATGGTTAGGTGGATATAAATAAAACCATACTGCAAACGAAGCCCGTGGAATACAAGGGCGCTCTCCACAGTATTGTGCCTTTCTTGTGTTACTCAGAGCAATGGTGCAGTTGGGATTATAAATATATTGTTATTCAATTTGAATTGTCAACTATATGGTTTCGCATTATGTGATTAACACAGTGTATTCTGTGCTTTTTGCCTTTGGCGACTTTCGATAGATACCGATCAAGTTTTGTCGTTGCTGGTGTTTTTCGTGCTGAGATTGCAAAAACCTCAATCCTGCCTAGTTTGGATAGTAGCCACGGTTAGAATATCTCAGGTCAATCGTTGCTACACTAATTCATGAGTTAACTATCAGAGATGTATGTGCTGTCACAATCCATGTTTCTGATGATGACCTCAATTTGAAATCCATCTATTATTCGGAATATTAACCAAACGATCAATCATCCCCAACGGATGATTGTCGTAAACTGAGTAACAAAATGCCTTATGCTGATTGTAAGTAATGATACCAATGCTCATCACATCTTCCGGGGCATTTCAGGTATCAATTTGAGAGGCTCCAGTCTGATGAAATACTTAAGTAGTACAGACCTTGAATTATTAAGGAATCCCCAATCAACTAACTGAGAACTCTATATTGAATTAATTGCGACCAAATTTCATGGATATTCTCCGTCAATTGAAAATCCGAGCGATACGGATGATGCCGTAGATACTACAGCATCCTACATTATGGAAGCTTTTGAAGAATGTCCTCTGCGGTCTGTGAAGACTACAACAGGTATTCCGTGGTGCAGTTCCGATCTGACTAGACTTAGGAAACAATGTAGAACGAGTCGGAACCGAAGCCGTTTAGATGGATCAGAGTCGTTCAAGTCGGCTCGCACGGCTTACTAGAAGGCTCTTCGTTCTGCTGCACGATACGGCTAGAAAAACCTTTGAACAAATGTTTCCAGTTTGAGTGAAGTCAGTCGGCTGCACAAAATCCTTGCCAAATCTAAGGATTTCCAAGTGAACGAAATTCGCTTACCCATTTAATGGTGCCTTTACTTTTTCTGATGAAGAAGTTTTAGAATGTTTATTCAATACACACTTCCCCTGGATGTGTGGACATAGCATCTACGGGTGAAGCAAATCTCTTTTCATATAGTTACGAGTCTCTGGAACTCACAATAATTTTGCTCCTTTCGAATCCCCAGAAGCAAATGGATTGTATCCTGTTCTGCTCCAAAAGGGATTTGAGTTTATCAAACATGTTTTGAAAAAGTTAAGCAGTTTTGCTATCGTGTATATTCCCAGATCCTGGCGTGATATCACTATGAAGTTTATCTCGAAAGTAGGACGTGCGTCGTATTAAGAAGCGAAGAGTTTTAGACCAATCAGTCTAACTCTCATTCTTCTGAAATGATTGGAACGCATTACCGATCATCACATCCGTGATGCTTATTTGGCAAACAAACATGATGGGAGCCAACAAGCTCATCAATCTGTGAAGTTCACAGTGGCTCTTTAACACAAAGTTGTATACGATATCGAGAAAGCATTCGCTCAAAAGCAATCCGGCTTCTTACTTTTGATAACGTGTTTTTTGATGCCATATTGCAAGCTATACGGAACCAGCACGAAACCATGGGCTGCCTACACTGATTACCAACTGGATTTCCCTAATGCTCAAAAATCGACATCTCTCCTCGATATTGTGTCAGTTTGCGATTTGAAAATTGAGTGTTTGCGGATGCTCCCAAGGGGAAGTATGATCACTACTTTTGTGGAATCTCGTATCAGATACGCTATTGAGGCAACTCAATAATAGTAGTTTTCCAACTTATGGTTTTATCGACGACTATCTAGTTTTGATAGGTGGTATGTGCAAAAGCACCCTGTTCGACCTGATGCAAAGTGCTCTTCAGGTAGTCGAGAGTTGGTTTCGCCAATATGGCCTTTCGGTTAACCCGAATAAAACATATATTGTTCTCCTTACGGATAGATGGCACCGCGATGCAATTCGACCTTTACGTCTTTTTGGCTCTGAGATTAATATGATTAATAAAGTAAAATACGTCGGAGTCTTCCTAGATTCCAAACTTTCCTGGACACCTCACATTGATTTTAAGGTCAAAAATGCCTGCATGGCCTTCGGTCAATTCCAGAAAACCTTTGGTAAAACTTGGAGCCTCAAACTCAAGTATATTAAATGGATTTACACAACAGTTATTCGACCAATATTGGCATATGAATGTCTTGTGTGGTGGCAAAAGGGCAACGTGTGAACAATCCAATAAAAATTAGCAATATGATGTGTATGATGCATTCTCTACGACTCCAACGGCAGCACTCAAAGCTCTTTTTGACATCGTGCCACTACACACACACATCTTAAACAATAAGCACTTACTTGCTGTTACCACTTATGGGTACTGTATCTACTGGAGATAAACCTTGAGATAAACCCAATGAACCGTCGATCTACACACTTCGTTTTTTCCACTTTTGGTGATCTTACAATTTCTTGTCACTTTCCTTACAGCACATTTGCCACACAATTCCCTTCACGGGAAGAGTGAACGTCTGGCTATTTGGAAAGAAGTATATCAAACCATATAGTGTGTTACACTGATGGCTCCATTCTTGAAGGTAGAGCTGGTGCTGGTGTATATTCTCGTGAACAAAGGCTGAATCAGTTTTGCTCACTTGGTACACACTGTACCGTTTTTCAGGCGGAAATATTTGCTCTTATGTGTGGAGTGCAATCAGCACTTTAACAGCACGTAATGAGCAAAGTCGTATACTTCTGTTCAGATAGTCAGGTTGCTATAGAAACTCTTTCTTCGGTTAACTCAAGGTCGAGGCTTGTTATCGCATGTCGAACTCAAATTGATGAACTGAATTCAGTCAGCTCTATAAACCTTATATGGGTACCTGGCCATTCTTCCATCGCTGGAAATGAATTGTCTGATGAATTGGCTCGCAATGGAGAATCGCATTACTTCGTTGACCCTGAGCCAGTTACCCCAATTTCAAAGTGCTGGGTGAAGCTTCAGATAAGTTCTTGCAACGATTTTTTGTCGCTGTCGTCGTAAAAAATCGCGTTGATTTGGAGGAGCTGTAAACTATCCCAAAATAATGTAAAACACAAAAAGTAATGTCAACAAATGTACGCGTGTCGTTACTCAAAAACATGCTTTAAATTAAATCTCTCGTGTATATCCCCTCGCAAATCATCTACCCATCTCTCTCCATATAACTTGATGTACCCACCTGGAGTTGGTGATGACGGCGGCTTTGGGCATTCCCGTCGTTCCGGAGGTGTAAATGTAAACTAATTTATCTCTCGGTGATACATCATTCCACAGAGAGCTTAAATCTACACTCGGTACATTGTCCAAAGCTTGTCTCAGGTTGTCGGCGTCTGAAAGGAAAGAACATACAGAAGCAGAAGAAAAGAACTTTTAGCTCCAGCTCCCTACTTGCCGTGATGTGTTGGGTGAGGGAAAATTTCCTGTCTTATGAGGGAATGATTTATGATTATCTATTATCTGCTTGGGAAAGGGACCCAGAAGGCAGACACATCTCTCGTGAGCTACTTTTGGCAATACTTGATTCTGCAGTTGCAGAGATCAGACTGTACCGGAAAAGAGGGGGTAGGAGGAAGTGGGTGGAAGGGGAAATTCACCTATCCTTAACTGAACAAGCTTAAAACCATGGGAAAGTGCTTAGTGCCGGACATTGCTAAGACCGATGGAGAATATTTCCGTTATGGTCTGCCCGGCCACCAAAGATGAGAGGCGAACCAAAACGGGAAATTCATCATCTGGTTCCGAATGTGTGCAGTCGATGGGAAGTGGGCATCCGTTTTGGACAGGACAGATAATAGGAATATACTCAGTGTTGTTCAGACTCATTTCCCCGAAAATAACATTTTCCGAACTACTACAACCATGCTCTCTATCCTCCTAAGATAGAAAAGCAGATGGTGAAGCTTGAGTACTGCACACAAAATCGATCAATTTTAATCCTAGAGAGCCACAATTCAAGTTTCGGTGAAATGAAATGAGTGAGTGAGTGAGTGCGAATCATTTCACCGAAACTTGAATTGCGGCCCACCGAGATCGAAACTATCGGATTCCATGTGCAACACTCAAGCCCAACCACCTCCCCCTCCATCTCAGGAATACAACGCACAGTTATAACAGTTCATGGCTTCACAATTCGAATTTCGGGGAAATGAGTCTGGTCAACACTGAATATTCTACAACTCACGAAATAGTGAACAAGAAAAGGAATTGTCGGATGAGGAACACACATGAATACTGAAGTAATCCTTGCAATACTTGCCTGGTAAATATTCATTTTTGTCGCCATCAGATGATTGTTTATCGCCGTAGAGGTAAATTGGCAGTCCTTTTATTCCATCTTGTTCCAATACTTCGGCGACAGCTGAAAAAATTTTTTGTAAACAATAAGTACATTTTTTGCTAGTCCTTCAATCTGCGATGATGATTAGAATGTCTCAGAGTGATAGATATACTTATTTATATCACTTTTGCAAAACAAATCAACTTTCTAGAAAATCGTTCAGATTGATGTCCAGATCCATTTTTGAAAAATTGTCATTTCAGACAAAAATAGTGTGATATTGTTGTTCTGTGCAGATGTTTTTAAAGCTTACTGTTCATCTAATATTTTCTTATTTTTCTATGAACAATATTAGAAATGCGTGTGCTATTGGTTTTTGAACATATTCATTGTTTACGTCTACAAACTTCTTAAAACCTATAAATAATATGCATATCTTGCATTCAAGGGCTTAGCAGCATGATTTTTCAAACTTTACTTCTGGTAAACCCTAATAATGATTCAAATCCAGGCCATAGACAACCGTATATCAATACACAGTGATCTTCGTAGCCAGGTTGTCCCGGGCGATAAGTGTATATCGCCCACTGTCAGTTTTTACAAATGTGAAAATATCAAAAATATAGACCATTGCTTTGTTTAATGTTTGTTATGGTTTGATTATCAATTTTTGATATTAGGGGTATTCACTTAACGGCATAAATCCCTGCGTATATCGTGATAAACTGTTTATCTCAAATGTTTCACAAAATTGCGTAAACTACGTAGGAAACATTTCAAGCCGTTGAAATTCAACAGTCAACCAATCCAAGAATGCGTCAGTCATCATAGCAACTTGAGTACCGTAAAATGGGGTGTTAAGGGATGAAAAAAAAAAAATCCACTTACAATTCGAGCAACTTCTAGTATGCTAATAATTGAACAAAATACAGTCCTACCATTCTCCCGGCGTGTATATCAAAAGCCAATTACAATGAAGACGATCCTTTGGCAGATTTCTGAGATAATCATAAAAATGTGTGATTTTTGACGAAAATGCGAAATGGGGTGTTAAGGAATTTGAGTCTTGTATATAAAACTATATTTTGCCAACAGCAAAAAAATATTATTTTGGTTAACATCGTTGATGTGTCCCTTCAACTCTAAAGGTCTTGTTAAATCTAAAGATGATATTACTTCAATATAATTCAAGTTGGAACTCCTGAAAACGCTAATCATTTTATTTTAACTGCTAAATCTCTCATACCTATTCATTCTATTTTCAAGCAAGCTATCAGTGCATCGCACAATTGTCTTGAAAAGATTTTTATACTTATATGCAGTATTCGTATTTTAGAACAGTGCAGAGCAATCTTGTCATGAATTGTCAAAGGATGGATAATTTTAACAAGCTTTCAGTGTGAATAGGGTAAGTGTCCAATTTGCCTTTTAAATAAAGCACCACACCAAATAACGGATTTGCATGTAACACCCAGTGGCATGATCGAAAGTTTCCAATACAGAGCGGAATCGCTCACACTATACCGCACACTATATATTTTCCAACAAAAAGCTCGGAAATAACCTTATACTATAATTGTTTATCTAGGACCTAGGTAATACTTAAAAAATCTAATGGAATATCGACTGTCTAGACTGATTTTGAATTTTAGTGGCGTAATTTAAGTCAAACCTGTTTAGATGTGCTCGGGTGAAAGCTGTGTAAGTTTGTGCTCCGTTCAAATTAAAATTATGTGAGTTAAGTTATTATGTCCGAAATTTATTTGTAATTGCAGTGTAATGTTGTTAGCCGTTCAATCAATGTTTGTCCAAACCCACTTGACTTAAAAACAAATCAACGATGTAAGTAGTATCAATTAATGTTTCGGACTTGACCAGACAAATAGTATATATGTTTGTAAATTGTAGTTTGCCCTGAAGATGAGCAAATAAATGCTCGAAACGTCGGCGTTAATCAAAACGATTGTTTATTAATGGAAACCGGTGGACCGAAATTACGCCAAAAAATCTCAAAACTCAAAAGAATTAATAGCTCCAAAACCATTTCAAATAAGATTATCATTCCTATATGCAAACTTTTCTCTAATGTGATGGAACAACTTATGAAAATATTATCATAAAAAAACCATATTCACATAAATCAGTTATTATTTAGATTTTCCTATCAATTTTACCAAATTTTGAAATAAGTCATTTTTGAAGATATCTAGTGACATACTAAATAGATCCCTTAACTTTACATTGTAGTTCAACTTGACGGAACAACTCAAAACTATATTGAAATATATCAAGGTATAAATTTAATGAGTTTAGTTACTTAGAAAAGTTAGAATAGATAATTCCTTAACACCCCACTTATTTTCAAAATAAGACTTTTTTCATAAAAGTTTCTGAAAATTGAAACCCAGACACAATTTTATGAAGTTTTTGTCTGTACTATGATCTCAATTAAATTTCCTTATCTTCTACCTTACTCGCGAATTTTTCTCAAATATATTTCATGGTTTTGTAGATAAATGTATTTAGCCCATAAAATTCGAACAAAAATGTTTTGAAAGGTTTTCAAATTCTAGAAACCACAATACTTCATATTAATAAACAGCTCCTATTACATAATGCAGTTCACAATCCTCCGAACAAATCAAGCATTTCAGATGACTTATATATCGATTTTCGAGGTGTCTGTGATTTGTCGAACTTGATTGAGAAGTTCAATCCCTTAAAACCCCACGAGTCCTTAACACCCCATTTTACGGTACGTTATTTACAAACAAACAACAAATCATGAAAAACAACTGGAAAACGTAGATGAGAGTAGGATTGTCGATAGGTAGATCTGGGAGAATTAAATAAAAGACTGGGGAAAAGTTAGATGAATAAATGAGTTTTGTTCTTATCGGATATTGAATCGTCACAGTGAGAAATAAAATGAACTAGGTGACAGAGTGTTATGTCTGAGTCTAAGCAATATTGGGGCTATTCATTTATCACGTAAGGGGTTATGGTGGAAAAGATGGGAGTTTGGGTTTTCTAACGCGCCATGCTAATAACTTTTCATTTTCTTTCAAAAATCTTTTCGTGGGGGAGGTTGTCTTAAGTAATTAATGGACCCTATGTCTTAACCAAACTGAACGCAAGGCACATCGACTACCATTTCATCCCATCGATTTGGGTTCTAGTGGGTTCTGCAATTGGATATTTGAGGAGGTATAAAGGCTGCGTTGTTTTCCGTTTATGAATCATAAGCAAAATTTCCCTTGGGATCACTTGAATGATATTGAGAAATTATTAAAAGCGGTGGTAACAATTTTGACAATAATAAGTTGAATAAAATGTTCTTGCAGCAACAGCACAAAGGTTGGTTTTCGTTGACGAACTGGTAGGAGTTCTGGGTGCTGTGAATAATACAGTCGAAGGTTTGTCAACTAAGGTGAACCTTAGCTGAAACGATTCGAATAAAAGTTCGTAATTTATATAAACAAACTGTTGACAAGCTTGATAGTTTTGTTGGGTAACTAGGTTATAGATTTTTTGTTTTTATCGCCTGGAGCCAGAACAGGAATATTTCATTTGAAACGTTTCATCGCCAATATCTCAATTTACGCTACTTTAAGTGAATACCCCTATTGTCAAATCAGTCAATAATGTGCCAACATTTTGAAGCACATTCAATATTACAATGGTTTTGGAAGGAGAGGAAACATTTAAAAGCATCCTGATGCTCCAACTGATTGCATAGTTATTTTATTGTGTCGCTTCTTCGATTACGAATCATAAACGTTAAACAAAACTTCGCATTATGATTACACTCTCGATTCAATTTACCCGAAAATGGGTAAACACATCAAGATGTTGACTACGCTAGAAGTCGTCCCTTGCCATGGGCCTGTTCAAATCCCTGTAAACCTCTCAGGAAAGCTTCTGATTTTCAAACAGCCCATCAAAATCGACGGCCACTCAAATTATCCTAATCCGTTGCAAACCAATTCAGCCAGCATTAACGGAGTCTTCAGCTTGTTCTTATCAAATCAATACAGACTGGCTAACAACAAGAAACCATGTCAATTGCAGACCCCGCAACAAACCAGGCAGGCCCGCGATCTCATAATAGCAAAAAATGCTCGAAAGACAAGACTGAATCCTGCCAAAGCATCCTGCTCTGGCCATCCGTCGATGATTGACAGATTCCATTTTCTACCGGCTACTCTAGCCATCCAACCGTGCGTTCGATCACTCACAAGGAGTAGCCGTGTGTTCCGTTGAAGTCGAGAATTCCATTCCTAATGCGAACAACGGGCCACACTGGGGCGGATTGCTGATTTTGTCAGTCAAAATCTCTACATCTAATACACTGGATGATTCCACCCCATTACCCCCAATGCCATTACCCCTTTTCATATTACAGGTCTATCTATGCATTTGTTCACATCGATGAAGGACAAGTGCAAACACGAAACTGTCGTGATGATTTGAAATGTGAATGTGAGGAATGAGCTCAGGTTGTATAAACAAACATTGATGAACCTTTTAAGCTAATTTGCAGTTCCTCAATGCAATGTTGTCCAAATTCTAAATTAAATTTAAAATTTTGAAAAATATAAATGAATGTCAGTAAAAAGTTTTGGACAAGGAAGTTTTTGGCTAAAACGCTCTTTTCAAAAGATAAATCTGATCTAGATCAGTTATCATTTATCTTAGATCAAATACGAAATCAAAATGTAGTACACATTATTCTAAAATACCTTGTCAAAGTCACTAAACCTCTAAAATGCATATTCAGAATATTAGAACTTTTGACCGTAGAAAACAACAATCTGCCCCAGTGTGTGCGTTCTAAGCGTACATACCTCCGGCCAGCTCAGCGCTGACGATGATTGCTTTCGAATTAGCCACCGCAATCGAGTGCCTTAGCGTTTCCCGCCGCAGATTGGTATTGATCAGAGCGGTTACGACGCCCAACTTGGCCAGCCCCAGCCAAATGCACGGATACTCGGTCCGGGTTTCCATCATCAGGGCCACCGTGTCACCTTTGACGAAGCCCTTCGAGTGGAAGTAGCTGGCAATCCGATCCGAGAGCTGCTTAACGTCGGCAAAGGTTAGCCGCTGGTCGTCCATAATGAGGGCCACCTTGGAGGGGCGACTGGCTGCAACCTCCTCGAAGACCTTCACCACCGTCATCTTGCGCTTCTCCCACCGGTACAGCGTTAGATTCAACCGGATGAAACATATGGCGGCGCTGTGGAACAGATAAGGACAGATTGGTTTTGATAAGGAATTGAAAATTGCGGTAGGTATATTGATTAATATCTGATTGTGGGGACAAATTAAATTTTAGATGCTGGAAATACAATTGATAGTTATGGAAGGTAATTAGATAGGGTTGCGATCCGTAACCAGAAATCTTTCGAAGGTTCATGATTATAGTTCATAACCAAGCAGATTCAAATAAACATATTGTATGAAGTTCGGAGTCCAACGGCTTTCTAGTGTGTTCTAAGAACTCCGCTAAGCCTAAGTCTACAGATCAACAAACGAAAGCAGTATGTATCGACATGGTTTACACTTAAACAATTATAGTAAACAAAGTTTACAATTTCCGGTTATCTTTGAACTACTTTGTGGAAAGGCCTTTAGATCTACAAGCGCAAAAAATGAATTCTGCAACGAGTTGCAATTTCGTAAAAGGCCACTTAACCTTCCTTGTGCATTGGGATCATTTTTGGCCAATTGGCACTCTAAAGAAGCTGTAGCTTTGTAGAGAAAAGAGTCTAAAATATTAAATTTTCTGAATTTTCCTAACTTCTGAAAACGGACATTTTCGCGCTAGAAGTGGCGCTACAAAATGTGACACATTATGCATTAAGGGTCAGAAATGACCCACGACTTTGAGACGCTCTCAAAAATCCATTTATGAACCGATTTTCGTTCTTCTTGTTTTACATGAAACATATGAAACCGGAGAATGGAACCCTGGACAACACTGTAAGTACGGCCACACTGGACAAAAGGACAACTGGAACATGTTTCAGAAGGAACTGATATGGTGTTAACCGCTAGGGCTACCTTGGCCTCACAAACATAACATTATTATATAACCATTTACGTTAGGCCAGTTCGAAAACAAATGGCAATATAACAAATTGCCATGATTCGACAAGTTATTTTGCGGTCAGTTCAAATATAGCTCAAAGAATTCCTTCAGGAAAAACTCCAAAGATTCCATCAAGAGTTCCTCCATTTCTCCAGACACTCTTCCGAGTGATTCCAAGCAACAGCACCAAAATTTGGTAAATTTTTAAATCATTTTTTTCTATTGAGCTGAAACTTTGCACAGTTTTACAGTTCCATCTAAATCGTCATTTTCCGATATCAAATCTTCAAGTTGAGTCACGACTAACTTTTCAAAAGGGTGTATATGAAAATGGTTCAAAAATATTCAAAAAGCTGCACAGCAAAAACGGTTCGTTCGATTGTTAGACAACTAAAGAAACAAAGTAAGACAACTAAATAAAGATTCCAAAAAAAATACACACAGTAAAAAAAATTTTTTTTTTGCATTAAAAAACATAATTTTTGACACAAAGACTCAAATATCTCAAAACCCTATCGGAATACCAACGTAATTTTTTGAGGGAAAACGGTCCATTATATTAGCTATCTACCATAAAAATTTGGTGATGGTAATCCAATAAGCAAAAAAGTTATGACATTTCAAACATGTCACAATTTTCACATTTAGTAGAAAAAATTTTTTTTTTCGGTGTAAATTATTACGGGAACCGCAGTTTGTTGCTGATTTTATTGTTAAGGGCCTTGCGTGAATTAAACAAGTCGTTTTCATGTATTCATTAGTATTATGTATATTATATGTATAAATATTATGTATATGTATAAATATTATATGTATATGTATATATGTATAAATTAAAATGAATTAACAGATTACGCGAAAATATTTTTTTTTTTTACCAGGATATTTTTTTTTAGAGTATGATCGATGAGTTTCTAAATGTTATACATAAACTTTAAAAGTTTTGGATTTGGGTATGCGTTATGAGATCATGAAAAAATTTTATTAATACTTATTTATTTATTTATTGTTATTCAATTTTTTTACAATATCGAACACTTTTGCATCATTATCAGTACAGTCCGAGTTTAGTTTTGCTTTAATTTTATTTTCTGACAATGGAATGAAACAGTGAAACTTTTGGGTGCCTTGGATCGTTTTCGCGTTATTATATTGCTCGCTGAGCTCTGATGCCGTTAATTCGTACTCTTCAGTAGTAGTAAAACAAAATGATAATTTTGTTAAATCTTCTTCTTTTCTGTGATTTGCCCAATCAAATAGTTCTTTTGCAGTTTTAATTGGATGCTCACGTTCTTTGGCTGAACTTGCTCTTGTGGTCATGCGCTTTATGGTTCCTCCAATAGCATCACAAGGACCTTTGCCATGTGACGTAGCAAAGAAATGCCATTCTGCATCAATTCCGTACTTTGATTTAAATTGACATAGGCTCGAAAAATTCTTACGGTTTTTGTACTGCGATGCTGCTCCATCAGACATGAAATATATCTTTCTGATTTCTTTATCCTTATCAACGCGTAAAAAGTTAATCATTTTGACAATGAACAAATTTACAGATACTGAGTCGTGTTTTAAATCTTCGGAAATTACAATAAAACTAAAATGTTAAATTTGCGTACTTCCATTGAAATAAATAACGAATGGATGAATTGTAGCTTGTTGTACGTTCCAATGATGGGACTGCACTTCATCTTGCAATACAAAGCTATAGTTTTCAGAAAAATCACAAATGACTAAAAATTCACCATCTTGTAATGTATTTTTCGTATTTTTTAAAAAGCGGGATTGCTCTGTTTTAATAAAGTCGTGAGGAATTAAACTTTCTAATTTCAAGCAAAAAAATGACACAAACTCATCTACAGGTTTTACAATAGTTTCTAGGTCACACCTATCCGTGGTCACCCATTGCTCAAATGATAACTGATCAATATAATTTTCTTCAAACTCAGCGAATAAAGTATTTTCCAGCTTGACGCTTTCCATCTTTTTTTACAGATACATAATCTTTTTGGCCAGGCATAGCTCTACTTACTTCATCGTCTTCAAAATATTGAATTATTTTTTCTTTTGTCTCATCTGTTAATGAAGTACTCGACCTAGCATTTTTGGTTGCAAGACAGTTATTTTTGAATTGTTTTGCCTCTTTTGCTGTATTTCTATTGGTTTTGAACTCATCAATGGCGTCTTGAATAGACCACGAGCTTGGCAGCATCGACAAAATCAATAATTTTTCTTTCCTTGTCGTGGCTAGATTCGAGAACCTTTCCTTCATATTCATAATTACCTCATCGTAGTCTGTATTTTCCACATCTTCAGGTCCTAATTTGAAGAGGTTTATTCGTACAGCTTCGTTTATTTCACGGTATTTTTTCTCGGGATAATTGACGTAACCCATCTTCGTCCATTTAATCGGAGTCACTTTTATTCCAGCTATCCCTTCGTTGAAGCGTTCGATGTTGACCTTCTGGATGCACTCATCTTCTGATTGATTTGTTGAAACAGATGTCGCTGATGGTACCGTGGCAAGACTATCTGCACTTGGTACTTCTGGTAACTCCTCAGTTGTTGTTGTTTTCGAACTTCCTGCAACCTGATCCACCGATGATGTACAGATTGCCCGTTTGTCAACGTTTAAACGGCAGGACGTACAAATGCGTAAATTTGTATTCAATGTAGACATTGGAGCATAACCAGCCGCTTTCAGTTTATCTATGGTGCTTTCGGTGAGATTTCGTAGCTTTTTCGAACACTTTTTTTCTGCAAACGGCCTGCAACAGTTGAGAAAGCGACTACTCATGTTGCTCGTTAGATTTTAATAAACAAAATCACTTTTAAGTTTTTACTGACTAGTTTGGTGTCGTTTGCTTGACTGAAGAAAAATTTTACGATTAAATCTTTTATAACCATAGTGGTAGTATATTTTTAGCTTTTTCGTGAGTATGTTCATGGTATGTACCTATCATGTTTTTGATGTTGTTGAAGTTACTCGCTTTCTCCCAAATATGATTAACAAAGTCTATTCTCTACCAAGGCGGGTCTATACCCAGGTGTAATCAGATTTTAACTTTGTGGAGAAAACCAGCGCCGAGAAAACCGACCTGCTTTAAGTATACTAGATCACCTGGGTATAGACCCGCCTTGTTCTCTACGAGGTAAACTTTTTGCAGGTAAACTAGTCGTATACCTGTATAGAAAACTTTTTTTGTAGCTTTTGTCTTCAATATTAGATTTCTTATAGGTTTCTTTTATCAAAAGGTTTAAACACTATTGAGATAATTTTTCTTCAGTTACGTACAATAAAAAATATGACACTATCAAGACTTTAGATCACAACACTGGATCGCGTCTAACTTTCTAATAGATGCTATAATAGTTATGAATAATTAAATAAAATATCATGAAAACAACTTGTTAACCTCATGTGGTACCCTTAACAAAAAATTCAGCAACAAACTGCGGTCCTAAAAAAAATTAACAATGAAAAAAAAAAAAATTCACTAAGTGTCAAATTTGTGAAATATTTGAAATGTCATAACTTTTTTGTTTATTGGCTTACCATCACCAAATTTTTATGGTTGATAGCTAATATAATGGACCGTTTTCCCTCAAAAAATTACGTTGGTATTCCGATAGGGTTTTGAGATATTTGAGTTTTTGTGACAAAAATTATGTTTTTTAATGCAAAAAAAAAATTTTTACTGTGTGTTTTTTTTTTTTGAATCTTTATTTAGTTGTCTAACTTTGTTTCTTTAGTTGTCTAACAATCGAACGAACCGTTTTTGCTGTGCAGCTTTTTGAATATTTTTGAACCATTTTCACATACACCCTTTTGAAAAGTTAGTCGTGACTCAACTTGAAGATTTGATATCGGAAAATGACGATTTAGATGGAACTGAAAAACTGTGCAAAGTTTCAGATATTTTTGAAATGGTCGATCAGAATCGACTTGCATGCCTCCGTGGAATCCCTCTTCCAGAGATTTCTCCAGGAATTCCTTCGAAGATTCCTTCAAGATAATCTCTATTGTAATATCTACAGCGTTTCTCCAAAAATTCCACTGAGATTTCGTCAGAGATTTCTCCGAGAATTCCTCCAAGGAGAACTATTGATTGTTACTAAATTTTTTAGACCGGTTCCGACTAGAGATGGACAAAAAGAATCAGAGCCGTTCAAAAGATCCGGTTAATTCAAAATAACGAGTGATCCGTGGCTCTTTATTGGCTAGAGTCGGTTCATTTTATCAGCACGGATCAGACGAAAAGAGACCCGGAAAAAGAACGGTTCGATTCGTTCCCCTATTTTCTTTCGTTCGTTTCTCGGCTCTACAATAACGTTTGACACGTGCCTTGCTTTGCGCGGCACGACCCACATGCAAACACAGTTTGCAGCAGATTCCTTACTCTCATTATTCACAGACAAACAATTAATAAGCCCCTCCTACTTGCATACAGGCAGATAAAAGATTGAGAGAAAAAGTGCCCACGTGAATTGCAAAGCACATTTTGCTTCTTCTTTTTGGTTCGGACAGGGGAATCGGCCGAATGTATCGTGAGATTCTGGGGAAGAATGAGAGAGCGAAAATACGAAAGGTATGTCGCGCAACAGGGAGAGCCCTTTCTTTTTTCCTTTCGCTCTTTTCAATTTGCTCTTTTTTTATGCGAGCCACTTTACCGTTCGAAAGATCCGGTTCACTAAAATGAGTTATTCGGATCGGATCCGTTCAATAAAATGAGCCGTTCTGTCTATCTCTAGTTCCGATAGCTCTCCAGGAATATCTTGAGCAATTCCTCTAGGAATTCTTTCAGGTGTTCCTCTAGGGATTCCTCCAAATATTATTCCAGGGCTCTGCAGGAAAATCTTTCAAAGGATTCTTCTAGATATTTTGCGAGTAATTCCTCCATGGGTTCCTCTAGTCCATAATTACAGAGATTATCCTCCGGGAACATATCAATCAATTATCCCAAGGCTTGCGTCATGGATTCCTTCAGAGATTTATTAAAGAATTATTCAAACGTTTTCTCCTAATACTCCTGTAGAAATTCCTCCAGAAATCTTACCAGAGGCTCCTCCAAGAATTCCACCAGGAAAAACTACAAAAAATTGTGGCTTCAATCAGGAATTCCTCAAAAGCTTCTGTTATTTCTCCTGTGATTTTTGCAGAAATTTTCCAAAGAATTCTCCAGGGATTCCCTCAGGATTTTTTTCAGAGGATCTGCAAGAATTTTTTTTGTCTTTATTAAAGTGTTTTTTAACTGATGCTAGTTCAACACTTATCCCTGGAAGAATTCCTCCAGGTATTCTACAATAAATTACTACAATTTTTATCTTCAAGAATTCTCTCAGGGATGTCTTCAAGAAAATCGTTACATGGATCACTACAATGAATTTTATAAGTAATCCTCCAGGAATTCTCCAAGATTTTTTCCAGAGATTTGTTATTAGCCTCCTTGGTTTTGCTGCTCAAATTCCTCTAGAGATTCCCTCATAAATCTTTCCAAGGATTTCATCAGAAATTACCCTATGAGTGCCTCCAGGGGTTCCTTCAATATTTTTTTCCAGAAATTGCTCAAGGAATTCTTTTACTGAAGAAATTTTTGAAAAGCCTCTGGAAAAAAAAATCCTAAAAGAATCTCTGGAGAAATTCTTTGAGCTATTCCTAGAGGAGCCTTAAGAAAAATTTCACTGAGAAATCCTTAGAGCAATCTCTAGAGCTTCTTGAATGATCTTCTCTGGACAAAAAATAAATGGAAAATCTCTGTAGTATAACATGAAAGAACCTTTACAGTAATCTCTAGAGAAATATCTGGGAGAATCATTTGAGGAATCCTTGCCTAATCCCTGGAAGATTATTCGGAAAATCCTTTCCAAAACATCTTACAGGAGACTCTGGACCCAATATGAATATCCCTGGAAGAATTTCTGAAGCAATCTCTGAAACAATTTCTAGAAAAACCCATGTAGAGATTTTTCTGGAGTCATTCTTGGAGAAATTCCTATAGAAGTTACTGGGTAAATCTCTGGAGGAATTTCTGTACGGTTATTTGAGTAAATTGCTGAATCAATCAATGAACGGTTATCTAGGTTAATTGATGAAGGGAACTTTGAAAGATCATCTAGGTAAATGGCTGAAGGAATCCCTGAAGGCATCTCAGGAGGAATCGCTGGAGAAATTCCTGGAGTAATCCTTGGATAATCCATGGAACAATCATTTCGAGGATTAAATAATCCCTACAGAATCCCTGCAGATATATTTCTGGAGATATCTCTGGATAATTCTTAGAGGAGTCCATGAAGGGATTTCATTCTAGAAATCAAGGTATAGATCCTAATGTAAATTCTTAGAGTATTTTCTGATAAAATTCTTTGGTTAATCTTTGGAGAAATCAGGATTTTCTTAAAGAATCCCCAGAGGAATTTTTGGAAGGCCAAAACGAACCTCCGAAGAAATTTCTGAGGTAATCCATGAAAGATTTTGCAAGAAGAATTCCGTAGAAATTTGGCAGGATTCCTTGAAAAATCCTTGAAGAAATTCCTGGAGAAATCCTAGTGAAAGTATACCTGAGGAATCTATGAAGGATTCACTGGAGACATACCTGTGGAAACTCTTTACGAATTTTCTAAAAAAAAAACGCTGTAGATATTTACCTGCAGAAATCCCTGGAATAATATTTGGAGGAATCCCTACAAGAACTCCTGGCAGAATTGCTGAAGATATTCTTGGCCCCTATTGGAGCTAGGCTAAAAAATCTAGTTATCAAAATTTCTTCCCAGAGGAATCCTTGGAGGAATCACACATATAGTAATCTCCGGAGAAATCGCTGTGGAGATTTCTGTAGATTACTTTGGAGGAATTTCCAGTTCCAGTTTTCTTGAGAAATCTTCGAAGTAATTCTTGGAGAAATCTCCGGAAGAGTCTTTGGACAAATTTCTGAAAATATATCGGGAGGAATACTTGAAGTAATCGTTGGAGATTTTCCTGAAGGAACATCTGGTTCATCATGTTTGAACTGGTCCTAAAATTACGTTTGCGATCGAAAGTTCTATTCATCAACGATAAATCGTCTTTTTACTTATAGGTACAAAACATGAATAATGGCTTGTCCAGTGATGCCAATACACTATATTAACAAATTGTGGTCTAACGAAAATGGTTACGGGTATTCGGATATAATAATGGTAAGTTTGTAAAAATTTTCAAAACCAGTTTTTTTTTTTTTTTTTGGTTAAATTTTGAAGATGAATGCCCAAGAAAAACAATCATTGCATCACACTTGCAATGATAATTAGATTCTTGAGTCTTAAAAATAATCATTTTTATTTTTTTGTAATAGATCAGTTGATTGATTGATCACCGAATCATTGAAACAAAATTGAAAATTTGAAACCTACAAAACTGATGAAAAAAATATTTTTAATAATTGGGTTTTATCACAATTAATTTCTACAAAACCGTTAGACGTTTGACGTTATTTGCTTCTTCATTTTGTTTCCTTTTGACGCTATGGCATTCGACGTTTTATCACACAACTGTTTCTTTTCCAATTTTTCCCCTTCGACTTTTGAAGCTTCGAAGCTTTGTCTTTTCGACGATTTGGAACTCTACATTTTGTTATTCGACGTGTTGTCTTTTTGTGTTATGTCCTCCAACCGTCTACCTTACTCGACATAAATATCATTACTACATTATCAAGGTCGCCAAGCATACGTTTACTGCATACCGTGATACCTAGTTCTGATGCATGTTTGTAATTACTCTTTTCCACACGCATTATAATAGAGTAGAATGGGGCAAAGGCCACTCTCGTGGAATAATCCATCTTTCTAGGAAAACTATAATAATAGTTCAAATGAAAACAATACAGCACAATAGACTATTAATTCTGTGGCTACAGTTTCACTGGAGAAACTTATTTTATATCATTTATTCTCTCTGGGCTATGGCAATTCAAAAATTTCTTTCAAAAATATACATTTTCCCAACGTTGGGGAAATAGTTCGGTGCCATAATACGGGGGCAAATTGATCATTATTTCAAAGCTTTTGATTATGTTATCCTTTCGAATTCAAATATTGTCAAATTAATTTCAACAAAATCGGTAAAACATTGATCTCTATCAGTTTATGTGATAGATTTTTCATAAAAAAAAAACAATCAATTACTAAATCTTCTTAGCTCAAATGTAGAACGTTTTCGTAAACACATCATAACATAAAGCTCAATGATGATCGAGATTTTTACACCATGTGTACTGCTCTTCTACACCTACTTGTCCCACGTTCTATATAAACCTTATGGACCTTTCTAAATAAAGCTTAAGGAATGAATTAAACCCACCCCTTAATTTTCAAAACCACAAAAACAGTGTTCATAAATGAAAATTTGATAGATTGATCGCGACCAATGAGTTGCTATTCGATCAAAATGAAAAATCTATGATAATCAATCTTCGAGCTGTTTAGTGGAATACCTATAAGTAGACGAAAAACAGAACTTAGTACTATACCATTTAATCCCACTAGAGTTTGTATCCTTTCCCTTTGACAGATACGCGTGTTTCGATCTCAACTATAAGGCCGTCTTCAGTGTCGTGTTCTAGACTGGACTTAGTTATGGCTACTTAGACGACCAAGTTATGGCAAGGTTTGGTATAATTAAAACCTATTACTAAGCAAAAAGTTGATATATTTCAAGGCATTAACCCCTCTACCGGCAGCTTCATTTTTTACCGCAAAATTCCAATTCAAATCGTAATAACTTTTTTCTTTTTCAATATTTTTGCACCATTTTTTCACAAGCTCTCAAAAAACTCTTCTAGTTTAAGATCTGTGTCGATATTGATCATTGGTCATCGGGTTTCGAAGTTATTCCAAAATTCCTTGGGGACCGACCCGTAACTAGAACCCCCCGTTAATTTCTCAGGCCACCGGATTTTTAATCGTTTTCGGATATTTACTTCGGAACAATGCATTAATGAGAGTATGTTGTGAAAAAATGAAGGAATTTGGTGTAACCGTCTTTAAGTAATGAACATTTTGGTTTCTGGAACCACACTGGCCAAATAAAGATCTTAAAAACTTCAAAAAACATCATATCGTAATTTTCAGATATCTCCAAGAATACTAAACCAATTTGTATGATTTTTTCAGAGAAGTTCCTTATTACCTGGCATGATACAGCCCAAATTTTATTTTTTTGATAAATTGATCAAAAACAAAATGGCCGCCAAAGACATTTTATATGGAAAATGTCGGTCCCACAAGGAATATCGGAATATCTTTAAAACCAGATCACCAATAATGAATATCGACACGGATTTCTAAACTAGAAGAGTTGTTTGAGAACTTGTGGAAAAATGGTGCAAAAATATTTAAAAACAAAAAAGTTATAATGATTTGAATATTTATTTTGCGGTAAAAAATGAAGCTGCCGGTAGAGGGATTAATACAAATTTTCAAAACTGTTTCGAAGTACTCCGCGGATCACGATAAGAAAACCGCTGCATTGGAAGATACTAAGTCTGCACTGACATAATACCGACCAATTGAACAAGAAATCTCAAAAACAAACTTTTGCCCCATCGTACTCTACATCTAATAGAACTCTTTTCTCCAATTACATCCCATTATGAAATGCGAAACGCGCATAACAAAACCACGAAACAATTTATGCACACGAGGCAATTTATGCACACGAGGTCCCTTATACTAAACTCTCGCCAAACTGATTGCCATGCAGTCGTCGACGACACATCAGACACATCGTCAAATCCAAATTCAAGAATACATAATACACGCGTTCAACCCATTTGCACACTACTTACATAGACATTCTAACCAACAAGTGGAACTAACTCGGCGAAAATGATATCGATGTCTATGGGTAGATAGGTTTAGGGTAAAAGCATCGGATTTGGTCAGCCAAAGTGAAAATATTTAAAAAATGGATAGAGCTATAATAGGTACCGTAAATACGTAAAAACGGCTTTCAATTCATATTTTGTATGAAATATATCGGAAATGAGAATAAACTTTATTTATGCATTGAAAGTCGCATTGGTCAATACAGCCCATCAGAACCAGTTTCGGTCACATTTTGAACTTCGTTTCCTAAACTAGCCATTCACATTGATTTCCAAATTAGGAATACCCTGCCTAAATTAGGTATGAACAAATTCAACTATAATGAAGATATTTTTGAATCAATTTGAACGAATAAATAAATGTAGCTCTCATGTGAATGTGTTCTACAAGACAAAAAATGTTTAATTCTAATCTTCTGTGTAGAACGTTAATTGATCCACTGTTCCCACAATTGGCGCTATAACCAAAACCGGTGCTTCTACCCTAGCGCATCATTTACGGCCCAGCAAATGTAGCTGTAGAATTTTCCAAACCCGATAAAAGGTACAATTGCTCGTTCTGATAGTGCGACATGTAGAGCGAATGATGCTCAACTGGGAGGTGGCAGTCACTGCGATGGCGTGGTCCAAAGTCTGCACCGGCAACACGAGATCATATCGGGTGTCGTATCGTGCGATATGTTTTGATGATAGGCCTCTCACACATTGGCTCGTTCATTGCAATTTGCAATTGTCTCTCCCTGCCCGCCGTTACCCAGCGTGAACTCTCGACGATAGGGATTCCCAATTTAAATGGTATCTAAATAAAATGTTGAACCATTAATACTAACAATGGATCAAGAACCGCAAAAGCATAAAATTTAATATTGGCATGAATTATTTTCAATACTCGTTTTTTTAAGCAGCCTATATCCCGGGTTGTTGGATTCATTAAGGAAGCAAGGGATGCCACCAATCGTAAATAGTTTTTCCTAATTTGGAGGCTTTATGCAGGATCCTGACATTCATTATAGGAAGCAAGATTACCTTCCAAAACGCAAAAAAAGGAGACTGCCGAGTGTTGCGGAAATTCTTAAAGATCCTGAACATCTTTTCAAACAACTTGAAGCACAATTTTTTACTCATAGCGACAAAACTGAACGTTTGTTCATGGTAGTGATTATAAGTCACCTGAAGAGATCAAAAAGAATATATGTTGAAACATTGGAGCAAATGTCGAATAAATTGAAATGAAGCAAATAGAGGAATTAGAAATAAGACAACTCTTCAGTTCAACCACCCAATATTTACAGATTGAGATACTCTGTATTTCATCATAACATACGCTGAAACGGTAACGGCTTTTTATTGACGCGAATCTGGTTAGCTGTCGACCAACGCAGCAATCACTTCCAAAGTTCACTTAGGACAGATTACCCGAATTCAGAGCAAAATTATGTGTAATCATGCAACCCGCGAACAAGATTGTTCCGGAAAATAATGACGATAACCCCCTCCAAGGGCAACCTTCCGGCCTACATGTTCATAAACCGTAAGAAGCGCAAACTGATACTTTGGACTTGAAACTCGATCGGTTTGATATGGGTGCTATATGAGTGTAGGTACTTACTTCAAATCCCGTGGCAGTGTCCGGACCATTGCATACACCATCGTAGGCCTATCGCCACTGAGCAGATACATCACCAAGGCAGACAGCAACGTCTGAGGGATGAGCCGTTGTCCAATCGCTAATGACAACGAACAGGCTGCAGCTGTTATGCATGCTAGCGTGGCCGTTTTTTGTCGCAAACTAAGTTCTACTATCATTGTGCCAGTTTTGGGTTTGTGCGAGGTTATGTGCGAAACGATTTCTTATCCTGCCGGAAGCGTACGGAGTATTCTTGCAAGTGTGCCGAGGCAAAGTCCTAGTTCTCAGCTAGCATGGATACAGGACGTTGCGTGATTCTGGAAAGTGGAGAAAAATTTAAATTAGAAAATGATGTTCAGCCGGTTCAATATCGTCATCATCGATTGTCGTGTTTTGTTTCGAGCAAGAGGTAATTAAAATCTAGAGTCGTCTGTAGGGGCCCAAACAGCCTTAGCAGTATACGCTTAGCTATTCAGCAAGACCATGCTGAAGGTTCGAGTCCCGCTGGCAAAGGACTGAGGAAGTGTTTATAGAACACTAAACTGAAAAGCAAGCCATGTATGGACGTAACACCAGAAAGAAGAAGAAGAAAAAATGAAGAACCGCCCGTAAAAATCTCGTAGCGAATAGAAAGCTGCAAAATCAGATAGCATCAATTCCACGACAGGCGGACTAGCAGACGGGCATGTTTTTCTTGTGCCGACAGTGCAGCTTCTGGCGGTATGTATGATTAGAACTAGACTAGCATAGTAGGTACTAGAACGGCTAATCTTCGATTGATTGATGTGTGTTGCTTTTGCAGTTGGCAGCCGATCGATGATCGCTTCAATCATCATATGACTAATAACACTATTTCGAGATCTGAACTAATTTTCTTTACAATAAAGTCAAAACACATAAGATTATGTGAAATGTCTTGATATTCCTTGAAAATCTCAGAAAATGCCTTCGCGGACATTCATATGAAAAAACGAAACTGTGGAAGTGCTCATGAGAAGCGGGCTTTGTCCCAGTTGAGACGTTATGCCAAGAAGAAGAAGATGGAAGAAACATCCAAATTGTATGGTGAAAAGTGCTTGTTTCTCGTTCTATTGGGCCGTCGACGAACTTCTCTCGTTCGTAAAAAAAATAATTTAAAATCATTCAGAAATTACTAAAATATAGCCCTAAAAGTAGTCTTCGGGGTGATCGAATCTATGAATCTAACTCGCTGACGATACGGTTAACAAATCACACGCCACAATAATATTGCCAGTCTATATCTAATTGTTTTTGTTTTATAAAACAACAACATTAAACAATTTATGAAATAATATTTGAATTTGAACAATGTAAGAAGACGTTTCAGAGTGCTCTGAGACAAAATAGTTCACCATACAACAAAACATATTCGAAATTATAAAAATGCCTAATGCACTAAGTTTTAGCCAGCTAACTGTTCAAGTAACCAAATAGCACTTTAATTCCCCCTGCGTGCTAATATAGAGCTAACCTGCCTTATATTAGGTGTGTAATAGTTCTATTGATGATTGAAAACCAAAGATTCTAATGCTGTATAATTTCAAAATTTATTTTAATGCTCCTACAGCATTTCAATAGAGTCCTAAAGCCCTGTCTCAATTTTAGTACCAAACGCTTAAGTTTAGGCCAGAAACACATGTTTACTTAATTTTTAAATGAGTTTTGTTGAATTTAATTAAAAAAAAAACATTTTTATACGGTTTTCCAGATTTTGTCACACCCAGGGCAGACAATCGTCATCGTCAAATGGAAATCAAAGATTCTGAGATTCTGGTAAGGTTAAAAAATCTGAGATTCTGGTAAGGTTAACGTACGAATTTAGAACTTTCCTTTGATCTTTGGCATTACGATAATTGATGTCGCTGGTAATTGAGTTATTTATAAAGCTTATCTGAATTAACCGTGAAAATTATGACACCCAGAATTCAATTATTCTCTTTGGAATTTTGGAATCCCTGTAAGAGTTTTGGGATTCCGATAGACATTCTGGATTTGTTATGGAATTCTCGGTATTATTCTGGAATTTTTATGGAAATATTCATAAAATCTATGAGTTCCGGTTATTTCTTTTTTTTAAATTGGGTAATTTTGGGACGGTATTTCTATAAGAATCTATAATATTTCGTTGGGATTCCTGCAAATTGTAGTGTAAACCTTTGGTATTCTGATGTCAATTTTTGAAATTCTTATAAAAATCTTTGGGATTCCTTTAATTTTCAGTTAAATGGGGTTTTCAGAGGAAAGCTTCAATTCTAGTATGAACCTTTCGAATGTCGATTACTACCTACTAAATTCCAATGGGAATTGTTGTGATATTGGTACGAATCATTATAATTTTTAATTCTAGGAAGTCTAGGGACAAGGCTTTGTCTAAACCACCAGATTATAAAGATCGAATATACCTCGGTTTATCCCAGTAGGGGAAGATCCCCCAGTACCGGACACTTAAGCCACTAAGTACATAATTCTAAAACTATTGGTTTCATGTGATCCTGTTACCCATTTATGATAAATATTACCATTTTTGAAGCTTGCAAAAATAAATTAGAAATTAGAAATATGAATTTTTACATTAAATTTTAATGATGTATTCTAGTACCAAATTGACCATTCTTAAAAGGTGGCACCCAATACCGGATACAATTTTGAAATGGCTCGATTTGTGTATATTTGTACATCATCGAATGTTTCTACTCCAGGAATAGTATTTCAAAGCAAATTCAATGCATTTGCAACATTTAGAAGAACAATTTGATTTTTACTTAGTCTGCAAGGTGTCCATCAAAAACCTCTTTCATATATGATATAAAATAACACATTTTACGATGTTGTTCTGAATATTCGTTCTTCTTATTTTGTCGAATGTTTGCTACCATGTTCGACAGAATCCATGAAAAATGAATGTATTTTGAGACACTGGTGCAAAAATTACAAAAATATCATACAACAAATCAAACAAACAAGCTGTCCGAAACTGGGGGAAAGGGTGTACTTGACCAAAATTGCAATTTGTGCACATTTAGTTTAAATATAGTATAAAATCCATTCATACTTTCAAATTATGATTATATTCATCACGCTTCTGTGATCCAAATTATTTAGCCATATTCAAAATAATTACTAGTTAAGTTCAAATTTAAGGCAATACGTCAACTTTTAAAAAAAATTCAAACATCTTTACTTTTTATAAAAAGTATGCATATTTCAAGGATGTGTTATTCTTCGCAAAAAATGCTCTCCATGATAGCTTTCTTTTCTGCTAATATACCATCCTGATTGGACCACGATTTCTCAGTTTTTCGACTTTTTCCGGTTGGGTGCTGTCCGGTACTGGGGGATCTCCCCCTATATATAAGTATTTGGTCTATAATTTCATAATCGGAAGGTTACAAAATATTCTATCAGTGATTTTTTTTCCCATGCATTCTGTATGGGCTGAAATGTGTAGAAACCTTCCGATTATGTAAATATAATACAATTACTGAACTCTAGCGGGAAAAAAAGATGTACATTCGATTTGCATAATCTGCTACTTTAGACATAGCGAAGAATAACGAAAATATCACAGGAATACTTAGCATTTCATATTCATCATCGAAATTCAACATGTTGATAAGAAATCGCACAGGATGCTTGGGAACCTCCACATTCTATCGGTCACCACCTAGAAGGCCACCTTTAAATCACCACGGTATATTTATACTGCAAATCAAGTACAACTAATTTATTAACATAATATGTTGCGCTAGTGTTCCAGTAGTAGACGTTCGGGAATGATACAAGGACTTTTAAACAAAATAGTTGATTTTTACATAGGTTTAACATTTTTCCCTCGGAATAACAATTAATATCTTTAAAATGAAGCATAAGGATCATCTCTGGGACTTTTCTTCATTTTTTATACATCCACTTTGAAAACTGCTTGCATTCGTTGATCCACTACTCACGCTATGTATGAACCAGACGTTTATAAAAATCGAATGTACATCGGATTTTTTCTCGCCAGAGTTTAGTATTTGGGTTATATTTTTATAATCGGAGAGTTTTGAAATATTCGGTGAATTTTGATTTTTACACTTTTTAGCCATTTTTCATACTAAATCCCATCAAAATCAAATTTACGACGCATTTCCGCCCATACAAAATGTATGGAAAAATTTTCACCGATAGAATATTTTAGAACGTTTCGATTATGAAAATATAAACCAAATACTGATCTCTAGCGAGAAAAAATCCGATGTACATTCGACTTTTGTAATCGTCAGGTTCAGACATAGCGTGCTACTGGAACACGACGGCAACTACTGGTGCAAGGGAGCAAATTTTTTGCGTAAATTTAATTATTTATATGACTTTTTGATAAATAAAAAGCAGAAATTTGGCAAATCGGCTAAACTAGAGGCGATCTATCCACCAACAATAGCCCATGTTGTTTTTATCTAAAAATGTACGTTTTATTCCATAGTCCAATCTACTGGTACATTACAACCATTGGTACCGGCACCCTAATAGAAAATTTTGATTGATGATTGGATAGCTAAAATAGATACAAGGTGCGCCATCGTTTACTTCTTTATGTGATTTTTTTTATTTTTGAAAAACTTTGTTTCGTTATATTTTTGCACCATTTTTTCACAAGTTCTCAAAAAATTCTCCTATTTTCAGATTCTATGCCGATGTGAGCCATCTGGTTTTGAAGATATTTCGATATTCCTCGGGGGACCAACTTTTCCCATACAAAATTTCTTTGGACGCCATTTTGTTTGTATTCAATTTATCAAAACAAAAATATAATGTAGGCTATTCAATGTCAGGTAATGAGGAACTTCTCTGAAAAAATCATACAACTCGGTTGAGTTGTCAACATCTTCAAGACATCTCGAAATTACAAAATAAAGTTTTTAGTTATCAAGATTTTTTTGATTACGGAGACCAGATACATAGGGTAGATGTACCAATAGAGGAGGTATTAAGCACGATTAAACTTCATTTAACCGCCTATCTTCAAGATGCGCAATTAAAGTACATATTAATCTTGTAACGGGAAGTAACGACCATTGACCTAATGAGAAAAATGTCAGTAAGCATGTCAGTGAAAAATAATACCTCCGCTATTGGTACACTGTTCATTTAGTTGCAGTATATTTATAACTTGTGTTCCTATAGTTGCGGTATCTGTTGTTTCCTTGTGGGATCCTCCGCTATAGGGACACTTTACCGCAACTATTGGTACAAGTAAGGGAAGTTTTACCAATTTTTGTGATATTTCATCCATTTTAAAGCAGTTTTTACGCTGTTTTCAACTATTTCGTGTATGACCAAGCCAATTCGTTGATTGGCAGTGTATTTTCCTTTTGACATCAGATGTCCATGGAATTTTCGTTGCAGAAACTGAACAATTTGATTAGCAGTACGACATGGAGCGCCGTCTTATTGAAGCAAGACCTTTTTCACGAATTTGCGGGCAGATATAATGAGTCAATATTCAAAGACATCGATTTTAATCGACTGTTTCCTACTGTTTGAAATAAACGAATAAATGTTTTTTTTTTTTTGCGCAAACGCTGGCCCAAATTATTGACTACCTGGTCATGGAATAGCGTTTCATGAATCTCGAATAAATCTCTGCTCCTCAAATGTGTCAGTTTTGCATACAAATGTTGCTAACTCGTGCTAGTTGATCACAATATTTTCAAGAATATGAGAGATAACACAACTGCAAGACAATTTTCAATTTGAAGCGCCACTATTTTGACGCGATGTTTCGGATAATGTTATTCATGGTTAAAATTGTACTGAATTGACATTTCCAAAACATGTCTGATCAAATCGATCGGTTGATAAATGTCAAAGTTACCCAATGATTACATACCGAAATAAAAGATGGCGCACCCTGCATTAACCTAAGAGATATAAGCGATAAAAGATCTGGTAATGATATATACATATAAAATTTACTTCTGGAACATTGACATAACATATTCAGCTATTGTGAGATCTGACCAATAACTGCGAGCTATTCATTAGATCTGCAAACATCAAATTTTGCTATGATTTGGAAGTTCCAGGAACAAAATTTTGCTGTTATTTTCAGATCGTTTATCTCATATGTCAATCAAGACAATATTACGTTTTGGTTGTCAGAAGTTCGCTTTTACTCTGGAATTCTTCCGGATCAATAGCCTTCAATAAGTTTCTCGCCATGACAACGGGAGGCACCACGGAAATAGGTAGGGGGAGATCCCCCAGTACCAGACAGCACCCAATACCGGACAAAGTCGAAACATTGAGAAATCATGGTCCAATCAAGATGGTGTATTAGTGAAAAAGAAAGAAAGTGTAGACTAATGTTTGCGTAGAATAACACATCCTTGAAATATGCATGGCTTTTTAAGAAAGTAGAAAAGTTTGAAAATCTTTAAAAAAATTGACGTATCCTTTTAATTTTGAGCCTATTTAATAAATATTTTGAATATGAAAAAATACTTTGGAACCCGCAAGCATGATCGAACATAATCCTAATTTGATAGTATGAATGTATTTTGTATCATAATTGAACTAAATATAGACAAATTACAATTTTGGTTAAGCACCTCTTGTCCCTCAGTTTCGGACAGCTTGATTTGTTATATGATATATTTGTAATTATTGCATCAGTGTCTCAAAATACTTTCATTTTTCATGGGTTCCGTCGATCATGGTATCAAACATGCAATAAAATTAAGAAGAATCAACATTCAGAACAACATCGTAAAATGTGCTATATTTCATCATACACTCCCGTGCAAAAGTTTGGATTCACCCCCTGAAAAACATACAAAAGTGTTCTGTCCATATCTCTGTCATTACACTCCAATTGAAACTCTTTAAGCCACATTGGAAAGGCAAAGAGTTATTCTTACTTCGTATGTATTTTTCCAAAACCATTTTTTGAATTTTGTACATTAAATTTTTACTTGAAGTTGCAACATTTTTCAAAAAAACACCTGAAAAATCATATCTAATTTCCTTAGCATTGGATCGACCAAAATTTTAAATCAAAGTGTCATTAGAATCGTAATCTTATATTCTTTGAGAAGACCTCACGAAATTTTGGCGGAAAAATCTAGAAATTATTCAAAATCAATGAAACAGTAAGTCAAGTCATCGTGCAAAAGTTTGGGTTCACCCCTCAGTATGATGCAAATCGTGCAAAAGTTTGGGTGATGGACATCTTGCAAACTAAGAAAAGCTCAAATTATTCTTGTAAATGTTGCAAATGCATTGAAGTGGTAATTATAAACTATTCCTATAGTGTACCGTGGTGAATCAAAATCCGGACAGTACAAATATCCGGACACTCTGATAGTATTTACCAATTAGATATAAAATTAAACAATAAATGTAGGTTTATAATCTATATTCATAGCTTTCAATATTGATCTTCATTTTAATTCATAGTTTCATCTAGTAATCCTTTGCAATAAAATATTAAAAATAAAAATAAATAGGCCGCACCAGTTGAACGTCGTTCCTCCAAAGCACCAAATCCAATAGTGAAGTTTTCGACAAGAACGTCAGCTACTTTCGACTTACGATGAAAAAATTACTGAGCGGTTCCATTTGAATTCGAATGTCGGTTTACTTTTGTATTTTTTGATTTGGCTGAAATTTGGCATATGCTTTCTTTATACCCAAAAATGCCTATTTGCATCATCGGTTCGCCATTTTTACCCTAGCGTTACTTTTGAGAAGGGCCTAAGAAAAAATGCCTTAACAATTTTCAAAAAATTAAAACTCAGAAACTATTTGTCCGATCAGTTTGGTGTCCTCCGCAATGTTTAAGGTTATTGTTGGGACTATCTGGAAAAAATATACACTGTAAAAAAAAATGTTGTAATTTTTTATATATCGAAAATAAAGCTTAAAAATCAATTTTCTCAAAAATCGTATTTATGATTTTTTTATTTTTTTATATGTTAAAGTAGACAAAAAATGAAGTTTTTTGCACAGTGGGTCAAGATAGAGAAATCATGGACAAAAAAGTTATGATTTTTTTAAAAAAGGGGAATTTTTGAAAATGGTCATAATAAACTTTTTAAATATTTTTAAACTTGATTTTATGAAAGTACGCAAAATTTTCAACAAAAAAGGTGTACGGAAAAATCAGGCTCGAAAAGCATTCAAAAAATTTATTTAGACCATATTGAAGAATCAACCTTTTTTTTAAAAAATCATAACTTTCTTGTCCATGATTTCTCCATATTGACCCACTGTGCAAAAGACTTCATTTTTTGTCTACTTTAACATATAAAAAATAAAAAAAAATCATAAATACGATTTTTGAGAAAATTGATTTTATGCTTTATTTTCGATATGTAAAAAATTACAACATATTTTTTTACAGTGCATATTTTTTTCCAGATAGTCCCAACAATAACCTAAAACTTTGCGAAAGACTCCAAACTGATCGGACAACCCGTTTCTAAGTTATATTATAATGACCGAAAATTGAAAATTATATCATAATTTTGTATTAAAATCGCTGTATCTTTAAAACGGTAAAAGTTAGCCTGATTTTTCCGTACACCGTTTTTGCTGTAAATTTTGCGTACTTTCATAAAATCGAGTTTAAAAATATTTAATAAGTTTATTATGACCATTTTCAAAAATTCACCTATTTTCAAAAAATCATAACTTTTATGTCCATGATTTCTCCATCTTGACCCACTGTGCAAGACTTCATTTTTTGTCTACTTTAACATATAAAAAAATAAAAAAAAATCATAAATACGATTTTTGAGAAAATTGATTTTTAAGCTTTATTTTCGATATACAAAAAATTATAACATATTTTTTTTACAGTGTATATTTTTTTCCAGATAGTCCCAACAATAACCTTAAACATTGCGGAAGACACCAAACTGATCGGACAAACCGTTTCTAACTTATATTTTTTTGAAAATTATTAAGGATTTTTTTCTTAGGCCCTTCTCAAAAGTAAGGCTAGAGTCAAAATGGCGAGCCGATGATGCAAAAAGGCATTTTTGGGCATAAAGAAAGCATGCACAGCCAATTCAGTTTACCGACCCCAGTAAAATTTTACTGGGTTTTGGAACTACGGTTTTTTCGGTAATTTTTACGATTACCGAAAAAACCCAGTAATCCATGTTTTGATTGATGGAAATAACTGACTTAGTCAGTAAAATTGTTGAGCGTTTTTACTGGCTTTCCAGTTTCACATGCTTCATACTTTGCTTCTTCGGATACTGTTTTTTTCAAAAATCAATACAAATTAAAACCCAATCGACATGAACATGAACATCGACATGCATTTTTCGTACGAATAAACATCTACGATATGCTTATATCTCGGTGGAAGTAATCGAAAATGTGTGACAAAATCATTATTTGGTTGGTTTGCATACAAAAGGCAAACTCAATGATGCAGATGAATTTCCCTCCTGTATGGAAACCAACCGAATTTTCCAACGTAAGCAGTTAAAATCGTGCTAAGCATTTGGCTGCTTAAAATGGTTGATTTCCTCACTAAATTTCGACTACCTACCAGGAGAAAGCGCAAAATAGGTGCAGGAAAAGTTTGGTTGCAATAGCCGTGTCTTCCGGCGCCTGTCGATTCTACAGCAGGAGATTCTCATTTGACACTTTCCCGCATGCGCATCAGCTTGTTTTGATTTGATTTTGACGACAAGTCAGTAAAAAACATCAACTACTGAATAGTCGGTAATTGTTTTTACTGACTTTTCGGACTGTTCGGTAATGTTGCAAAATTAAGTCTGACAGCTACCGTAGTTCAGTAAAAAGTAAAAATTATTACTGAACCTCAGAAGTTTTCAGTCAAAAAGCTGAAAGTTCGGTATTTTTTATGATTTACAATTCGTACCCAGTATAAAAAATTACCGAACAAGCAAATCGTGATTGAGTGTGTGTGCAAAATTTCATCCAAATCAAAAAATATAAAAATGAAATTTGGGAAAAAAAAGTCGTCATTTTCTGTAGAAACGCTCTACTTAATCATGCAATTTTAATATTGTACGTCTCTGAAAAGTGTTCGGAATAATAGTGTTGAAGTGTAGTGCACGAAATAGTGGGAAAACTTGTGCAAATAAGCATTTGCGGGGTGAAACTAGGCTACCTCGAACGCTGTCTGGATTTATAGCCTAGTAATCATTAATCTGGACGCATCGAAAAACATAATATATATTGAGCTTTTGAAAAATATTATAATGTGAATTGGTGCAAAACTGTACAATAACATGACAAAAAGTGTAACAAGTTACCAGATAATGGATTTACACAAGAAAAGTATTAATATTGAGGATCATTTCAGTGAACCTAAACTACAGGCTGTTGGCACGGGGTGCAGGTAAAACTATAGTAATTTTCGTCAACGTTTTGGCCTTTCATATATTTTTAAGCATATGAATGCATCGAATTCTGTTATATTGAAGATTTTAGTTTTGAGTTATGTGTCTTTTATTAGTTTTACATATGTTTTATCTACCCTAACGCTCCTGTCCGGATTTCGATTCAAAAACGTCCGGCATTTTGGTGCATGTGTCCGGGATTTAAGAACACGACATGCTTCAGTCGTTTAACGTTTTACATGTTATATTTGTACTTTTAACTATATTTTTTGTCCATGATACAAAGTTTAGATGTGTACCTATGTGAATAACAATAACACTTGTACTAAATGTGGCAGAAACATATTTAAACTAGCGTTTGAACTTTCGGCGTTGCTTAAGTGTCCGGATAATGATGCATCACGGTACACATTCAATAATGTTCAAATTTACAGAACTCGAAGCATTTCCAGATCGCGTCCGATATTGGGTGCCACCTTTCAAGATCGATCAATTTGGTACTAAAATTCATCATCAAAATGCAGTGTCAAAATTCATATTTATATTTTCAAATTTATTTTTGTACACTATAAAAATGATAATACAGTGAAACCTCCATAAGTCGATATTGAAGGGACCATCGACTCATGGAAATATCGAATCATGGAACAGCAATCCTTTGGAAAGCTGTTTGAAGGGACCATGAAATTTTGTTTCCAGTATGGTTCGATGAGTCGATATCGAGTCTTGGAACATCGACTCATGGAGGGATCACTGTATTTATCATAAATGGGTAACACGAGCCCATAAAATCAATATTTTTCGAATTATGAATTTAGTGGCTTACGTGTCCGGTACTGGGGGATCTCCCCCTATATGAGCTAAACCTGCGTTGTAGTCATGTAAACTATTTTAGCTGATCTACATTTCCATTATGCTATGCAAACAAATTCCTCAGTCAAAACATGACACGATCGCAATTCAAAGTTCAATTCTTCGTTTGATTTCAATCCATGCCTATATATGTGCATGTGCAAGTTGAGACGACACAGGCCTATCGCGGTCCACCTCTCGCCTCCCCATCATGTGTTGATAATAATTGACTTTCGCGTGCCGGCAAAGGTTAAATGATTTATAATTACCTTCCTCCCACGAATGTCCCCTACGAGAGTCTCTCAATGATGGCGGTACTTACATAAAGAAACAGCTGTTAAGCGACACACATTCTTCCGGAATCAAGTTCATCGTTGCGATTGATTTCTAAATCGAATGGGAGTGCTGGGTTAAATATACTAACTATACATTTTCTAAATTATGCTTAAACGTTCACGGCTTACCAACCAAGTGGAATTTGAATTTGAAAAACAACTACCGTAAAACTAAACATTACATATACTTTGTAATTGGAATAATTGGACAAATTCAAGTGAAATTTGCATTAAAATGACGTCTTCTCGGTGAGAATCGGACTCACGACTCCCTGTTCGCTAGATAGGGCGCGTTACCTCTACACTCTGTCTAATGTCAAATGCTCGCAGTTTCATACCAATGGATGCTGAAATCCGTTTTCCCCTACCAGTGACTTATCGTCTTAGGTACACAATTGAAAAAAAATAATTTAAGGGATAACAACAAAATTACAATTGGAAGCTTTTCCATTATTTGTATAAGATTTAAAATAATTGGTGTGCAATTTAATAATTTATTTTATTTGTTCAAATAATGCTACGAAGAAACCTGTATGCTAAAAAGCTGTCATTCAATAGAATCCTTGGTGAAATTAGGGTCTTTCAACATTTTACGAATTATATAAAGACAAAATATGAATCATAACACAAATATGTAATATACAGGTATCCATAAAAACATCATTGGAATTTGGAATTGAGAAGGCGATCTTAAAGAGAAAGCAAACTACACCCAGAATCAAACAATGCGACTCATGATGCCGACTATCAACGAGAAGCGAACGGGTGCAAAGTACAAAGTGCCATCAATTTATTTACATCCCATTTCTTCTGGTTGAAAGGTTCAACTGGAACGAACCTGTTGCTCAGGGAGAATTCTGTCTGTCCCTGTTTCGTAGAGTCGTCGTAATTCCCACAATCACATTATAGGGTGATGTGCTGGTATCCATCGTATTAAGCGTTGATCAGTGAGAACTGCAATTTTCCCAGTATTGCAGTGAATGATGCTGATACAAACCGATGCCAAACAATTCTTTCTCAAAACGGCTTTAGCATTGTACAATAACATTTTGATAAATCTTGATCTCTTTTTGGAAATAATGCAAAGAAAATGCATCTTACCATATTCTCAGTCCGTCGTATCGTTTTCAACTCCGTCGCAATCAGTTTCCAGATTCGTCTCACAACTTACGGCTCACTGTGTGTATTGAATGGTTAAAACACAACATATCAACGCTATAATAAAATGTTTTACTAGAATATATAGATCAACGGGCATCTCCTTCCATTCCTTCAGCATGTTGGAATATACTAATTTCCTTTAAATTTAATTGTTCGTCATCAAAATTCAGCCCAAATATATGAACACAATTCCTTTTGACCGTACAATTATGGCATTTGCTCACAGTACAGCGAAAACAACACAATCAAAGGAACCGTATTTTTACGTCGAGCGTGTGCACACATTGATGCGCACAAGCTTTTTTTTCTCAGTACGACGGATAGAACTTTGTTTACATTCTCAATTATACGCGGCGGTTGAGGGAATTTTGTAAAATTTGGTGATTTAGTGAAGTTTTACGGCGTGTGATTGGAATGAGATCCTTCAGTGAAGAAGTACGAAGGTTTTCCATAGTGAAAATAAGTGCCCGGCGAAGTAAGTCACCCACGGGGGCAGCAAGAAACTTGTGTTGGAAAGTGGTGTGACTGATGTCGATCTCTAAGCATTTCTCTCAAATCGTGTTCGTCCATGCGATTTCGGTGAAAAAGTGTAAAGTGGATAATTGAACTGAAGATATTTATCGAAATACATTAGTTTCATTGCATTTTTGGTGTACAGGTGGACGAATCATAAAAGCTTTCACAAAATTACATTTGGAAAATGAATCTATGTTGCAGGTAAGTTGGAATATCCGCCGTAGTGGAACATTTTCAGTTTGATACGACGAATAGTAGCTCTTACGACGATGTAGAACGAAACCCTATTGTTTGATTCTTTGCTTGCTGTTAGGAGGGCTGCTCCAGAGAGTATTGAACGAAAGTATTGGACGATGCACAGATTATCTCGACCACAAACGAGGAAGAGCGAAGGAAGAGGAAATATGCTGTTAAAGATAAGAAGCTTTGGGCACAAACATTAGGTTTGGTCTACATTTAGGACGGCTCCGGCACAGATTAAAATGTACGTAAACTGTTCTCTCATGAGATGATCTCGTGATAGGGGAAGGGGTGGTAAAATGAACACCTTAAGGAAATCATCGTGTTTCTAATAGAAAGGCGAGAAATTTGTATAGTTCTATCCCACAACATCAAAAATAGGGATGTTATCTATAGCAGCGACCTGAATTCAGGCTAAAATAGCTGAATTTTCACATATTTTTGGCGCTAGCAAAAAACGATGTAAATGTTCATTTTACCTGCACTATGTGGGTAAAATGAACAGCTGTTGGTGGTAAAATGAACATCATGCAAAAATCGTGAGCAAAACAATTATTTCTGAAAATTTTTATTGCTTTACTGAAAATATATCCATTATTGGCTGTAACCCATTCAAAAAAAATTCTAAAAATATCAGATTTGACATCATATGACAACGATATTCATCTCCCTGAAAAACCTCAAGTCTTCCGAGCTAAAAGTTACGTCAGTTCTAATTTTCAAACATGGTTTTCTAAAATCTTAGTTTTCGTTGATGTTTTAACTTTAATTGACTTACGTATCAACTTGAACACTCCGATTCATGCTCTAAATCCTACGTGCGTGATGGAAATTCATCGAAATTTGGTTTTTCTCGGTAAAAGGCACGGTGTTCATTTTACCACCTTTGTTCATTTTACCTCCACTTCCCCTAGGTTGTTTGAGCTAAGCAAGATGGATTTACGAGGCTACAAGGAGACAAACAAGCAGATGCTTATCTCAAATGAATAACGGAAAAGAGGATATGTTTTGAGTTGCTTAATATGCAATTCATGATGCAATCGATGTTCTCCATGATGAGAAAAATCATACATTCATCCAGAAACTGCTATATTTATAGGAAATGGTGAGATCACAAATTTGAGAACATTTGATTGCATGCCAAGTTTAAGAAGCAGCGTATCTTCTCAGAGTAAAATAAACGATAAGAGGTAAGCACGCTCATCGTTACTTTATATTCTAGATTACCTAGGCTAGCTATACAAATCTTTTCGCCCAAAGCAGTACACATTCCGATATGATAGTCGACGTCGCTCTGATGGGTAAAAGATTCCAGGTTTTGTAGTGAACTCAATCCAACGATAGAAAATCCGTTAAGCAAAGAATTTCAAGGTTGCCAAAATAAAACTATTCGGATTTAGTTTTGAAACTAGATAACTTTACCCGGCTAACATTGATTAGTTTTTTACGTTATCCCTTTGATTATTGAATCCTTTTAGAAGCATTTCTTTAGAAATATCTAGTTTTAGATAGAATGCTGAACTATTTTGAGAAATATTTTAGAAAAATATATTCAAAAACCTCTAGACCTACCTAGTGAAAAAAAATATTCAAGAACCTCTGAGCACAGGTACTGCTTAAAAAACTACATTGAACCGATAAATTGGTGAGGCAGCGCAAGTTCCAAGTAGTAGAAAAAGAACATTGCCCCACTAGCGATCATACTACTTGCAATATCGAACTGTAACATGAGAAACGCTGAACAACAAATGCGACTAATAATGTAATAGCGAAGTGAACGATCTTGAGTGGGCAATAATACAAACCATGTAAGCTCGTTTTATATGGATACAATCATTTATTACCGACTAAATACATGTATACGCGTTTGGTGACTAAATAGGTCACCTGTGACACAAAGTGGTGCGAATTCATCGAAGGGCACGCGCATTGGTTAGGAAATTTTAAATGCAAATTTGGCACTTAAATCGTTCATTTGCTGTGTTTTATGGCAACGAGCGACACGACGGTAAGACAGGCAATTGGATATCACAAGGTTACCGAATTACTTCCTTCATGATGGCGTGATGAATAATGGACAAATGGAATTGCTCACTTCGGCTCGTATATACTATGTTTTACTTAAGGAGAAATTTCTATCAGTGCAGTTTTCTGTGGTATAGGTACGATATTCCCATGAGTCAGGTACACACTCCCAAAAAATCATGTGATTTTACGTCTTTTGGATGCACATAAAAGAAGCGAACCAAATGACCTAAATTTGTGTTGAATTTCAAATACGTTAGTGTCTGATTCTGGGAATGTCAATCACAGTGCCATCGTTTTCGTGTCCTTTATCATGTAAAATTACATATTTTGTTCAATACATCTTTAAGAACACGTTTTTGTGTTTTATATCATGCGTCATTCAGTCATAACGTGAATTACGTCCACAGCAATTTTCATTATTTTTAAGAGTGAGCACTTTGTTTTTTTAATATCAACCCATGAAAACCCGACCGCATCAACTAAATACGGGTTGTTGTATGCCAAGTGATCGAGAAAGTGAAACATACATGTAATTGACCTCACATACCATACTGAAAACCAGAAAAATTTTGCTGATATTTTTCGTATCGTAAATATAGCAACCAATCTATCTATTGCTGAACTTTCGGCTATGCGATTAGACCAGATTGGCAACTCTTTTATGCTAGCCGTTCTGCAATTTTCTGCCCATTTTCGCACAGTCGTAAGAGAGAGATCCCCTTGTACCGGACAGCACCCAATACCGGACACCATCGAAAAATTGAGTGATCATGGTATAATAAAGATAGTGTATTAGAATAAAAGAAAGCTATTTTAGAGAATTCCATCCTTGAAATTGGCACGCCTTTTTGGAAAAACAGAAATGTTTGAAAACCGATAAAAAGTTGACGTATTGCCTTAAACTTTACCTCGATTTAAAAATGGTTTTGAATATTTAAAAGAATTTAGATCTCGCAAGCATAGTTAAAAACCATCATAATCTGAAAGTAAGAAAGTATTTTGTACCATACTTGAGCTAATTATGGTCAAATTACAATTTTGGTAAAGCACCAGTTTTGGTCTCCCAGTTTAGGACACCTTGATTTGTTACAAGAAATCTTTGTAATTTTTGGATCAGTATCTCAAAATACATTCATGGCATCAAAGATGAAATAAAAAAAAAGTAGAATGAAAATTCAGAACAATGTAAAATGAGTTATTTCTCATCATATATGAAAAAGATTTTTTGATGAACTACTTACAGATTAAGTAAAACTCAAATAACTCTTGTAAATGTAGCAAATGCATTGAAATACTATGCCTAGAGAAAAAACGTACAATGCTGTACAAATTTACAGATTTCGAGCCATTTCTAGATCGTGTCTGGTATTGGATGCCATTATTTATGATTGGACAGTTTGCGCTCAACTTTCATGCAGAACAGTTGTGTTTCTCGCTGGAAGCCTTAAGCTAGCTATCGATTATTCTCCCTATCGTTTAAAATACCGTAAAGTTTGTTTCGCCGTTCCGTTTCGTCGCGAGTAGTACCGCGGGTGGTGCCGCGATGAGTGTTCGACGCGAAAACACGTTTCGCATTGATTATGCAAACGTGCCGAAGAAGCCATCCTTTGAGGAGCTTCACGACTTTGTTGGCTCAGCTTTGGGTCTTAGTTACGAACAAGTTGTTCAACTACAACCGAGTAGAGCACTCGGGTGTGCGTTTGTGAAGGTCGTTGACCTGGAACTGGCGCAAAAAGTGGTAGCCGAAAACGACAACAAGCACGTAACCGAAGTAGATGGGAAAACCTACAAACTTCGGATCACACTGGAGGACGGAGCTGTGGAGGTCAAGCTGACCGATCTGTCCGAAGATATCACGAACGATCAAATTTCTGAGTTCCTCAGCGCATACGGAGAAGTTCTCTCTGTCACCGAGCAAGTGTGGGACAGCAAATACCGCTTCGGTGGGATTCCTACAGGTACTCGAATTGTACGAATGTTTGTGAAACGCAACATCGAAAGCTACATCACCATAGATGGACAAACCACGAACGTTGTTTATTTCGGGCAGCTCCACACATGTCGCTACTGCAACGAATATGTCCACAACGGTATCTCTTGTGTGCAAAACAAGAAGCTTCTCGTACAGAAGACTTACGCCAACGTGGCGAAACAGGCCGAGTCAAACCCGAGCGTAGCGAAACCCAAAGCGACAAAGCAAAAAACTTCGTTCGCTAAACTTTTCGGACCAAAGCCCCGAGAAGTACAGCAACAGGAGCCCTCGACTAAGACAACAACCGTAACCGAAATCTTCCCCTCCTTACCGAAAACAAACGTATCGTGCCCCACCGGCGTGACGCCGATTGGTCAAATATTGACAAGAGCGAATCTAGCAGAACAACGAAAGAATCTCATGCCACCACCGGTTCTCCCACAGAACTTGTCGACAACAAGCAGAATGTCTACCCGCCAAGCCAGCGACGGGAATGAGACCGATATATCATCTGCATCGAATAGTAGCAAGCGCCGAAGTGGTCGGCCGCCGGGTAAAAAGCAGCGACAGAACAACGAAGACGATGCGAGCGAGGAGTTAGCTGGTCAGTTCTAATGGCTTTCAACAGTTATAACATCGCTTCGATCAACATTAACACAATCACCAACACTACTAAAATCAATGCACTCCGAACGTTCCTTCGGATGCTGGAAATCGATATCGCATTTTTACAGGAAGTGGAGAATGAGCAGCTCCTCTTACCTGGCTACCACGTAGTGTGTAATGTTGATCATACGAGAAGGGGAACGGCAATAGCGCTGAAAGAGCACGTCAACTTCTCAAACGTCGAGAAAAGTTTAGACGGGCGACTCATCGCTCTTAGAGTGCAAAATACAACGCTTTGTAACGTTTACGCTCCATCAGGCACAGCATTTCGTGCTGAGAGAGAGCGTTTCTACCACAACACTCTCGCATACTATCTCCGGCATTCGTCAGAACACATCTTGCTAGCGGGCGATTTTAACTGTGTTTTGCGACAGTGCGATGCCACGGGCCACAATCCCAGCCCTGCATTGCATACAACCGTACAGCAACTTAAACTCCTCGACGTTTGGGAAAAACTCCGTCCAAGCCTACCTGGCTACACCTACATAACACACAATTCCTCTTCTCGTCTGGATCGAATGTATGTGAGCCAGAGCCTACGAAGCCATTTGCGATCAACAGACATACATGTATGCTCATTTTCCGATCATAAGGCATTGACAGCGCGGATTTGCCTTCCCTATCTTGGGCGAGAACCTGGTCGTGGATTTTGGTCCCTTCGTCCGCATCTGTTAACAGCAGAAAACGTCCAAGAATTTCAGTTGCGCTGGCAATACTGGACCCGCCAACGCCGGAACTTTGGTTCATGGATGCAGTGGTGGATGTCTGTTGCGAAACCTAAAATTAAATCTTTCTTTCGCTGGAAATCTAAAACCGCTTTTAATGATTTCCACCGTGAACACCAACGGCTTTACAGCAATCTGCGTCAAGCATACGACTACTATCATCAAAATCCAGCGGTGCTGCCATCCATTAACCGTATTAAGGCACAAATGCTTACTCTGCAGCGCAACTTCACCCAAACGTTCGTGCGCATCAATGAATCGTATGTAGCTGGGGAGCCGTTATCAACGTTCCAGCTTGGCGAACGACGTAGGAGAAAAACAGTGATCACACAGCTGCGCGATGAAAACAACAACCCCATCGATGGTTCCGAAGCAGTAGAAAGACACATGCTCGAATTCTATCGTGCTCTCTACGCTACTGGTGAGGCAACAGAAGTCATGGACGAATTTGCGTGCCCCAGAGTGATTCCCGAGAACGACCCGACGAGTGAAAGCTGTTTGAGTGAAATCACACCAGCCGACATCTACGCAGCAATCAAGACAAGTAGCCCGAATAAATCTCCTGGGGGAGACTCAATCCCTCGTGAGTTCTACCTAAAAACCTTCGACGTCATTTGGCGAGAATTAACCCTTGTCATGAACGAGGCGCTTGCTGGCAATTTTCCGGCAGATTTTGTCGATGGGGTGATCGTCCTAGTGAAAAAGAAGGGAAATGACCAAACGGCACACTCGTATAGGCCAATATCACTTCTAAATTGCGACTACAAGATATTTTCTCGCATTCTAAAACAGCGTCTTGAAAACGTAATGCGTACACACCGACTAATTAGTAGCGGACAAAAATGTTCCAACTCTGGTCGCAACATATTCCAGGCCACCCTATCATTAAAAGATCGAATCGCCAAACTAAAACACACTAAACAGCGAGGTTTATTGGCATCTTTCGATCTCCGGCACGCTTTCGATCTCGTAGACCGGGCTTTCCTAGCTCGGAACATGTGCTCGCTCGGCTTCAACCCAGCCTTCGTTCGGTTGCTCACCAAAATAGGAGAGCTCTCTTCGTCGCGATTACTCGTAAATGGGTACCTGTCGGAATCATTCCCCATCCAACGATCGGTTCGCCAGGGAGATCCAATCTCCATGCATCTATTTGTCATCTATATTCAGCCTCTGATCAAACGGCTAGAGGAGATAGGTGGACCCGATCTTGTGGTGGCTTATGCGGATGATATATCTGTAATCTCCACTAGCAAAGTGAGACTAGAGCGTATGAGAGAGACTTTCCACCGATTTGAGCGTGTGTCTGGGGCCAAGCTGAGCTTGACCAAATCGTCGTCAATATCTGTGGGATACACAGATGATATGCCACTCACTGTACCGTGGTTAAAAAACGAATACAGCGTTCGTATCTTGGGAGTGACTTTTGTTAATTCCATACGCCTGATGAACAAGCTAAATTGGGATGAGATTGTGGGAAAATTCACTCGCCTGGTTTACCTGCATATTCCACGTACTCTCACGCTGCATCAGAAGATCATTTTGCTAAACACGTTCATCACATCGAAGGTGTGGTATATTGCGTCCGTACTTTCACCGAGTGCAGCACATAAGGCAAAGATAACGGCGACGATGGGAAATTTCCTGTGGCGTGGCATCCAAGCAAGAGTCCCTATGCATCAGCTTGCTCGCTGCAGAGAAGCTGGGGGCTTGAAATTACATTTGCCTGCAATGAAATGTAGAGCTCTTCTCCTGAACCGTCATGTGCGCGACATTGACTCCCTTCCATTTTACAAATCCTTTCTCAACCAAAACAATCCTAACCCACCCTCAGACTGTCCTTGCCTAAAACTCATCCTTAATGATTTTCCCTTACTCCCTCCTTTGGTCCAAGAAAACCCCTCCGCCAACGGTATACATAGTGTTTATCTGGAGGAGACTGATGAGCCAAAAATATCGCGAGAGCACCCAGAAGCAAACTGGCGTAAAATTTGGGCAAACATTTCGGTGCGTCAGTTAAATTCTGCTCAACGTAGTTTGCTTTATTTACTGATAAACGCCAAACTCGAGCATCGGCGACTCTGGTTTCGCATGAACAGGACTGATGGAGAAAATTGCCTGCACTGCAACTGTGCACTTGAAACGCTGGAACATAAACTCAGCGAATGCGTACGCGTCGAAGCAGCGTGGAGATTATTGCAGCGAAATATAACAACTCTTCTGAATGGATGGCGTATACTAACCATAGATGACCTGTTGCGACCCCAGCTGGATGGAGTTGCTAAATGGAAGAGAACACGTATTCTTAAAATGTTTCAACAATATGTCTTCTTTATTATGGAATGTAATGATGCTATAGACCTAGTTGCACTTGAAATTGAAATTCAACATGCCTAAATGATTATAATGTAATTATTTTTTTACGTACTAATAAACACATTTTATCAATTAAAAAAAAAAAAAATTGGTCAATTTGGTACTAAAATACATCATCAAAATACTAACATTCATATTTAAATTTGTACGCTACATTTCTGCACGCTAAAAATGATGATAATTAACATAAATGGGCACCAAGACCGCACAAAATCTGGTGGATGTAATTGGCAATGCAGAAGTCCTAAACGACTCTGAGGGTATGGAAAGTGGTTCAAGATCATCCGGCTGCTGAAGGTTTGCATGAATGCATCACATTCAAACAGTTAAATCGCCGACGAGTTCGTCAAGCAAAACCTTCGTCAATCGTTTCCCGGTACTGCATAATCAGAGTTGAAAGCTTGCAAGTATATTTTCGAACATCTATTAGCACCGGCAGTTATATTGGGTCATCTGAAATGTAATCGATATGATGGCAAAGTTCCGATGAGCAAGGTCTCCAAATTAACCCTTCTACCGGTCCCCCAAGGAATTTTGGAATACCTCCGGTTCCAGATGACTAATACACAGCGTAACAAAAATGACATGTTTGCGTGTCTCAAGGATCAAATTATGTGTCTCTAGTAGATTTGGGGTTGCTGAATCTGATGTCATTCTCAGAAATGTTCCAGCACGTCACAATTTTTAGCTACAGGTCGCCAAAGTTGCATAAAACACTGGTTTTATTGATGTTTACCTAATATTTAAAGTATAATTTATCAAACTTTTTTTGTGATCTAATCTACCAAGCATGCATAATAGGACTTCAACTTTCATTTTAGATATAATTTGGTTGAAATTGCTCATACAACACTTATTCAAACCACCAAAAATATGTTTTTCCGCATCGAAATTAGTATAAACTTTGTTGATAAGTATTGTTATACACATAACGTTTGAATTCTGTGACAAATTAGGCAAATAAGTTGCCTTACAAGCTGGTAAACTTGCATGCAAGTTGGCCAAAATAGTCAATTTTTGCATTTTCAACAGCCAATATCTCAAAAACTAGACGTGCTATGATATTTTTGAAAACGGCAATGGATTCAGCATCCCTTAATTGAGTATATAGTGGTATTTTGGTGCTTGCGACAAAAGCGTGTTCCGCAGTGTACAACTAGAACATTCTAAAACTAGAAGAGTTGAGAGCTTGTGAAAAACAGGTGCAAAAATACCAAGAAACCAAAATGTTATCGCGATTTGAATAGGTATATATTTTATTTTATTTTTTGGGTAAACAATGAAGCTGCCGGTAGAAGGGTTAACCTCTTTTAAAAACAAAACATATTTAAAATTTCATTGGAAAACACTACCGATTGCAAAAGACGTATTGGTTTAGATGAAAAAAAGTGACAGTTTGATTTATGAAACGCCCTGGGTACCTACACAAGTTCTTGATTAAAAGTCATGGTTATTATGAAACATAAAATTTTATGATTTCATGACTTTTTGTTCATGATTCCGGCAACGGATTTTTTTTCGTGTAAGCCAGTGATAATTGTGAAGTAACCGTTCTTCTAATGGTTGTTCCATAAGGGTTCATCCACAAACTACGTAAGATGGTTTTCATGGTTTTTCAACTCCCCTATGCCTTTGTAAGATTTTTTTTTCATACAAATCTGATTTCGTCAAATTCCCTCCCCCATAAGCCCTTACGTAATTTATGGACGACCCCATAAGCGGCGGTACATTAACTACGTAATTTTGCGGATTTTCAACACTCTCTTCCGCCTTTTTAAGGTTTTTTGTTTGAAATCCAGGCGTGTGTATAACGGCAATATAGGGAGCCGGATCTTATTCTTGGCACTTTTGATTCACTTCGGCAGTGGGGTTTTTTGAATACTACTAAGCTGATATTTGGTCACAATATGCGTCGTGTTGAAGTGCTTCTTATTGCAAAGCTTCAGACAATTTGGCCGAGAAAAACCCCCCATGCCAAAGTGAATTATGGAAGTGCCCAAGTGGCTCTGCACCCTACAAACAATAAGTTTAAGCAAGGATTGAATGCTCTCCGCACATTTCTGATGAACGCAGTACGTGTCAACTACATGTATGCATAAATCAAGTAAGCACGCACACCTACATGCGTATCCAGCATTTATTATCGAAATGTTGTTTCGGTGAAACTGAATTTGCAACTGAATTTGACAGTTTGGTTTATTATTGCAATGTGCGCGGAAAAACTTGAGTTCAAGTACAAAAATGTTCCAGAAAAATATGCTCCGATTTTAAAGTCGTTGCAATATTGACCAGATTGCGCCAAGAATACACTAAATTCATGTGTTTGTTTATGCAAATAAGATATTCGAGCTCGCAAAGAACAGTACGTTAGAAAAGATTGGGCAAAACGAGATAGCTTTACGGTTGGCCGAGAAAACCTAAAGAGTTGTGCTCTTGTGGATATGGACAAAAATAATCTTCCTCCGCTGCACATAAAACTGACGTTACAGAAAGAATGCCCGGCATTCTAGTACTTGAAATCAGCGGTTCCAAACCTGTTGGATGCGAAGATAAAAGAAAGTGCTTCGTGGGTTTTCAAATTAAGAAACTGATGAATGATCAATACAGTTCAATACAGTTTCGATGTCGAATGAGTCAAGAGCGTGGTAATCTTATCAGTACGTAGTAAGCAACCTTTTGTGGATCATCAGAAGTCCACATTACGAGGACAAGAATCAAGATTTGCTTGAAAATTATGCCAAAACAGGTAAACATTCTAACTATCAGCAACCGATAAAAAATAGCAAAATACAGTGACTCAATCTCATTTCGTACGGGGCACCGTTTTCATATCAAGTTGGTATAAATCTATTAAATGGTGCATGGACTTCGATATACTTTATCAATAATGAAGGTTATAGATGTCATCTATTGTTTGGCAATGACAAACTGTATTCATTTGCTTAAATCTTTGGAATAATGGAAAACTATTGAGATTGTGTCTATAATTGACCCAATTCCATATTCGTACACCTAACAAAAAAGAAATATACAGCATTCAAAGCTAATTTTTAATGGACTAGATGATTACTTAAGCTCTTCGTTGTGTTGTTCAGATGCAGTAGAATACATTTGGGAAATTTAAAAGCGGACATATTTGAAACTTAAGTAAATTTAGGAAAATACCAGTTTTCCCATGTTTTTTGCTAAAATATTCGTCGAACACGAAATAAAGTCGAACAATAAATTGCATTTTTTTCAACATCACTTCCTTAAGAATGATAACTGCGAAGTTTCAAAAAATTATAATCATTTTTAGAGTAGCTAGGAGTGGATATCGACAACTTATACTTTTGAATCTTAGGTAGTATAACATTTATAACAAATCCAAAACCAAAAATGTTAGTCAATTTCTTTATGTTTGGCTCCTAAATATATATACATAATCCATAGTTAATGTTCCTGTCAAAACATTGCGTAATTATCATTTTTAATTTATATTTTACTACCAAACATGATTATAGAGATTTAATGAATAAATATTATTGCCATAACCGCAACACAAACGTTTTCTAAAATGATGAAAACAACAGGATATATTATATTAAATAGTATATCAATGCTCTCTGCTCATTCAAGTTATTTTGTACTTTTCTTAAAAAATCAATAAATTGCAAAATAGGGTGCTATTTTGAATATAATTTGAATATTATTTCAAAGATAATTGAATATTACGATGACATCAATTATGTGGAGGTATGTACAGCGTAGTTTAGGGTACTTTATTGTAAAACGATGTTCGTAGTTCAAATTATTTTTACAGACAAATTCAAATTTAACATTTACCTGTTGTTTAGAATGAAAATTTGGTTTACATTGATTAAAAATATCATTTTAGAAAAGTTTTGAACTTATGGCACAACAATTTTCTGAACTCAAAAGGGATAAAAACTGTTTATGATTTCTGTAAACTATATATATTTCAACTAAATTTCTATCATAGCTTACGAGTATAATCTATAGATTGGATCCAATGACAAAAATAAACGATATTGTTCTAATTATAGGATTTAATAGCAAAAATCATTGGAAAACTGGCATTTCTCATAACTTTACCTAAATTTCATATATGTCCACTAATAAATTGCCCAAATGTATTTCACTACATCTGAACATCATAATGAAGCATTTCAGTAATCAAATAGAGCTTCTAAATTTAGTTTTGAACGTTGTGCGTATGAATTTTGGTAGATGTACGAATATGGAATTGGGTGAATTTTAGACATCAGTTCAATACTTTTCTATTAATCCAAAGATGAATGTAAATGGAAACATTTTGTGATTGGCAAACAATAGATGACACCTGTTACCTTCAATACGGATAAAGTATTTGTAGCTCAATACTTCATTTAATAGTTTTTTATTAACTTGATGTGGAAACAGTATCCTGTACGAATATGAAATTGGGCCACTGTATCTGCTGCTCATTGGCGTAGAAACAGGGGGGGGCCGGGGGGGCCTGGCTCCCTCCAGAATCATTCAGCCCCCCTCCCCCCCAGATTTTTTGATGATAGTAATAATTAAAAATAAACACAAAGCAAAATCTTCTCAATCAATGTACTTGGCTCTTGTAAGGGACCAATGACCTTCAGGTTAAAGTCCCCCTCATCAAACAACAGTTATTACGTAACAGTGGTTACGTTATTTGAGAGAACACCATGCTTGTCTTACACAGCATCAGCGTGACGGTTCTGACTTCGGTGAAAGCTTAACCGTCCGGCTGTCGATCGATTGGTTACTGTTATAACTAGCTTCTTGTTGTATGGGATTAGCGCAATATTTCAAAATCTCATTGCAAAATAAATACCGTGGTACAAGCGTCAATTTTATTCCCAAAATTAGTTTCTATTCTGAATAATCCAAATTGTGCTGTTTCACCATAATGCAGCATATTCACTGCCTTCTGATTTTTCGTGTTTTAGGATACCCTACTCGAGCTGTCAGGTAATAATGATTTCCCTAATGAGAATTCACTAAAGAGACTCTATAATGTTCGAAAAAATAATTGGAAAAATAGACAAAATTACTAGAGGAATTTCTCAAACAATATATAGCGGGAATTCTTGTTGAAAAATAAGGCTGAACTTTCAAGGAATTTCGGCATGGCCAAGTTTTCTTCAGATGAAAGGCAGAAATTTAACCTGGTTTCCAATTCAAACAAATCCATGAAAAAAATCTTTGGTTGATTTTGATTCAATTGTTCAGGTATTTTCACATGAATAATTTGACTAATTTTCTACAGATTTCAACAACATTTTTCAGAAAATTTTTCAATATTCTATATAGAATTTTAGTGTAGTCGAATTCCTCAAGGAATATTGAAGGGTAGCTTTGGAACTTTTGCAAATTTATTGGAAAATAGTCAAGTAATGTTGTCGGACTCTTTCAAAGTTCCATTGCTTTCATGTCTTCTTTTATAGGTGAATTCATTCTGTCAAATCTAATACTGAGACATTTTGCTGAAAGTTCTACTAGAGATTCTTCTGTGAATTTCTTTAAATATTTTTCCCAAAAATTTTATTACAAATTCTTCCGCAAAGTTAATCAAAAGTCCTTAAAAAGTGTGTCCAAAATACATCACAAATTGCGTCAAAAATCTTCTATGTTTTTTTTCTAGAAATTTTGCTTCAAATCCCCGGATTTTTCAGAAATGGAAAGAAAATTGTTTTTGAAATTTCTCTTGCCTTCGTATCTTCAGAGGAAATTTGTTGAAAACCCCCATGAAAAAATTAAAAGATTTATTAAGATATTCATAAAGAAATTTTTATTGATTTTCCTTGAAACACTTCTCTACAAATAATTTCACCAATTGGTCGGTGTTCAGACAGATCGGATTAGATGATATTTTAACCTTCTAAAGATAAGTAGAGGACTATATAAATTTTGATACAGATGTGTTACGAAATTCATAAGCTTCAACATTACAGCAAACAAGGCAAATATTTGGTTATTCCAAATGCTTGAAGTACGTTTTCCAGAAATCATTCAGAAATACTTGCTCCAGTCTATCTAAACACCAATTGTTCGGTGTTAGAATTGTTAGAATCCATATTCTTGGTTTGTATTTTTGTGCGATACGAGGGTAGAATTTCTAGAGGCTTTCTGGTAGAATTCTAGAAAACCAGAGGTCAAAGAAGGATATATTTCAAGAATAATTTTCAAGGAAGATTTTGATAGAACTTCTTAAAAAAATGCTTTATTTGTAAAATTATTAGAGAGGTTTTAACTATCTTGTAAATTACATAGTTTCTAGATTGTAAATTATCTTTCATTCACCGTTGCCCATCTATTGTTCTACCTGCTTCAACATTTTGTTGTTTTTCCTTCTTCGCATGACGCTTTGAGGAACTTCGTACAAAAATCTTGTCATACTTCAAAAAGAAACATTTTGAAGAATCTTAAAAAAGGTAAAATAGAAGAGGTTAAAAAAATACTGAATTCTTAAACGTATGGTTCTTGATTTCAGAAAGTCCATAAGGAATTACTCAACATTTTTTTAAGTAATGCAAAAGTTTCCCCCAAGTTTTAAATTTATTAAAATATTACATTATGAGTTTTACGACACTACATGTTCGGTTATGTTCTTTAAAATACCGGCAATATTTTCGCGTTAAACTTCTACACTAGAACAAAAAAAAACGATAAAAAAGTTTTTTTTTTAATTTCTAAAGGTAGGGAAAATGAATTCTTTCTACATCAATATGTTCACAGTAGTATCATGAAACTGTATAGTCCATATAAAAAATTATCTGAGATTTTAATTACACACAATCAGTATAAGTTCCATCCGTTTTAACACTAATCGTGTTCTATTAAAAAATCCGAACAAAAAAGAAACAAAAATGTCTGTAGTAAATCCTTCAAGGACCTTTTAAGCTTTTCTCAGAGGTACATTGTCAACAAGTTTTAGAAACTCTACGGTTTAATTCTTGAATCTACGACAGGAATTTAGTATTTTTTTCCGAATTATATTAAAGCTGCAATTCTTCTAAAAATTACCAACAAAGTTCCTTTGAACATTTTTTTGTATGTATAGAAAACTGATATGGAGTGATACGTAGAGGAATTTATAAAGCAATCGCTATATATATTGAGATATTCCTAGAGAAGTTTTTGAACCAAAAAATGAAGAGTTTGGGCAAATTTTTAAATGTTGTTTATGGAAGAATCCTGAGATAACCATTCAGAAAAAAAATGGAGCTATTTCTAGAGTCTGAAAAAATACTTGATAAATTTTCTGAAGAAATTCTTCGAGAATTTCAAGAATAAATTGCAAAATCTTAGTAAAACTGATGAAAAATTTCTTCAATAAATTCCCAAATTAATCGTTAGAGCTGTTTAAAGAAAAAACAATCTCTGGAAAATACTGAGATTAATTTTTGGTACATTTTTCGGGAGGATCCTAGGAAAACCATGATACGGTTCTCTAAGAAATTCTTTAACAAATTACTCGGGAGTTTTTGAAAGAACAGTTGAACGTATTCCGCTAGTAACTTCAAAAGAATGTTAGAATTCTCTAAACACTTTTAGTTAGGAATTTTTGAAAACATAAAAAATATTTTCGTGAGAGTTTTGAAGGCATGTGGGATGTTGCTGTGGATGTCTTTTGAGAAATCTAACAAAAAAAATATTTGTGAAAAAATGCAGATAGATCTGCGGAAAATTTCTTTGAGAAATCATGAATAACATTTTCCCAATTGAACACTTCTTAATTGCTCATGATGTTTTTGTGGAATATTACGAGGAAGCCCTAGAGCAGTGCTTCCCAAACTTTTTCAACTTTCGCCCCCTTCAGGCCAATATTGATCTGAAATCGCGCCCCTGATATATGATTCAAATATTTTAATAAGGACAAAAAATGTCTTCTACTTGCATATCCAAAGAATCATAATACGATAACTATTATGCACATTTAAAAATATTTTCTTAAATATTGGTAACCTGGGCTGTAAATTATAATATCGATTTGAAAAATATGTTGCGTACATTACAGGCTACTAATTTAGTTGGTAAAAGTTTGGTCCAGTTTCAACTTAACAAATGTAATGTATTCAAAGGCGCCTTGTGACGTAATTTGGGGCAAAGTTATCCAAATCTGAACCAAATGCAATGCTTTCTAAGCAAACGCATTTATTTTTACATGAATATGTCATATTTGGGTGAACTGCAATGATTCTGTTCGCAATTGTTCGTTTTTGAAAGATCTCACCTCGTAAATTGTGATTTATCTGGTATTTCTAAAATTACTGGAATAATTTTCAGAAATTGTGAGCGTTTATAACGCTTTTCTTTATCCAATCCAAAAACCCTGGAATACCGTTTTGATTCATTTTACGGACAGCTTCTTATTCCGGACACTCTACTTTGTATGGGAAACATTCCATACGAAATGTTTCAATTTTTGCCGTTCAAAAGTAAGAACTTTCGAGATTCGTTAAAGATTTTCCAAAGATATCTATACAAATTTATAATGTCCAACTGCCTTAGACGTCTCTTTAGTGGATTGAAGAATTAAATTGATGATTTGACTTCTCTCTTTATGATTTTCAAGACCTGTCCGGAATTCGAACCAAAGTGTCCGGAATATAAGACAAAAGTGAGGTAGCGTCCGGAATAAGAATCATGAAAAGGCCACACATTTCTACTTATTTAGAAATTTTCGTATTGCGAATTCAAAATCTTCACCCACCATTTGAAAGTTAAGTGTTTTGAAGCCTCGATAACGTTAAGGAATCATACAGAATGATTTATTTTATATTCTTTTTGATAAATTATACTTTACTGAGGCCTTAAGTGTCCGTAATATGAATCAAAACGGTATATATAAAAATCCAGAATGTTTTTCAACTCATTTATCAATTCAATTTATCAAAAAGGTGTTTTTCTAACACCAAGAAAAACTCAATTTTTCGAACGTTCTGGAGGTATAAATTAAACGCATCTTTGAAATTTCTTCAAATCTATTTATAAATAGAGTTTTTTATCTTTGGCATCGCTGGAACGCGATTTTTGTAGGCTATATTTTCCAAAATGTGTGTATAAAATGATTAACTTTGTCTGTGGATTAACGTTCAACGCTCCGTCATCGTAAGATTTCAAAAGCAGTTTTTCTGCTCAAAACTAAAAAATTTTCGATGAAAATTTGTACACTCTGTTTCGGTTGGAAAATAGAATACAGTGAACACATTTTCCTGTAAATTTTCTGATATTGAACGAAAAAACTGCTTTTAAAAATTCCATAATCAATGACGGATTCTGCCCCCTTAAAACATCACAAATGGTACTGTAGATTTTTTTTATTTGTAAAAAGGTGGATGCCAGAAATATTATCTTCCAAACCTTAAAGTTCACATACAAAAAAGATCCTCATATATATTGGGCATCTGCATAATCTCGTGAAAATCTCAAATGCTGACCATTCTTAAAACTCTCATGATATTTAAAAAGTTCAATAAATAACACAAATATTTTGCGTTTGACAATCATGTAATGTTGTCTATAATAATTTTAAAATGGTTATAATTAGAGATATAACGATCTAAGGTAAAATAGTCCTGGAAATATTTAAGTTTGGAACTGATTAACCTTCAGATGTGTGTCCTCCAAAGGTTATGAGTAATTATATTTAAATTCTCCCATGTTAGCTTTTTCGCCCCCTTTCTGGATTTTTCGCCCCCCAAATTCTGTTTTACAAATTTTCGCCCCCTTGAGCCTGAAAATCGCCCCCAGGGGGGCGAATTTGCCCACTTTGGGAATCACTGCCCTAGAGCAACACCTGGAAGAATTTTTTTTTTGCAGAAAGTCTGAATAATTATTTTATTTCGATTTTTTTGCTTCAGCTGTTAGTGAACTCTCTGGAGAATTCGTGAAATGAATCCTTGCTTGGTGATCTTGAAGACATTTTTTGTGAGACTCTTTGAATTTTTAGTACCAATTTTTGGAGAAACGCTCAATAATTTCTGAACATTCTAAACAAATTATTTATAAACAACTGGAGGATACTTTAAACTTACAATTGCAATTTATATTTGATAATTACGTATAGGGCCTTCCAAGAGAAATGAGTAAAAGAATTTCTAAAGCATTCACTGGTGGAATTCTTTGGGAATTTTTAAACAATTCGATTTTCGAGAAATTTTATGGTGCGATCAAAAAGTCTGGGAATGATTTTCTGTGAGAATCCCAGGACGAACTCAGTGAAAAGGAGTTCTCGAGGAAATCACTGAAAAGTACGAAAATAATTCATGAAGAAATTCCCTTACTAGTTCTAAAAGGAATCTCTTCAAACCACATGGTTGATTACCAGAAAAAATTGTTGAACATTCCGTGTGAGTTTTTTTTGCAAGAATCCTTGAACAATTTTTTGCTGGATTACAAAAAGAATGAATCTTTTCCGTAGCGAAAATATAAATTTACAAATATCATTGATGCGCCACGAAATGAGACAAAATAACAAATAAATAAATTCAATACAAATCTGTTAAAACTACGAAATTTGTGAAAATTTTGTTATTGCGACTGGCATAACTTCTTTAAAACTGATATTTGCCAGGCCCCCCCTCCAGCAAAAAATACTAGCTACGCCAATGCTGCTGCTACCGAACATTCAGCGAAAGCTGAACCGTACTTGCTGGAGTGTAGCACGAAAGCGTCGAAACCTATAGGGCGCTTGCAGCAAACAAAAGTGTGCCCAACGGCTCCCTTTGATTTTGCTGGGTAACGCTTTGAAACGGAAAACAGGTTACAGAATGTTTCCCAGCAAAATCAAATGGGTCCGTTGGGCACACTAAACAAAGGCTGCAAGTGCCCTATTGTGTACAAGCGAGAATCGGAAGGAACACGAAGGAAGTGAATACCAACACACTTGTATCTGCGAGGCTCGAGTGAACGCATTAAGCATTCATTCGCCGAATGGATTGAACTGACTGAGCGGATTCCTACTCACTGAATCATTCCGTGGTGTGGATTGCCAGACAGTGAACGCTCATCAGCACTCAAACCCGAATAACACTCGAACGCTGTATTCGGCTGCTTTCGGCTTTCAGATTCGGTAGCGACTCAATCAGTTGCCGTTTTTTGTTTCACTTAGTGCTCGCCGAGGAAGCAGAAGGGGCACTGCGGAAGCGAGTGAGGGAAGCGCAATACCTGAGTGAGTGTTTCCGATGGTTGACTGTCAGTAATGGAAAAGTTCGCATCACGAAGCAGCTCACGAGCGTATACCAAAGCATAACAAACATGACAGACTCGTGAACAGGCTAGGTGTGAGTAAGTTCGCACCCGTCTTCTCGAGACAATATGCCAAAAGAAGTAGCAACAAGCTTGGAAACGTTTACTCGCGAGTAACCGAGTAAGTTGTGATTTATTATGGTTTTGACAGACAAATCAATTGTATACTCATCAAATTTACCAGTTTGTAGTCAAAACCTCTTGAAAACAAGTAATCTCGAAAGAGCAGCAGCTTTTTCTCAATATTTCAATTGTCTCTGAACAGCTCCGAACACGAGCACAAATCACCTTAACTTCGATTACTCGGGAGCACGACATATGCGAGTAAAGCAGAGCCCTTTTCATCACTGCTAACTATAAAATTTACTACAACTTTTGCTAATTACTATTTTCCTTGTCATGCAGGCGTGAACATATTTTTGAAGATTCATTTTCTTCATTCGCACCTGGATTTTTCCCGAAGAATCTTGGTGATGAGATTAACGAGCACGTAGAATGTTTTTACCAACAGATAAAAACCATACAACGGCGTTATTGAGGTTTTTGGGATGAAGCATTTATGGGTAATTATTGCTGACTTCCGCGAAACAAAAAGTGAGCATCATAGACGTAGTGGTTTGAATCTCGATCATTTTTAAAAGCAATAAAAACTGTTGAAAATCTAAATACTAGTAACTATTCAGAAATGAGAAATTATGTAAACTTAACTACAAATTCCACATTGTTGAATTCAAGCGTGGCTTTCTGAAACGATTTTGTATTTACACGATTTACTCAATTCATAGCATAGTTCTGTTCAGTTTTAATCACATCAACGTTTGAAAATGTGAAATTTTGGTACTCATACACAACTTCTACAATTTTCATCCGATTTTAACCATCGATGAATCATTTTCTTTCATTTTCCATATATTTTTAATTTTGCTTATATTAAAACTTTAAATTTGTTTTCTTCTGCCTTAAATCGCGACTGAATGTTAAATTTTACTAAAAAAAAGTTGAAAATTGATAAAATTGTTGACAATATCATTAAATTTATAGTTTTAACTGGATAGTTTAACAGATGTTCGATGACAAATTTGTTTAGCTTTCATTTAAAAACAGATGGAAAAAAATCAAAAGTGAAGCTAAACAGCCAAAGATATCAGCATTTCAGTTGAAATTTTTAATTAGAACTTAATATTTCAAAAAACGAGTGGCACAAACAAGGGGTTTTTTTGGGGTCCGAAATATTTTTTTGTTATTTAACCACTGACAAACAGTCATAGTACTCAGATTTATTTCATCGTACAGCAAAATAGCGTTCTATTCTAATACTTGGTAGTAGTCCACATATTTTTCCAGATTTTTATTGTACGTACCTTCTGACCTAACATACATTTAGTACAACAAAATCGTTCAGATATAATATGATTTGTGCAAAACTGTTGCAAAACATCGAACCAACTAAATGCGATTAACAAATTTGTAATAAAATAAATCACTATCAAAAATGAAAATTAAATCTTCATAAGTACGAGAATCAAGTGTGTGAAAATCAGACGTTTATCTGCAGTAGTTTTGAAATGTCAATATGGTGAAGTCGTGCCCATACTTTCTGGGACACCCTATATTAAAGACAAAGTAGGACAAAAAATCCTAAAATGAGTTTTAACAATATGATGGTAACAACAGCTTGCAGCAAATGAAAAACCTAAATTTGTTACTTGAGAAGGCTCTCATTGAGTTCGTTACAAACCATTTGAAAAAATACCATAATAATTTTGGTAATCAAGTATAAATCTGGTATGAGCCAACATTAAAAATCTGAAATGTGTAATATGTATGAAAAGGCATTTTCTGAATCAGTAACTTTGACAGGAGTTATAAGGTTTAACTATGCGACGAACCTTTTGGTTCAACTTATTACGACTGTGCAAACCATTTTAAAATCAGAGGTTTATTTTCGAAGTTTAATGACGTTGTTTCAAGAACAGAATGATCACCAAAAGAGAACTATATTTATTTTTATAAACTTTCTTACTGAAAAAACAGTGATTATTTTTAAATACCTAACGCACAACGATCAATCAACGCTCCACCATTTTAGCAGATCTCCTTTTTTTAATTCTTTTAAATCTCATTATCGATGGTGAATGGAGTAGGCATAATAAATATCAATCCATTGTATTCCATCTGTCACGTGTTTTCTTTTATTAGTCTAGCACAAGCCGCCGTTCTTCAAATGCTTCTCGACCGGCATGACTGCACACATCAGAACATTGCTAGGGAAATCTATATTTTCCCTGTCACATTCACCAGCATAAATAAGATCACGCGTGTTTGGTCTCAAAGATCGCGGAGGCCTTTCGCCAGAATCGACGACGCAGAATCTACCCGTTTTCCGTTCTCTGGTTGGTTGGTATCCCTCTTGATTGGGCTAAATCCACGAACAATGGTGGTAGAAGTTAGTTCAGTTCACGCTCTCATTATCTTACGCTTTGCTCTTCGCCTTATTGGATACAATACGCCAATACGACGTCTGCTACGCCCATATGACTAATAAACAGCGACCCACTTTAACGCCAGAACCACAAGAACAATTTGAAAACATTCATTCATCTCACGTCCGATAGGAAGCCTTCAATCGTCCGATCTTTCAATCGGAATGCCGGCTTTGCTGCTGATAGTAGTGGCTCAAACGCAAGGGGACTATATAATTAAGCTTAAGATAGGTCATGTATACAACTGATCGAAGAATGCACTCACCGTAATGTTTTTCTTCCTTAAAAGTATCACGAGACGATTCAATCTCAGAGCATTTCAGTTGAGGTTTTTTACACTTAAACTTGGAACAATTGGTAATAAAACTTTTGCATATCTACTTTGGACAGCACTCAGCTGATAATTATCACTTAAACGGCCACTAAACGTTGATGCAATATGTGGATTAGGGTGGTTCGAACAAAAAAAAAGTTTGAAGAACGAATCTCCTATATGTTTCTTACAATCTTTACGATAAAAGTTGTGTTCTGTGATTTTTTTTTTAGAATTTTCAGCGGTGATTTAAACGTGGTCGATGTAGGTTCATAAGCAAATTACTATGGAGCAATTTTGAAAAATGTTTCAAACATGTTAGTACAAATTTACCATCTCAAAGTGAAAACACATTCTTCAAATCATAATAAAAGTAGTTGTTGAAGAGAGCACCTTGAACCGACAATTGGAAGACAAAAGAAATATTCACTAATTTGCTCGTTATTACTCAATTTTAGCTCTTTGTGTGATTATAGTCCAATAAACTTCTGCAAGAACCTCAAACAAAAATAGCACATAATGAATTTGATTCTTCACCACTTTTTTAAACCATAGCTGGAGTTGCAATGAGTTTTGATATACTATCATCAACAGACTTATGATAGTTTTCCGATGTTAAAAGTATGATTTTGGTTTCCACATTAAAATTTCCATATAAACCTTCAACGTCGTTGGGCAGCTTTGAATCATCACCAAAACGGCTGAAAAAATCACAAAATTCCATTTTCATCATACGGAGTGTAAGAAACACATGACAAGTTGAGATTTCAAACTATTTTGCAATTTGAACCACACTACTGTAGATACCGTCTCTGCTTCCAACTTATTGCACTCCACACACAATCACTGTTGGAAGTTCTTCCCACTCTTCGCTGCAACCCATCCAAGTAAAACCGAACCGTTCCGAACCAATTCAACTCCAAGACTGAAACGCGCAACTCTCTCGCTGCTCCTTCCGGCCTGCGACTGATTGTCGCTTATTGCCCTATCCGTCTGAGCCCGATGCGCAGTTTTTGTCACAAGTCACACACCAGGCCAATCGTCCAAAACCACCACGCAGAGAGAACTTAATGCAGCGCGCTACATTTTGGTCTCTGGTTCGAATGTTCGAATCAATACATCTATCCACGTTACGACTATACATGGCCATGCGAGGCCACCAGAAGAGCGCACTAGTAGACGAGAGCGTTCTCCATCAAACATCATATTGTTGGATATGTTCGTTGGTTGCCATTCATTACATTGGATCGTAAAGTAAAAGAGCTGTAGAACTATACAGATAGTTAGCACGGTTGTGAATTACTTTTATATGCGTAATTCAAATAAGGCTAATTCATTCCGTTGCCGCCCGACACGCGCGGAACTAGGAGCACAGTGTCGTTTGGAAATGTGTGCATTTATAGATCTGTCGTGTTATTTAGTTAACCATTTTTTCAATGTATTATGTTTCATTGTTTGTTCGTGTATTAAAAATTCTTTCGAGGTATTGAAAATAATGAATTAAGAAAAATAATTGAAGGTTTGAACATGAAGGTTTAGCATAACACTGGAGTGGGCTTTTTTTTAATTATTCACTGAAAACGGTTCTTCGTATTTTATCCAAAATCGATTTCGTAAAGCAATATTTCGTACATATAACGCAATATTCATTCATCATACGAATCATTCGTACTTGACAAATAATCGCGTTTCAGTAATTTTATGAAATATTCGTAGGATGCACGATTCACATTTCGTAGATAAGCTTTTTTGCATTTTTTGCGTTTGTCTTTTGCCTACGCTAATCGCACTGGATGGAAATTATCGAATACTTCTTCAAACAGTCGTAAGTCAAAAGAGTAAATAAATTTATTTTCTAATTTGAACAACTCGATTTTCCCTTTTATAATGATTAATTTTCGGAATCACGACGTAGCCACGAAACAACACAAAACAATACTTGAGTCAATCTTACACTACACAGTGCTCCAGAAAGTAGATTTATGCGGAAAGATACATTTAGAGCTTCGGAATGAAAACTGTCTTCTACAAAGTTGGTTCTATGATTAAAGCCCTTTCCCAACTGATATTTAGTGCAAATATAAACATTCTCGATGTTTTGTTTTTACGACTTTTTGCTGAGTAAATGTGCTGCATACAAAATAAAGCTTCTATACGATCCTTTTACCACAGACAAACAGTGTTACTTTGTTCAAAACACATCGCCCAGATTACAGCATCATCATCTGGTGAGCATGTTGCACGAAAAGATGTTTCGTGCAATAAGACCGGCAGATGGCAGTAGTGTGAAACATCAAACATAGAGAAAAACGATGCGCGTACCTCTGGTTGTGATATTTGTAACATAGCGAATTTGAAATGATCGTTAAATAAGTGGTCGATGGAAATCTGGCGAATCTACCCAACTATTAGCAAGCTGTGTTGGCAGCTATTATGCATAGGGTGCAGAGCTACTTGGGCACTTCCATGATTCACTTTGGCATGGGGGGTTTTTATCGGTCGAACTTTGTGAAACTTTGCAATAAGAAGCACTTCAATACGACGCATGTTGTGGCAAAATATGAGCTCAGTAGCTTTAAAAAAACCCCACTGCCAAAGTGAATCAAAAGTGCCAAAAATAGGATCCGGCTCCCTACCGATTATTGCTTTGCCTCGACTATTATAGGACAAGTAGAAGTAAAACATTGTTGGCAGGTGCTTTTACAACCATTTCGCAACTGTTGAATATTGTTTATACGTAGGTGAATGTAGTTGAACTCCCTTTATGAACATGAAAATATAAATGAATCGGTCAAATTAAGAGCTACAAATTTTTTTTCGAAGTTTCTTGAAATTGAATACAACAACAGGTAAACAGTCATGATAGATAGAACAATTTGTTCGGTGATTAATTAACCTTTACAGTATTGGGTGCCGACTTCGAAATTTCAAAACGCTGTAATTTCGCAATCGTTCGATCGATTTTGATGAAATTTTTAGGAATAATAATAGATGAGTTATATTTTCAATTCAAGCATAGAAAACTCTGAATTCGGTGATGGCTTTGGACTTAGGACCAAATGTGTTGGGAGACCTAAGGTGTTTCGAAATGGAAATGATGTAAAAACTCAAGAAACCTGATCAATATTGTTTTTTACAAATACGACAAATGGTAAATTTGCAAAGAAAGCTTAAAGGTCATTAAAGTGGAAGAGCTTTTAATACACCAAGTTGAGAAGAAGGCTCTATTCTGGTTAGGTTGTAAATCCAAACAAGAAAAGAATCATATGAGAAGATCTATATTCAATTATGTACGAAAAATCATTATATTCAAGCCGTTACACGACAACTGCACAAGAGGTCCCAAAAATGGCCATTGGGAGCCCCATTGGAAACTGTCACCGAGTATCCGAAAATGATCTGAATCACTTTATAATTCATGAGATGGCATTTAATCACTTCGGGGTAGAAAATCATGAATGTTGAGCCTTTGAAGAATATCAGAGTATCAGTATTTTAGATATATCCCTTCAGATTTTTTACCGAAACCGAGATCCGGTGACCATGTTCCCGGAACGACCACAATAGCCTCCAAACTGAAACAAGTGATATATTATGTCATGAAAACCAATGTTACATTGATTTTTGAAGTGTCAGGTTTGAATTAAAGTGCAAGCAATTTTCATTATGAAATACCCTAGGTACTCCTACAAATTTGGTCCTTAGTCCAAAACCATCACCAAATTTGATTTTTATGCATGAATCAAAAATATAACTCATTTACGATTTTTTTCTGAAAATTTCATCGAAATCATTCGAACGATTGTGAAGTTTGTTTTTTTCGTGCTAAAAACTTGTGGAAGCATTTACTATAAAATTTCTATTTCCAACAAATGAGAAAGTTGGCTACATATTTCAATTCTATGGAAATCTGGATCACCCTAATTTTGAATAACACCAAACAATGGGTCTTACTATTACAAACAAATCTGCTATCTGGACCATAGTGTACTGATGGCACAAGAACATCGTAAGTAACACTGCGGAACACGTTTTTGTCTCCAGCATCAAAATACCTCTATTCACTTAATTAAGGGTTGCTGAATCCATTGCCATTTACATAAACATCATAACACGTCTACTTTTTGAGATATTAGTTGAGCTATATTGTTCCAATAACTGTTGGTTTTAAAGCTGATATTGAATAATGGCACAAATCTCCCAACTGGTGGGGAACGTGCCTCTGGAGCCGGCCCTTTGATATTGAATATGGTTATCAGCAATAAAAAAATCAATAAATAATACTAAACTCAATTCTTACTATTCTTCCGTTTTCTCATTTTGCAATTATTTTTGGCGTCCAATCTTCTATTGTTTTATTAATTAATTTTGCCTTCTTTTAAACATAGTCTAATCTTTAGAGTTATATTGTTTTTGTTATTTTAGACAATATTTTGTAAAGCCTTATTTAAAACATTCTCACATTTTGCTGTTTGATTCATTCTTTCTAGCCTTCCTGTTCATCATTGCTTTAAATCCTTTAAGGCGAAGTATACTATAGGCCTATAGGCCGTCATTGGAATCTGTACGCGTCGTTGATGATTGTTGCTAATTCATCTCACGATTTCAAATCAAAGAAAATCAGATGGGTTTGCACTGACACAGCTGAAAAAGTATCAGCATACTTTATGCATGTTAGCGCGTACAGTGATACTTTTTCAAGTCGATATAAACTATCAAGATTGAGTTTTATCACTTTGAAATGCAAGCTGAAAAGTCATCATTGTTGCCAAAACGAACGACTGGCTACTTAGCCTTAAATAAACAGGTGAAACCAACTCAACTGTAAAAAATCTGAGCTGCTACGGTAAATGAAATGTAATATGTTGTTGATAAAATGTTAATAAATGCTCATTTCAGTTTTACCAAATCATGATGATAGTGTTTTTATAAAAAAGAACACCTAGCTACGAAAAATGAATGTAACGTTTAGAGTAATACTAATAACAAATTAAAACAAAAAGCTTTTATTCCTGCTAATATTTTAACACACATTTATTTTTTACAAACACTATTCGATGAACACTTCCAAATTTGAAATTCATATTGGATTGTTCTAAAATGTTGCCAAAAATATTTACTTTTAGACATGATGCCATCTGAAAAAAAAATCTGTATTAAAGCTTCAAACATTTTGAACAACAAGATCTGCTTTCATATGAAGCGTTTTTTTTTGAATAATGCAGAAATAATAAGTCTTTGGATCAATGCTTTCAATATGTTGCATATAATGTAAAGTTACAACAATTTTTAACAAGCGCTGTAAATAGTCTTATTGAATGTTTCTTAGACTATTCATTTTGCTTAGGTTAAAACAATACGACGTAAACACAACCAGAATTGCGTTCAGCATTTCTGATCACTGTCTTGTAGTGTAGTGTGTTGAGAACTAGTCAGATTTTTTGCTATGTAAAAAGCTTCGAAATGTGCTGATACTCAAGGAAAAAAATTGTTCACTTTCACTGGTGCATATGTGATATATTGTGTTTGAATCTGCTCATTTCCAATCACTCATTATGCCAAACGCAGTGCCGGATTTGGGCTTCGGGGGGCCGGGTCAGATCTCTCGAGGGGGCCCTTGGTACAAAATGAGCGGGAAACGTTAATCAAAGGAATATCCGGAAAACTTCAAAAACTGTAATATTACTCTAATTCAACTGAATTAAACATTATGCTTTCAAATACTCAATTTGGTTTCCATAACGTTAGAGGAACAAATGATTGTCTAGCGTTGCATTAATCAGATATTATACTAGTCTTTTCGCACAAGGAGCAATTGTTTTCTGAAAATCACATGTATTTCACTCTCGGTTTACCAACAACTTCCTGAATTAGCTACATGAGCTTTCCCCAATGCTCCTGTTTTAATCCCTTGCTTTATATTTTCAATGTTCGGGTTAAATTTATAGAAAATTCTAAGCTCTTAGTAAAACTTTTGATATTTGAACAAACCCATGAAAATATTACTACAAAATTATAAAAATCTGTGGCAAAAGCAGAATATGAAAACATTGATTTTCCGATAAAATTTCAGAAATGTTGGATAGAATAGTAGTTACAGTACTCTGATAGTAAAGTCAAGAAAATATATGAATTACCGGGTATCTTCGTCTTTTCAAGCCCATTCCAGGACATAGAGCACTGTAATCACAGTATCTTTCCAGAGAGCTGTGACAGTTTGCTGTATATGTGCTTCGTGGCCTTGTGGTTAGCGGCGTCAGTCATTGTGCGTATTGTGCCACGCGGCGTGGGTTCGATTCCCGCTCCAGTCGGTGGAAACTTTTGGTCAAACGAAAAATTCATCACTGGGCTACTGGGTGTTCTGTATTGTCCGTTGTCTAATGTTCGTGATTGTTCAGAGTCTGTGCAGCCTTTGGCTGAAGACGGTGCAAATAGTATTTAATTGTCTTTTATATCAACCCGAGAAGAGTCTTAAACTTGATGGTTTTCATTAGCAATTTTCATTGAAACTCAAAAAATTAGGCAAAAATTGTATGGAATTTACTTTAAAATAACATAACCGCTGTTAGAAATCAAATCGAATTTGTATTTTAGATCAGTGGTGGAAAAGTTCGCATCACAAAGCAGCTCACGAGTGTATACCAATGCATAACAAACATCACAGAGTCGGGAACTGGCTAGGTGTGAGTAAGTCCGCACCCGTGTGCTCGGGAGGACATGTTAAAAGAAGAAGCAACAATATCGGGAACGTTTACTCGCGAGTAATCGTGATTCGCGAGCAAGGAGTGATTTATTATGGTTTTGACAGACAAATTAATTGTATAACAGTAAACTACCAGTTTGTAGTCACAAACCCTTGGAAACCATAAATCTCGGAGAGGAAGCAGCTTTTTTTCCAAAAGCACAATATGACTCCGAACAGCTCCGAACACGTTCGCGAATCACTTTTAGCTTCGGTTACTCTGGAGCACGATGCACAGATGCGAGTAAACCAACGCTCTGACGCTCGGGAGCGTTTGGTTTTGTTTTTGTTCCGGTTCATCGGAAATCTTCGCCACTTACCATCACTGTTTTAGATTTGAAACCATAAATTTAAAAAATAATTCATTGCATTGTGTTTCATTTTTTTTCACTACTTGGGGGGGGGTCTTGATCGGGGGGCCGGGGCATTTGCCCCCTTGGCACCCCCTCCCAAATCCGGGCCTGGGCCATACGACCTTATGCCAAACAACTTTAAGCCAAACAGAGTACAATCGTTATTCCTGGTTGACTTCTAGTGTTTTCTCGTGGAAGTGCAGGGGACTCAACGGCTGTAAGTGAGTAACACGTCAACATTTCCTCCCATCATAAATTGACCTGTATTCGGACGCAGTCTGCCGGTATTGTTTAATACAAAGAATGGGAACTACAACACTTGCACATAAAGGGTGCAACTTATCTCAAGTAGCATCCGTTGGTTCGGTGTGTTCAATAAAATGAGCGGTGAATGGAGTATGAGCAGTGACTGTCGTCCTTACGGTACCGTCAAACGGGGCTTCTTTTGACATTATTTCCACATTCTTTAACATTGAGGATTTGTAACTCTTAGAATTATGGATAGATGTTGATATTTTTTGCCTATATTTAAGTTGTATATGTACGTAATCAATGTGCAAAATATGAGGCAAATCCATCAAGAAATAAAAAAAATGCTTGAATAGCGAAAAAGGTGTGTCCTTCAAGACAAAAAAGGGGCTACTTTGAACATTTTCACAATTTGCTAATGAAATGATTTTTCCTTATAACTTTCAAACTGATTGAATAGATTGTCGTTCACTGTGATGTTATTGAACGTTTTTCATTGATAAACTTTATGTAGAAAATTGCAAAGCTAGAATCAATTACACATATATAACAGATTTCAACGAAACATGCCATTCACTATTCTCAATTTGCAGTATGAAACTTAAATTTTCAACTTCCTCTTAAATGGAACTATCAGTTACGAATGTTAGATTTTAAAGTTGACATAAACGAACGACGTAACTACTAAGTACTGCGATGATAAATGAGTTATGTACAAAAACTCTTTTTTTTCTATTCTTACTGTTATATGAACGATATGTTGAAGGATCACATTAATACCGGTAAATAATTTAATACCATTAAGTAATTTTCATTAAAAACGCAATCTATGAAGTAAAGTTTAGCAAGATCGTAAAGAAGTAAGTTTGCTTTTGTAATATGCTTTTAGCTTCTTAGCAGTTTAGAGCTAGCTTAAGAGTAGTTTAATTTAACCATTTGAAGGCTGCAACTGTTCTGTACTACAAATTCATTTAAAATATGACGAATAATAGTTTTTTAGAGATTATGTTGTAAATTTGGCATTGGTACGTATTGAAATATGTGTGTTTTATGTCTATTCACTTTTACAAACATTTATTTTATTTTTTTGTTATGTTGTAAAATACAGAAACCAAAACATTATAATAAAATAAAAGTCGCAAAAATAAGACCTTTGATCAATTATTTTAATTAAACAACAACTTTAAGCAAAACAAATCACAAGATTTTCATGAAACATGACGATTTGATAGTTTTGTGATGCTCCCAATAAGTTTCCACGACATGAGTAAAATTCAAACAATGTTTGTATAGCCAATGTTTTATACCTTGTGAATATTTATTCGGGCTTTTTTTAAATGTTTTCTTGTTTATCCTGTTATTGTTGATGTTGTTCCAAGAAAACAATCATGCCTAGTGGTAGAGCGTATATTGGTTGATAAAAGTGCTGAAGACACAAAATTTCTCAGATTAATATTTACGCTGGTAATAAATACAAACGGTGAGTGTCCAAAGTAGTCCCTGGAATCAAAAGTAGTCCCGTCCGACGGTATCATGTTTATCTTTTTTTCAGTAAATCTTCTTTTTTTCCTAAGAGTGGAAAGTGCTGAGCCTGCGATACTTTGAGCAAGTTCCTAACAAGGTTCTTTTTGACAAAATCTATGCCTACGTTAGTAAGTTCCTAGTGAGAACATTACAGATTCCTGTAAACATTTTTCTCCTGATTTATCCTTTTCCAATTAAGAATACAAAAAAATCTCGATGGATTCTTTTATTGAGATATTATTGAATAATTCTTGGGGATGTTAGTATGGTGTGAAAAATTCACTTCGTTCATAAAAGTGCGTTACGCTTCAAAGAGGAGAGGAAGTTCACATGACGCTTACAAACAAAAAATGAGACATAGGCGAGAGAATGGTTGATCAAATTTTGAGTGAAATGATTTCTGGATGTTTCTAAGACAGATCAGAGAGGTTATTTATCGAAACATTTTTTTTATTTCCGACAAAGCATAGTTTTTGCCATTTCTGGAATATACCTAAAACGAATGTCACCAATGCATTACATTATTCTTAACAGATTTTAGATAATATCTCTACTGAATTTCTCGATAATTATTTAGTGGATTTAATTTGAAACTTTCGTGGAGTTCTTTTCATAAAATTGATAGTTTTAGTCAAATCTTTTGGAAGGAAGTAGTTTACTAAAATCAAGAACCTGACCAGCAATTCACAGATTTTTTTCGAAACTGATCGTCAAAAGCCGAGTATCAAACTATAATACTTTTCTTACGCCTTTTATCATAGCTTATTTGTGTTTGAAACAATCTAAGAATAAAGAGTGGTCAATTCGGTTTGTATAAGGAAAATTATGGGGATCCTTTCCTCAGATGACTCATTTTAATATGGGAAACAAACAAATTGTAAAATTCTTATTCTCGAATTTTTCATTTGAAGCTTATGTGAAAGTTTGAGACGATTTTTTATCATAGATGGCGCTGTAGTCGATAAATTTCTTTCATTATTGATTTGAAGATTCGCCAATAAATTAAGAAAAGGCTGTAGCGATCCGGATTTTTTTTTTGTTAAAGCCTGGTTTGCTACTGAAAAAAATCACTAAAGAAATTTCTCGTCGATTCCTTGCAGAAATTTTCTACAGCGACACCCATTTGAACTGACATTTCTTTGCAACTGCGTACTGCGATAAGAAAAAAAGCGTATTCTTGATCAATTCCTTGCAGGAATTTCCCATGCATTAAGATAGGCCGAGATATTACTTGTCAGCAGCGAATCAGGCTTAAGGCTCAAGAATCCATCATTCAATCATCAGCAACCATCAAAAACGAAAAACCAGTTTTTTCGTTCAAATTTAAAGAAATCCCCATGAAAATTTATCATCGCAATCCAGATAGCAAGTGTAATGCAATGATAGATTTTCTTGAACATTGCTTAAATTTTGAGCAACAAAACTGGTTTTGAAAATTTATAAAACGATTATGGTTATTTTCCTCTTAAGACACAAAAAAGTTATATCAGGGGGACACTATTATTGGATAAACACTTTTACTGGATCAGCAACCCTATAGTTTTTTTTAATAGGCCCTTTTGATGGCATAAACACATTTTTTTACATTACGATTTCAGTTACCCTTGCTTCAGTAAACGTATTCAAAAGGAGACCTAGTGTCACCTATTTTTGCATACACTTTATAAGACATATAATTGGAATCATGAAATGTTAAATATTTTTAACGTAATTTAGATGTTCATCGTGATGTTTGATCTTGCAAAACATGTTTATTTGAGAGAGAACGTGCAAAAATTTTATCAAAATTTGATTTCCTTGCAGAGTTATAGCCGCATTAAGGAGAAGGATCAAGTTTCCCCTATACGGGACCGAGATTACTTTCCTCAGATCATTATGGGCCACCGCAGTGACTAATTTTACTCATCCTGACCCTATATAGCGTTGAAATAGAATAATTAATGCCTAATGAAATAATATTAAATCATTTATTTCCTATAACAATTTTAAATGCCCCGCCAAAGAATCAATTACATCGCATGAATCAGGTCCAAGCCCCAAAACCGTCTCCGTCCCACTGCTGACCTGAGTTCTACCGGCATCTCTGACTATCTCGGCCACAACGTGTTTGCTCCTGGCCCTCCTAGCTATTTCATCCATCTCTTCCAAACTTTCCACCTTGACAACGATCTTCGGTTGTCCATCGCTTAGCCACAAGTTCAGTTTTGCCTGATTAACACTGGCCGACCGGATGTAGCACATAACGGCAGCGTGGGCACATTGGGAGGCGATTTTACCCTTCCTTAATCCTAAATCTGAACGAACGACTAGCACCATCTTTGTTGGACCAGCAACGGTTGATATTAATTTCCTAAGCACGGTCATCATTGTTTTTTTTCGTACTTCTGCCGCTGCTTTTCCGTATAGTCTTGCATGCAGGTTTTGAAATCTTTGACTACGTCCTGACACTTCCGCCAGTCTCCGGTTTCGGCAATGCACTCCTGAAACGGATGAAACAGGTCATGAATGGAAAGATAAAATTGAATGGAAGAATTCAAATAACCTGAACTTTGTAATGAAGATTGATACAGCCGGTTTTCAATAGCATCTGTTCAACTGGATCTACGGAGTCACTCATTGTAACTGTGTTTATTTTTACTTCAGTTTAACTGTCCTTTTGCATTTCACTGCAGAATAACGGTACAGTTTGTAAGGAGGCGAGATTATGAATGAAATATAGCGTATTCGGGATACAATTACATCATGCACCGCCGGATCATAACAAAAGCGCGTCGCGAGGAGACTGTCACCACCATAACGCTAGAACCGTTATATTTGAGACGGGCCTCTTCGGTCAAAAAATTCACCACTTGGGTGCACACTCAAATAAAAATAGTAATCGAAATTAAAAAAAAAGTGGAAGAGAGGCGTCAATGTCAAAATTGGAACAGCGGCGAACTGCCAGTTCCATACACTCAGGCAAATAAATTAACGAATTTCATAAATTTTCCCTTATGAAGCGTTGAAAAATCTATAAAAACCTATTTCAGAAGGCTAATATGGATTTCATACCGTTGAAATGATAATCATAATTGATAACATAGTTAATTATAATGAACATTCACAAATTTCATTGCGCGCCTTATGATTTCCATTGATGTCATTAGTCATATCCTTAATGATACCATCATTCATAAGGCTATTAAGGATTTCATATTGGTCCAATGAAAACCATAATTGCGAAGCATGTTATACCTCATTAACGTATATCAATTTCATTAAGCCACCTTATGAAGCACATAGCTCTCATTAGTGTGAAAGGTTGTTATTATGAAAATTTACAAATGGAAGCAATAATTGGACGCTGATTGCGGATTCATTTACTGAAACTATTACTATTTTTTGAATATTTTAAAAGGTAATAAGTTGGTAATTTTTCAGATAGTTTGAATTAATACGGAATTGAATTTTCAGGTAGAATTCCATAGATAGAACAGTCATTCGACTGAAGAACAGCGTGATCGTTGACATCCCACATACTGCAGTCCACTTTTTAGAAGTCTAGTTATAGGGAAGGAAGTTCGGAAATCGAAAAATAAAAAAAAACAAAGGAACGTATATACAGATTAATAAAAAGAAAGTAATGATTCAATTCAATTGCATATTACATTAAAATCTATTTTGTTTTAGAAAAGGTTTAACCAACGTTTAGAAATCGAGTTTTCATTTTTCGCCGCGTCACTGCTCGATAAGCAATAGTACCATAATATGGTACTATATGATTGTACTTTACTGCATAATACGCATATTATTATTGTAAATCGAGTAGCAACACGACAAAGTAGGTGGAAATTCGATTTCTACACGTTAGGTAATCAATAACCTAATATAAATTAAATGAACGCATTGGATATTCTGTTAATATTCAAAATGAAATACAGGGGATAGGCAAAATGATTGAGATAGGCAAAATTTTGCCCAAATTCAAATGCTTATAACTTTATGAAAAATGAATGAAATTGGATGCATCTGGAAGCAGTGGGGCCCAGATAGCCGTAGCGGTAAACGCGCAGCTATTCAGCTAGACCAAGCTGAGGGTCGTGGGTTCGAATCCCACCGGTCGAGGATCTTTTCGGGTTGGAAATTTTCTCGACTTCCCAGGGCATAGAGTATCATCGTACCTGCCACACGATATACGCATGCAAAAATGGTCATTGGCATAGTAAGCTCTCAGTTAATAACTGTGGAAGTGCTCACAAGAACACTAAGCTGAGAAGCAGGCTCTGTCCCAGTGGGGACGTAACGCCAGAAAGAAGAAGAAGAAGAAGAAGAAGGAAGCAGTCGACGGCAAATTTGGTCCAGTTTTAGGAACTTCCGGCCACATCCCCCAGGACACCTGGAACCTACTATAAAGTGGTTATGGCAGCCGGTGATGCTTCGGAAAGCATAACCTTTGAAAATAATGAAGTTTGATGCCCATATTGATATGGTTCCGGATATGTTCCTAATTGACCACTTCCCCCAGGGCACCTGGAACGTTCTATAGAGTGGTATGTGCATCTAATGGTTCTGAATACGCTGCAAGAAACATCATTTTTAAGGTTGGTGTCCGCTTGGATATAGCTCCGGATAATATTTACATGATTGGAAATACAAACATGACTGACCATGCTTTCCGGAACCAGTTTTACGGAAATGGTCATATTTCTGAAGATTTCCAACCAATCTTAATGCGTCCGGTGGCATTCAACTTCCTATTAGTTCTAGTTTCTAGGAAAATTGCAAACATCTATCTAACTTTACACCACACAAAAATACAAGCAACAGAAAAAATGACATTTGGACATTACCTCAAAAAATCCGGAACATCTCCGGTGTCCAGTGGCCAATATGCATGGCCAAGGAAGTTCCTAAAACTGGACCAAATTTGCCGTCGACTGCTTCCAGATGCATCCAATTTCATCCATTTTTCATAAAGTTATAAGCATTTGAATTTGGGCAAAATTTTGCCTATCTCAATCATTTTGCCTATCCCCTGTATATTGTTCACGAGGTATAAAAAACGAATAAAGAAATAATAATTAGTGGTATAAAAAGTAATGTAGTTTATACTACTGAAAGAAGAAATTCTTAAATTATCATATCAATGTTCATAAGGCTGTTTTATGACATAAGCAAGACACCACATTGGCATGATTCAGATCAATTCATAAGGTGAATCAATGAAATACATACCGATTTCTTGTGGCAAATAAACATAAGGGAAAACAATGGATATTTATAGTATTTTTGCCTGAGTGTACAATTCCGCGTTCTAATCGAGCAGGAGATCTGTCAAAACTGGAACATGCCGTCACTCTTGTTTATAGGCACACTAGGTGGCACTTATCCGTATTATTATGGGGCTCTGCACAAACATCCTCCTCTCTCTTTCACCCCTTCATGAAATTTGTAAACAACAAGGCCAGTAAAAGTCAAAACACCGTACTAAATCAAAACAGTGCAGTCACCTATTGACTGATGCGCTGGATATCAAGGCGCGTTCAATTCTCTAAGGTGTCCTATTATGCTCACTTTGTGGAGAAAACCAGACAGGGTAGGTGAGGAAGGGCTGACCGTTTTGTTTACAAACATCTGAGATAGGTAGTCGAGAGATCGACTCATGATTGGTTGGAAAAACAGTGTTGTCAATAATTATTCCAATCTGGTCGCCCCTGCTCCTTGTGCGCTCTACTCCTTTGGCAGCGTCCATTTATTATGTAACGCTAAAATTGGAAATTTTTGACCCCCCCCCCCCCCCCTCCGTAACGCTTTTTGTATGAAAAATTTCAAATTTCGGTGTCACGAACACGTGCGCAAATTTGCTGGTTGAAAATACTGCCGTTTGATTTTGCTGGGAGCAGCTGATCTTTGTTTATATTTTCAACCAGCACTCTTTAAGAAGTGTTGCTGACATGTAACGTGTATGTACACGAGCGCAGAAACCACTATGATCAGTGATGCCACATACACAGATTTATCTGTAATTACACAGAGTTTTTCCTGTTCTTGCCTACAGATATCTGTGATCACAGATCACAGATTTTTTAGATAAAAAATATTTTTAAGATTTTAAGAAGTTTCACGAGTTAAGGACATGGTTTTAGAATATATAAATCAGACATTCCTTTACTATGTTTAGTTTTTCTCTAAAACTAAAGTTTTTTAATATTTTAGAAACTATTATGTACTTTAAACTGGCTTTTAGAAGAATAAGTTCATTTTAAAAATTGTTGACATGCCAAAATTAGTCATAATACGTTTGCAAAAATTATTTTTGATCTAAAAAAAAAAAATTTTGAGTGTACTTGAGACACAGATTTTTACGAAGATTTTTGGAGGCTGACTTAAGATAAAAGAGATTTTTTCAGCCGAAAACATAGATGAGAGTCGGAAAAAATGTGGCAACACTGGATATGATACACCGCGTGGCTGTTGTAAAGTTTCTGAACACGCGCATTTGACCAAAATTCCACGCGGCGAATGGTCTAGGCAAGGAACAATCGCGTTTGATGAAACACCGCAATGTTCTTCTTCTTTTCTGGCGTTACGTCCCCACTGGGACAGAGCCAGCTTCTCAGCTTAGTGTTCTTATGAGCACTTCCACAGTTTTTAACTGAGAGCTTACTATACCAATGACCATTTTTGCATGCGTGTATCGTGTGGCAGGTACGAAGATACTCTATGCCCTGGAAAGTCGAGAAAATTTCCAACCCGAAAAGATCCTCGACCGGTGGGATTCGAACCCACGACCCTCAGCTTGGTCTTGCTGAATAGCTGCGCGTTTACCGCTACGGCTATTTGGGCCCCAAATAAACACCGCAATGTTATCTGCCATAAGAATGAAGTAAAAAGGGAGCAAAACTACGATCGTTCCTTTCTTCAGGGGAACGCCGCGTGTCCTTTTGAGCAAATGCGCTAATATTATGTTTGGGTTTATTCGCAAATTTCATAACGCCAAAAGTGGCCCATCCCCTTATAACGCAGTCTGTATAAATATTTTCCGAATTTTGTATGACCTTTTAAATCATGAAGACACCCACCCACCCCCTTCAGCGTTATGGAATATGAGAATGGGCCCGTTCAGATTAGTATGTGTCAAACTACATAATTCTTTGTAATTCAATTTCACGATTAAAAAATACGTGAGGAAACACTTATTGAATAGACCATTACCGTCAGATCTAACCCCCAGTTTTTGTATTTTTCTTCGAAAGACAATCTTTTTTAATGAATATTAACGCTTTCAGATTTTGCTTATATGCACTCCTGATTTTCTTACAAATTTTTGAAAACATGGAAACTCACCACATTTTGAAAAATAATTCGAGATGCGGCACAGTTTGTTCAACCCTATTCGCCATCAAACGTCAACATCCCACCGCAAAATCGCTAGTGTTTGGAGGGGATTTTAACCTCCAAATTGCAAAATAACCTCCAAATCATCACCTCCAAGTTAGTTCTAATTTCCTCCGTTATATGAAATATGCTGGCGCGTCGATCGTCGCAAATTTATCGTTAAACAGTCAATGGGTATCGACTTGGTGCTTTTGCAACTGTTTTTCGATTCCACTCCTGCATTGGGATGCTTGTTTACATTTGGAAACGTCAAATCAGGTGCGCGCTCAAACTGACCGTGATCCCAGTCAGGGCGCCCCAAACGGGAGCGCCAACGAAACTAACCTGAAATTACTCAAACAAACGTTTTTGAACCACGTTTGAACTTGGGCAACCCGTCCTGAATCACAGTTTCAACCCCAACCCGATTCAGGTTTTCCTTTAGGAAAATGTATTTTCCTCCACAGATTCAAAATTCAAAACCACCCCCTAACAACAAATCTCTCATCCACCCAACAGTTACGGTACCGCTAGTTCTATTAGACGCTATTTTTTACTAGTCATGCCAACAAATGCCTAAAACTATCTGTTGCCTGTCGATCCGGAATATTTCCGCCTTTAGGCAGCAACAGCCGCGCAAGGAAATTTTGAGCGACTGTGGCTGCCTCTAGGTGGGAATCTTCCGGCTTATTCAATCCTCGTCGGCACAAAACAGAGAGATCAGGCATCAGTCGACTACAATCCTTGCGTTACAGAACCATGTAGTATTCGCTGGGTGCGGTCATAACCGGCCGAAGCGGCAAAGGTGGTTGCCGCGGTGATTACGGAGACTTCATGAACCGTGAAGGAAGGAGGAAGCGCAACCAGCGGAGCCCGTTATTGCGAATCTTTACTTAAATCTGCAGACTGTCCAACAAGTTTCGCGCCGGCGGCCCATGTGCCGAGTTGTGCGCCAGCCAAAAAGTAAATAAAGAAGTGTCAAAATTATTATTATTAGCTTTATTAGGGAGATTTTCAGCCCGTGGCTGGCTCATCTCCAAAGTGTCAAAATATCTCGCTGAGGAAGTGAATCACTTTTAGGGCTCGAGTCCTGAACTGGAGAGTGAGCATCATTTATTTATTCGATAAAAAACGTATGAAAAAAAATTGTTTGCACCTTCTTGGTTTCAACTTGTAAGCGATTTAAATCGTTTCAATGACTTACAACTCGGTGCACAACCGATCGGCGCGCAACTTATTTGGTGGTCTGGAGGAAGTGATCAAAATGCTGAAAATTCTCGAGAAGCTCAATATCTCGCCGAGGAAGTGAATCACTTTTAGGGCTCGAGTCCTAGACTGGAGAGTGAGCATCATTTATTTATTCGATAAAAAACGTATGGAAAAAAAATGTTTGCACCTTCTTGGTTTCAACTTGTAAGCGATTTAAATCGTTTCAATGACTTACAACTCGGCGCACAACCGATCGGCACGCAACTTATTTGGTGGTCTGCGGTTTTGAGTAAAGATTCGCAAAGTGCCCAACTAGTACCAGACCGTGGCGCGTAACACACGAAGTATAGAGGAAGTGATCAAAATGCTAAAAATTCTCGAGAAGCTCAATATTATGAATGAAAACATAAACAAAAATCATCTGGTCATGCCAGCTGATCTTAAATTCACCACAACGTGGTGGCAAAATCATAGGGGAAAAAGGGGTCTGCATTTTTTCGAGGTGAAACAAATTGTAGGGGACCAAGGGGTGAACTAACGTGCCGCAAGTTTTTCATTGTTTTCTAATAGTTAAAAGCTCCAAAACATATCGGTTCCTTAGGAAAGTTTGTTCAGTAAATTGACAGAAAGCATACAAGCCAATAAAAAAATTTCACAGAAATGGTCATACGTTACGGGCATCATTGTCTGTACGGGCCTGTTCACAAATTTCAAGGGGGGTGGACTTACAAAATACAAAATAATATGCATACAAAAAGTGTTACGAAGAGGAGGGGGGTATCAGAACGGTCAATTTTGGCATTATGAAATTTGTGAATGAACACTAAGACCTGTAACGTTTCGTTAAGAGTTATAAAATTTATGAACATGCTCTATACGGAAAAATGTGCCGCTACATTATTCCGGAAGTTAAAGTGACATTTCGCTCATACTGGATCAGCTCAAAAAAAAAACTTTGAAGGAGGAATTTTACTTGTTATGTCCGTACTTTGCTTAGGGTTTAATTTAAAGTCACCAAAATTAGCAGACAGTTTCCTCAACGTGGTGATTATGGAAATCCGTCCTTTTCATTTGTTGGTCCAGAAGGTAAACCCATGGCGTGGTGAAGTATTGCATCAATGCTGGTCACCTTGACCCAAACCGTAACGCCTTTCGTGACAGGACTGATTTCTGTCATCAAGCACCCCGCAGTTCACACAAAACTTCGTTCGGAAGAGGTAGCGTTTTTGCGGCTCCTCTAGTTTTGGCGTCCAAAAGTAGTAGTCAAACAGTGAATATATTTTACTTGCAGTAATTTTGCACATTCAATTTGCGTTGGAAAACCTCCCGAGCGGAGTGAGCTCATTGTTTGTCGGGCATGCAAAAGTGAAGCCATTGCGCGAGTGCAGGTATCTACCTCCTAGGTATACATCTTTGTTCCGTCGAGTTCTGGTGATTTCATTCCGTAAGCGTCATCCAATTCACTCCCAGAAGAAACAGCAGCTTGTTTTCGGTTGACGTTGGCCATTTTCTGCCGCGCGTGATCTGCGACAACCAAAAGGCAGCCGTAAAGGGGCGAAGTCCTGATGTGGATGTTTTGACCGATCTGAGTGTTGGTTCTAATTTTAGTCGTTCCTCAAGTTGAATGAATGGTGTGTGCTGTCTTCGTCTTACGGCAAAAAGAAGAATCAAGCAAACGAACCGATTCAGAGCAAGGGTGGAACTGGCGGCTCTTTATTGCTACCCCGACGTGTCGCTGGTTCTAAAATGTAAACAACCATACAAAATAACGACCAAACAATGGTGACGGCGTAATCAATTTTCTCGCAAACATCTTTTTTGGGAATTTAGCAGAATTTTCTGATTAAATTGCCAACAGCGCGCTGCAGTAGCACGTAGCAAATAACTGCTTGCAAACAATTTCTTTCAAGCGCATTGATTACCTGTAATTTTGCGAAGAATGATTTTTACTTTTCCGCGTTAAGCCTTAAAACTGGTTCTGGACTTAGGTTGGCGGCTTTTCAATTTTACTCCCAGTTGACAGCCGCCCTCCACCCTTGATTCAGAGTATTGCAAACGTTGCAAAGTTTCCAGGATGCCAAGGTAGTGGAAGCAACGCGAGAACAGAAGTGGAACAACCCTGAAACACGATACCGTGGAGTGAAGTGACTTTGTTTTGTAAAATAGTCGTGGCATTCGGTTTGAATCAAAATACGTTTTGATTGAAACATATTGAAATACTAGCATTGTTCATAAATTAATCCAAAGTTCCTATGGTTAACGGTATCAATATACAGTGACGGACGAAACTTTAAAAATACCTCCCGCATTTTTCCATAATCGCTGAATGTTTTGAGCATATGTATTTTTAGCATCGACGATTGCAACGGTTTTTCTCTAAAATTATTAATTATTTTTTTCGACATGTGTTCCAATGTTTCAAGATTGTATATTTATTATATGTAATTCATTGGTACTACATCAGGGAGGAAGCTTCAGAATCATTGAATTCTCTGCAGAGCTTTCTTCCTGGTATTACAACAGCTAGTCCATATTGGTACAGCATACAGCATGGCTGGCCTGAAAATTTGTTTGCATATCAAAAGCTTGTTCTTAAGACAAAGTTTTGATTTTCTATTAATAAGGGGACATATACATATTTGTTACATTTGGCTTGAAACACCGTAACTTCGTCGGAATTTAACGGGTTCCGGTGATTCTTTACCGAATACTGTAAAACTTTACCGTACTCCGTTAATTTATTTTACCGAACTGTTCAGCTGTTAAGATTTCACAGGAATCCGTAAAATACTTTAAATGTGTACGAGTCGCCTCTGGTCCAGAGCATTGAAAAGGCAAATAGGCAGCTATGAAAGTATATTTACCAAGCAGTGTTTCAACAGATGCACCTGAAGTTTCGAGAACTTTAGTTTCAAATGACGAAAACAGTTGATGTTTTATACGCCTATGAATGATGATTGCAACTCCCCCACATGCCCCAACAAGTCGATCATTACGATAAACAAAAAAGTTAGGATCTCTTTTGAGTTTGTATCCAGGTTTCAAATAGGTTTCAGTAAAAACTACTATATGCTGCATGTTATTAGCTGTAAGAAAATTTAACAGCTCGTCCTCTCTACCATTCAAGGAACGACCATTCCAATTTAAAAATTTTAATTTATTATTTATTCGATCCATTAGAAAAACGTAATCCAATAACAATTTGATTAGTAAATTTTACGCCAACTTGGACTTCAGTCATAGTGGTGGCTTTGAACATTGCATCAATCATTAGATTGAATTGTTCAGTTAGAAAATTAAAATCAGAGGCAGACATATCACTTGAAGTGGGTACATTTGATGATTTCCGTTAGAATAATCGGTAGACAAAGAGGCGGAGTAGAAGTTTCCTGTGGTTGCAGAGTTTTTTTTTCCATTTGATTTGAAACAATTAGAATGGCAGTATGTATGAATAGGGGAGGAGTTCAAATTACTTGCTACGATATCGGCAAAGGATTTTCCTTGGGTAGATACATTCGAAATTAAAAGATTCGAGCGGCTACCCGACGGAATAACATTAGTTTGTGAATGAGCATCTTCCTGATGGGTATGATTCTTCCTTAGCCGAGTGGTTAGAGTCCGCGGCTACAAAGCAAAGCCATGCTGAAGGTGTCTGGGTTCGATTCCCGGTCGGTCCAGGATCTTTTCGTAATGGAAATTTCCTCGACTTCCCTGGGCAATAGAGTATAATCGTACCTGCCACACGATATACGAATGCGAAAATGGCAACTTTGGCAAAGAAAGCTCTCAGTTAATAACTGTGGAAGTGCTCATGAGAACACTAAGCTGAGAAGCAGGCTCCGTCCCAGTGAGAACGTTAATGCCAAGATGAAGAAGGGTATGATTCTTAATCAAGCGATCGTTAACTGAAAAATGAGTATTATTCGACACTCTACCAGGGAAATACCGAAAACGACCGTTATCGTAACGGACATTACTGTTCATCTGTCTGGCATGAGCCTCGACGACTCGCCTACGCGAAGGGCAAGCCAAACAATTTGACTTATGATTGCCCCCGCGACTTACGCATATGAACATATCGATATCTTCCTTCACTGGACAGACGTCCTTATCGTGAGAAGAACCTCCGCAAATCATGCATTTAGCATCCATTCGACAATTTTTTGTACCATGACCCCACTTTTGGCACCGACGGCACTGAGTGGGGTTCTGGTAATTTCCTCCAGGTTTCTGGAAATGTTCCCATGTCACACGCAGATCGAACATAAGTCTAGCTTTTTCTAAAGCTTTAATATTATTTAGATATTGTTTGTTAAAATGTAAAAATCTCGAGAAAGTCCTTTCCGAACAATGCCAGATTAGGTTCTCTTTTTCATAATGATTACTTGGACTGGGGAAAATCCAAGTATATCATTTATTCCATTTTTGATCTCTTCGGGTGACTTATAGTCACTTATAGACGACTTTGAACAAACGTTAAGTTTTGTCGTCATAAGTAAAAAAATTCTTCAAGATGTTGGAGAAGAAGTTCGCGATCTTTTAAAGTTTCCGGCAGAACGCGACAGTCTCCTTTCTTTGCGATTTGGAAGGAGACCAGTGGATGAACGAAAGAAAACGTGACCTTCTAAAAGTTGTTTTTCCAAGACGGTGTCCAAGAAGGATTACCAGCGCTAACTTTCGCTAATTCTCGATACTGACTATATAATTTTGGTTGGATGGTCCCCAAGTTTTGTTCGTCACTGTACAATCGCTAAACTCCAAGCGAGCGAAATCTAGCCTCTCACGAAGCATTGAACGCGAATCGAGCGTAAAAGGCAAATGATTAAGGTATGATATCATCGGTTCACTCATTTTTTCCCTCGTAGAAGTGTTATTTGTGCATCATCGCCGCTGCCGCCGCCGATCGTGAAGCAGTAAAAGAAAAACATTGTTTCAATCGTTATACATATTCATGTGCATCGAAGAAGAGCTAGGCAAGAAAAAATATCAAGTTTTATACAATATACCCATTGGCGTCCGCAGTATCGTCGTCTAGTGTTAACGTTTTGAGGTCAGTGAAAATGTTCGCCGATGCTGGCTGCTCCAGTTGCAGTAAGAGCTAAGCTTCGTGCAAATCTTTGTCGTTGTTGTGGAAAGTGGTGGAATTGACGACGAGAGAAGTTCGAGCAAAGACGAACAGCGCCACAACAACAGGAAGAAGCAGACCGAAAACAGCTTGCGGCATCGCGGATTATGAGCTCAAGCCGATTGCCGAAATTTTTGAAACCGGGTGAGTGTTGAATTTCAATTCTTATCTTTCGGGGGTGAAATAAAAGGTTGGGTGATAATTGAGCATAAATGGTGCTTTGCTTAGCGGCAGAGTGCTAAAGAAGTCTGCAGCATTTCGGTAAACGATTTGCGCTAGTATAATGCAGTCCGAATTAAGTGCATTAGTTAGCATAGACTTGTCAATTTCAATATATATCTGGTTAACCTGATTGTCCCGTTTCCTGGCGTCAGTTGCAATTATTGGAAATTGTATTGCAAAACATAGAACAGTGATCCTCAGTCGCACAAAGCGGACAAATTGTTTCATATATTTGGTAATTTTTGCTACCTTTTTTATTCGTAGCTTGACGTCTCCTTTGGTTTATGTGTCACTCAGGACAGGTTTGATAGCATAGGAATTCCTTCAAAAAATCTTTTACGGGTCTCCCAAGAATTGCTCCAGGGTTCATCCCGCAAAATTGTAAACTTTCTCCGAGAATTGACACAGTTTTTCATCCAAAGTTGATTATTGCAGTCTTTTACAAAGATTTCTCGAGTAATGTATATAATAAATAAATAAATTGTTTATTGATTCTTTAAAGATTATTTATGGTTTTACACCAGAAAATGCTACAGCAGATTCTCCTATTATATATACATAGTTCATATCAAGCTTCAACCAAAGCATGCTATGTAAAACGATTGCTTCAATTTCTCCACAAATTCCGTCCGAGATTGTACAAAGCTTTCTCCAGAAAATCCTGTAGGATAATATCCAGGGCTTCGTTTGGTTATTTTTCCAATAATTATACTAGCTCTTTTTTGCATCATTTAATACTTCTTCAAAGAGGCAGAATTCTGTTTCTTTGGTGCTCCTTAAGAAAACTCTCTTCTGTAGGAGTTTATAATTTCATCAGTGATTACTTTGAACTTGCCGTAGAAAAAAAACTCTCGGGTCGGATCCCAGTCCCAGATTTCAAAATAATTGCTGAAAGATACGCTTTACAACCTCTAGAGAAATTCTTTCAAAATTCCTAAAATAATCTGTATCGAAATCTGGGTAGTACCCTCAAGAAATGTTGCTCAACTCAGTTTTAATGATTATGCCAAACGACCATTATACCTAATGACTTTTATGCCAATCGACCGTTATGCCAAATTATGGTATGCCACATTACTTTATGCCAAACGGGGTAGCCCCGTTTCATATAAAAAGCCATAGTCTCAAAAATATGAATAAAAAATTTCAAACACATAGTTTTGGAGCAAAAAAAAAAATTGCAAATATTGTTGTTTATGTTCACATAAACCGATAACTTTTAAAGAATTTGATTTTCAGGATGAATTACAACTTTGATCTTTTTACATTTTGAAGTCCTAGCAAGCCTGGAGAAGAAGATTTTATTGACATGTTAGGCATTTGTAGTTCTCTAATATTTCGCAAAAATATATATAACAGCAAAATCGATAATTCATAAAACCCGATACACATGAGAAGAAACATTAAAAGTAGTAGCAACCATTATTTATTCAAAAGTACACCGAATATTTGTTATTTTTGGACAGATATTGCGACGTTTTTGTTGACGTTTGAAATGTCCGGCAGGGTTTCACATAATTTTAGATACGATGTTGATAAAATCATGGAAGTAAATCTTACATAAATTACATAATTCAATGGCAGGATTTAAATCAGGCCTGCCTAACCTTCATTAACCACGAGCCATAGATTTTACTAGATTAATGTGTGATAATTCAGCGCAGGGTTCTGTGAGAATTGTGTTTCATAGAATTATGATGATTGATTTTAAAAATAATCTGTGAAATCTGATATAATGCTTTCGGAGAATTGCCAAGACTTCTGCTCTTACTTCTATCAAAATCATATCTATGGTTAAAACAAAACCTTGCGGAAATTATATCCCATAATCTTGACATTCTGTGACAAGGCTGGATTGAGTTTTCTGTGAAAATCTTAGCTAGGATTATGGGTAAAAATAATGCCTTGGATTGCAGCCTTTCAATGATATTATACTTCATCAATTCGACCTTCTTGAAATAATTTAACATGCATAAGCACGATTGAAATTCAGTTCTGTCTATCAAAAAGTGAAGTACTGTAAGGACGCCATTCACCGCTCATTTAACAGCATTTCAACACATTAAATTCTGTCAAATATCAGTTTTTCGATATTTTTCGCAACTTTTTGCGCTAGAAGCAAGATAAAACATTTGTTTTTGTAGGAAAGAAGTTGAAATGTGAACAACGTATAATGGTACCGAATAACATGTATGCCAATGATACATGTGTAGGGCGCCATTCACCGCTCATCCTAAGTATGAGGCTTTATATACACAACTAGTTGGTATTAATTTGCTTTCATTAGCTGTTTGTTATCTTTGCACTATAGTACAACACCATATTAAAGCATGGTAGCTAAGAAGCATTTTTCGATCTGCCATAATAAAATCATTGTTCAACTCATGTTTACCGCCTTAAACAGCCTAAAATTATTTTTTTTTTTTTTTTTAATCTTTATTTGAGTGTATTTTAACACACGAGGGCTAGTTCTACACTAGGTATTTTTTATAAATATAAATCATATGAATTTCATTCTGATACAATCCATTCTGGTAGTTGTAAACACAGTTGTTGATTAATAATTTGTTGAGGATTTTCTGAATTTATTGAGGATTTCTCCAAGAAATAGAACAAGAAATACTACCAAAACTATCTTCATAATTATCAAGAATGGATTCTTTCCACAGATTCATCAGTGAGTACATTTGACGGTTTTCCCAACGTTGCCTTCGAGATTCTTCCTAAAATTTCTATTCTGATTCATTCACCATATATTATCCAGGTCTTCCTGCAAAAAAAGTTGGATGATTCATTCAAGATTATAATATTCTACCAGATTTTCATGAGATTAAATTGGGAAAATTTTCTTAGTGATTTGTCAGAGAAGTTTTCCACAAATTTATCTGCATTTCTGTTTTTCTTAAGATTGCTCATCAGTGGTTCTTAAGATTTGTCTGAAATTAATTTGATATTGATCACCGAATTCCTTCGAAATTCTCTCTCGCCGACCTTTCTGCAAAATTTAAAAATTTCCCAAATCACGCCTACCCATTTTTTTTTATTAAATCATTTCAAAGTTTTAGCGGCATACTTTCAGTAATTGTTTCATAAAATTTTCCGTAAAAGTACTCATAAATTTCCCGGGAAATTTGTTTAACGACTTCTTTAGAGAATTAAAGTATTGCTTCCTCTGGGATGTCGTTTAAAAATTCGTCGTCGAAAAAATCACCAGAGATCCACCCAAGCATTTTCCACAGGTTTTCTACTTTAAACAGCATTACCGATTCTTCTGAGTATTTTTAAAATACTTTTTTTTACAGATTTACACAATAATATTAAAATTCATTCTTGAACATCTCAACAAATATTTTCCAGAAATTCCGTAAGGCATATTTTCAGGTTTCAAAAATTACTTAATATTTTTTCCAAATATTAATTCAAGGATGCTTCTATAAAGAATATCTTAAATCCATCCACTTTTATATTTGGCTCAAAAACTTCTTCAAAAAAGAACTCAATAGTGTTAAAGGGAAATCCTTACATATTACTCTACGAATCTTTTCATTACCTTCAATTTTTATTGAAGTTCAAGTTGAATTTGGATGAAATACTGAATTCTTGTCAGGAATTTCATGAGTTAACCGTAGAAATTTGGTACTTCTTGACGAAATCCCTGACGATATACCTAACAGAAAAAGCTTTGGTGTTTTTTTTTTTGTATGATGAACTACAAAACATCTTGTTCATTTTATCGTCTTGTATAATGGGCAATGATGCTCAAACGGATGGAATTTTTATTGAAGGTGTATGTATCTAACATGTTAGAAAATGTTTTGCATGAACTCCGAAACTTCATGGTAGTATGGCGAACTGATTAATCTAAAAACTATTATTTTTATATTTGCAGAAAATCCAAACAAACTTTTTTGAGAAAATATTTTTAACTTTTGTGGTAGAACTGTAGTAGTTTAACGTGAAAATATTGGAGGTATTTTTGGAGAACATTACCAAAAATGTCTTATGATAAAATTCACGATTTAAAACTTACAGGATTTTTTTTGCATTACTTAGGAAATTCGTTGAAGTATTCCTGAAGGATATTCAGAAATTTGGAAACACACACTTCCGTGCAAAAGTTTGGGTTCATCCCCTCAAAAACATACAAAACTGTTCTGTCCATGTCTCTGTGATTACACGTCCAATTAAAACCCTCTAAGCCGCATCCGAAAGGCAAAGAAATATTCTTACTTCGTATGTATTTTTCCAAAAACATTTTTTTAATTTTGTATACTAAAATATTACTTGAAGTTGTGTCATTTTTCAAAAAACACATTGAAAATTTATTTCTAATTTCCTCAGCATTGGATCGCATATATTGCATATATGCTTGTAAACCATTTTTTGCTAAAAGCTTGAATCAGCGGGGAAAAAGTTCAAGTCATGTTTTATCCCGTGAAAAACTTTTAAAATTACAATGAACTCTGGTTTTGGCAATTTTTTATGACAATTTAGTGTGTATTCCTCTGCAAAAAAAAAAATATGGTTGGTAAGAAGCATGGCATTTCATAAAAATATCGATATTTTTTTGTTTCGGCCAGCGAACCTTTGCCCCACACTATATTTGAACTTTTGCCCCACCTGCGGGCGAAAATTCGTTTAAGACATCCAATTTTCAAACTATTATAATACAAGACAGGTAATTTGTTGAAGGTTCACTGTTTGGTATCTATTTCTTTTCAACTCAAAAATTAAAAAAAAAAACACTTAAATTTCTGGAAATATTGATTGTTTTTCTAAGGTCAAACTTTTGCCCCACCTTAGTCTACAAACGTGTTAATTCTAGGTTGCGGACAATTTTGACTCGTCAAGATTTGAAAAATCTCCCTAACTGAGATAGCTGTGTAGTAATCCATGCTTTTATTAGAATAACTTTGGCCACTGTAATCACACTCTATCTACAAGCTTCGGCTCGTATGATTCCACATGATTTGCCAAAATTTAATACTCTCCAAACAAATTTGATACATACATAAACACGAACTCACCTTGCCGTAGCGGTACGATAGACAATCCAGCTGCTCGCACGAGACGATACCTACGGGTTATCTACATTTGTTATCTGCCAGCCGTCTATGTGTAGCTTTAAGCCATTATCACCGACGAGATACCGAATTGAATTGGCACTATTGGGCTATATATATACACACACGGACACATGCTTTGTGCACTACGATACAGCTTTGTTCGCATACTTTGTGGGAGCCATCTTCACTAGGGTGGTTCAAAATATCGTTTTTTCTCCACACCACTCATTGAATTGTAGGTCGAATTCTGACTGTTTTGCTCAAATTTGAGCTCATTCGGAGGAAAACTGAGCTCCTCAAACTTCAAAAGGTTGGTAGCAGGTCTCTATTTTAAGGAAAGTCCCTAAAAAGTCTCTTTTTAAATGGAAGGTCGCTAAAGTCTCTTTTTTACCAAAATGGTCTCTGAAGTCTAAAGTCACTATTTTTCCTTTCCTTCTTATGAATGAAACTGATGCAAGATTTTTGAAGCTTCAGAGATATCTTCATAAGCTCTTAGGCAACTATTCTACAGATTTTTCAGTAATTTGATTTCGGATTTCTTGAGGAAATGCTTCAGAAGTTCTTCCAATGATTTCATTATAAGTTTCTTCAGGACCACTTCGATCTCCAGTGATCTCTTCAGCAATACTTCTAGGTATGTTTCCAATGTTATTACATTTAACAATTTCCCCAGAAATTTAATTAATTTTCCAGAGATTATCCCAGCATATCGCTAAATTTTTTTTGCAGCTATTCTTTCAGCAATTTCTCCAGGTTGTACAGGAGATCTTCCAATAAAATCCATTTTTTTTGTTGATAAAACCAAACTAGAATGCTTCCAGGAGTTGATGCACAGATTTTTTCAGTCATTATTCCAACCATTTCAATAGAAATCTCTCCAAGAATTCATTCAAACTTTCTTGCATGAATTGCTTAAACAATCTATAAGGCATTATTTAAGAAAATCAATTAGGAATTCTTCCATGATGCGCTCAATAAATAAGACCAGTGATTGCTTATGAAGTTGCTACCAGGATTTTTCTAGCAGTTCTTCGAAGTTCTCCGACCATTCTTACACGAATTTCTTCAGGGAAGTCCGATGTTTTTCAGGAAATTTCTGCTGGATATTATCCAGGAATTAGGTTGATTTATTTTCCAATTTATCTAGATTTTTTTGTTTCGTAGATCTTTGCTGGAATTTCAACAAATGTTTCATGTGAGATGAGTTTATAATTTCTTTTAGAGATCCAGTTTTTTAATCCTGGCCATTCGCTAGAAACATTCCTGCAAAAATACTTTGAAGGAATCTTAGAATCTCTGAAGTAATTCTTGATGGTACCCATTTTTGAAAATATTCATGGCTAAAATCTCTAAAATAACCTGAGTGATTATTTTTAATTCTAAAAAAAACTGTGGAGTCATCGCTGTAATTTGAATGCCCCTTCTGTAAAAAATAAAATAAATTGAACTCTTGAGGAAAACGATTCCGAAACGAAACCCTATGGAAATCGTTGGAAAAATCAAAAGATGAATTCCTTTTATAAATTTCTGTAAGATCTTTTGGAGGATTTGCTTAAGGAATTCTTGATGCAATCTCTGTAGAAGTGCAACCAAGATTTGGTTCTAGCCTAGTGGTATTAAAATCATTTCAACCCTGTTTTTCCGTTAGTTACACGGAAAATAAAATACGATCCGAAAAAAAATTAAAAAATTAATATTTTTAAAAATACCGTAACAATTTAAATTTTTATTATTGCCAAAAATCAACAACTAGAAAAGGCTTCAAGAAAAAATGAAAAAAAGCTAGGGATGCACAGTGCGTTGAATGTATGGAGATGCGGGACAAAAATCAAAACAGGAAGATCAAGCCATTTAAGCACCTTGGTATGAAAGGAAAAGTTTTTTCTTGTGAAAAGAGCTGCAATTTGCATAAATGACATATAGTATACGCATAATCGCAAAACTGTCCTAAGCGCCATTCCATTATTTTCCAAGAAAAACCTTGTAATTTGTACTATTATTGCCTATAATGATGTAAGAAATTATTTGCAAATATGTCTTTTCACACTCGTAGCTGCAAAAGTGACTTATACGTCATTATGCAAAAAAATGCGCATATTTTTTAAATTTTCTAGTTTTTAACATGAAATTTAAATAAAATCTTGGAAACTTCATTTAAAATATATTATTTTAAACATAAACTTGCTCTGGTGTAATGTCTGGTTAAGCTTTGACCACATAGCCTTGCGAGATTTTCGGATTTTTTATCACAAACAACTGCATCTCAAAGAGTTGCAGGGAGTTGCAGCTGTATCTTTCAGACCTCTTAGAGGACACTCTGAGAAACATGTCTGTGAGTGATTTGGGGTGGAACTCGGTGAAACTTTTTTTTGAATCGATAACCAAAGTTACATGTTAGTATTTAATAAGTTTGATTTCATAGCCAACTCATCGTGCCTCTTTCTCATATACAAAGTTAAAATTGGTGTGCTTATCCCATCAAATATACTTTTTCAACCTCCAAATATGTTCTCTTTCAAATTTTGATTGAATGGATTGGTTTCAACACCCTCCGTACTAATTGCAAGTTATGTTGAAAACATGCGACAAAATTAAGTTTTTCTGCTACTCCGACATCTGTCACTTTCAGCGCTTGTTATAGTCGTTTTAGTGCTTTATAAATCTTACCAATACACGTTTCAATAGTCGATGTTATCTTTAAACACTTGTGAATACTTATTATCGCCGAATAAAATAACTTGAAATTTGATTTTTGTCTATGGAGCAACGCACTGTGGGATGTTCAAAAATAAAAATTATAAAAATCAAAAGCCAAAATTCAAAAATTTGCGAATAAAAATAAATAAATGCCCAAAACGTGTTTAGAACGATTTTAGATAACGAAAAATAATACATAAATCGAAAATAAAAATTTGGGTATTAGAGGGTTAAGTATATTTTATCAATTGCATATTGATGATTTTATTGCATAAAATGAATTCAAAACAGTCACAATACATTAGTGTGATGCTATTCAGCCGCTCTTCCTATTTGATGGTCCCTAAATATGTTTTAAGTGTTTCAACGAAGAGAATGACTTCGAGAATAATCTTTAGGGTAGAAATTTGTTATAAATATCATTGCCACTATTGTTGCGGTAGGTCGAAAGTAGATCAATATTGCAAAACTCAACCGCTGGAAAAAGACTAATTGCAGGGTGTCCATCCATCCGGGAAATCCAGGAAAAGCGGGAAAAACCCGGGAATAACAAATGACCGGAAAATATCCGGGAAATAGAAAATCACACCGGGTAACCAATCTTCGAGGGATTTCTTGAAGAATTTCAGGAGTGTTTCCAAAACGATTCTCGATGATTTTTTGCGAGAATCCTAATGAAATTTGTAGACGTATGTAAAAGGGATTTCGGCAAGAATTGTAGAAAAATTTCTTAAAGTATACGAAAGAGTAAAAGAGAAATGTCCGGAAGCATCTCAGGAAGATTTCCAGAGGAATCCTTGTAGTAGCATTTCCAGAAGAATCATCAAAAAATTACCTAAAGAATACCAGCAGGATTTATGGGAGAATCCTAAAAAGATTACGGGACAAATCCGGGTTGCATAGGCATATCCGAAAAAATCTCCGAAGATTTTATGGAAGCTGCCCAGAAGGATTTCTTGAAGAATCCCAAGAATGTTTTAGAAGAATTATTGAAAGACGTCTTGAAGATTTCCAGCTGGATTTTTGGAACTCCAAAGGAAAAGTCATTTTTCGAACACATGAACATTTTCGGAAGAATTCCAGAAGGATTTTGTGAAGAGTCCTCAAGAAACACCCGGAAGTACTCCAACAAAATTCCTTGAAAAATCTTAGAATTATTTTCGGAAGAACTCCAGAGGAATTTTCATAAGAATCCCAAGGGTATTTCCGGAAAAGCAGTTTGTTTTAATTTCAAGCACTGTGCAAGCATATTGCTAATTGGAGTTGTCCTTGATCTATAATAATAGTCTTATGAGGCTCCTGAAGAGATTTTGTATGGATTTCTTCATATACACAGCGAATTCTTCTTATCATCCCCAATAAATTTATTGAATTATTCACATAATAATTAATGGTAAGCTCTTTGATGGATAAAGAAATAGCGAGGTCCTTTAGGTATTCTTAGCCAGATTTTTGATTCACGTGTTTTTTGGAAGATGCAATTTTGGATTTATGTTAAAATTGTTAGCAAACTCCATAGAAGATCAAAAAATATATTTGGGGATATCGTTTACATTAGTCTCTCCTTGAATTCAACATGAGTTCTACTAGATCAAGAATTTCTCAAGAATGGCCATGTCTTACACATAGTTCCGAAGGCATTCTCAAAAGGTAATAGATTGACTAATGAGCGTTGCCCTTTTGTGGATTTAGATACACCCGATTCTATCTGAACTTTCTATAAGTTCTAGTGGATGGAAGGTATATGTTTCAACGAATAGTTCATATCTCTTTGTCCAAAACGATTACGAAGTTTAAACCATTTGAAGAATTTTATAAATATAAATAAAAATAGTTCATAAATACGTTACTTATATAAGAAAAAACTAAAATATCAAGTCCATTTGCCATCAGTTTGTTATTATTTTGTGCAACCGGGAAAAATCCGGGCATTGGAAAATTGGTTTAGAGTGAACACCCTGCAATTGTCATATCTCACAGAATTGGCAATCTTGGAGATCGAGTCCAAAGATAAAAATGAGTTCTGCTCTCATTATGAAGATTATTTATGACCAAATATATAATAACATCCTAATTAAACTTTGTTTTAAGATGACTTTGATAGATTTGGCAGCATTAATTACTATTGAAAAGAGACGCTTATGGGGTAATTTTTCTAATAAACCAATCAGAGTCACATTGTTTCATTTATTTTAATTTTATTTTTATGATTTATCCAGAAAATAGAATGTGATTTATGATCCAACACCTACAAATTCATAAAATTGTAGAAATTGTTATAGGGCCGAAATGCTACTTTAACAACATCCGCAGATATTTTTAACCGTAATCTTTAAAAATCAAAGAATCGCCTCTTCGAGAGTTCGTGGTGAAGCAACTGGAAGATGCAGAAATACAAAAGTTCCAATATATCTGAAGGTTGTCAAGCTTTTGACACAACGCCTTCATTTTGTTTTGAAGAAGGCTAGGAAATATTGTTTATTAGCATATTTTTGTTTTTTAGAAGAAATTTGAAAGTTTCTGAATACTGATTTCAGGATTATTATTTCATATTTTTAAAACAAGTACTGGTATCTTAGTTATCGCTTGCACTTGAATTGCATTACGATTCGATCTGGATTGAAGAATGTTAATAGAGAACGTGGAATAGTTTTTTTTTTTCAATTAAATTACAGAATGTATTCAAAAGTTTTTTTTCAGTCAAAATAAACACGACAAACACCATCATATGTTGTGATAATCATGTATATAAAATTAATTTCTGGATAGATTATCTATTGATAATCATGTTTCGACATCGAATTCACCACAAATCAATATAAAAAAAGTATATTTCGAATAAACCGAATGAATTCCATAAAGGGAGGGGTGGTCGGATTTGGCTCATTTTTGGATGGCTCTTCGAATTCGACGCAATCTAATGGGTGATGGGGAGCAAAAACGTTATTTTGAACCACCCTTATATCCACTTCATGCCCATATACCTACATCGTAACGTACAAAGCTTCAACGTTGGGATTTCAGTTCACATTCATATCACGCTCCCATAGTCCCCTTTGTGACGGTGATGGCGATGAAAGCTTGCCGGTTGAATTCTTTTTTTTTTCTACTGGCCACTCTACGCTTTAGAGGTTGACGTACCTTGCAACTGTTTTCCTGCTTCATCTATTTCCTCCTTATGGACAATTGCCACCGTGAATGGCAGTTTGTACTCGGAACCGGCATCAGTTCGTGCGTGCAGTGATTTCACTTTCCGATAGGGTACCTATACTATAAAAAATTGAATTTTCAAGTCACGATTCGATCCGATGGGAGCCGAGTACGAGAAGTGTACGAATAATTTGCACGATGGATCGTTGCCGGTATGAATTTATTTTTTTAATTTATTTAACCTTGACCACTTCGTGGCGCTTGCTAGAGCGTTCTTGCACAGTTTTGTTCTAGACTGATAACTACTGCTATCGTCGAGGGCGAAAGACTCGGCACAGATATACCTCACGATTCCGTTTATCATTGAAAGTTTTGTTTTGTTTCCCCATAATGCGGTCATCGATCGATACGTCGTTGCTCTAATTATCACATCAATTAAGTTAATTTGATTTGAGAGAACTTGTCCCACCTGGTGTGCCTTTTCGAACGGTTTGCTTTAGGCATCACGGTACTCCCCAGATCGGCGTTATCAGAGAAAAAAAATCTCCATATCAATTCTCGCATGATCTGGGCTATCGCCCTAAAAGCCATTGGTAACCACGTGTGTAGCTCGTTGTTTCTGAGCAAATGAGTGAATCAGCATCCAAACCAACATCACTGACGTGAAGAGAATGATCCTTTCTTCACCATACCGTTGTGAAATAACATGTAACTCCATTTAAATGTTCAGAAACAACGAGCTACACACACGGTTACCAATGGCTTTTAGGACAAGATCAGAAGATATGCAAGAATTCTTTGTTCCTAAGTTATTTTCTTGGCTAAGCGGCCAACCTAGGTAAATAAAAAAAAGGGCTTATTTAGAAGTTATATGTCCACAAATTCAAAAGAAAACATTGATAAGCACAGATTTGAAAACCATCATTTCTAATATAAACGGTCTGGGGAGCACCGTGTGTATGTTATCTTCTATGTTTCTTTCATCTGTACGGCTTAAACCAGAGGCGTTGCTAGTATCTAACATACGAATAGTTTCGGGGTTTCTAAAGACCGAATCACGCCACTGGTCTTATCACCTTCGAGTCCATTTCTGTTACGATTCACGCCCGAGCACTTATCACCAATTCATTCGGACGGACGGTCGGTCGATGATCGAATCGCACCACCCAGTACGATTTTAACACCTCCCAGGCGCTGAGTAATGAATAGCGTCAGCCGCGCGTTGCACATAACTTCCCCTTTAGCACAGACACTAATTGAATTACTCTGTCTGTCGCTGGCTCAGTAGTAAGCGTGCCGTAAATCGCTTCGCATTTACCGATCGGTCAACGCTGATATTGGGAAATTTTGTGCCATAGGACACTTATCGATTTGTCGAGAATGTTGTAACATCACCCTCCGTTGTATGTCGTTACCGAAGAAAATACTTTCAATTAATTCTAATTTTCCGTTCAATTCCACCCCCATTTCAGATGACGATTCCTTCTCGTCAGAACGTGACGCAGCCCCGTCCGATGATCACGTAACCTCGTTCGTCTTCAACGCCCACCATTCGCTAAGCCTTGCCGCCCAGCGAGAACGTCTTCCGATCCGGCAGTACCGCGATCAGATACTCTACTGTCTCGAGAACTACCAAACGTTGGTACTGGTCGGTGAAACCGGTTCCGGCAAGAGCACACAGGTACCCCAGGTGAGTGTCAATTTCCGCTACTATCGTTTCTATTGATCTTCGATTGACGGAGTGGGTGGATGTATGCTGAAAGATCGGATGACAAGCAAGGAAATAGACACCGGTGACTTTATCTTATCATTTCGCGATAGCTCCAAATAATGTGTCATGATTAGGCAGTTTCAAATATTTATTACACTTTTTCCCCATCTTCAACATCATACCTATGGTTCAATGTGGGTATTGATAAATTAGATGATTTAAAAAAGAGCTCGTACACTGCGTTTTAAAAGCCCTTCTGCTAATTATTGATTGTGATGCTAATGCTCACCACTTTGAATCTGGGTCAGCTAAGTTACTGGTTGAATTTATAGAGCAGTGGCTGGTCAGAAGGGATCTTTGACTTACCTTCTGAAAACATCTCAACTCGTTCATAAAATAAACTATAAACGTCTCTAACAAACATATTCAAGAAATTCATCAGAAATATTTCCAGGGATAACGCCCAAAGTTTGTCTAGTAGTTCGGTGCGTGATTTTTGTAGAAATAATTTTAGAAACACCGCTGGAAGTTCTAATAATTGTGACATGTTTTTTTTTAAAGGATAGAGCATTGATTTCACAGCTTCACTAAAATGATATGTTTGCGTGTCTTAAGGATCAAATTAGGTGTCTCTAGTAGATTTAGGCTTACTGAATCTGATGTTGTTCTCAGAAATGTTCCAGGACGACACAATTTTTAGCTACAGGTCACTAAAGTTGTATGAAACACTGGTTTCTTCGATGTTTACATAAAATTAAACGTTTAATTTTGTAAACTTTTCAGTAATCTAATCCACCACGCATGCAACATAGGACTTCAACTTTCATGCAAGATTTAATTTGGCTTAAATTTCACGATTAAATTTTTGAATATTTAAATCGAATGTTTCAACATGCTCCTATTCTCTTTAAAAAAATATTCATTTCTATTGTATGGCGTAATACAATACTTTTCTAAACCATCAGAAGGTAAATTTTGAGCATCGAAAGATCAACAAAGTTCTTTTTTTATTGTTTAACACAAGAAGTTTGAATTCTGAGGCAATTTAAGCAAATAAATTGTCAAACACGTTGGCAAACTTGCATACAAGATGGCTGAAATAGTCAAATTTTTCATTTTCAACAGCCAATATCTCAAAATCTAGACGTGCTATGATATTTTTGAAAAAGGCAATGGACTCAGCAACCCTTAGTTAAGTGAATAGCTGTATTTTGGTGCTCGAGACAAAAACGTGCTCCGCAGTGTTTCTTATTTTTCATTTTTTTTCTGTATTTTTCCAAGAGGTACGCCAAAATCTGCAATGTATCTAAGAAATTTCTTTTTACGTCAGAAAATGGTCGAATTTCAACATAATATCGGTCAGGAGGGAGATTTCTAATGTGCCGTAAAATAAGACGAATAGAAACAATCCCTGACATGTTTGAATGTGTATAACTTGTACAATCGTGTGGGTAAAAATATCGAAATTTTTTTACTTGGTGAAGAAACAAATTGAAATTATTAAAAACAATCACAATTTTTGATTATGTTGGAAATCGACAAAAATGGCGGATGTTTTAGGCTATCGCAAATGGTGAAGATTTCCATATTTTTTTTATGATAAATGTAGCAAACTTTTTAATTTAAAAATGTTCTATCTGTAGCTATTGAACTATTATAAAAAAAATATTTCAGTTGGTTTTTAAAGCTTATCATTACATAATAAACGCATTTCTAACTGTAGTTCGCTTTGTTTCTATTCGCCCCCCTTTTTCTATTTATCCCGTTTTACGATAACTTATTTTAGGTATACTGTTTCTCTTGATGTTGTACTATGCCCGTAACGCGGGTAGATCACCTTTTCGAGGTGCGTTACGGGGTAAGATCTACCATATTGTACTCTTGTTGTATCTGTTCTTGTGAATACTTATTAGTAGGGTCGGAAGAGTATAAGAGAGTAACAAGACACTAAGACCCACTTATTTGTCCTAGATAATGAGGAGGTCGAAGTGAAAAAATGGCTCAATCAGCATCTGAGGTTGGTTTCAACTCATGAGACAATTTCTTTCCGAGTTCAAGAGTTTATCTTTCGATATCTAGGAGGAAAACGATTCCGAATCAGTGGAGTAGCAGACCTCTTAACTTCTAAAATAAGCTTTTTGTTTCAAGGAATCTAAATGTTTCATGGGATGAAACCTGTTCACAGTTTCAAAAAACGACTTTGAACCTTATAAGTAGAAGCAATAATTTGATACGCTAGAGTACCGATGCATGGTCAAAATCAGTATCATTCAACCAGCTTAGTCGCCGAACCTGATTAAGGGGCGCGCTTTTGAGAGTTTAATGGTGACAAACTGTTTTCTCCAAAAGGTATAAATAGCGGTATCTTTTTCTAAAGAGGCTCTATGCAAAATGGTAAAGAATGATATTTGTATAAAAAACGACTACTTCATTATTTCTCAATAGTAATGGAGTAGAACGACATGCACTAAACAAAGGACCCGGTTATACCACAAAAGATTACAGAAAACTGGTCGCAGTGGTTCATCCCGAACAGAAACAGAAAAAATGCCCATTATCTTCTTCTTCTTCTCTCTGGCGTTACGTCCCCACTGGGACAGAGCCTGCTTCTCAGCTTAGTGTTCTTATGAGCACTTCCACAGTTATTAACTGAGAGCTTACTATGCCAATGACCATTTTTTGCATGTGTATATCGTGTGGCAAGGTACGAAGATACTCTATGCCCTGGGAAGTCGAGGAAATTTCCAACCCGAAAAGATCCTCGACCGATGGGATTCGAACCCACGACCCTCAGCTTGGTCTTGCTGAATAGCTGCGCGTTTACCGCTACGGCTATCTGGGCCCCATTATAATTGGAATGATTGATAGATTTGCTTTAGTATAGAGACTTTAGTCGCTCAGGCTGGTTTGTCTCTTCATTGTAATTGGGTTTGATTATTATTTTTCAAGGTTTGTCAAAATGGAACAATTTCAATACCTCTCAAAAACCAAAAGGAAATTCTAGCGAAATATATATAAAAAAATCAACATTCTAAGACCAAGCTTTTAATACTCCTGGAAGAGTTCAAGCAAATATATTAACAATATGGTTCACTTTAATTTTCCCATACACACATTTGACAACCCGTTTAGAATTGCCAACAGCACTATCTGTTGACGAAAATGGTGACTAAACCATACTTAGGGAAATTCCTTTCGATCGAGTACACTGGGTTGACGTCACCTCGCTGACATTTCTTATTGTTTTGAGTTTAGAGTTCTAGAGTTTAAGCTCAACATTTGAAAACGTACTGAAAAAAAACACCATGCTAGTAATAAACAAAAAAAAAAAGATTTAGTATAATATGGCTGTTTGAACTATTATTTTATCTGTAGGCGTTTGGCGTAAACGCCCTGTTTTTTTTTAATTTAGACTCTTGAATAACTTACATTAGTTATCATGATCTTAGCTGTTGTTGCTTTTTTGATAAAAGGAAAAGATGGCGATTATGCGATTTTTACGTTTTCAGTTCCAATTGCCAATTCAGATATTGATTTTGATTGCATGAAACCAAGAAAAATCTCAGATTGCCAGTGTCTTCAACATGGTTGAAAACCCTACAGGCAGACAAACTTTCGGTACGCCGGCACAGTTTCAGTTTGTTGATTTATGACTTATGAACAACCAAAATTATTATGTGATGTATAATAAATTATTTCTGCTATCTAATAAATTAGCCAAAATTCGTCTAACTTTTACTGTGTTTGCTACCAAACTTTTTTTTTTTTTTTTGTTGGTAGCGATAGGGGTAGTACTGGCACTCTTAATCTGCCCTAAGCTCCTTCCCAGCATTTGCTTTTATAAGCCTCTATTGCGTTCATCACACAGACGTTCCTAAGCAATGTTGCTCAAATGGTCACTGTGTACCCTAGCAGCAATCAGCCCTTACCGTAGTTTTGCAGTCTAGTACTTTAGACTACTATCAAACTATGATAAGGCCTGAAATGCTACTAGAGTGGTTAAAGTGAAGAACGAAATAGTTTTATTAAAAGGTCCTCATTCCCCATTTCATTTCATCACTCACTATCGTCACTTTTATTCTCGACACTATCACGTTTATCACCGATTATCACTCACCAACTTTCGTAATACACTTCAGATATACTTTCCATTATATCACTTTTCACATCACACCATTTTCACATAAATTCATTGTTATTAGCATTTACCACCTGTTAGCATTACTAAGTAATTAAAAGATATTCAATTTAAATGTTTCATTATTTTTGTTGCTGTAGGGTCTACTATTTAAACTACAATTTAGCACTATCAACAAAGTTACAGTAAAACAAAATCACTTCGATCCGATTTTTCTGCACTCGCTGTCATTATTAACACTTTTATCATGCATGTTTGAAGAACTAGGCAATAATGTTTATATTCAGAGAAATGATTGCAAAATGTATTATGGCCTTTATTAAATTAGAAGAGTTCACATCATTATACATCATCATTATTATATTTCTAACAAAACTATCAGAATCACTTCCAATTTCATTTTCAAATTTTCATCACCATAGATTTTATTATAAACACACTACATATTAGCACCAACACAATCACTAAATTTAATAACAACAAGTATTACGCGCAGTTCCACCAAACACCCATTCCTATGTTGCATTATAAAACGATTGATCACACGTTAGCTTCGAAACTTAACAACCATTACTGATTAGTACAAAGGATGATACAGCTCGTGTAAACGAACTGAACCATCAACAACCAGCACTGGTTTATAAGTAACTAATGAGCCCTGACGGTCCCTCCGTTCGAAGAGGACCTGATAATATGCCGAAACATATTAACAGATCCTCCGCCTGAATGCAGCCATTTCATGATAAATCATGAACCGTTAGAGGTGTGCCAAAGTATTGGGAAGGTGACATGTTTCACAGACGGGTATTATTATGGTGCACCTTCTACTTTGGCACCGTCAAACCCTGTGATCGTGGCCAGGGAAAATTCGTCTAACTTTTACTGTGTTTGCTACCAAACTGAACGTTTTTTGAGTAGTGATTAAAGGTATGTTGCCCCGTTCGTTGCGATATACTAAGATGTATCAACAACTAACATTAATTCTCGACAACTTATTTAAACACACTCAAGTCAAAAACAGTATACAAACTTACTTTATCGATTTTACGTGTTTCGCAGACGAAGTTCTACACGTTTCGCTTTGAACCAACTCGATTTTTCACTTTTAGAACGTTTAATTTTCGGATTTACAAAACGACGAAAGTAAGATGTTCAACTTTCGCAACCTAACCACTACTTTCGCTGCCCCGCTGTATGGAGAGACAAAGTGGCTTAACCACGAATGAAAACAAAACATTTCTTGAGTCGATTTTACACTGGTACAAAAACGTCGAAAGTAACTGAATAAATCGGCTTATCATTTTGTAATAAAATTTTTGTGGGAAATAACAGGAACTGCCTAGTTTTTGAATGCGAGCTTATTGTATGCAAAATTTAAGCAATGTACACGGCGAAAAAATGTTAAAAAGGTGATTAATTTTAAAACAGTTTTAGAAGACAGGTTGTGATTTTCTGAATTAATTTTCTCAAAACCGTATGGAAGTTACTTACGTCGATTTGAAAAAGTAATCGAGAATTGTCTTTTGTTTTTCAGCTATGATGACTTCACAGCTCGCAATTTCTAAGTAATAAGACTCAGTTCTCATGGTAAATATCGATTTGGAAAAGTATCACTATATGCGTTCACATGCAGAAAATATGCTGATACTTTTTCAGCTATGTCAGTACAAAAAAAAACTGATTCTCATTACTACGAAATCTTAAATCTTTTGAAATAGCTACAATCATCAATGATAGAGATGGGCAAAAAGAATCAGAGTCGTTCCAAAGATCCGGATCATTCAAAAGAACGAGTGATCCGTAGCTCTTTTTTGGCGGGAGTTGGTTCACTTGATCAGCACGGATCAGACAAAAAATCGAATCGATTATTTTCCCCTATTTACCTTTCGTTCGTTTCTCGGCTTTATTATAACGCTTGATACGTGCCCTCATTTGCGCGCCGCGATACACATGCAAACACAGTTTGCAGCAACTCCGAACTCTCATCATACACAACCAAACAACTAATTGGTCCCGCCCATACAGGCTGATGACAGATAGAGAGAAAAAGTTCTCACTTGGACGGAAAAGCATATTTTGCTTCTTTCTTTTAGTTCGGGTAGGGGAAACCAGCCAAGTAGGGTAAGAATGTATATGATGAATAAGAGTGCAAAATATACGAAAAGTACGACGCTTGTCGCGCAACAGGGAGTGAACCGCTCTTTATTTTGTTCGCTCGGATCAGTTCGCTCTTCCTTTGCGAGCCGATGAGTCACAGAACCGTTCAAAAGATCCGGTTCACCAGAATGAATGGTTCGGATCGGATCCGTTCACTGAAATGAACCGTTTTACCCATCTTTTTTGCCATTCGATTGGACAGCCATTCCTTCTTAAATAGAATTCCATATGCAATTGGATTTAGAGTGATACAGTAACTAACTTGACAGTTTTCAGTATGCAATAAAGTAACTACAGTAACTACAGTTTTTAGTATGCAATCGACAAATATATTATATAAACAATAGAGGCCACTGTCATTTATTTCAGGCGAAACCTGTTTTGTGATTGTGGCGCCACAATTGCCAAACGTGGCAACTAATACAGCTTTTTTTTTCAAGGTTATCAAAGTGACAACTCATCATATCCAGCGGAATAAGGTACCCCGGGGCAAGTGAGAATCCGGGTAAGTGGGGCGTTTTGTCTTAGCTCAACTAGGAAAAGTTTTTCATGGGGGTATTCTTCTAGGAAGTTGAAGATACAATGACAAGGAATGTATTTAGTACTAAACATATTGTTATTTTTATTACCATGTGGTTCATGTAACAGTTGTCAGGTCAGCGCCATTTTCAACTTGCATGACAAATTGTGACACGTTTCACGTCTTGCATTTACTCGCAAAAAATAAATGTGTTTTAAATCGAATTTCCATCAGTAAGCTATAATTTTTAGTATTATTACAAGCTGCTAACGATAAACCAGTATTTTGTTTTCATTTCATATGAAATTTTCGATGGTCTATCTTACCCCAAAATATATTTGTACCTGGGGTAAGTGGGACCTATCAAAACAAAAACCAGAATCAAAACTTTTCGTACACGTTTCATACATTTTGCTAGAGAGTAGCACTTAAACATTCAAACAAATGATTTTTATCAAAAAAGATCAACCTCAAATTACGTAATTGCATAACAGGGAGAAGAAAAGTATTATTATTCTTTATTTTTTAATTAATTTTTTATTTTTGAAATACGACTTCAAATTGAACAAACACACAGCTGAAATTTGAAATGCATCATGAGAACGATTACTTTTCTATGTTATTTGAACTTTATTTGTTATTTCTACCAAATTAAGTAGTGATGGAAAACAATTCCATCCCATAAGGTGGTTTTCTGTCATGTATATAAATAATAACAAAACATATTTATAATTTCGTCAATTATTGATTGTTTATGTGCTACATTTTAATTAAGAACTTATAAATAATATATTTTGAACATGTTTAATTCCTCTTTGCGCTTTTATTGAGGAATTTTCAGTTAATATTAAATGTGAGGTGACATACTATTAAATAAAGGGTTTCTTCCTAAAACGTAACGTATTTTATGGTTGATCCCTTATGTACATCAAATATGTACTTAAAATTAAAAATCTATGACTTATCAATCCTATTATTGTAATGATTGACTTAATGATGTGGATTGACGCATGAAACTGGATGTGTCTCACTTGCCCCGCTTAGCGAGGTAACTGCGTCCATTGGCTCATTCTAAAACTTTCTTCCAAGGTTTTCACAATTTCGAAATTATTCGATTAGTTTCATGCACACAACAGCAAATATGTTGCCAAATCGTGATTGTGTTGTTGGATTTGAAAAATATTGACATTTGAAAATTTTATTGAACAATTTGATTGAACTATCGTTTTTTTCGTTCCCACGTGCCCCGCGGTACATTATCTAAAAAATACCAAGCTCAAATATGAATGAACTTCTGCGGAGTTTTAAAATAATTTGTTCACATACGATAGAAGAACATTTTGTGTTATTGATAACATTATTTGCTGAAGCATGTTTCCTTAGAGAGTCAAGCGTTGCGATGAATATAAATATTAGAAAAGGGCCAAAAGAAAGGTTAATGAAGTACTACGTAATGTAAAATATGAAAACAAGAAGCATATTTAGTTGCATTTTTCATTCTGGAATATGAATATGAATAAATCTCTAGCGTCCGACAGCCCAGTCAATCACTTTAGCTTACAGTCATACAATCTTAACATTTTTAGAAGGTAAATCAATGCCCAAGTAACCAATAAGCATTTGAAAGAGCATTTGATCTGCATTATATTCGTCTACACAGCATGGTGTTAAATGCTCACTAAACTTATATCTGCTGGTAGTGCTGCTTCAATGCAGGTTTTGGCGAAATAACGGGCTCTCCAAGTGCTACACCTTCAGAAACAGTTTAATGACTGTCAAAAAAGCGTAACGCCTTGGTGTTGAAAAAATGAAACAAAAACAAATTTCACCTACCGCTCGCTCTCTTTCTTTTCTCACCGTTGTCATCACCCTCACAGTTTTTGTTGTTGTGTTAATTTTTTGGTAATCCATCTATGAATTAGATTCAATCTCTTGATCCGGGGATAATGGTCTGTGAGTTGGACTGTGCTGTGCCGCGTTCCAGAATACGCTACAGATGGTGCGATGACGAGCACTGATTTTATGGCCTATTTAAAGAATGTTTCATACATAGATTGCAGTATGAGGTTGAAAATTTCCCTCTGTAGCATAAACGAGTATCATATCCTTCAGTTGAAATACGACGCATTTGTTCTTGGAACAAGAGAGATTGTAGATATGTCGGAATTTAGTCATTAATGTCATACGATCAAATAATCTTTAAATCAAAACGTCTGCCTAGTTGAGTTTTGATTCAAAGCGTATCCCCCATCTGCATTTACTTTGGTGAAACTCTTCGCATATTTGAGCAAGCGGTCCGAGTGAGAAAACATCAGTTCAAACAGATTCTAGTTGGTACTCTCCTAAACAACCAAAGCGTATGTGAGATGGAATATGTTGCCAAATTTTGCAACATATCGTTTGTACTCTTCTCTCTTAGCATTTGCGTAGCATGTAATTAGCATCTAGATTTCCTCGATCTGAAAACAGGACAAGCAGTGAAAATGCTGATTAACAGATGTCAGATCTTAAATAGCAGTGTATCTGCTTGTTGAAGACAGCTAAGCAAACCAATTGCTTGTATAAGGCAACCAGCAGTTCAAATGCTGTAAGCAGCTTACTGTACGACTTATTTCAATGCTTGGTGGTTACCTGGGTGATAACAAATTGTTTGTAACATCTAAGATGAAGTGTATCATCATTGAAATGTGTACGCATCATTGTTATTTTATTCTAAAACGGTAAATTTTGGTTTGTTGGTCTGTTCCACAAAGTTGTTCAATTTCAGAAGTCACACAAATTTGCAGAACACACCAACTTTCTACGACTTACCGTTTTCGAATTAAATTAATAAGTCTCACGGTTACTTATTTTTGTCTTCAAACAATTCTCTGAAACTCTATGTAAAATGACTACAATGTCATAATTCCATTACAGGCAAAACTTCAAGTTATTTGTAGTTCGTCAACCAAATTTCAGCCAATTCGGACTACCAGGAGCTGAGATACAGCACCCCAAACTTGGGCATTTTGTATGGAAAAACAGCATTTGGTTACTAACTTATGTCACTGACTGTAAGTAACATAGAAAAATTTGAATTTATATTATTAAAAATGTGAAAATCGTCATAGTGTCCGGCTTTCGAAGCGTCCGGCAATTCGAAGCAAAACGGTAATAAGCATCGCATGGTTTTCTTGGCCAGGAATAAGCAGTTCCAGTATCAAAGCGCTGGGTGAAGCCTCGTATCAATTCTTGAGCGAAAACTCTGCTCAATTAATTCTGGAATTTTTTTTTTATTCATGTCATCAAACGAAATTGTATATTACTTAGTCATCTAGAGTTACAAATATTTCATCAATTTATCTTAACAGAATTGCACTTTCATCGTCACCAGAACGTTGACTAATTACTGTCGTCATCATCGCATAAGAGTTACAAGCGCGCTGACTCATTTATATGTGATAATTGTGAATCCGATTATGGAATGAAATTTCCAACCATCATTTCCACACTACTAAGTATATGATAGAACGATATCGAAGCGCATCCAGTGATAACAGGTATGCCTAATCCAACAATTTTAAGCAAACGCAATGCCAGACCGGTATCTATTGAAATGACGTATTAGTTGCCCAAAATTGGAATCCAAAATCGATAACGGAATACCCTGAATATTAAATGATTAAAGTTAATTGTTATGAGTATTTACGATTTATCTCTGTTTACATAGACTTTGTATGTTTAGCACTTGCCGCAAGGTCAAGCATAGTCAGCGTATCAGTTAATACCAATTCGTTGAAGAGTCATAGATCACATCCTGAAAATAAGATATGTATTTATAGGAACAAAATACTGATAGTATACAAAACTTTAAGTGCCATGTATTAAAGAAAAAACAAATTCATTAGACCAAGGAAGGGGCTTTCCTTAGACGAGTGGTTAGACTCCGCGACTACAAAGGAAAGCCATGCTGAAGGTGTCTGGGTTCGATTTCCGGTCGGTCCAGGATCTTTTCGTAATGGAAATTTCCTTGACTTGCCTGGGCATAGAGTATCATCGTATCTGCCACACGATATACGAATGCGAAAATGACAACTTTGGCAAAGAAAACTCTCATAAGCTAATAACTGTGGAAGTGCTCATTAAACACTAAGCGGAGAAGCAGGCTCTGTCCCAGTGAGGACGTAATGCCAAGAAGAAGAAGAAGAAGAAGGAGAAGAAGAACATTCTATGTTATATTATATCGAGGAGGAAGTATCTATTCAATATCCCACCTGTAATATCAAAACGACAAAGGTAATCTGATTGTCTTGATTAGATCCACTACGCGTTCAATTGGTCTCCTTTCTAATCAATTATGCAATTTGTAACGAGTGTTCGAGTACTACTATTTTTGGGACTTCAAGCTTCGCCCCTTGTTACGCCCTGCCTATCAGAAAATATCTTTCTTTTCCATATGTGCCAGTAAATATGAATTCTGCTACTCACCGTTTCGAAATCCAATTCTATCGCTGTCATGTTCCCTTCAACGGTTACATCGGGTGGCCCATACGATGCCAGTACATCGCTATTCTACTGCAGTCTGTTGCGCACTCATCACGTAATGGTTCTATAGCAATCACTATTCTGTTCCAACTCGTCATCACGTCATCATCCTGCCGTTGTATTATGATTGCGGCTAGGGGCTAGGAAGGTGTGTCGTCGTTTTCGAGTCAGCCACGACTCATTCCAAAAGGATTGCTTTCTACTATTCCATTAACGACATACAGTAGCATTACGATTTTGGCTACAGGTGCAATTTCCCACCACTTATAGAGACATGATTTGATTTTGGCAGCAAATGGGTCGATGGTCTAACGCAGTGATTCCCAAAGAGGGCGAATTTTCAGGTCCAAGGGGGCGGCTATTGTAAAACTAAATTTGGGGGGCGAAAAAGCTACAAAGAGGGCGATTTATATTTTTCTAGAATTTTTGTCCATACTGGTGAAACTGTTGTTTTAATTTTGGCAAATGGTCGATTCCATGTATACCTTAATACCAACTCATGTAGATTTCTAAAAAAGAATAGCTTTTTCATCTTTTTTAATAAGGTAGATCTGAATGATTCTATAGCTAGATAGCATTGAATGTATTTTATAAGAACAAAGCAGGTATTTTTTTTGAAATTCATATCAACGCCGATAATAAAGTTTAATGCTTTTTTTTGTTAGGAATCATTACAAAAAGACTGGTTATGTTTCTATTGATGGCATCCAGTTTTTCTTCATGGATTTGTTTTACACTAGTCATTTAAATGTTTTGGTCGCACGCATTTCAATCAGTTTATATAGTACAATTGGTCGGTACTTAGACAGATTGAACCAAGTGTTTTTTAATGGTTTCAGGAAAACTTTCCCCAAGCATTCAAAATGTAGAAATATTGGAATCATTCGCTGTAATAATGTAATTTATCTGTTTGATTATACATCTGTATCAAAACAGAATCGGAAAAATAAAAATTGATGAAGTCCTTAAAGTATCTTTAGAACCAGGTCGAGTCTAGTACACGACACTGAAGACGGCCTTACAGTTGAGGTCGAAATACGCTTACCTGTCAAAAGATACAAACTCTAGTGGAATTAAATGGTATAGTACTAAATTCGGTTTTTTCATCTACTTATCTTTAGAACGCCAAAATATCATAAACAAACTCAGGAACATTTGGCAGACACAAATAAATGACAAAACCACTAACTTTCAAAGGCATAAATAACCCTATTTGAAAACAATCCTGAAGATATGACTAAGCGACATCGAATTACACACATCAGATCTGAGAAAAATTAACCTGTAGTTCAAGAAAAAAATAATTAATGTTTCATTGCATCGATTTCTATGTTTCTTTTTTAAAATTGAGTAGAATTTGTATGTGATTATTTCCAGAATAGTCCAAAAATATTACCCACAGTTTAAAACAACTTATATCAATAATTGAAGCAAAATTAAAAAAAAACAGATGGTGAGCCAGTTAGATTTGTTGATACCAGTAATCAATGCATATGATTTTTATGGATATGGTGAACAATTTTATCACAATTAAAAAACAAAACCTTTTCAATTTGACTGTTTTTCTGTACGTAATGTTTGAAGTACATATCAGGGGGGCGATTTCAAAATATATTGGTGTCAAGGGGGCGAAAGTCAAAAAAGTTTGGGAAGCACTGGTCTAACGCCTATCGCTTCTGCATAAGCAGAAGATTATGGTTTCAATCCTAGGTCTATCCTTTTCGTCGTACTTTGTAGTTTTATCTTTCATTTGCTTATATCTTCCACTCTTAGCCTCTCACACTTACACTATATTCGTTCATAGCAATCGCTAGAACCAGAGACGACGGACAAGAAACCGTTTCTCAACACTTCCATTCTTCCATCATTAAATCACACGTTTCCTCACACCTGATACATAGAAAGTCTGCTAACTAAAAGCAAGCCTCTCTGCCATAGAAAACACCTTACTCCTATTATCTTCCCTCATGAGCTGGCGTGGATACAGTGGTATATCCGATCTACTGTGGACCAGTTTCAAAACCAACATCAATTCCTCCTCTTTCCACTCTTTAGTCTGCATTCGATTGTGGCAGGCGCCATTGTTGCCTAAAAATTGAAGATCCCCTGCACTTATACACTGAGGGTGACGGAGTCTGTTAATCCCCAGTAGTCAACTGGTTGGTTCCTTGTGTAAGTGCAGCTGATCGGTCGATACTGGAGTAGCAACAATGGGCAGCCAATCAAACTCAAGCTCGAGAAACATCGAAAACTCATATTACGTTCGAAATTCATAAATTGATCAAAATATTCAAGTTTATAAAACCGAAAGGCGTTAGATGTTTCACCTTAGGTGATATAAAATTATCTGAATATATCGAAAAATTTAAACAATTATGGTGTAGTTTAAGGAAGTTTGCTTTTTTTGTTGAAAACCTTAAACATCTATGAAATATGGGCATTGACATCGTTTGATGTTTTGATATATCGATATTTTCATTCAATACATAGGTGATATCGATATTTTGAATCGATATTCATATGTTAATACATGATCCTAGACTGTAGGTTCATGTGTAACATTTTTCTTTGAAAAAATTCAACTATGCCACAAACAGAAGGTAACAAAACCGAAATGTTACTATATCATAACTATTCTACTCCAGCACGGACGGGCAGACGATTGCTCTTGAGCGGCATGAATGCGTTAAAAATAGATCTCGATGACGGGAGATTAGTCAACGCGTCGTGCATGGAAAATGCTTCTTTCGGGGGGCCCTTTATTCGGTTGACCAGTCGATGACGAATGATGTTCAACACTGTGCTCAGTGATTTGTTGTGGTCACATCACATCAACCTCCCCACCCACATGGTTCTGCTTCGTGACAAAAGAAAGCCATTCATTACGTGAGTGGCAGCTTTGTTGACGCACGTATCAATTATCTTCTGTAGTGAATCTCGAAAAGTGTTTATTTTCAAACAATCCTCGAGTAATTTTTCTAGCAAAATCTCTATGAGTTTTTCGAAATTTCTGCAGAAGTTTTTCCAGGAAATCTGTTCTATGAATGCCTCCAGAAAATCCTGCAATATTTTATCCAAGGGGATTCAATTGATTTCCTTTAAATTATCTCAGTAATTTGTTTTGAAAAATCTGCAAAACTTTTTCAGGAATTCTACATTTTAGGTCATGTAAAAAATAATATGTTAATATATTCAGATTCCAGGAAGACCCTTGACATTAGCAGCCAGTATTTATAACACTGAAATAAAAGGTATAACCTCATTAAATGTGTCAAGATCGGGGTAAGAGCCTTACTAAGAGGCAGAAATATTGTGTATTTCTTTCACTACTGGACTGCGAAGTGCGGCTTCATAAGTGCGAAAATGCGAATAAAAGTGCGGGATTACATCGAATCGTGTCGGTGTCTTCAGCGGGGTTATTCTTTGGACAGCGAGGAACAACTCCGCTGAAGACATAAACTCTATTCAGGGCTGGTAGCAAGTCACTTTTTAGTGACTTGGTCACTTTTTTCGACCTGGTCACTAAAAAGTCACTATTTTCAACAAAAAGTCACTAAAGTCACTTTTTTCAGGAAAATGGTCACTAAAGTCACTTATTTTTCGTGATCTGATGATAATGAAATTTAAGGCTGGGTTAGCTTTTCAAACTAAAACAACAAGAAACAGATATTTGTTATTTCAAAGACAAGAATAGTGTGATTTTGAAATCGAAGTGTAAAGATTCTTGACTCAAGAAAAGTAGAGACTCCTGGCTAACTATATTATTATTGAATCCTTATTATGGGGAAGTTCAGCCCGCGACTGGTTCATCCCTGCGCTTCCAGCTTGTCTCTTTCATGTGTGCTCTTCCCGCCAGTCACCACATGATCCAGTTAGAACTGCATTTTTCTTATTAGCCAAATTTCATATATAGGAGAAGGTTTCGACCGTGATTGTTTTAAATTATTTTGACTGGCGGGAAGAGCACACATGAAAGAGACAAATTCTCTGACTGCGTGTCAATTCCCAATATCAGTCATCGATCGATAGAACCGTTCGGTTGATTGCCGTCAGTATAAGAGCACATTGAAGCCTCCTGTATTTTTGCCTGTGTTGGTAGCAAAGCTCAAAGCTTTGAGCCAACCCTTTTCCAGTAGAGAAGCTAGGCAAAATACAGGACGCTTCGATGCTTACTGACTTTAAAATGGCTTGCTCAGTTTTCACCACCTAATTAAATTTTCAATCTTGTCGCTCCCTTGCGACGCCTATGCACCTATTCGTTTCCATCATTTGCTTCTATAGACTCCCTTTACCTCTGAGTCGCATGACCGATACAGCCATAAAACAAAAATAATTTATAAAAGTTTGTCAGAAACTCGTCCAGGACTTCAACAGCAAGCACTATTTTCACTGGAAATCATTTCAGATATCACATCAGAAATTCCAACGTGGCCGTGCGGTTAGTGTAACCAAGCATTTAACCGCATCGAGTCAAGGAGTGTGGGTTCGATTCCCGCTTCAGCCTGGAAAACTTTTCATCAGGAACGTATTTCGATTGTGCCACTGGGCGTTGCATGCTAGTCCGTTGTCTAGTGTGGTGCTTCCTTCAAAGGAAAAATCGTCCACTGGAAGCATTAACGTGTCGGTGTCTTTTTTAAATACATGTTTTCATTGATTAACCCTTGCTTGACACTGTTTTCTACACGACTTTGGTCAACTATTTCCAAACAAAAAAAAACATGTTTCTATAATGAATGATCGAACATTGTTGGACGATAATAATTAATCAATAGGGTTATCAGTGGCTATTCTCTAACCCAAAATCCACCTGTTCATGAATTTAAGCAACAAATATGTGCTTTTTATCGTTTACTGTTTGCAAAATTAGTCATTTCAGGGTCGTAGAGCAGACGAAACGTTAGGTCACCACTGATTAATGTGATTATTTTCAAAAATTCATTTATTGAAATGCTAATGAAATTCTAATTCTTTATGCACGACATTCAACTAATTTATCAAGTTCGTTAATAATCAATTGTGTTCTGGACTTATTGTGTATTTGGATTCTTTATTTTACAGAAATTCTGCCACAAATTTAGCATGAGTTTCTATTTTTCGTTTGTTTTTGAACTTTGAATTCTGTCAGATTTTTTTTTCTTTCAAAATGTACTGAAATTTATTCTCAATTTTCGCCACAATGTTGTCTACAGCCAAACATTTTTCCCCGATTTATTCCACAGCTTTGTTAAGAAATGCTTCAAGGAATTCATTTTGCATCTCTACTTCAAAATCTTGCCAGTAAGTTCATCATGTACAGGAGTTTTGTTAAGAATTCTATCACTAGTTTGTTTACCAAAATTCATATATTTAATTTACTTTTCTAACTGAAATCAGAAATATAACCTATAGGTATAGTAGCTATATAGTAGCCTTATTTTAAGCTAATGTTCGTCTCGTAAATAATGATAAATGAAATCTCGAAAAAGGTTATCTTTTTGACCATTTATGACAATCAAGTCTTATCTACGAAACTGAAAGATTTAAATTTACTGCAATTCTCTACATTCTAAATTCGCCTAATATGTAGAATGGTTAATATTCACATAGCCCATATTTTAATTGGGTCCTAAAATGTTTAATGAAATCTTGTTTTTATTTAATGACACGAAAGAGCATGTCACTGCAACTATTTTAGCAATTTTTCCCGCCCAAATAACGGATATATATATATATATATATATATATATATATATATATATATATATATATATATATATATATATATATATATATATATATATATATATATATATATATATATATATATTGAAACTTTAATTTAAAAATTGGGTCCATAAATGAACCTTGACACTTTTGATCATGTTTGACGTTTGCTTAATCGACAAAAACACCACAGGGCTTTTAGTTTTAACACTGGGGTTGTTCCTATCTGACATTTTGGAAGGGACACGGAAAGAAAAATACACCCAAAATTTGAGTTTAAGCCAAGGAGTGTGACAAAATCTAAAAAAATGTTTTTTGGGCTTGAACAAAAGAAAAACGTTAAAAAATTGAGTAAACATGTGTTTTTGGCCTAAACTTAAACGTTTGGCATTAAAATTGGGACAGGCCTTTAGGACCCTATTTCTAGTCATTTCAATGACAAATACTTGTGGTTTTCAAGTCACTTTTAGGTTACTTTTTGGTCACTATTTGGTCACTTTTTTGATCATTTTGGTCACTAAAGTCACTATTATTTTGCTGTCTGACTGCTACCAGCCCTGTCTATTTGATGCAATCGCGCACTTTTCTTAGCATTTTCGCACTCGTAAAAACTTCTGCGATAGTCCAGTGGTGAAAGAAATGCGCAATATAATACGGAATATTATCAAAGGAGGAAGACACGACACCACAAGTATCATCAGAGATTATTAGAGCATTTGTATTAGCAATTTTTTGAGCTTTTAATTCAGGAAATTATAAAAAATAGATCTCGTCAGAAGTTTGAGGTCATCATTTATTATTGTGTTTGGGATCCCTTTCATAAAACACGAAGAATTGGTTTGATCATCATTTCGGTTTAAAAAAAAGCTTTCGAAAAAAAACCCGTTTAAGTGAATCAAAAGTGTCAAGAATAAAATCCTGCTTCCTATCCCAATGTTATAGCCCAAGGACAGCTCCAGAGCTCCTAAAGAGTTCAACGCTGCGATGATTCAACGTTGGGTCCGTGAATTATGAGTCGCCAGTGTTGACTCGTATGGAACCATTCCGCTTACGTCAGTCGAAGAAATACGCTGAACAAATCACTCCCGGTATTTATGTTCACTGACCCAGCCCCCGGACTTCTCTAGTAGTCCAACTATAGGAAAGGACATCAACTTTGGCTTGGTGAAAGCGTAAATGCTAATAAACAGCGAGCTACAACGACGGTGTATGTGTGTTTAAAACTCCATGAAATATTCTACGTGTAGATTGGAATCTGAGTGAGTGTTTACGGCGACGGCATGGCCTGTAGCCGTTTGTCCACTTCTGTTCAGCTTCGGCAGAATGTCCTCTGGCGATGGAATGGAATTCCATGACAGGGATGGTGGAAGGTTTTATTTTGAGAGACTTGTTCGCTATATCAATTTTAATAATGGAAGTCATCTAAAGTCTCTTTTTTAACCAAAATGGTCTCTGAAGTTACCATTTTTCATTTTTTCTTGCAGTGAATCCTGAAACAAAATCCTAGAGCCTTCAAATAAATCTTCAGGGACTCTTACTAGACTATTATTCAGAATTTTCTTCTCAGATTCTTCGATAAAAAGCATCAGTAATTCTTCTAGTGGTTTAAAGATTTCTACTAGAATATATTGAGGGACTCCACCAGGCATCCAGGGGCCCAGATAACCGTAGCGGTAAACGCGCAGCTATTCAGCAAGACCAAGCTGAGGGTCGCGGGTTCGAATCCCACCGGTCGAGGATCTTTTCGGGTTGGAAATTTTCTCGACTTCCCACGGCATAGAGTATATTCGTACCTGCCACACGATATACACATGCAAAAATGGTCATTGGCATAGTAAGCTCTCAGTTAATAACTGTGGAAGTGCTCATAAGAACACTAAGCTGAGAAGCAGGCTCTGTCCTAGCGGGGACGTAACGCCAGAAAGAAGAAGAAGAAGAAGACCAGGCATCCCTTCAGCAATTCCTCTTAAGATTTCTCACAAATTCCCGCCGGAATTTGTGCAGAGATTATTTTCGGATATATCTTAATTTCTCCAGACTTTGCTCCAGGTAATCCAACGGAATTATCTCCAGTTATTTCCACAGAAATAAGTTCGAAAATTTTCCTAGATACTACTAATAGGATTTCCTCCAGAGACTTTTCCATCAATTCTTCCACAGATTGCTCAAATTGTTTTTCTAGCTGATCTTCCAAAGATTCCTACAAGAGTTTTTCAAAAAAATCTTCAAATGCTTATTTAAAGTGAAGTTTTTGAAGAAAATGGTTAAGAGATGTTCCCAAAAATCTTACGAGAATTCCTCAAGTACTCCCTAGGCCGATGTTACTAGTTCTTCCAGCCATTTCCATATAAATTCCTTCATGAATTCATCCACGGTTTCCAGGGTTCTCTTTAGAAAAATCCAAGTTGAATTTTTGACAATATCCTGAACAAAATGCAGGCCGGTATAAATGAATTCCTGAAGAAATCGTCGGAGCAAGTCGGTGTACTACCTGAAACAAACTTTGGACAAGTAGCTGAATTAGTTTCTGATGAGATTAAAAAAAATCTGGAAGAAATACGATTTGGAATATGACTCATATGTATACTATTATTTGAGCAATATAAGCCGTAATTGAAAAAAAAACTTCCGACCGTATTATCTGGAAACTTCTTTAGGAGATTTAACCTATCTCCTGATTCCTGTTGGAATTATTTTTGTTTTTTTGTATTCCTGTTCGGTCTCTTTTTTCAAGCATGAGGCCTCCTACAGTTCCTATTTTAGAGACACTCAGTCGCAACCAGCCCTGCATGCACATCGCTGGAACCTGAACAAAAAACAGCGCCCACCCAGCCAAGCCAAGGACCCAACACAACGGATATGGTTCACTTAGTTCTCGGCCCAGGTGGGGGTGTAATGTGTGTCTGATTTGATGTCCGTGGGCATTCCAGAATGAATTATTAATTTTTAGTTTGCGCTGAGGTTGTTTTTCTTTCCTACTTTTATTTTCCAATGCAATGGGGCTCCCGTTCGGTTCGGGACACGAAAGGACAAAGTATGGGCGGAAGTCAAAAGAATGGGAATGTTTTTCGCTGTTCGCTTTTTATGGCGTTCGATTTACTGCTGAAATGCGTTTCCCTGAAGGTGGTTATTTTAAGCTGATGCCGTGAGAATATCCATTCGAAAAATAGAACACTTGCGGCTGTTTGAAAGAAAGTTTTTTTTAAGTTATAGAAAAATAGTTGTGACTTTTTGTATTTCATTCATAACTTATATTTAGGTGTTGTGTTTTAGACAGCTCTGTCATCTATTTTCAGTAAATCTTAAATGAACCATTATTTTACATTTTGTAAACAACATATTACCTTTTACTTACCTTAGCAGATCAATTCTATAGGAAAATTGAATTTACTTGCTTGTAAGAGAGAAAAAACACTTTTTAATATGTTTAACCTAACTTACGCCACTAAGTTGAGAAATTTTGAATCTAAGGATTTGTATAAAGGTATCCTTTGAGCTACTGAAATATTTTGCCAAAGACGCAATCAGTTCTGGATCTCCTTCAGGGTTTACAAAAAAAAAGACAATTTACATCGTATTCAGCCAAAGGCTGCACAGCTTAACAATCACTGACGTTATGCTGCCGAACGACTTTCAAGACGAACGACGACTAAACGACTGACGCCGGTAACCGCACGGTCACGAAGTCTACAGCATATGTTTGACAGCGTTACAGGAATGTAACACATCCATTTTCCAACGATTTTCATGGACGGGAAGTCTCCATCTTGTTTTCTAGGCCGCCATAGTGGATTCCAAAATGTTAAATTGAAAGCAATTTTCAACTTGACGAAGAAATCGCCCTTTTAAAAGATAAGGATCTTAAAAATACAATAATTTCCATGAACCGGACGTCTTGTCTTCTAGGCTGCCATCTTGGATTCCAAAATTTTCAATTGAAATCAATTTTCAACCTGGACAAACTTGTAGAAAAAATCATGCTTTCTTAATGATGGTCTTGAGATACCATGATTTTCATGGACCGGAAGTCGCCATCTTTTTTTTACGCCATCATCTTGGATTCCAACAGTGGCGCGGGAAGTGGGTAGGACAGGTAGGAAATGTACTACGCACAAAAACACCCATGATTCAACAAAAAAAAAAACAAAGATCAGCAGAAATTTTGAAAAATCATTAAATGATTACAAAAGTTAATCCAGTTAATGTTATGAATGAGTTGTAACGGTAACAATGGTAACGAAAGGCATGAAGCAAATGGGTATCAGTTTCAAACTCTTAGTTTTTAAAAATTCTATTTTGAAGTTTTTTCAGTAAATTTACATTCTTTATAAATTATATGGAAGTTGACAAAATCAGGCTTTCAAGAGTTATAATATTTTTTCTGTTGAGTGGAAAATCACCTGAAAATATGTTTGGAAAGCTTGGAAACAGTACATTTTTATAATATACTCAACTGAAAACCGACCAAAATGTCAGTTACACTTCTTTGTGCTTTACTGTGAACAACATATTTGACAATACTTGTCTTACCTATGGCTTCGAACGCGCCTCTGGATTCCAAAATGTTTAATTGACAGCAATTTTCAACCTGAACAAACATGTCGAAGAAATCTACTTGCTCATTAATCAGGATCTTGAGATACAATGATTTCCATGAACCGGATGTCGCCATTTTGATTTCTAGGCCGCCATTTTGGATTCTAAAATGTTCCATTGAAAGCAAACTTGTCAAAAAAAATCATTCTTCTAAATGATCAGGATCTTGATATACAATAATTGTCATGAACCGGAAGTCGTCATCTTGTTTTCTAGGCTGCCATCTTGGATCACAAAGTGATCAATTGAATGCAATTTTCAACCTTGTGCCCAGGTCATGGGAAAATTCACTCACTTACCCGAACGCTACCTACCGATAAAATATCCGAATGTTCAGTGCATGGACGAAAATACTCAATCTACTCTCACCTACATTGATACTTGCTGGCACGGTATACTCAACAAGGTAGGCTATTGCCACGTGTAAACAACGATTTTCAATCAAAACATGTGTCGTCATTCCTATCGCCAAGCATGAGGCTTACAGGATAGTAGAAGATAGCTAGCCTTGCTTTCTTTTGCACTCGTTCAAGTTTGCGATAGGAATGACGTCACTGCCAAATGTCATTTTTCGGAGTATAATACCTTGCTTTTTTTACCGTGCTTGCTGGGAAGAATCTTCGTTGATTTTTATTTGTTTTTATTCTCACCTTGACAACACAACAAAGATTGGCAAAGCGCTTGACGCAAAATTGTTAGTTTCCTTTTAACCTGCTGATACTCAACCGCTTTGTAATAATCGGAAACAAAAAATGATATTCATTATATCCCGCTTGACGTTTTTACATTCCGCTTCGGGAAGTTGTAATTTTTGCACGAAGCACTCTAAAGGCGCGCTAATATTATCAATTCCGTGCATCGTGCATCGGATCGTTGAATTACCCGTATAGCGGCATATTTTTTAAATTATTATGAACCTCATTGATTATAAATTCTCTAAAAATGACACTCTTCTGCTTCTGATTATCAAAAACACCAACGACATACGGGCATCATTGATTATTTTGTTCATCTACTTTTGTGCCATCTTCATTGATACCTACAATCATATTGGTAATGGTGCGGTTACTTTGATGGTGGCATAAATGTCAGTGAATTGAGTATACTGCCCATAACTGCATAACAGTCACATTCGACATTTTTGACAAATTGGAGTTAATAGCATGGAGAGTCATCAAATGATAAATACTTTCGATCATCTAACTGGAATCTGTGAGATTGTTCTAGAAAACTTTGAAAAAAAAATACCAAGTTGTTTTGTCACATTGGTAATTATAACCGCGTAACAGTCACATTGAGACTATAAATGAGCCTCGTAATGTAGCAATGAAATTTCTATCGGATTTTTTTTCTGTATGTTCAACTAGTATGCGATATGTGTTGTACAAAATATCAGCTTCAAAAAAGCACTTTTGAGTTCTTGGTATTTTTTAGAAATTTTAGTTTCCTCCCATCCGAAATGCACACTTGGTATTCCATTTACTCAATGTCTACTTTTGTCGTTACAAATATGCAGTTATGGGCAGTACAGTGAGCATGATTGTTTTCGTCCCTGGTTCAGTGACAGTCGAATGATACTAGGGTGAGCGCAATCCCGACGAATTGCAAACGATTGAGATAAACCAATTCGCTCTAAAATGGGAGACACGAAAGAACGCGTTCGCCATTCAGTCACTGAATGCTTTCTGCGGGATGTACGGATTTCGCGCTCACTGAATCATTACGCCGGGTTTATTCCTAGTCAGTAAGCGCTCATCAGCTTTCAAACACGATGCCACTCGTGTGGATCGGGATGTAAAGGTAAAGAATCATTCGCTACAGCAATCGAATACCTTGGGCACACGAAGTCGGTAGTGAATCATTCTGTTGCCATTTTTGTCTAACTTGTCGCTCGGGGAACAAGTAAAAAGCTTATTGGAAATTGAAGCACTCAGCTTGGTTGGAGAAACGGCAACCTCGCTCTTGACTGCGTGTGGAAGTGAGCGAAAATAACGCAATACACCCGATTCTGTTTTGCACGGATTTTTTTTTTACACGGGCGTGCAAAAAAAGTTCCCATACATTTTTTTCGCCAAAACCTTATTTTTGCTTGAAACGTCAAGTTACTTTTTTTGCACGGTTTTTTGAATTTTTTTTTTTTTTGCACGGTACGCATACCTCGTGCAAAATCAGAATCGGGTGTAATCGAGTGAATGTTTCCCATCCCTTGCCTGGACAAACTTGTAGAAAAAAATCATCTAAAAATCGGGAACTTGAGATACAATCTATTTCATGAACCAGAAGTGGCCATCTTGTTTTCTAGACCGCCATCTTGGATTCCAAAATGTTCAATTGAAAACAAATTTCCACCTGGACAAACTTGTAGAAATAATCATGCTCTCTTAATGATCAGGATCATGGGAGTAGACACCGAGTCGTTCGGGTTGCTGCAAATATTGCAATCTTAATTTTGGAAGAGAATGACATCCCTATTAACCCTTGTGCTGTTTTGAATATGAACGTATTGTTTCCAATAATTCCAATTGACGTCCCATCACAGTTATTAGGCCGCTCTTTTGAATCTTACACATTAGCTTTGTAGCAATTAGATTATATTTTTTGTTCTCAATTCGGCCAAATGACCCGTTCGGCAAGATGGCGTTCGGCCAAATGGCCGGACACCTCTCGTTGGCATAGATTATCACAATAGTTTAATTCAATGAGCTATATGGTATATGGAGATTTGATTTTTACTTTTATTTGAACATCTTGTATCACAAATCTGATTTCATCTAAATAGTTTATCACTAAGTGTAAGGAATAATTCATAGTTCAAATTTACTCATCTAACTTGTTGGCAAATAGAAATTATGAAGAACTAATCACATTCCATCTACAATGCCCACCGCTCGCATCGCACACAGTAGAAGAGAAACGACACACATCCGTGCGGAGGGAAGGAAGACCTGTCGTCACTCCACCGGACCTTGCGCTACTATGCTAGTATATACTGATGGTGGTTCTTTTCTCTCTCTTTATTCCGTTTCAGACTGTGGCCGTAGTCGCTTAGAACTTTCCACTGAACCTAGTAACCGAACTGTGAAAAGCAAAGTACCCCTGAGAAAAGTTACAAGTACCTAACCAACTATCCCAGTACCAGTACCGTAAAGGCCTTCTTTCCGCAACGGAAGTGACAAAAATTAGGTTGAAAGAAATTTGAATTTGAAGAGCGGTGCATCCCGAGCAACCATGGTGGGGCCCAGTTCGCAAATCAGCAAAATTTTGCTGACATTGCTGTTCCTGATGATAATATTCTTCATATGGATGGACGTGAATCTGTACATTCGCATTCAAGACTATCCCATTCGGGACAACGAAATTCGGCTGATCAACGGAAGCACCGTGTTGAAACCTACGCTGCCAGTTACGTCGTCCTTTGCAACATCGTCGGTTCCTTTCCGGCAGCCGCTTGTGGCCGCTCGTTATGAAGATGTGGCGTGGGTTTCATGCGATTTGAATCCGTTGTGCGACGTAACGGTCAAGGCAATGATGTTGGATCACACAAATCACTATCTGTTCGCCCCGATGGCAACCATTGCAGACAATCTGGCGGGATTCTCGAAAGGAGATCTCATCACGCCGAACATGATTTCGTTTTTCCATGTTTTTGTAGCGATCGCATCCGGTAAGATGATTGCTTCGGACTCGCTTGGATATCGGAGGATAGGAGTTGTTCTGTTTCAGTTCCGAACGTTCCTGGACGATTTGGATGGACATGTTGCTCGCGCTAAAAAGAACATTCGCGGAGAACGTTCAGACATTGGTTCAGCAGGGTATTATATCGATGGAATCTGTGATGGACTAGGATGCATTGCTCTCATGATTGGTGTTTTCATTTTCCTGAAAAATAATCCTCCCCGACGGGGCTACACTCAGTTGCAGTCCATTATCCCAGTGTCCGAATCGAAGAGTTCCGAATCCGGTGTCATCTACAAGGTGAAGGTAACAACGAAAAAAGTTGCTCGGAAGGTTCTCTGTTACAGTGGCATTCTACTGCTAAGTTCCACTGGATGGAACCGTTACATTGCCATTTATCAGGACATGCTGGAGCGAGAGGACGTTACTCCGACTCAGTTCCTCCACCAGGAGTCTGTGTTCCGATCGACGGGATTCTTCTTCATCTGTTGGCTGTGGCGAATCTTCAATGTCCACGCGCTGCTTCACTTCCTGCTGTTGAGCATTTTCTGTGATAAACTATGGGAGTACCTGCGTATGATCCAGTACGCCGGCTTTGTTACGCTGCTGGTCATTATCAGTGTAGCAGAGATGCATCTGCTTGGGGTGCAAAATTTTATCTATAAATCACTGACTGGTAACAATACATCGTTGTGATTAAATTAAGATTTAGACATACACATTGAACGGAAAACTGAGAAAAACAAACATTCAGAGCGTCCTGAAGAAAAACTCCCCAACGTCCCACTTATTATCATATACTATTCGTTAGCTACTTTTTACACAGGCAGAAACTAAACTATTGTATGATTAGTGAACAGAAGCGATCGTTGCAAAGCCTTAGAAGATTGTTAGGAGCACGAGTGCGAATGTATCGGAATGCAAAACGAAACACAAGTAGTAAAGCAAAGGTAGAGGAGAAATTTAATTTGTCCTTTTGCAGCACGTGTCGCCTTCATTACTCCCATTATACTATATACCGTACACAATTCACACGAGTTTATTATACGTTTGATCGTTAATTTGTTTTTATTGACAGATTATGACCATTCATACCAAGAGAGTCGTAAAATTATATAGGTATATTTAAACGAGGAGAATCAAAGAAATCAAATAAATAGTAAAGCAAAGAAATACAAACAATAAAGAGATGAAACTATGTTTAGTGTTGAACGAAATCACAAATCTTTTTTTTTCTATTGGTAGTTTTAAAGACAGAGAAAGATGTGAAATAGCACTATATTTAGCTTGTAGTTTATACTATTACATGGAATACGGAAGGAACCGGAACAATATCAAGGCGAAGGAGGGCAAAGCCAGTGATTCCCATTCGCTAGCGATTTTAATAACTGCACCCAGTTACGTAGTTTGAGGTGACAATTAAAAACGAGGGAACTTGAACAGGTTATATGTATGAGAATTATTAGAACGTTAGGATCGCATTTTCGATTGCAACGGCGCAAGTGTATGGGTGGAGGGAAGGCGTGTTAATTTATTGCCCATATGGAAAGCTTTCTAATTCGAGCGATTAAAAAAGGAAGAGATAAGTGAGATACAAAAATATATGTGTATATGTGAAGTTTGAAGCGACGAGTAAAGTACGTTGATGCCGAAATTCCTTATTATCGTTCTACTATTCCTAATTTCCGAGATGCTACGTGTTTGTATTATGATTTCTTCATTTCACTCCAACGGGAATTTAAAAAAAAAACAACAGAAATCCCACGAGGATTCCTCCAGGACTTCGTACGCAAGTTTTCAGTACTTCTTCAAGCTATTTTTTTAAGTGTTTCTTCAAAACTTACTCATCTAAAATCTCTCAGGAATTATTCAATAAAATGCATCCTTGGATAGTTTCTAGAAAACATTTAAGAATTTTTCTGCCGATTTTATTTGTAATTACCACAGGAGATTTCCCAAGGTTTCTACAGAAATCCCTCAATGCCTCCATAAGTTCCTCTAGGATTTTCCTATGAAGATTATATTAATTTTCCAACATTTTATTCATAATATACAACTACAGCAGACTCCTGCAAAACTGTCACGAGTTGTTGGATTCCTGGAGCTCATGGATTATTCAAAAAAAAAATTGGGATCTTCATCAGGAAATGTAACAGTAATAAATCCAGTGACATCTCCAACTTATTTAGAACAGCGGTGTTCAGATCGTGCTCCGCAACATTTTCGAAACTTTGTAATAAAGCTTTGAAATATTTTAACTTTTTGCTTTATATACGCTTTTATTTATACCAATCCAAGCCATACCCAGAATTTTCTAGAGCAAACATTTAAGTAACAAAACAACCGACCGATGAGTAAACAGTTTATATGTAGAATTAGCCTCTCAGAAATTTAGAAGGGGTTTTAATTCATCTTCATTTTATATTTTCGACGTTATGGTGGAAGACGAAACACTGTTTTCATGAGTGTCAAAATCTCGATCATTATCAAACTTTCATATAACTCGGATATTTTTACGAAATCGTTAAGCATTTAAGCTAAGTTTTTGTATTTGGAAGGTTGAAAAAAATCTGTCGGCTTCAATTTTTCCATACATTTTATATGGAACAGGATTAGCTGCAAAATTGTGTTTTATTGAATAAGTATTGAAAAAAATCTTTAAGTTGGAAAAATCTAACTCCCCCGACATAATATTTTAAAACTTTCATGGTTTAAAAATTTTGTCGGGATACTTATCCTCTTCGAAAAACAATCTGAGGTACAAGCAAGTTCGATACCAGGGAGCCGGATCCTATTCTTGGCATTATTCAATAACTTTGGCAGTGGGATTTTTTGTTAACTATTTGCCACGATATGCGCTGTAGTCAGGGGTCTGATTGCGAAGTTTCAGACAATTCGGCTGAAAAAAAAAACCCATGCCAAAGTGAATCATGGAATTGCTCATGTAGCTTTGCACCTAATACACTAACGTTTTTTTAACGTCAGTCGATGTTTCGCGTAAAAAAACTACGTCAATTCAAAAAACGACGTAAAAACCGCGTTATTTAAAAAAAAAAAACGACGTAAAAATGACGTCATGTTTTTCGACTTTTTTTTAATTAACAAAAATAAACCACGTAACTTCAGTGTATTAATTTTTACACCACGATACAAAATTTGGAATATTTCAAAGCAATTCTGCCGTTGTAAGCCACGAGTTTTGAAATATTGGACAAAATTAACCTTCCTTAGTCCCTAACAAAAAATAGCAAATTGTAACTCAGGGCCGTTTTCGACCCGAACATTCAAACAGCTCGCAAAAATCAGTGTGTTTACCGAATTTAGTTCTGTTGGGCTTAAATGAAAGGCACACATGTCTAGTTTCAGAAACCCTTCCGGAGATCCGGATTTGGTCATTGTGGCCACTGGGAACCTGCTACATCTGAAAAAGTCCCTTTAGAAACCCTTACTTTGACAACCTGTACTTTCGTAACGAAAAAAGTAATCTGAACCGTCCTCATATTGTTGAATAGGTATTCACGTGGACTGTGAAAAGCGATTCTCAAATAAATTAGTTATTCATACTACGTTCCGTAAATCCTTCTCCTTCTTCTTCTTGGCATTAACCTCCTCACTGGGACAGAGCCTGCTTCTCAGCTTAGTGTTCTTATGAGCACTTCCACAGTTTTTAACTGAGAGCTTTCTTTGCCAAATTTGCCATTTTTGCATTCGTATATCGTGTGGCAGGTACGATTATACTCTATGCCCAGGGAAGTCAAGGAAATTTCCATTACGAAAAGATCCTGGACCGACCGGGAATTTAACCCAGACACCTTCAGCATGGCTTTGCTTTGTAGCCGCGGACTCTAACCACTCGGAAGGCCCCCAAATCCGTAAATCCAGAACATCCGAAAAGTAAGTTTCCATCGCAGCTTTGTATATGTAATTCACATCGGTACTATTCGGTTGATGGATATTTTGGCATACATTTTTTCTGTAATAAGGAACCAATTACCGGCGCACATCTCTTAAAAAATTCGGTCCAGTATGGTCCATGCGGAACCGGTTCTTTTAGTCCCGGAAGGTGGCCAATCTGGACAACTCGATGAAATTACTCAGATTTATGCCCCAAAAGCAAATGAACTGTGTCCAATTCATTATGATTTTTTATGTTTGGATGTATTTTGCCAGAAGGATGAATGGAAGGTTATTCTGGTCTTCTTGGAGCATCGGAATGGCCACCAGGGAACCCGTAATACGGGTCCACAAAGTTTTAGCACCAAAAGTAGGCATGCTACGGCTCAATATTCATAATTTTGAATCCCTGTGACTCTACTAGTTCAATTATAGATAAAGGGCCACTTTGGTACTTCTGGGCCACCGAAACATCCCAGGAATGACCACCGGAGATACCTGTATTGTGAGACATTTCAGTTTTTGTACCAAAACTAGACATGCGACGGCTCAATCCTCATGATTTTGATTACCTGTGACTCTTCTAGTTAAATTATTGATCAGCTATTTTTCAAAAGCTACATTGATTTGAATTTTGAAATGGGTCGAAAAAGACCCAAAGTCCTTACTGAGGTTAACCCCTCTACCGGCAGCTTCATTTTTTACCGCTAAAAAAATATTCAAATCGCGATAATTTTTTTGTTTCTTGATATTTTTGCACCATTTTTTCACAAGATTCTCTTCAAGTTTGAGAATCCGTGTCGATATTAATAATTGTTGATCTAGTTTTGAAGATATTCCGATGTTCCTTGGGGGACCGACATTCTCTATATAAAATGTCTTTAGCGGTCATTTTGTTTTTGGTCAATTCATCAAAAAAATAAAATGTGTACTATACAATATCAGGTAATAAGGAGCTACCCTGAAAAATCATACAAATCGGTTCAATATTCTTGGAGAAATCTGAAAATTACGATATAAGGTTTTTTAAATTTTTCAAGATCTTTATTTGTCCAGCGCGGTACCAGAAACATAAATGCTCATTACACAAAATTGCTTCATTTTTTCACAACATACTTGTATCAATGTATCATTCCGAGAAGTGAATATCCAAATACGATAAAAATTCTATAGCATGAGATATTTATGTGAGTTATGGCTACGCGTCGGTCCCCCGAGGAATTTTGGAATATCTCCTGATCTAGATTACCAATTATCAATATCGACACATATTCGGAAACTAGAAGAGTTTTTCAAGAACTTGCGAAACAAAAAAGTTATCGCGATTTGAATATTTCTAGCGGTAAAAAATGAAGCTGCCGGTAGAGGGGTTAATCAAATAAAGTTCTATTTAGGTGCCTAATGATAACAGTTTAAGCCTGAAATAAAAAAGCAGAAAAGTCAGAATATAAATTTGAAAATTAAATCAAATTTAGGAAAGACTAACCAACATAAATTTTACTTCATGATTTTCATAAGAGTTATGGGGCCAAGTGTGTAGAAAAATTCGGATTTCAAACAAAGTGGTGATGAAAAATAGGTGCTCCGCGCAACAATTTTATATCAAAAAGTACTCCTCGAGCCCTAAAGACTGAAAACCCCTGATTTAGGAAGTCGTTTGGTGTTTTTGCCAATAATTATTCCACTAATTTATCTGACAATTTTCTAAGACTCAAGTGTCCAGAATTTTGTTCAAAAAAATGCTTGAACTTGAGTTTATCAGACCTATTTGATCAAACAAATCTTTTAAGCAAAGAGTATTCTTAGCATGAGAGTTTACATTTGCTAGGGAAGTATTAAACTTTTTTAAGCCCTAAGGCCTATGACCTCCCTAGTCTCTCGTGTTCTTTAGAAATAGGTACCTCCTGGATTATTTCTGGATTTTTAGTTTCAATTTTTTATGAAAAATATCCTCGACATTTTCCAGTTGAAATTCCTGAATAAATTCGTAGTAAGTTTGTAGAAGAATCTTTAAAAGAATTTATGTAGAAATTTCTGAAGGGAGACAGAATAATAATTGTGGGTAACAAATCTAGAAGACATATTAAGCGAAAATTTTGAAGGGAAATCGCTCTGAAGTAAAAAACTTAAATGAACGACAATAAATCTTCAAGCAGTTTAATGGACTAGCTGCAACTATACAAAAAAAGGCACCGTGGGTCGTTGTGCCTCAAGGGTGCATATTCATCCAGATCGCCTTACTACACAGTCAGTGAAAAAAGTAAGAAATTAACTGCTGTTTTCATATGCAAAATTCCAAATATGAAGTTTCTACGGCACCAACTGTTCATCCATTTCAAAGCGACCTATGACACTATCGAACACGAAGCGCTTTGTAAAATTATGGAAAAGGACAGTCTTCTCGGTAAACTAACTAGATTGATCAAGACAACGATGGATATTGTACAGTGCTATCGCTATGTGAAGATATCGGCTGCGTTATCGGACTCGCAAAGGAATTCGACAAGACAATGGTGATCAACACTGCACAAGAATGTGTTAAGAAACGGGTAGGCTTCAATATGTAGGGCTTGATCTTCAATAAATCCAACCAGCTCATCTGTTTAGCTGATGATATATACACCCAGTAAACACACGATCGTATATGACAGCATATAAGAGTACAAAAGCGGAGGTGATATACGTACAGTTGTGTTCATAATAATAGTAGTGAAAGCCGATTCTCGTACAAAACGCTCAACTCTGGCATGCTGTAACTTTGTTTCCTTAAGAGCGATTGGTATGAAATTTTGGCAGGGAACTACAAATATACTCAATTTTATTATCACAAAATATGAAGTTTTTAACACTACCGGTTAAAAAATTAAGCACTAGGTGAAATCGCTCAAAATAATAGCCTTCCAACTAAAAAATAGCTCAAGTAAAATCGTCATTTATTTACAAATGACTCCGCAGACCCCGTGGGAAGTTGTAAGGGCCCCAGGGGTCCGTGAACCACCGGTTGGGAAACCTTGGTTCAAAATGTTACCTTATGGTGAAGATAAATCGAATCAAACCTCAAATTTTCAACACTATGGAGATGGAGAACCAAACATCCGTGTGAAATGAAAACTTGAACGATTGGTCAAGACTAGCAAGTAATCAATCGATCAAGTTTTCAGCTTATACGGATGTTTGGTTCTCCAGATAAGTACTCTTGAAAATTTGAGATATAGCTTCGAAGCATCTTTGTCTTATATTCGTTTAAAAGCCGTTAAATAATTATCATTTAATTGTCAACAAAATCTACTCTAAAAACACAGCATTTTCTGAATTATAATACTTTTTTCTATCATTCAATCCACAGTACCTGTACGAGTTCGGATGGCACAGCAAGGGCTTGATTGGCGTGACCGAGCCTCGCCGCATCTCGGCTATAACGCTTGCAGATCGGGTGGCAACAGAGCGCGGCGAACTCAGTGGCGAAACGGTGGGCGTTTCCATACGGTTCGTATCAAAATGTAATCCCGACACGACCAAGATAAAGTACATGACGGAAGGAATCCTACTGAGGGAAATGCTTGCCGACCCGTTGCTGACGCAGTACGGAGTGATTATGGTGGATGAGGCACACGAGCGGAGTGTCCTGACGGATACGGTGCTAGGGCTGCTGAAGAAGATTGCACGCAAGCGGCCCTCGCTGAAGATAATCATTTCGTCAGCTACGGTGGATGCGGAATTGTTCCAGGAGTTTTTCAATTTGAAAAAGAAGAAAGACGAGAAAGACTCCTCGGTCATTTTGACTGTAGAAGGGCGGATGTACCCATACGAAGTGTTCTATTCAGAAGGTAGGGATTATAGAAAATAAAATAAAACTATAATTACTTAATTAGCTTTCCATTGTAGAACCATGTCCAGACTACGTCAAGGCCACCGTTGCAACAGTGATGAAGATCCACCGAAACGAGCAGCGAGGTGACATTCTTGCATTTCTAACTGGACAAGAAGAAGTGTTGAAGGCACTGGATCTATTGAGAGAGCACCAGGATGCCAGCGGAAAGGACGATATGCTTATTCTTCCCATGTACGGAACCTTACCAAACACGGATCAACTGAAGGTGTTCTTCAGTGCTCCAAAAGGGATTCGTAAAATCATTTTGGCAACAAATATTGCTGAGACTTCCGTCACTATTCCTGGAATTGTCTATGGTGAGTAATACTATTCATTCTTGACTAATCACAAGGTGGCTACTGAACTGGGAAAAAAGCGAGAAAAAGACTGAAAAAACTCGGAAATATGGAATAGAAAATCTAATGGACAACTAATGCTGATTTGATTACACTATTTTGATTTATATAAAGGAGACCTCAATGGAATATAACTTATCAACAAACATATAAAAAAGTCATGGTTCTTCAGCGTAATCGAGCTTTGAAAACATCATTCTTATTCCAGACGTTTCCTCATTTTTGTCTTATATTCCGACCACTGTGATTCGTATTCCGTATAGCTCAAGGAAAAAATAATTAGAAAAGTCAATCATCAATCGAAATCACCAAACCATTAGAGAGACGTTGAAGGCATATAGGCTTTTTTACTACCGAAAATCTATACATTACATATACTTTGCAATTGGATCAAATGAACAAATTTATGTGAATTTTGCGAAAAAGTTACACGTCTTCTAGATGAGAATCGAACTCACGACTCCCTATTCACTAGATAGGGAGCGTTAGCCCTACACCACGAGAGGACTCGTGGACGCAGAAGTTAACCTGAATTCGATTTCAACTCAATAATCACGTGGTCCTCTTTCGGAAGATTTTCGATTCTTACCAAGAAGACGTGTTACTTTTTCGCAAATTTTGCATCAATGTGTCCATCTAATCCAGGCCTGCCCAACCTTTTTGGCTCTTTTTCGACATAAATGATTGTTGCGTTCGCAAAAATAGACCGATATGAACAAATTTAGTGTCAACTGAAAGCTTGGTAGTATATATGTCTAATCCATGCTATAAATTTGAAATTTATATCAACTTTTTTGCTTTCGATGCAATTAAGCCCAAAAAATGATCCGGCCCGCGGGCCGGACTTATTTTTGCCTCTGCTTGCATCGCTAGCAAAAAGTTTGATATACCTAAATTTAAAATTTTCAGCATGGCTTAGACAGATATACAGGTCGGACTCGATTATCCGGAGACTCGATTATCCGGGGACTCGATTATCCGGGATTCGATTATCCGGAATTTTAGACTCGATTATCCGGAATTTGATTTTTGATGTTCTTGTTTTTCAGTTTTTATGCATAAATCTGAGATTATTTACTGTTGCAATACACAGCATGAATGGTTTTGCAGTTTTGAATGTATTTAAGAACAGGGGGTTTAAAAAAGTGGTTTTTGTGTATGCTGGTCAAAAAATGTTTTCTTGTAAAGATTCCTATTGTTCCTAAAAAATAATTTCTGGCTACGCCACCGCATCATATAAATAAAACAACAACAAAAAAGATAATATTTATGTTCTTTTATCGAAGATTTCAATTTTTTTCTTAGTGATTCGATTATCCGGAAGATTCGATTATCCGGAGTGAAGAAAAAATAAATACTCCGGATAATCGAGTCCGACCTGTACTACAAAGCTTTCATTTGCGACTAATTTTGTTCATATTGGTCTATTCTTGCGAACGCACCAACCATTTATGTCAAAAAAGAGTCAAAAAGGTTGGGCAGGCCTGATCTAATCCTTACGCTCGGCTGGTTAGCCGTAAACCATGACACATAAAAAAAGTTTTTTTTTTAACTAAGCGAGGGTATTCAAAAGTCGCGCTCGGGAAACGTCCATATCTAGGCATTTCCTAACTACGTGATCGATGTCATCATTACCGGAACCACACCTATTACAAATATTGGTCACCGCGAGGTTAATCCTTTGCAAATGTGCATCAAGCGAGTAATGGTTGGACATAAGTCTTGACATCAAGGGAATGAAATCTCGATTCACATCCATCTTTTCCACCACACTCCCAAGGAAACTCTAGAGATTATGTAATGTAACCACCGTTCCAACCGTGAAGAGAATTTTGACGTACTAAATAAAAAAAAATCATCGTGTGAAATTCTTCTATCATAAATTTTACTTTGGTGAGAGAGTCCGCCTTCTTATTGCTATAAATTAAGCAATGTGAGGGGACCCATACAAAAGGTAATCTTGTATGATCTTTCGACCAGTGCACACATCTGTTTTCTTATTTTTGTAAGAAGGTAAGATGCATGCTTAAAAGGTTTCATCTATCGATGTGCCTCAATAGATCTTAGGCTATCCGAGAAGATGAAGAAATGGTGTGCGGGCATGCTGGAGATCATCCCCAAAGCGAAGTTGATTGCTGCCAGCTCAGTAGCATAAACCGTGCAAGGATCCTGTAGTTTTCGGAAGGCGGAAGAGTTTTGATTAAAGACTTTGAAGCCAATGGATCCATCGATGCTGAACCTGCCAGTGAAATATCTCCTGTAGGAATCGCAATTCTGGTACTTTTCGTTCAAAATACGTGGAATAGTTATACATCGAAGTTGATTTGAAATTTAATGAATAAAAATATCTGATAATCTTTAATTGCTGTTTCTTGAACAGATCGTATTCAACAGAGGTACTGGCATTGGTAAAGCGTACACGTGGGGGGTTATACTTAACATGGAAGACTTAAGGCAGTTACTTTCATATTTATTTTGTTTTGCTTTCACATTTTAAATATTTTTATAGTATCATACTATGTTTGAATAAATTATATAGTTATTGTATAGCTATTTCACAATTTTCAACCTGAATCAACAAGCATAGAATAAGAAGAATTAAAAACTATAAGAGATTAAAAATTTTATCGAGACAACCGGGATATCAAAATTGAAATTCGGTGACAACTCGGTTTAGCACTTCAGTAGTCGCGCTGTTGTATTTGGTTAAGGTTCGTCATATACATATAATAAAACTAATATTCTGATGTATTTGTTTCAGTAATCGATTGTGGCATCGTCAAACTCAACTGGTACTCAGCCGATAGTACCACGAACAGCTTGGTAGTAGTTCCCACGAGTAAAGCTGCTGCAGAGCAGCGAGCCGGTAGAGCAGGACGCATTCGCAGCGGTAAAGTGTATCGTCTCTACACCGAAGATGAATGGGAAAAGCTTCCCGACCACACACCTCCGGAAATGCGTCGGACAGACCTTTGCAGCACAGTTCTTTTCCTGAAAGCTCTCGGGATAGACAACATTCTGAGGTTTACGTTTCCATCGCCTCCTCCCGCAAAAAACCTGCTTGCTTCACTAGAGACTTTATATGCATTGGAAGCTCTCGATGCAGATGGAAGTCTTACGACACCAGTCGGATATTTCCTAGCGGAAATGCCATTCAACGCAATGCTGGCGAAAATGCTCTACAACGCCGGAGAAATGGGTTGTTCAGAGGAGATACTGACCATAATAGCTATGCTACAGGTGCAATCGGTATTTTCCAAACCGGTCAGCGGACAGGCATCGATTCGCGCCCGTATTGCTAAACGGAACTTCGAAGTCGCTGAAGGCGATCTAATCACCCTTCTAAATGTCTACACAGCGTTCGTAGATAATGACAGAACCAAGGAATTTTGTGGGCGTAATTTTCTCATTTATCGGAATCTGAAACGAGCCCATGAAATCAAAACTCAACTATGCAGCATGTTAGAAAGAGAACTTAACATTCCATTGCTGTCTTGCAATGGAAACGTCGAAACCATTTGCCGCTGTATAGTTTCGGGATTCTTCCCTTACGCTGCTTATCTACACCATTCCGGGGTCTACAGAACAGTTCGAGGAAATACCGAACTTGCAATCCATCCCATTTCATGTCTGTACACGGAAGAGCAGCCCCAGTGGGTCATATTTTGCGAGCTGATGCACACCACAAAACTTTTCATGAAGGACATTACAGTTATCAAGCAGGAATGGCTAACAGAGCTCGCACCGCATTATTACCATAAAATTACCGTTAGGGATCGCTTCAATTAGAGAAAAAGTAATAGGAATCGTTCGAAGAAAAATGCTACAAATAAATGTTTAAGAAATTACAAATCTTACCTTTTATTGCTTTGAATTTTTTGCGCCAATAGTATCGGCAACGCTAGATGTGTCCAAACATCATTACACTGGCTCGATAGGCACATTCCCCGCCAATTGGGAGATTTGTGCCATCGTCATATTTCAAGCGTGTGCTAGAATTAGGGCGAATGTAACATGATCGATTACTCTTCATCGATCCTCTCTTTTGTGAATAAAGATGACAAAATGCAAATTTGTTAGCATCTTAGAGGAAACATCCCTTTAGGATGCAAGATTGCTTCGCTGACTATAAAAAACTTGCATTCCATAAGGTTACATAGAAAAGATCGATGTTCTCTTCCATCATATTACATCATGTCATTTCATTTGAGCCATCATCTACTCCCGATGGCAAAGGAAAGCTCCTCCTCTTTAATTGGAGAAAGAAAACCGGATAACCGAAAAGGCCACTGCTAAACGCATGAGCGTAGAGAGAGCCAATAACTCATTACCACCACTCACCAGTACCATTTCTACCTTCAAGAAGGGAATCATCAGTGTAGCAGGTAGCAGGGTGCCTTGAACTTTTTTCTAACTTATCTGACTGGAAGTCGAGAAGAGTGGTTTTTCTGCCTCCCTGGAGAAAGACGAATAACAGTTTGGGATGGTACATACATTATGTCACGCTAATTTCACCTTTTTGCCCCCCCCCCCCCCTTTGTCACGTTTTTTGTATGAGTCCTACGAAATCTTCGTAAGACTTGTCACGCTTGGCTTGACCCCCTCCCCCCGCGTGACGTAATTTGTGCATGACCCCTTTCCTTAGGTATAACTTCTTTATTACTAAACGGAAAAACTTCCGGTTCGTTGCAGTCTTTTCTGTATTGATATTTGATTGGATTCCACTTAAAATTTCAAAGTTGCTTTTAAGGGAACATTTTTTTTTGTATGATGTTCAGTTGGAGCTGCCTGATAGCTTCACTTGTCAATGCTGATCCCTCGGTCTGGCTTTTGCCAAGTTCCCCCTCTACCAGGACCAATACTCAGACGGACTAGGCTATGGTGCCCACATGAACACTGTTTTTTCATTAGTATTGTAACGTGACAGTTTTTGAAAAATAACCATATTCCCTTGCTTCTGAAAAAAGGAAGCATTGTGAAAATCAGCAACATCATCAGAATTTGTTTGAAATAATTGTGTCATTACTAATACTGTCTAGTCCAAACAGTAGCGCAACCAGAATTTGGTTCTGGGGGGGGGGTGTTTGTAAACTTGATTTTGAAAATGTATTTTTTAATATAATAAAATCAACTTGAAGATTTAAGTAAACTTCACTATTTTAACACGCATAGTATAACATTGTTAAACAAGTTTACAATGCATTGACGTGATACCGTTTGTTCGTCCATATGTGTACTTTAAATGTTTTTTCAAATTTTCCAAAGATGAGAATCATCTTTAGCGCAAAAATTTGCAATAGAATCATTGTAATTATTGTTATAGCCGGAATTGTTGGAAGCCAACCAGCATAGCAAAACTTAACTTCCAGTGGGAACATAATTATCTTATGTTAAAGAACCGACAATCCAGAAAATCGAGTCTAAAAGTCTAAAACGAGCTTTTCTTTCACTGTGAAGATTTAGATAACCAAATATGTGTGAACATCTTTTTACTTTTTTTTTCAAGTAGGAACATCAAATTGTGGTTTTGAATGATTTTGCATACCGTGAGGGCCCCTAACTCTACGCAGCTCCTAACTCTGCGCACTTTTACCAAAATCCACCGAAATCTGGTAAATCATTTAAATTTTTGTTTAAAATTTTGTTATCCATATATTGATACAATAGTAATAAAAAAAGTACACGAATAATTTTCTTGACAAATTTACGTTTATTACTTTAATAAAAAATAAAATAGTTTTAAAAATATTGAAAAACGTCCAAATTGACTGCCCGTTAGCAAAAATGCTAAGGGAGTACCTCATCACTTAAGTCATTTGAATCAAGTTAAAGAGAATATATTTCAGATTTTTAGTATGTAGGCACTAGTTTATTTATCGAGCAATCATCACTGGTAAAGTGCACCTTATTTTCTCTTCATTTTCTTATTCTTCTTAAGTGCGCATAGTAAGGAACCATTTTTCAACTATGTCCCTTACTATGCGCAGCAGTTATAAAACGTTATTTTCAACATACAATCAACCCTCCAGAGGTCGATATTGAAGGGAACCATCGACTTGTCGACACCATCGAGATATGGAATGGAAATGCTTTGGTTAATTGTTTAAGGGGATCATCATAGTAAGGGAAGATTAAAAAATGGCGTCCAACATATTTTAAGGATTTCTAAACTCCGTCCCCTCAATCCCCTGTCGCGATTTTAACAGTACCTAATGGATGCATTGTCACATTTTCGTAGACTCCTCCTTTCCTGAACAATGGACGTAATTTTTGAATGCTCCCTAACCATGCAATATAATAATTTTGATTTATTTGTATAGTTTCATGAGTCAATATCGAGTAATGGAACATCGAGGTTTAATCGTATTTGCTATATAGAAACGCCAATAAAGTACTGTTATTAATCTGAAATACGAATCGTTCATTAATAACGTCACGCTTATACAGGGCGGCGATACTTCTCGATTGAGTGATGAACAATACATTAAGCATGGATTTACCCTTTCGCTTAAACTATTCTTCGTATTTAGTAGGAATGTTCGGGTTTCACATATAACAAACCAGAACCAGGTTCTTATTAATTTTCTTCAAACCCGGACCCGAACCGAATAAAAGAAATTTTGGTTTTTATATTTTCTAGTGAAAATACATAAACAGTCAAAGCTAATTTTCCTTTACACGCCAAGGGAGAATGCAAAAAAGACGTAGTTTGTACCCTTTTTGTATGCTGCTTTGGATTTTAGAAAACTAAGTTAATTACATGTTTAGGAAATCATATGATGATTTCGATTATGTTGAGAGTTGCACTTAATGGCATTCAGTAACAGTAATTATCATAGATTGAATCAAAGATAAAATTCACTTCACTTAATAAACTTCTATGTTAGAGATATTCCACGCTCCACTGGGGACGTAAAGCCGTATAAAGCAAGAAAATTAAGATTAATTCAGAGTTTGAATGCTAGTAATGCTTTTAGCAAAATACTTCAACTGTTATAAATAATGTATCGAGTGCGCAGAGTTAGGAACCTGAATGCGCAGAATAAGGAGCATTGCAAAAATGAGTGCGCAGAGTTAGGAGCACGGACACCCTTGAGAAAAAATAAAAATTTGCAGTAAAAATCATTACTTAGTGAAGCTTTTATATTTTTTCCTTATACATGAAATCAATAAAGTATTTGCTTCCAAAATTTGAGAGGATTGTGTTTTGTTTTCAATTAATTACAGCTGTTTGAAATTTGAAAATCCTTAAGTGCGCAGAGTATGGGGCCTTCACGGTACTTCGAAAGCAAACAATTTTTTCTGTAGGCATGGCTTATACGGGAGTTCATATGCTCTAAAAATAGTTGTAATTTGGTTAAATACTACGCTAACTGAAATATTTTTGATGCTTCGGATTCTGCATCTTATGTTAATTTTCCGTTGAACACTTCACAAGCACCGCCCTGATGCTGATTACAAATATAGATCGATATTGTACAAAATACAAAAGCGCCACTACTGAAGTATCTAAAAGTCCCCAATATATCTAAATATTTGACAAACTTCCCACACAAAGTTTCCTATTTCCTATTTCGAAAAGGCAAGAAAATTTCGTTGCTTAAGATTTTTTTTTAATAAACTCTTCAGAGATCTGAGAGATATAACTTCGAAGATATAACTGTAAAAATCACTGAAATTTTAGTGCTAATTTGAACCGAACTAAATTACTGCTGCGAAGTTGCATAAGATGTGTAGTGATGAGTTTCAAAAATATACTTGATTTTCCTATTTTTTTCGGCTCTGGGGGGGGGGGGGGATTTGACCCCTAAATCCCCCCCCTGGTTGCTCCACTGAGTCCAAATGCTAACTGGAATGTTATATACGTGTCCTGTTTAGTCACGGATTTCACGCCAACTCGTCACGCGATTGACAGCACCCCTTCAGAATTCAATGAAACTTTCTGGATGTCAAAAATATGTGATACTTGATGATACTTTGCATATTTTGTTTTTTTTTTTCAAAATCGATCTAGACTAATATTTGGAAAGGGTCAAAGTTTTTTTTTACTTTTTTTTTATAAACCCGTATAACTCGAAAACGGTAAGACCTACAAAAAAGTGTTGTATGGGAGACTGTCGTGAAATTTCCAGAAGTTTTAGAAAAAAAATATTGAAAAAATAAAAAAATATTTTCTACACTAAAAAAAATGATTCAAAACTTGAGAGTCGATTTAAAAAAAACGGCCATTTCAGATTTTAATCATCCTTAAGTAAAAAGTTTCGTAATTAAATTTACTAAAAGTCGTACATTAATTGCAAATTGGGCATATATAAGGGAAAAACGTTTTGCTAACATCGAGTTTTTTAAGTCTAAAATGATTTTATTTTATTTAGCTTTAATAAGTCCAGTATGATCATATTTTCAAGTGATAAATGAGTTTAAATCACAAAATAGATTATATTTGTTTTATTGGGAGTAGTTAAAAGAAATGAAACGGATTTATACAGTTTTTTTAATTAAATTCAATTGATCTGGCACCAAACCGTTTATGAGAAAATCAACTCCGTCTAACAATCCGATGGGTTTTTTTATGGTTGGAAAGATATCACAAAAATATTTCATTTCTTATTTGGTCAAAGCCAATTTTAACAGGTGTCTGGAAAGGGTCAATATTATGCTTATGAAAAAAAAGTCGTGGTTTGTTTTTATCATGCAATATTATTTTTATTATTGCTATATATCCTAAAACGTAGCATCTGCACATGAATATTTACATTATTTTTGAGCTTTACTGAATAAATTGAATATTTTTGGTTCATCCTCTGAATTGGTATACCGTTTGGCTGCAATTTGTGTATCACTAATAGGCATAAAACAATGATATTTTTGGGTACCAGGGACAGTTTTAACCTTATCAAGCAATTACACAAATTCCTCTGACATTTTAACATATTGTTCATTAAATATATAACAGAAATTAATTTTTGGTGATACATGTATCAATTTGTTTCACTGCCCAGTCGAATAGTTCTCGTGGAGTTGCGATTGTGTTTCCATAGTATTTTGCATGACTTGCTTTTTTTGGCATTCGCTTGAGAGTGCCACCAATAGCGTCAGGGGCCTTTGCCGTGGGATGGGGCAAAAAGTGCCGCTCTGCTTCCAATCCATGTATTTTCTTGATGTTTTCTTTATGTAAGCTGGCATTTTTTTAATTTTTTATAATGAGCTGCAGCTCCATCTGACATAAAAATAACTTTTGAGAAAATTATTTTTTTACCTTCAAGTTCTTGGAAAATCGAAAAAAAAATTACGATGAAATCCTCACTGGACTGGAAACAGAACATGCTTTTATCACTTGGCAGTCAGTCATAGAATTGAACTGCTTCAGTTACATCATGATAGCGGCGCAGCAAAAAATTTCCGTGAAGAGAGTTTTGTGCCACAACATTTTTAGTTGTGGGATGTTTTAAGACTAGAACTCCTAGTCGTGGATATATTCTACTTGGTAAAGTTGAATGAAATTCCCCGATAAGTCCAGGTAGTAGACACTATGTCTAGTCTTAGCTCCTAACGCGCCCAAAGCCAAAAACGGATTTCGGAAAAAAAAAACTTCATATAAACTTATAAGAAATAAAATATCTTACCTTTTATTGCTACGACTTTTCTGCGCTTATATTATCAGCAATGCTCTGTAGAATTTTAGATGTCGTACAGTCCGGAAGTTCCTTCACACAAGCCTTCCCGGAACCAGCAAGTGCCCCCACTCTGGGATCGATTGGTAATGTACCCAAATGAGGTACCTTCGCCAACTCTGCCAAAGCGACCCCTCCGCCCGACGAGAAAATATTCGTACATTCCGTGCAATTTGGACACACAAACCCACTCATATTCTCCACAATTCCGATGATGTTGATTCCGGTTTTCTTGCAAAAGGTCACTTCCTTGCGTACATCTTCCAAAGCCATTTCCTGTGGGGTCGTAACAATGATCGCTCCGTCAGCGTTAACGGCCTTCAAACATTCCATCACAGTGATGTGTTCATCAGAAGTGCCCGGAGGGGTGTCGATAATCAAATAGTCCAAATCCTCCCAAGCAACGTCCTCTAGGAATTGCTTGATCATCGCCGTTTTCTTTGGTCCACGCCAGATTACAGCATCCGTTCGGTTTTTCAGCAGAAATCCTATGGACATGACGGCAAGGTTCTTGTCGGCGTTCGTGTACACTGGAACCCATCCTTCTTCGCACTGATGGACATCGTGACCCTCCAGGCCCAGCAAATACGGAACACTGGGACCGCACAAATCGATATCCAACAATCCGACCTGCCGTGGGAAAGGAATCAAAAATGTTTAATCATTCCTGTTTGAAGATTGAATCCGCATGACTCACCTTAAATTTTGATTCTGATAGTGTTAGGGCCAACTGTGTGCTGACGGTTGATTTGCCAACTCCGCCCTTACCGGACAGGACCAAGATTATGTGTTTGACCTTTTCCAACATATCGATCACTGGGAATGGACTAATGAAACTGATAAAAATATGAGGATATCGAATGAGGAACGTATCCTCGTTAAAAAAAACAGCTGACTGATTGATGCAAAGCTGGAGATAAACAAAAGGCTTCAATTTCAAATGACGTTTGCTGCCGTTACGAGTGGTGAATTTGCTGATCGAAATCGAAACTCAACATGACAAAAACATGCGATGCCAGTTTGGACGTTGGGTGCCAAGACGTCGAGAGACAAAATATCGAATGTCAAAACGTCGAAAGGAAAACAATGTTGTAAAAAAGTAGGTGTAATCTCTAACAAAATGTCGACTTATTCGATTAATACAAAAAACGATAAAAACCGAAAAAATGTAACTTAAAATCTAAATACTGAACAATGCTTTGAGCAGTCAAGGCAGTGAGAACTACAGTATTGGACAGAATAAAGTAGAAATTGATTACTTCTCATTCAAAATTGATAGATCTCAGATATGATTTTTATTTATATGATGTATCCGGTAGAAATCAAGACCAACATTTATTTTTAATTATTGTTTTCTCGGGCCCCGTGCGTCGCAGCTAATATTTGAATAGTGCGCTGTGTTCATAAAAATCGTAAGAATGCAGCGCCACACTAAAAAACTGATTTCAAAATCGCGCGAGTTGAGGCGCGTCGCGAGTCTCACTGGCGCGATCCGGTTTGGTGGCGGTGCGACAATATGGTAAATCACATTATTTGAAACACATAATTTTTAAATTATAGAAAATCTCCCATTTTGCGACCACCAGCATGAAATATTTTGAAAACAATCAAATTTACTCAAAAATCTTATAAGCATGAGCTTGCGCATGGATGGCCTCTTCTTCGTAGTTGCACTCCGTTGTTAACCAGAACTATGAGCGTAAATAGCCATCAGACTTGAGGGGGGCCACGGCCCTTTCTTATAAGAGATAAAAGTCGTAAAGGATTTAGATAACTTAACAATGCTTGTTTCGATAATATTTGTGAACCGATTATAGTGGCACACTTTCATTCAGAAGTAGATCAAAACCTAAAGGGTTTATTCACAAATTTCATAACGCTGCAAATGGCCATTTTTGGCACCCACCGACCCCCTCGTAACGCTTTTTGTATGATTAATCAACGAATTTTGTATGAGCTGTAACAGGACACCCACCCACCCCCTTCAGCGTTATGAAATTTGTGAACAGGCCCAAAAATCGTCCGATTGATTTACGTTCTTAGAAACCATATGTCACTTTTATGGAAAAATAGTAAACGTATTTAAAAATTATATTTTTGTTCATATTGCCAAGATGGCATATTCAACGCAATCTTATAGATCTTGAATAGAATATAAGGATTTAAAAGCAGACTTTAATCAGGATTTACCCTTACAATTCGATTTGAACTAGATGTTTTGCAAAGTTTTAAAACAAGATAAAGATTTAAATGTATCAAATCAATTAAGGCTCAGGAACAATGTGAAATCAAAACCTCTTGAAGCCTACAAGCACAGACAAACAGACGTAACACTGACGAAATTTCCATCGCCCACTCATTTAACGATGATTTCAAATTCGCTATGTAACAAATCTCACAACCAGAGGCGCGCGCAACGTTTTTCTTCGCGTTTGACGTTTCACACTACCGCCATCTGCCGGTCTTGTTGCACGAAACACCTTTTCGTGCGACATGCTCACCAGATGATGATGGTGTAAACTGGGTGATGGATTTTGAAGAAATTTGTTCTAAGTGTTACGTCTGTTTGTCTGTGCTACAAGTAAAACCAAATCCAAGCCTTTGAAAAAAAAACTTGCTAGTTTGGAAATATGGATTATTATTGCTCAGCATTTCTGTTACGAACGATTCATTTCATTAAACCTCTTGACACAGACAAACAGACGTCACACTCTCATCATTGTCCATCGACCACCTTTTTAACGATCGCTTCAAAAATATGGTAGGTGGCCAATCCACCACCCGCAGCGCTCGCATCGTTTTTGTTCGCGTTTGACATTTACACACTACTGCCATCTGTTGGCCCGTCGGCCAAACACGGTGATTTTAGTATTGGGCGTACATGTCCTCGTGACTATGATTTTGACCGAGATTTGTTCTAAGTGTTACGTCTGTTTGTCTGTGCTCTTGAAATCAAAATTTGAACAAAGGATTTAATAAAACCTTTTTTGTTAGAGTTAAAAACTTTAAAACCTGAAGCAGCTTGGCTACCATCATATTGAAGGATTATTGTTTTTTTTGTATTCAAATAAAGCTGTCGTCAGCACATTCGTGCGATATCAGTTGTTTGAAGAAAGCAGGAAGGTATTTTGCTCAATCAGAGCAAGGTAGAGAAAATGTTCGATCTTAGTGGTATAATCAAAATTTTCATAAAAACAATAGCAGTTGAAAAGAAATAAATACCATACCAGTGAACCAAAACACAAAATACCGACAATTTTACGGCAGACATACTTTATACCAGCCATAAACTTATGTTTACAGATAAATACAGTCGCCTCTCCACATCTCGATATCGAAGGGACCATCGAGATAGGGAGAGATCGAGACATAGAACATTTTTTTTAACGAATACTAGATTGAAAATCACTCCGTTGCCAGGAAAATCAAAAACAAACAGATGTCATTTCGTCTTTGCAAATTGTTTTGAATCTCTAAAATCTAGTCTAGTAACCTTTGATAATGGGCATATCGACATACGGAGAGAAAATTGAGAACGAAAATCACATCGAGATAGGGAGATATCGAGATAAGGAGGATATCGAGATATGGAGAGTAAAAATGTATGCAGAATGAAGGGACTGGAAAAATCATCGACATAGGGAGAGATATCGAGATGTAGAACATCGAGAAGTGGAGAGTCGACTGTACACACTAAATTTTCATCAAAAAACTTCCCAAAGCCCAAAAAGAGCAGTTTTTTGCAAAACTAAGTGAAAATGTGAAATTTTGGTGACAAGCAGATTTCGCAAAACTTGAAGATAATATGTGAATTTTGGGGTAATTTGTAAATTTCTCTGCGAGCTTATATGGGTCCAACTTTTGCCCCGATGATTCGAACTTTTGTCACACTATGGGCCACAATTTGATGCCAAGCAATTATGTAGTAACTTATACAGCTCGAAGCATCCTTATGATGCCTAAATACGCCCTGGCATAAAACATCAAAGAAGATTTTATCTGTATTAATTTCCATGCAATGAAAATTTGACCAAAAATTATAATTTTTACGTCAAAAAAAAAAAACAACAAATAACCATAATTTTTCCAAATCTTAATCGATTTTTATGATATTTGTAGTGAAAGTCTCTTAATTGAACACTATGGTATTTGCACAGACAAACAGACGTAACACTTAGAACAAATCTCGGTCAAAATCATAGTCACGAGGACATGTACGCCCAATACTAAAATCACCGTGTTTGGCCGACGGGCCAACAGATGGCAGTAGTGTGTAAATGTCAAACGCGAACAAAAACGATGCGAGCGCTGCGGGTGGTGGATTGGCCACCTACCATATTTTTGAAGCGATCGTTAAAAAGGTGGTCGATGGACAATGATGAGAGTGTGACGTCTGTTTGTCTGTGGTATTTGTAAGCTTTGAATTGAATTGAACTAGAAATCTTAAAAAGAAAATCTTGTCCCACTCGAACTTTTGCTCCACTTTCTCTAGTAATGTTCAATTTTGGGTTATTTAAAATCGAAAAATAAATCCGGCTGGTCTTGAAATATAAATGAACGACTGAGTAATACATATTTTCTGGAAAATACATGAGCTCATGCTTGAAAAATAATCAGTTTTTATACAGTAGATTTACATATATGTAAATAAATGTCACCTAACAAACGGCTGTTTCATTGGACTTGGTGAAATAAGGAATCTGAGCCAAGAGAAATTAAAGAATGTTTTGTGATTTTTTTTTGTTATACCATACACACTCAACTATTATTTAAGGGTGGAGATAAATCGAAGCCAAACTTCTAATTTTCAAGTGATTTTTTGTGGTGACAAATCGATAACGTTTTCAGCTAAAACTGATGTTAGGTTATCCAGATTTGTGTTCTCGAAAATTTGAGGATTGGCTTCGATTCATCTTCACCTTTATTTCTATTTCAAACAAACAAATAACATACAGTGGGATTCCGTTTTTGGCAACAAAGTTGAGATTTTCAACTTTTTTTCGGAACCGTGCCAAAATCGGAACCCATTTTTTCAATTTCAAGAATATTATTTGATAGACAATATTCGGTAATTTAGAAATAGAAAGAATAGAAAGAATGGAAAGCTCTTGCATAGTAAGGCATCTCAAATGGAAAATTGTCAGTGCAGGCAAAATCAAGAACGAATACAAATTTAGCTCAACTATTTCACGCGACCAAAACGTCGCTGGACTCTGGCGACCTTTTCATGTTAGGGCTTGAGCGACACAGGCTATTTGCTGGAGCACTAAACTGCAAAACGTTAGCCAGTCCAGCGACGCGAAGGTAGAGCGACATTGGAGCGATTACTCGGATGCACAATAATTGATAACAGTCAAAGTTTTATATAAAACATATTATCTTTTTAGGAACAGAATATTAACCAAGCCTTCAATAAAATTTTCTATTTTTTTATATTTTGTAACAAAAAATAACTTCTTTTCACTTCAAATTGAAATGAGTTTTAATTGTGTTTTAGAAGTTGAGCTTGTTGAGCTTAATCACCAAATGAATTCAACAGAAATTCGCAGGATCCTGCTATAAAAGCCCAAAAACCCAAGAATCTTCACTTGTTCGTAAAAATCTCCAAATTCCGCTGGAAACCTGTTAAGAAACCTCAAGATCCTGTCGTTTTTTAAATACAACTAAACATCAACAGTATTCCGCTAGATATTCCCAGGACGCCGTAGAAATCTTAGTGATTAATAAGGAATCGCTTGATTTGGCATAGAATCCCAATAACTAATTATACATTCTCAGAAAAAAAAACCCTAATATCCGAAAGGAATGCTTCGGTTTCGCTCAGTATCCTTAAGAATCTGCTGAAAATTCTTAGAAGCCCACTATAAGAACATAGGTTTTTGTAAGCAATATCCAGAGTTCAGTTAGAAAACTCTTAGACCCAGCTAGCTATCACCTGAGAGAGAGTAGACAGCTGGCTTAGATTGCAAGCTTCCAAAAGTCAAGGGAACCTGTCACCAACTGTCACTGAAAAACCAACACATTTGGAGGGCAGAACATGAAAAAGCGTCAAAATTCAAGTAAACTTAATTTAAGGTGACCAGACTTCCCGCGTTTCGCGGGACAACGCAATTTTGAACATGATATTACTGCGTCAAATCTAATTGTTTGACTAAACTGTGCAATTAGATCATGGTTTAGACCTAAAATGTTTGTAGAATAAACATCCAATGCGAATAATGTTTCATTGGGAACGAGATCTGGCAGGGTGTCCCGCGTTTCGCGGGACATATATGGTCGCTTTAACTTAATTAAATTTTCTAGGTGTTTTTCGATGATTTCAAGCAGAATACCTAAATATAGTTCTGTGTTGGCGAATTGCTATTGATTGGTTTGCATCCATATCCATTTTCATAGTTAACAACATGAAGAAAATATGATTTTGACCAAAATAAGTTCATCTGACCCTTGTGCACTACCCAATAATTTAAAAAAAGAAGTCAAAGAAGACAAGAAAACATGCCAGCTGTCAGAGAGCTGTCTCCTCTCTCTCAGGGTATCACCAGGATCTCGTAAGGATCATTTTGATTACACGCTAAACTTCATGCGCTCAAAAATGAGTGCCGAGTACACAAAATCGGCCTCTCTTCATGCAGTACAGATTCTGTGCAAAGGGGGCTGTACACAGTTTTGTGAAGACGGTGGTAAACAAACCGAATGAGTGAAAGGCGCACAGAGGAGGAACGCTTGGAATGCGGAATTCGCTTCCATGTTTGTTTTGCTTCTGAAAACATTAAAAAAACATTCCGGTTTTAAAGTTTTTCAGAGATGTTTTCATTCAAATAGCCGAAGCGGAAGCAAATGGAGAAAAAACTTTCTCATTTGCGCCCACCTTCCGGCTTTTCGCTGGAAAAAATCCCTGAAAACTCCCCATCTTACCAACGGCCAACTGTTTGCTGCCGCGCGGGAGATGACTGACAGTTCCATTTCCATCGATCCGCGCACAGCCAATGGCCAACACATCGGTTACACATAGCATGAGTGCGACTTACACAGAATTTTCACTCAGCCAGAGAGTCCTGCATTGGTTGCTTCATTCTGTGTAGTTTTAACAAATGGGCTGCGTTGAGCAGGCTTAGCGTGTAGGGTTTATTCACAAATTTCATAACGTTAAAAATGGCCATTTTTGACACCCACCCACCCCCTCGTAACGCTTTTTGTATGAAAATTTTGTAAATTTTGTATGAGCCGTAGCATCGCGAGGACACCCACCCACCCTCTTCAGCGTTATGAAATTTGTGAATGGGCCCTTATTTCATGCTATTCGTATACTTGATTAAAATCTCGATATGACATCAAGTGCACTCCAGCCCGAGCACCAAAGTGTAGCTTAGACTGTGTTTTCATTTGGCATGGTTTCGCTATAAATGGCTTATAGAAGAAGCCAATGAGTCATTTATTTCTTTACCTATTTTGAAAGTTATGGATTATATGTTGAAGCTTCTGAAATTCACTTGAATACGAAATTACTTGTAATACGCAATTTATTTTATGAAATTCCATAAAAATATTAGAGACACGACTTTTTGCTTGGCTTGCTTCAATTGTTGTGTTGTGCTTTTACATACTCAATGCTTGTAATTTCAGAATAAAAAGAATATCGAGCTGGAGAGGCAAGACAAACAATGCTTGTGCTTTGTTCAAACGAGCTGTTGAAAATCTAGAGCAAAATATTTATATCACCTTTCGGCATACTCAAGTGGGCTCGTCTCTAGTTGAGATACTCATAGAGATTAATGACTTAATAAAACGTTGCGAACACACGACAATCTAGAATTGAAGAAGCGCTTACAGGACCTCCATCAGTCGATGCGATTTGGGGGAATATCGACGAAAATTGAATTCTGAACTTGATATTTGCCAAAAACGGATCCCTTTTTCTTGCCAAAATCGGGGGATTCTAAAAACAGAGCATGTTAAAAACATAATCTCCAAATATTGTGGGAAATTCAAACATTCTATATCTATTTTTCATTATATATTTAATTTGCAGCCATTCTCCACTCGTGAAAAGTGTTTTCGTGTTTGCCACACTATAATACATACAGCAATGCAACGTATCAGAAAAAAGCTTCGAAGAATTTTCTCTATCGATTGAATAGTTCTTGTTACACTTTGTTTAAAAATATTTTATTCAAATAACACCCGCAAGTGATCTTCGTTCAGTGCTATCACCAGCATGATCATTCCCCCCAAAAATATGCCACAAATCTGAGTCCACGTGGTTCTCAGTTTTTTACACCGTTGATCGCTGGAAACCGTTTCGCTCAGGTCCCGGTTCATTTCCGGAACAAGATCTGCCAAGGCAATGTAGAGAAACGTTCCGGCCGTTCCCGCGTAGATCCACCGTACAACCGATTCGTGCAAACCGGTCACCAGCAATCCAATTAACATACCTAAAACAGGGGAACGACATTTTAACGAAAATGTATCAATTTCAAAAAGCTCTCAATTACATACCTATAAAACTTAATATCGAAGATACCACGTTGAGGAACATGGCACGTTTTATACTAACTCCCGTTTGCAACAGCAACGCGAAATCTCCCAGCTCGTGGGGCAGCTCGTGGCACAGGATGGCAAAAGATGTGGCCATCCCGGTGACCGGATCGGCTGCAAACGCTGCTCCGATGGCCAGTCCATCGGTTATGTTGTGCAGGCCATCGCCCAGGATAACCATAAACGCCACCGGACTAAGTGGCTTGTTCTGCTTTGGCTTCTTCTCGAGCATGCTGTTCAACTCCTTCCTTTGCCGGTCCTGTAAGTCTAGTTCGATATCGTCCACTGAGTTGGTGTTTCGCCGCATTTGAGACGGTTCTGGGACTGGAGCCACTTTTGATCGAGCATGTGAGTGGCCATGATGACCGGAATCATCATCCGATCGCAACATCGGAAGAATGGTTTCCAGAGTGTACATGAACAATGCACTGAGAAATGCACAACAGCACAGCCATACGGGTTCCTGGCCGTGGGAATGATCATCACTAGGACCGTGATCGTCTTCTACCATTGAACGTTCTTCGTGGGGTATAAGCGCATGTGGAAGCAGATGCTAAAATAATTGATTAAAGAGATTGTTCAAATATTGGGTTACAGTAAGACGGGGCAAAAATTCGACTTTAGTGGAATAATTATTTTTTTCACAAAAACTATAGGGTAATTTGCCCATTATTGCGGCATTCCCTATAAACTATTGAGATATTTTATTTTAATCCATCATTGATCCATATCTGTGGGGTGATGTTCAATATACAACTTACCATCAGCGCGTCTCCGCATAGCGTTCCAACGGCCAGAGCGACCAAAAACCGAAGAATTTCATCATATGCAACCGATTTAGCCAATGGAACAATCGCCACCCCAGCTAATCCACAGATTGAGATGATAAATACGCAAACGGTTGCATACAGCCACGCTGAAAATAAATTGTTCCGATCAACAGACTTCAATGCTGTGAGTGACTCCTTCCCAACTTACCATAATTAAAAAGTTTCTTTTCCACGTGCGGTAGATCTTTGGATTGATACTTCTCCATGCAAGCCCTTTGATCGATTTGTGCCAGCAAAGCCGGGCAAAGATCTTTGAATGTGGCCGGAGTGATTTTGATCCGGGCAGCCAGAATTTCTTCCACCTCGAGTTCGTGGTCAGTTGCGTCGTGAGGATGGGCATGCGGTATCGAGCGACGATGCCTTGCATCCAAGGGCCCGAGGTGTCCGTAGTTGAAGTTCTGGTGCAGAACTTCATCGCTGTTCTGTGGCTCTTCTAAAATAAGATGGACCATGGACATCGGCGACAGGCAGGATTTACGACGATCTGGAATGGGTATTAGGCGAATATGTTTACAGCACAATTTTACAATGTTTCTTATCTGTTTTCTCCGTCAGGAAAGTAAAGCGAGAGTTTCCTTTGCATCATTAAACCTGTTTGCATTTCACATTCTGCGAAAGCATCACATGAGCAATAGCCATGAGTAAATAATATTTCTATTATACGTGATCTTGACTTATCATTAAGACAGTTGGTTGCTTTTACGTCCGAGCAAAATTCAGTAAATTGTAAATTGAGCTTAAATATGATTAAATTTATCTAGTATGTTGGTCTTGTTACTTTATCATTGGGTATTTTCCCACGAAAAGTGTATTTCGAGTACTATTAAAAATATGCACTATTCTTATATTTTGAAGAAACTTTCCCATATAGTCGTAGACTAGACTTCATTAGGCTTTATTCATAAATTTCATAACGCTGAAAACGTCAATTTTTGGCACCCACCCACCCCTTCGTAACGCTTTTTGTATGAATAGCAGGACACCCACCCACCCCCTTTAGCGTTAAAAAATTTGTGAATAAGCCCTTATTCCACCAACATGAGCCAGAACTTCATGAACAGTTGCAGGAATTTTGTACCAACTACCGTTTTGATTCATATTACGGACACTTAAGGCCTTAGAAAAGTATAACTCAGCATAGAGCATACTAAATAAATCATTATGTATGATTTATCAGCGTCATCGAGCGTCAGAAACCCTTAACTGTCGAATTATGGGCAAAGAACACGCTTTCGCAACTTGAATAATTTTAAATACAGTGGTCCAATTTCATATTCGCACAGGATACTGTTTCCACATCAAGGTAGTAAAAAACTATTAAATGAAGTATTGAGCTACAAATACTTTATCCACATTGAAGGTAACAGGTGTTATCTATTGTTTGCCAATCACAAAATGTTTCCATTTACATTCATCTTAGGATTAATAGAAAAATATTGAATTGATGTCTAAAATTCACCCAATTCCATATTCGTACACCTACCAAAATTCATACGCACAACGTTCAAAACTAGATTTAGAAGCTCTATTTGATTACTGAAATGCTTTATTATGATGTTCTGATGTAGTGAATGTATGGACAATTTATTAGTGGACATATATGAAATTTAGGTAAAGTTATGAAAAATGCCAGTTTTCGAATGATTTTTGCTATTAAATCCTACAATTCGAACAGTAACGTTTATTTTTGTCATTGGATCCAATCTATAGATTATACTCGTATGCTCTGATAGAAATTTAGTTGAAATATATATAGTTTACAGAAATCATAAACAGTTTTTATCCCTTTTGAGTTCAGAAAATTGTTGTGCCATAAGTTCAAAACTCTTCTAAAATTATATTTTTAATCAATGTAAACCAAATTTTCATTCTAAACAACAGGTAAATGTTAATTTTGAATTTGCCTGTAAAAATAATTTCAACTACGAACTTCGTTTTACAATAAAGTACCCTAAATTACGCTGTACATACCTCCACATAATTGATGTCATCGTAATATTCAATTATCTTTGAAATAATATTCAAATTACATTCAAAAAAGCACCCTATTTTGCAATTTATTGATTTTATAAGAAAGATACAAAATAACTTGAATGAGCAGAGAGCATTGATATACTATTTAATAGAATATATCCTGTTGTTTTCATCATTTTAAAAAACGTTTGTGTTGCGGTTATGGCAATAATATTTATTCTTTAAATCTCTATAATCATGTTTGGTAGTAAAATGTAAATTAAAAATGATAATTACGCAATGTTTTGATAGAAACATTAACTATGGATTATGTTTATACATTTAGGAGCCAAACATAAAGAAATTGACTAAAATTTTTGGTTTTGGATTTGTTATAAATGTTATACTACCTAAGATTCAGAAGTATAAGTTGTCGATATCCACTCCTAGCTACTCTAAAACTGATTATACTTTTTTGAAACTTGTTCAATATTCGCAGTTATCATTATTAAGGAAGTGATGTTGAAAAAAATGCAATTTATTGTTCGACTTACCGAATATTTTAGCAAAAAACATGGGAAAACTGGTATTTTTCTAAAATTTACTTAAGTTTAAAATATGTCCGCTTTTAAATTTTCCAAATGTATTCTACTGCATCTGAACAACACAACGAAGAGCTTAAGTAATCATCTAGTCCATTAAAAATTAGTTTTGAATGCTGTATATTTCTGTTTTGCTAGGTATACGAATATGGAATTGGGTCAATTATAGACACAATCTCAATACTTTTCCATTATTCCAAAGATTTATGCAAATGAATATAGTTTGTTATTGCCAAACAATAGATGACACCTATAACCTTCATTATTGATAAAGTATATCGAAGTCCATGCACCATTTAATAGATTTTTACCAACTTGATATGAAAACAGTGCCCCGTACGAAAATGAGATTGAGCCACTGTAAATATAAATTTGCGGGCTTTTCATGATTCTTATTCCGGACGCTTCCTCACTTTCACCTCATATTCCGGACACTTTGATTCGAATAGACTAAATAGACGTCTAAGGCTGTTGGACATTATAAGTTTACATAGGTTTTTATGGGGCCCAGATAGCCGTAGCGGTAAACGCGCAGCTATTCAGCATGACCATGCTGAGGTTCGTGGGTTCGAATCCCGCTGGTCGAAGATCTTTTCGTAAAGAAAATTTTCTCGATTCCCAGGGCATAGAGTATCTTCGTACCTGCCACACGATATACACATGCAAAAATGGTCAATCGGCAAAGAAAGCTCTCAGTTAATAACTGTGGAAGTGCTCATAAGAACACTAATCTGAGAAGCAGGCTTTGTCCCAGTTGGGACGTAACGCCAGAAAGAAGAAGAAGAATGTTTTTATGGACAAAGTTTATTAAAACGAGCCTCGAAAATGAGAACTTGAACGGCAAAAATTGAAACATTTCGTGTGAAATGTTTTCCATACAAAATAGTGTCCGGAATATAAAGCTTTCCGTAATATGATTCAAAACGGTATACAAATTGAAATATTGTTGGTAAGTAGCTTTACAAAACTCATCAAATTTTTCTGAGTTTATTCGCTCTTGACTGTTGATTGACCATTATGCAACCTTTCAATGAATTTTCAATATGTTAAGCTTGGGCGATGTATTTTAATGGAAATTGTTCTAAGCGTTACGTTTCTTGGCTGTGTTTGTAAAGCTATATATACAAAAAAAAATAATTTGATGTTTTTGATGTCGATGTCTTTGAAAGGCGCGAAAAAATCTTCGAACTTTGCTTTATTTGAAAGATCACTTTATCCCTTCATTCAGGGTGACATTATTGAGCCTTTTTTTTAAACCGAGTCCAGAGGTGCGGTTGAAGAAAACTAGTCTTCTCTTCATTCGCTAGCGTTCCGATGCAAAGACAGACTTGACGTCTTGTCTGCAATCGCATTAGAACGTCGATAGAATGGAAGAGACGACTAGTTTTTTTTTTCAACCGCTAGACTGGAGCACATTGATACAGAGCATGGGCATACGGTGAAATTCACGGATTACGGTAAAATCATTTCTAATTTCTGTTCCAATACCCGAGCAGAAGAAAATTACTACTGAATACCAAATTGAGGTATTCCATACCAGATAATTTCCAATACTTACAACCTGAATGAGGTATGCATGAGCCCTGCATAAGAGGTAAAATACCTCAAATAATACCTTCTGCATATTCTACAAATACCAAGCTGATAATTGGATCAGGTATTTTTATACCTAAATAATACTTGATGGATTTTCATATAAAAGTGAAATTTTCCAATACTAGTTCAATACATCCAGCAGTCCTCAATAGCTGTCGAATACCAAAATGAAGTATTTTTAATTGTTTTAAACATTTTTTTCAAATACCATTATAATACCAAAATGAGGTATTGATAACAGAACAATACCTAATTGTGGTATGATACCAAAATATGGTATGCATAAGTTATTGGCGAGTTATTCTTTCCTCCTCGGGTAGTAGCACTAGTTCCACGATGTAAGAAAAAATACAAATCAAAACTGTATTTTTACAAAACTTTTATATTTTTTCTTTAAAGTGTGGATCAAAGCTTTCGATTGTCGTTAAAAAGTTCTTAATTCGTCAATTATTTTGTTTAGGGTAGAAGCACCGGTTTTGGCCATACGCCAATTGTAGCCATAGTTGATTATACACCGTTTTAGATAGCCAAACAGTATGAAACCTTTCGGATTAAGTAGATCACATTCCCATGTTAGAGTTACATTCATTTACACGTCCAAATTGATTCAAATTATAATAAAAACAATTCATTTTCCTTATAATTTTAACTCCCATACACTTGATTTGGCCAGGGCACTTTTAATTTGGCCACTCTCATGAGAAATCAATGCGATTGGCCAATTTAGGAACCGAAGCTAAATCTCTGGCGAAAACTGGTTCTGGTGGCCTATATTAACCAATGAGATTTTCAAAGCGAAAAATGGGTTTGGCTCAGTCTCTATATTTTACATACATAATATGGATTCGAAGCTTGCATTTGACATAATTGTAGTATAAATGCGAATTCCCATATAATTTTTATTGACATTTACTTTTAGGCTGGCCAAAACCGGTGCTTTTACCCTAATGAAAAATAGTTTCTCTTAGTAGTGCTACTATAGGAACAATATTTTCATTTTGAACAAATTCGTACTTTGAATGAATGGTACTTAGATAAATAGCTCCTGACCTTCATGTCAAAAAATATTTTGCAACAGTTTACAGCAAAACGGCCGTAAAAAGCCCCTTATGCGACTATAAGGGACTGTCTACCAAGGGAACACTGACCCTAATAGATAAAAGCTGTTCACTTAATTTTACACATCATTGAAAATTTAGCCTTGAAAAAAAATTAAGATTATATAGTGAGGTGTGGCAAAGTGAGTAAATGGTGAAGTGGAAGAAAAAAGTTAAGAAAATCTTAATACTTCGCACTTTGTAGTAGACCTTTTCCGTAAAAAAATATTATTTGCTCATAAGCTTTCGATTAATTTACTGGACAAACTTTCCCAAGGAACCCATATGTTTTGTAGCCTCTAACTATAGAAAAAACAACGAAAAACTGGCGGCACAGTAGTTCACCCCACGGTCCCCTACAATTTATATCTCTCCTACGTTTTTGGGAACCCCTTTTTCCCCATATGAATTTATCTCCACGTTGTGATGAATTTTGATCAGTTGTTGTTCCTCCGCGGTCTCCCCTTTGTTGCTCATAGGATTCGAAAGTGTTTGTTTTGTTTTGGCATGGTGCATGGTGACGAAAAATTTGCTGTCTCTGTTGCTCTCTCATCATGGCTAATTGACTGTCCTGCTCTTTGACATTTCCAGCAGGAATTGTTTACATTTTTGTATGGAGTTGACATTTACAGCAGGTTTTATTCGCAGTTTCGAGGTTATGTCAAACGTGAAACGATCTATTTCCTCCTGTTTTTTGCAAGACTCCCCAAAACATTTGCCATAATCGAAGTTCAATTAATTTGAAGGGGGAAGAGAACCATCCACAACCATCATAAAGATCCTCCATATCCTTCGCATGAAGCTACTGGTACTCCGGTTGAATAGTTCTCATAAAGGGTCCTGCTCTCTCTTGGTTTTGTAAGTAATCAGATGAAAACTGACGACGGAAATTCCACTGCGTGGGAACAAACCATTTTCTATTTGCTCTCTACTGCAAATCCGGAAGAGTTCCTGTTCCGATTCTCGAGGAATATGCTGCAGCGCAGTAAAATCTTCGTGGCTATTTTCCGCCGATCGCAAAACCGAAAGAGAACAGGACCAACTGGACCCTTGTCGAGGAATATCGCGGGGCACCACAGCAACTTCAGCCAAGGAAATGAAGGCGATGTATAGGATTCCGTACTGGGATGTTCTTATTCCGGTAGCGGTCCGTATTCCGTTTTGGGATGTCTTATGATTCCGGCACAGATTCCGGTAACGGTTTGAGGTTATAAAAAGAAAATTGCTGCTCATTTTTTCAATAGGCCTATTCACATGACGTTTCAAATCAGCTGATCGAGAAGCACTTTGACAGTTCTTCTATGAAAATGACAGGCCCGTGTTAGCACAGGTCCTCCACCGATGTAAACAAATCAGGGTTGTTAACGTTAATCAACGATTAACGCCGTTAACGTTGGTTTTGTCGCGGATCAACGTTAACGCCGTTTCGTTGATTTTTGTGGCTGTTAGCGTCAACGTCAACGATATGCGTTGAATCAACGTCAACGGACATCGCTAACCAAATCGTTGATCACACAGTTCACGTAGCTACATGATTTTTTTTTCTTTACATCGATAAACAGATCGTTTCCATGCTGATTCCGTTTCCAAGGAGAGCTGAAAGGGAAAAATATTTGACCAGCTCTAAAGCAATGTTTGTTCAGTCATCATTCTGATTCCACCAGTCGTCTTGTTTGGGCATAAGTACCTTCATTTCAATTTATTTTATCGGAGACCATCAAATAGTCTGTGCCTTACAAAAATTGTAACTGAAGAAGCTAGTCGCCAATTACCAGCAATCCATGAAAATCCCTGCTAAGGATTGCAAACGGAAGCCTCCACCCAGCACGCCAACCACCACTTCTGGATTGCAGTTGTTCCAAGCGCCTTCGCCGATCCGTTGGATTCCATGCGAAACAGTTACCATATTTCAACCAATGGTTTTTCTGTTCTGGAGATCACGGTGATCGTGAAGCAGGTTTTCCAGTCTCAAATCTTTTAAAACTGCGACGAAGAACGTCTTCACAGGTCTTCACTGATGCAAGGTTGGCAAGGATCTTTATACGAGGCACTTCTTCGAGTCCTGATGGTATTCATCCTGGAGGTGCTTTTCAATGAAATGCCGATAGATAAACCTTAATCAAAAGTGTTCTTTTCTGAAAATAAACATTATACCTTATTTTGTAATTTTTGATTTCTTCCCTGTTTTTTTTCTCTTTTTCTCTTGGGTCGTAAACTTCCCTTGGACGAAATCGCGTTTAATCTTTTACCATCCGTGTCAACTTGCTCCGGTGGTAATGATAATTTTAAGACCAAGGACTTTCCAAATCCTTCCCCAAACGTGGAACTTTATATTCTATCAATATTGAGTACCGCACATTTCCAGTCATTAACGCAAGAAACAACGCAAGTCGTTGACGTTAAATCAACGGAAATCGCTAACGTTAACGTTAATCAACGGCTCGAAAAATATAACGGAAAATTCGCTAATCGTTACAATAAACGTTAACGATTTAACGAAACGGCGTTAATCGTTGATTAACGTTAACAACCCTGAAACAAATGCATAGACGGATCTGTCACATGAAAAGGCCTATGTCGAGTAAGTTTTGTTGTGTGCTGGAATTTGACATTTCATCATGTCTACAAACATTCAACGCAGGGGTGTTATAGAACATTATGGAAAAATCTCCACTCCGTATGCCCATAGGGTTAAAACATCTGTGCCGCACGATGATTTTAAGCTCAAAATGTGATGAATTTCCAAGTTTTTAAAAAATTGTAAGAAATTCAGGACTGCATATAAATAAAATCTAAAAGCGTCAATAATCATTAAAAACAATCGTCTATAGAAGAAAAATATAAAAACTGGGGGTAAGGTTTGACGGAAATGGTCTATTGTTCAACATTAGGAAAAGATGGGTTAAGTATGTGTTCAACGTTTGGATATAGAACTATCTTTTTAAATATATATTTTTTAATTTCAAAATCGACATTACAGTGCCAAAAATGTAACAGGAATAATGTTGAACAATCGCCTACGGTGTTGAATGCTTTTTTTTAGCAACCTTTTCATCAGAATTTCCATTAAAATCAAATATAATAAAAACGTCTATCTTAATCGTTTAATATTTGGCGATTTACCCTAGTCCTTATGGATTTAGAGATAAACTAATTTAAAATTTTGGTCTACTCGAATTGTAAATAGTGTGTTCATTATTATGCGACTTCTATGTACATTTGATAATTTTACCGCATTATAAAGGGCCATACTGTAAAAAGTCTTTCGAGTATTATTGTCAAGAAGATTTTTGAGGAATACATTATAGTTTATTGTCGATAGATATATTTGTTGTAAATTTTTAGATTATAAATCACAACTGTTGTATAAACTACAATAGCGCAAGAGCCCGAAAGTTGAGGATGTTAGTGATCCGTATTAAGGCGCCATCCACAAATTACATAATGCTCTAGGTAGCCTTAAGCGTTACGGCTCATACAAAACAAATCAAATTCTCATACAAAAAGCGTAACGGAGGGAGTCCCAAAATTTCCAATTTTAGCGTTACGTAATAAATGAACGCTGTCTAATGTCTATTGGTGTAAGTACAGCTGTCCTGGAAATAAAGGAGTAGCAACTACAGCGGCGGTCAATCATGCTCATGCTCTTTAACCCTCTAATACCCAACCCCGCCTTTAGACGGGATACACTTTGGAATTTTGTGTATTTTTTCGTAGCTCGGAAATCAAAATGACTATATTTTTGGCTTGACTCATAACACGCATATAAGAAAACAATTTTATGACTTTTGAAACTTTTTTGTATTTTTAGAAATTGTTTGAAAAATTGCATTCTTATGTAACCTACAAATGCCTGGGCTTCATTTAACGTGTAATATAAAAAATCGTACCTTTTATATTTTTCTACGATTAACCTATCACAAACGAAGAGCCTGGTGGTATTAAAATCATTTCAAACCTGTTTTTCCGTTAGTTACACGGAAAATAAAATACGCTCCGAAAAAAAATTAAAAATTTAATATTTTTAAAAATACCGTAACAATTTAAATTTTTATTATTGTCAAAAATCCACAACTAGAAAAGGCTTCAAGAAAAATGAAAAAAGCTAGGGATGTTCAAAAATAAAAATTATAAAAATCAAAAACCAAAATTTAAAAATTTGCGAATAAAAATAAATAAATGCCCAAAACGTGTTTAGAACGATTTTAGATAACGAAAAATAATACTTAAATCGAAAATAAAAATTTGGGTATTAGAGGGTTAATTTGATGATATTATGTATGGCGCGAAAAATTCTCGCGCCGACGGTCTTAAAAACGCTTGTGGATCGTCGCAGTTACTTCAAATCGTTTTGTCGTCTTCTGTGCGATTACGGCTTGGACACTCAATCAATAATCACGCAGAAAACACAAAAAGGATTGGAAGTAGCTGTGACGAGAAGACACCAAAGTTCTAGGACTTTTAATAACAAAGTTATGGTAAAAAATGTGAAATTTACTAAAATTTGAAGTATTTTGTACTATTGACGTCAAATAGTAAAATGTTCAATTTTACACAATATGTGTCACTCAGTTTCAATATCATGCATATGTTGTATGAATAAAATCTTGTTATTATTTGAAAATTTTAATTTTTGAACAAGTGACCACTTCCTTCAGACGGGAAATAAATCCGTTGGTTCCGAGATGGACTAGCACAGGGCTAAACATCTTGGTAATAAATATAGAAAACAATGTGTTCCGAAATATTCTATATATCATCTACCAAATGTATGACGAATATTTATTTTGATATATTTAAGATATCTGAATTCAAATAATCACTTTTTTCATATAAATAAAATTTACTTGTGTAACCTTGGCTCACTAAAATACATAAATGAGTGAAAAATTTGTGAGCGAGGTATTTACATAAAAAGTGTTAAAATTTAACACATATAATGTTTATAAAATTTAGCACGCCGTGTCTCGATCCTATTGTTCTGGGGGAGTTGCAAGTGACAAAAAATCAACTTTGAGGCTGGTATGGGGCTTTATTCAAAACCGTTTAAAATGTCACTTACAACCCTTTGCGTTTGGGCCCCTCAAATATTCCTCAATTAGAGACGAGATTAGTGTTCTAATGGCTGTTCAATCCCAGCCTTGTCATATAACGCCAATAACTTTCCCACTAACAATATCTAACTTCCCTTGATGTCTATGAGAAGATGTAGAGCTCTCTGCAACTCTGTTTAGTAGGCATTAGTATAGATTAGTTGTTCATTTCTTCTCATTCCCAAGCTTTCGGTCAGACGGAAAGGAGGCAACTCTTATACGACAGTCTAGGACTGTACCACCTCCGAATTGCAATGACTGATATGTAAACATTAATCAATCAGAACCTGTTGAACAATTTTGCAAAATAGATGTAATATGGAAAATAGAATAGAAAAAAATAATTCAAATTCTCCTCATTTGTATCCAAAAATCGAAAAATTCAAACCCCATTCAAAGTAATCTACCCATCTCCACGCATTACCATACAAACGTTATGCATCGCAAAAATTAGTGCCACTTGCCAACAATTCAAACCTGACCGGACTGGATTGAGGTTCTGCTCATTCTGTCTTGGCTCATTTTCATACAGGAAAGCGTAGAATTCCTACGTTACCCTAATCAAGCATCGTTCGTCACACTGACCAAATCATGCCGCTTTGGGTAAGGGAAGGTTCAAGAATGACGTCCAATATTTGTTTTGGGATTTCTGGATCCCCCATTCCAACTCTGTCACACCTTATCCATTACAAAATATATGCACTGCCACACTTTAGTAAACCTGCTCCCCCACATGATGGACATCATTTTTAAACGATCCCCAAGTCTATGCGAAGGTGGAAGCCCCCGGCAGATAGTGCCAGACAAAAGTTGCTTTTGTTCGTTTCTGCCGTCATAGCACCATTTCTATGCATCTATTCTGCGCACGTTTTCATAACCGCTGCTGAACGCATGGTACTTTGTATACTGAGAGTGGCTTGTTTTGGTGCGCTCTCGGAGCTGAGATAATGTGACGAGAAAATCTAGGCCTGAAATTAGCCCTTTAATACTCTGATAAAAACAAGAGCACGTGTCCAAGATACGGATTTCTTCGAATCAGGTGACGGAGGTGACCTTAATTCCTCCACTAAAATAATTAAACAAACGATCCCGTTTGAAACTCGTTTGAGACTCACCATCTCGGCGCGGATGACGATGCAGTGGATCGTGAATCTCCTTAAAGATAATTTCCTGCCATATTTCATTGTGCCAATTGCCGCTATCATCTTCGCCACTATTCGACGAGGAGCTCACGTCTGCTTGGCCGGTAGCGGAGGAGGTGCTGTTTTCTTTGGTATTATTCACTTCTGGCGTTAGTTCGTTGAAATGCTTTATCTGATCAGAACTGCTAATAATGTCCTGTTCGGCCTCCCGAGGGTGATGGTGGTAATGATGTGATTCTGCGCGTCTGTTTCTCTCGGGATACTCCGTACTTGGTGGTAATACATCATCTTGATGGGAAGATCGTGCGTGATCTTCGCTGATGCTGTTGATTGAAACGGTGACCTTCTCTTGTTGCTGAAGATCATTTTCACTGTAGTCTGCCGTGAAGGAATTCACAATATCCGATGTTTTGAATCCATCTGGACGATGTTCGTCCAATGTGTGCGAGGGCGTGAAATCCAGTCCCCCCAAGCCGAGACTGTGCATTAGATGTTCCAGACCCTGTAAGGAGAGAAAATAGAGAGTGTGAATTGAAACGGCGTGATTACGGACAATCCGTTTGCGTCATTGATTAAATGAATGAGTGACACTCAAATAAAGCGAGTGGTGCGTAACGTTTTGTGATACGAGTCGAATACGTGTAGCGTGGGTAGGTACTCTGCGTTGCAAACAAGACCGAGTAGATTCTATTCCATTGTTTGACGGAGCACGGTAATCAACTGCGTTTGCTCGAGATTATCACGATTACGAAATAGCGCAGGATCTAGTATCAGTCAACGAACTTCCAGTCTAGGAAGAAAAATAGAGCGACACGAAGGTGTCGTAAACGGTTTAGCTGAATCATTCTCATGAGATACAGCTCTACTTCCGCGTTGAAATGAAAGCTTCTTGTTTTTTGCGTATCTGTCGTAAGGCAACCTTATCTGGAATACATTCAATACGAAAAAGGACACTATAATGTATGAGTTCCATATTTTATTTTATTTTAAATCCTGGTTGGATCCGCCAATGCGCCCATTTTTTAGGTCTTAATGTGCTGTGCCCTATCATTCCACCCAACGGTTATTGAGAGGCAACAAAGTTTTGATTTCGATATAGGTCTCGTTTTGTTTTTGTTTTCTGGAATTTTTTTTTTCATTGTTATACATCTCTTTAAAAAAGTACTTCCATCAGTTGATCCACTACTGGAATATGACGGAAACTACTGGTGCAGGAAAGTTAAATTGTTTGCAAATACCTAATTATTTATATGAATTTTTAATAAGCTACAAACTACTAAACTAGAGGCGATCTTTTATTTTTATTTTTTTAGTTTACGTCTAAACAGATAACACTGAAACAACAATTTCACACGCGTATGCTGCCAAGCAACTGGTACACGAGGTAAATAAATGAATGAATGAAAACGGAAACCTCTAACAGTATGCAAAAAATGTAATAAAATGATACAGATAGTACTTCTTCGTATCAGACATATTCGTTTTGGTAGTTTTCATCCTTTTGAGGACTTGCAATTGCCACATTTTGATCCTCGTTTTATGATGATGAAATTCCTCATTTTGCGTCTCGAACCTGCGACACCCGTATTGTTGAGTTGTTGAAGTCCTGCACCTTTGCTCCTACGGCCACATAAGATGAATAGTATTGGAAAGAAAAGTGACCAATTTAAACCATCACTTTTGCCCGTCATAAAACCTGCAATTGTAGTAGTGACAAGATTTATGTTTGACTCCCTCTTACCACTATATGCAAACACAAAGCACGTGGTATATCTGCCAAAACACTGGATGGCATTTAAACATGCCCTGTATTCGAATATAAAGCCAATATAGTGCTTATTTAATGCCTGTATGCATCAGGCTTAGAAGCATTAATGATGCTGTAATAGGGTTTCTATGCAGCGGAAGTGCTGTTATAAGGTGTGTAAGCATTTGTGGTGCTATTATAATGCATGTACGCATGTATGATGCTGATTAAGGGCTTATTATTAGTGCTTATGGTTACTTGGGAGGTCTGACTCCTTTTCAAATGTTCAGACGACAATGTCCATATCATCCGCGAAGCAAATAAATTGACTGGATCTCTTAAAAATCGTACCATGGTTGTTAAGCCCGGCTTTCCGCATATGATGTTATATTAAACAACAGGCACGGAAATCCGTCACCTTGTCGTAGTACCCGGCGGGTTCCAAACGAACTGGAATATGCGCCTGAAACCTTCACACAATTTGCACACCTTTCATCGTTGCTCTTATCGGTCTCGTGAGCTTCCCGGAAGAGCTGTTCGCGTCCATGAATTTCCACAGCTCAACGCGGTCGATATTATCGCATGTCTCTGAAATGGTGATGCAATGGGACCTGGTACTTACGACATTTTTGGAGGATTTGCCGTACATTAAAGGCGTACATTGTAGGCGGCATTTGGAATGGTGAGCGATCACCATATTCCATATTATTATTGTTACCACCATATTATTGTGAAAGTATTCACAATCTAACTTGTCGCCCTTCTTGTAGATGCGGCATATTATCTCTTCCTTCCACTCCTCCGGTAGCTGTTCTATTTCTCAGATTGTGCCTATCAGCCGGTGCAGACAAATGGCTAGCCTCTCCGGGCCCATCTTTATGAGTTCATCTTCGATACCATCCTTTTTTGTTCTTGAGCTGATGCATGGCATCCTTAAACTCCCTCAAATTGGGGGCTGGTTGGTTTCCGTCGCCCGCATTACTGACGAAGACACTTCCTCCATTGTCCCGACCTTCATTGCCTGTGCTCTCAGCGCCATTCAGGTGTTCGTCAAAGTGCTGATTCCACCTTTCGATCACCTCACGCTCCCATCGTTATCCCTGCACATCTCGGCTCACAGCTCGTGTCGTTGCGGGATGCGTTAAGCTTCTGATAGAACTTATGTGTTTCTTGAGACCGGCACAGCTGTTCCATCTCCTCACAATCCGTCTCCTCCAGGCGGTTTTTTTTTCTCCTGAAAAAGGCGAGTCTGCTGCTGCCGTTTCCGTCTATAATGTTCCACGTTCTGCCGGGTCCCTTGCTGCAGCATGACTGCCCGCGCTGCATTCTTCTGATCCAGAATCTGCCTACATTCCTCGTCGACTCCGTCCCACGTACTTGACGTTGCTCTCAGCTGCATTGTTAATGGCTGCTTTCACAGTTCTACAGCAAGATGGGCTTCACCCAGCTCACTCTCATCCGGTAATACAGCCTCGAGATGCTGCGCGTATGCAGCTGCGGCATCCGATTGCTTAAGCCGCTCTAGGTCATACCGGGGCGGCCGTCGGTACCGTACGTTGTTAACGACGGAGAGTTTTGGGCGCAGTTTGATCATCACCAGATAGTGGTCAGAGTCGATGTTAGCGCCACGATAGGTCCTGACGTTGATAATGTCGGAGAAGTGCCGTCCATCGATTAGAACGTTGTCGATTTGTGATTCTGTCTGCTGTGGTGATCTCCAGGTGTATCGGTATGGAAGGCTGTACTGGAAGTTGGTGCTACGAATGGCTATATTCTTGGAGGCGGCGAAATCAAATAGTCGTGAGCCGTTTTCGTTCGTCAGCTCTAAACTTTCCAATAGTTGGTCTTAACTCCTCCTCCTGGCCAACCTGAGCGTTTTGATCTCCTATGATGATTTTGAGATCGTGGTTTGGGCAGCTGTCGTACGCGCATTCGAGCTGCGCGTAAAAGTGTATTTATCATCATCAGCGCTTCCGGAGCGAGGGCTGTTTACGTTTATTATGCTGAATTTGAAGAACCGCCCTTCGATCCTCAACTTGCACATTCTTTCATTGATCGGCCACCACCCGATCACGCGATTCTGCATATATGTTGCCAGCTTGTGTGTGTTGCCGCAGCTCTGATAGATGGTATGGTTACCTCTGAACATTCGCACCATTGATCCCTTCCATCACACTTCCTAAAACGCTACGATGCCGAATCCGCGGTCCTTCAGCACATCGGCGAGTACGCATGTGATCCCGATAAAGTTGAGATTTTTACAGTTCCACGCCACGTACCGAGCTTCCAATCGCTAGTCCTTTTACGTCGTTGTGGTCTTCGCTTATTGTCCCGGTTCGTATTCTCTCGTTGATTACTCGTTGCTTGATTTATTACGGCTGGCTTGCAGGGCCTGACACCAACCCCCTAGATTTCCGGAGGACCATTCCCCATAAATGTTCGGAGGGCCATAGTGGACAGTTCAGCTTAGAGTTCTTCTCTGGCGCTTGGACGATGATCAACCACCCCTGACATTGGGAACAGATGCTTTTGTGAGCTGCTCTTAACATGGAGTACAGACGCTCCAGGTTTGCAGAAGCGAAAGCAAAAAAAAAAATTCATAAGCATAACAGACCGAAATGAACATCGGTATGTCGACTTCAAAGTATCCGGCGACGGAGGCGTACATCTCTAATCACACGTAGCTTCGAAATAAGTCCTTACCCTGAATAGCATCCGAAAACAAGCAAACTTCATATGGTACTGTGGATTTTCACATCAAAACATCATAAACCAATTTAATTGCTTGAAGGTCGTCTGAAATGTTGGTCACGTGAAGCTGTGCTAGCCCAATCACTTGCAACCAGTCGCAGCTACCTGCGTTTGTACCATCGATATACATTGTGATGCCCGAAATAAAACACGAAAACAGATGCTGCAAAAATTGGGTCACTCAACGGTACCGGGGGGTTCAATCGAGGGTTTTAAAAGTTGATCTCAATTTTACAAGATTTGCAATCAACTGTCAGGTTTCAAAATCATAAGTAAATGTCGACCCAGCACTAAAGTAAATCAATGGGTTCAATGCGCTTTCCCCCGTAGTCCAAACCAGTTTCACTTTCAATTGAATGGCACCCAGCGGAATGGTTAGCCGTTTGAAAGGTGGTGCGCTGATAGAGTTTAACCCTTTGTCTGTGTTTTGGGATCTATATACCCCAGATTATTTTGAAGAGTTGAAACTTTTTTTTATAAGTGAACAGATTTGTCAAAGATTGCGTTTTCTCGAGATTTCTGATTTGCATAACGCATTTTTTTGATTAAATATCTTAAAAATTAGAGTTTGTATCCTTTGGCAGATACGCGAATTTCTCAACTGTAAGACCGTCTTCAGTGTCGTGTACTAGACTCGACTTGAACAAAGCTTGTTTTAGAAAAGAAATTTAGAGATATTTTTAGAAAAATCCTAATTAAATTTGATTGGGGACGGTGTCTTGCAAAGAGAAGCTTTTATGTGAAAAGGCTAAAAAATAACAAAAATTGGAGACTTTAGATTCTAATAACTCAGTAACAATAACAGTAACAATAAAATACAATATAAAATCATATATCTTTTTCTTCTTGGCATTACATCCTCACTGGGACAGAACCTGCTTATCAGCTTAGTGTTCTGACAAAACTTCTACAGTAAGCTGAGAACTTTCTATGCCAAAGTTGCAATTTTCGTATTCGTACATCATGTGGCAATCACGATGAAACTTTATGCCCAGGTAACACAAGCGAATTTCAATTACGAAAAGTTCTTGGAAGTTGAGTTAAGGTCAGATTTATACCAATTTGATAGGTAAATGTTGTCGGAAAAGAAAAGTGGTATAATCACCTTCAGTGAAGTCTTCATAACTTTATTATTTTCCAACCAATTTTGAAGCTCTTAGCATCATTCTTTTTAAAATAAAATTTATGAAAAGTTTGTATAATTAGTCTAAAATCAAAACTTGTCTTAGTTAAAAGTAGTTTTCTCCAAACTTGTCCTCTTTTAACTAAAAAATATATTTTTGTTTGACCATAACTTTATGAAAACTTACCCGACTTTAAATCTTTTTACATGCTTTTGAATCAAATTTAGTAGGTTTTAAATTGTGGGTACAACAAATTGATTTAAAAATTGATTTGACATATTTATTTAGCCTACACTTCCCGGTAACATGAATTTTCAACGTAAAATTAAATATTTATCAATTTTTTCAGTTAAACGTTAATATTTAAGCTGAACCTGGTTATTCTCATTTGTTAAACCTTCAGAAAGGTCTTAGAAGCAATTTTTCATAATTTTTATAACAAAAATATCTGAAATTTTTAAAAATATTTGAATTTTTTAACATAAAGTTATAGATACCATAAACTTTAGTTGAACAGTTAAAATGAAATTTAAATCAAAAACTAATGAAAAAATTTGTTTTTTTTTTTTCATTTAAAAACGCGTTTCTATGTAGTATTTGTTAAATAACTTAGTCAAAACTTGGTTTAATTAAATGCATTGTATACACAATATGAAAACAACTAAATTAGCTCCAAGAACATGTAAAAAGATCTGGAATCGAATGAGTATTCATGAAGTTATGGCCAAACAAAAATGATTTTTTTAGTTAAAAGGGGAAAAATATGGACTTATTTTAATTTTGGACAAATTCGATGTTCTACAAACTTTTTATAAATATAATTTAAGAGAGAATGATGCTAAAAGCTTCAAAATTGGTTGAAAAATGACAAAGACTTCACTGACGGTCATATTTCATAACATCAGGCCACCTCTAAACCTTAACATTTTTAGCTCAAAATTTAAAGTTCCCATTGTTCTGTGATTTGAATTCAAAAGAGCACACGAATTTGTTGTTTTGCTACATTTCGAAAAAGAAGCCGCACCCTACTTCTCACTTAACTTGATCGACAGATGCAGCAAGTTTAAAATTTGCTCAATAGCGCTTCCTAGCGTTCTGTATTTGTGTCACGTTTACCGTTTTGTATTTACGTTTACCTTCAACATCCCGTAACACCTACACGGGTAGAAATCAGAATCCAAAAAAAAGATTATGACTCATGATATCATGATTCCAGCGTGTTTTCGTCTTATGAAAATACACCATGATTTGGACTCATGATATCATGAGTCAGATTGCCGTAACGCAACACACGCGTTAGGTTTTTGTAGCTGATTGCTCGGAATCATGATTCAAATTCCAAAAATGTTGAGTCGCGCATCCGTTTATGATCGACAAAATAAAAAAAAGTTAAAAATAGCATACATTGAGATTCGAGCCAAGAACCTTCCGATTGTGAGCCACGTATTCTACCACTCAACCGCTTCGTCATCTTGAATTAAGAGTGATCGATACGAATGAGATGAAGCAAAGTGCGCCGCTTAGTGTTTAAACACTGGATGTTACGCTTATGAGGAATCATGATTATGACTCCAGGAACCATGATTTGTGATCCTGATACTATGACCTAACCAATTTATGAATTTCATAATTTGTAAATCATGGTGTGCGGATCAGATTTTTATCCGTGTATGACAGGTCGTAGAGTTCTCTTCATCTTTCTTGAGTAGGTGTTCAATCAATCATTCTTCCCCATTCCCCAACATTCGCAAGGACGTGGCCAGGACAGCTCTCGATTGTTGGAGGATGCGTCAATCTTGTCTAAGAGTTAGAAGTTAGTCCCAAATGTCTGACTTTGGTAACAGCCGGGAAGGAGGCAACCCTCATACAATGGGTCTAGGACTGTACAACCTATTTTCCTTGATTTAAGTTAAAAACATATTTTTACGGTTTTTGAGATTATGTCACATATTTTTGCTTAAACTCAAACTTTGGGTATATTTTCCGTGTCCCTTCCGAGATGTCAGGGAGGAAGAACCCCAGCGTTACAACTAAATCCCTTGTGGCATTTTTGTCCACAAAGTGAACGTCAAACATTACCAAAAGTGTCTATGTTCATATTCGGAACAGTTTCTAAAATTAAAGTTAAAATATGTTATAGCAGTTATTTGAGCTGAAAAAATTCTAAAGTATGTAGTTGCAAAAACATGATCATTCGTGTTATTGAATAAAATCAAAAATTCATTAAAAAAAATTAGGACCCAATTATCAGAGCACAATAATAGTTCATTTCATTAAAGTGAAGATGCATCGAAGTCAATCCACAAATTTTCAAGACTTCAAATCTAAAGAACCAGACAACGGTTTGAGCTGAAAACTTAAATGATTGGTCACACGCTGGTGGTGAATAATCGATCAAGTTTTCAGCTAGAACAGTTGTTTAGTTATCTAGATTTGTGCTCTTGAAAATTTGAGGTTTGGCATCGATGCATCTTCACCTTAACTTAACGAACTTGCCGAAGACATCAAATTTCCAAATGATCAGAATATAGAACCATACTTATGTCTAGTTGTACAAAACCATAGGAGAAACCAAAAAGTTATATTTTTCTGAATTAGCAGCATCATGCGGTGAAATTTCTCAAACTCATCAACCATTTTCTCTTTTGCAAATATCTTCCAAAGAGAGTATAATTTTATATAAATTTTTCCTTATGTGCAATCGTTCAAAGTTTTAAATTTTATCTATTTTTGGACCTTTTACACAATAATTCCTCTCTGCGAAAAACCACCCGACTTCTAAAATGTCATATGTTTTAGTAAAAGAATCAAATTCTCATTAAAAACCAACAAATGAATCGAAAATCAATTTGAATTTCACGAAGTTAAAAAAAGGATTTAAATGTGGTGTCAATACAACCCCAAGGCACAGAAAACGCAACTTTTGTTTGGCACTGACAGAAGGTTAATGAATTAAGAGCGACCTGATAGGTTGTTAGGCAGATGAAGTATCCGTTTGAAAGCGATCCTCAGTAGTGTGAGTGGTTTGAAAATGGGTTTTTCCGTCTTCAAATGACTTCAACATAAACAAAACATATGAAAATGGTCCACATACTAACCTCGAACGATATTACTCCTTTGCTGCCATACTTGTTGAAGAGGTATCTCAGGAATTTGTTCTCGCCACCGGAGCCACCGAACGTCGCCTGATGGTTGTCGTTTCCGGTAACTGTAACCTCTAGGAACCCTAGCGCTAGCAAAACCACCAAAACACTTCGTTTCATTTTTGCACGGTGCTAATTGTGTTGATTATGACGATTCAGGTGGTTTTCGGTTGCGCCGACTGCCACTGCTCTAAGGTAAATGTTTTGAAATGCACGTTGAGCTGTTGGAGTGGTTTGTTTCCGAAATCGCACTATCTATATCGTTGACGATACTTTTCTGTTCCTCAGTCACATCTCTTACTCGTAAACTCAGAGAAACCTACGTCAGGTTTATCTGTTTGCATTATTTGTTAACACTTCACTGACTTTTAATTAAACAAGTGTTGTAAAGTGTGGCTGGTGATACGCTTTTCAGATTACAACTTCAGACACTTATCTATGCTCTGTTTGAATACGTCTTCCATAAATCACCTTGTATCTTTTTAATCCACCAACAATTCATTGAAACATACTCCGTGTTACCAAAGCATGTTGCAGAAAAACACAAATAGAACTATTTTTCCAACACTGAATGCCGCATTCGGACAATGCGTCCCACGTTTATGCGAATAAGCGTTGACCCAAAAATAACTACTCCACGCGACTTCGTACGAGACACTACTGAAACAGAAGCTCGCGTACGCACTGATCTGGATGCCGAATGGGAAGGTGTTCGTCCAAACACTGATTCACAAAAAGCAAAAAAATGCTATCCCCAACTGGTCAAACTGCTTGGAAAGTGCGAAAGAGTTGCTACCACTTCACCGATCGGATCGCGACTGACTGCAGCCGTGGACAAGTGTGGCGTTGATATCCAAAGGTTTGCATCAGTCATCTAGCCAGCACCGTTGTTGAATTGAGTAAACATTGAGCCAGATTTCCATTGTTACTGTTTGTGACCGGGCCTTATGGTACCTCTGCCTACCGGAATGGAACGCCCAGGCAGGCGACACTGGTCATTGTGGACGACAAACAGCCAGAGGCGGGAGATAATGAGAGGGCAATTCAAATTATATGATCGTCGTCATTCAACTAGCACCAGGGAGCAGCACAGCATCTCAGGTATAGTTGCACAGTGTCACACACACCCCCCACTCTTCAAATGGGCGTAGCCAGGATTTATCATCAGAGTAGGGGAGCGTTCTCAACAGTTTTTTCACGAATTTCACGCAAAACCGATCATTTAACACAGCCTCTCACGCATATCTGGAACGATATTATCAAACTTGAATGAACCTAAAATTTTCCTTCGCAGGATTTTAGTTAATGGTCTAACCTTTTTGAGAATCCTTGCCTCAAACTATTCTATCGGTGAAAAAAATCAAATATTCGAGTTTCATTATTTTATATGAAAACTTCCTAGGTCCAACCATCACACAGAGTATAAACATACCTTTCATGATTTGCTGATTTTGATACTGATCAATGATCAATAATCATGATCAGTGATCATGTCCCTGTTACATTTCAAATATCCCATGAAGCGATTCTCAATCCTATCAGCTCCACTTTCAATTATTTTCGAGCCGACTGGAATATATATGAAACATATATTGACTCTAATCTTGATGTTAACATGTCTTTCCAAACACAACTTGCTATTGACAATGCTCTTGAAACTTTAACAAATTCCATTGTTGAAGCCAGCAGCATTGCAATTCCAAAATGTGAAGTAAAATTTGAATCCGTGATTATAGACGATGATCATAAACTCTTGATCCTTCTTAAAAACGTGAGGAGAAGGCAATTTCAACGCACTCACGATCCTGCTATGAAAATTATATGGCAGGATTTGCAGAAAGAAATCAAGAAACGTTTTGCACAATTAAGAAACAAAAATTTGGAAAATAAGATTTCTCAATAGGACTCTGCCTCTAAGACCTTTTGGAAATTATCTACAATTTTGAAAAAAAAACCTCAGAAGCCAATACCGGCATTGAAAGAGGAAAGCAAATAATTACTAACTAATAGCAAAAAAGCTCAAAAACTTGCTATGCAGTTTGAAAGCGCGCACAATTTTAATTTAGGACTCGCTAGTCCAATAGAAAATCAAGTTACTAAGGACTTCGAAAATATTCTCAATCAAGAGAACGTTTTCGAAAATGCCTGGGAGACTGATTTGGAAGAAGTGAGACCTATTATTAAAAAAATCAAAAATATGAAAGCTCCTGGCGATGATGGAATTTTCTACATCCTCATCAAAAAACTTCCAGAAAGAAGCTTATAATTTTTAGTTGATATATTTAACAAATGTTTTCAATTAGCATAATTTCCTGACAATTGGAAAAATGCTAAGGTTGTTCCAATTTTAAAACCAGACAAAAATCCTGCAGAAGCTTCTAGCTATCGTCCAATCAGTTTGCTTTCCTCCATCAGTAAACTTTTTGAAAAGGTTATTTGAACAGAATGATGGCCCACATCAACGAAAATTCAATTTTTGCCAATGTCCGCCACGGACATTCGACCACTCATCAACTTTTACGTGTAACAAATTTGATCCGTTCCAACAAATCTGAAGGCTATTCTACTGGTCTTGCTCTTCTAGACATAGAAAAAGCATTCGACAGTGTTTGGCATGAAGGTTTGATCGTAAAATAAAAAAAAACTTTAATTTTCCAAAATACATTGTTAAAATAATTCAAAGTTATCTGTCAAATCGTACACTTCAGGGTAATTATCAGAACTCCAGATCTGAAAGACTTCCTGTAAGAGCAGGTGTTCCTCAAGGCAGCATTTTGGGACCAATATTATACAATATTTTCACATCTGACTTACCTGAGTTACCTCAGGGATGCAAAAATCTTTGTTTGCGGTTGACACAGGCTTCTCCGCCAAAGGACGAAGCTTCATCTATAGTATAGTGTCATCTGTAGGAGATTGAGAGATGGCTTCCAAAATTCAACTTATAATATTCCCACATAAACCAAAAGCTCTTTATTTGGAACCTTCAAGTAAACATATTGTTACGATGATAAGGGCTCCAATAAATTGGTCTGATGAAGTTAAGTATCTAGGGCTCATGCTAGATAATAATTTAACTTTCAAAAATCACATTGGGGGCATTCAAGTCAAATGTAACAAATTTGTAAACAAATATATAAAATCTTCAAACAAACTTCCAGCCATGTTGTAGAGGAGGCAACTTCCCATCTCCCCACGCTCCCTCTGACTACGCCCATGAATCTACACACAATGCACACCAGACCATCGCTGCCGGAGCCGGAACGGTTTGCGGTAGTGCTGAGCGATTTTTGATGCTGAGAAGTGTAAATATTTTCAAACGGATTGACTCTGTGCAATCCGGAACGTGAGAGGGAGAGAACCTGACTCTTATCGGAAAGATACCTACGCCATCAGAAGACAACCTGCAGAAATTACAGATGATTTGAAAATTCAGCAGATGACAATGATGGAAATGATGATCGTCGTTGAGGATCATTTCCTCGTTGAGTGGATGGAGGGAGGCGTGTAGCATTGAATTGGGTGGTCAGTGAGGTTGACGGAATTTAAATATTCATGTAATGGTTATGCGTTGGGGCTAATTGATTGAATTGGTTTGGACAAGGAAACGTTCAGAAGCTATCGAGGGTACAGTTGGCTTCAATGGAATTTTGGATAATTAAAAGCTTGTATTGTTGGCCTACAAATTGCATTATTTGGGTGAGGTGTGCCCAGATCTGTAAATTACTTCTTTGTAATGCTTTTCGGGTAGCATTTTCCTTTTTTTTTAAACCATCAATTATTTATGATTTGTTAAAACATAATCAATGCAAAAAGTTTGTTTTTGGCAACAACTATGGCAGTTAGGTTTCTAAATACGTACGGTGGTAGGAATCTTGATCATGTCAGGTTGACACAGATCAAGCTTCAAACTTTTTGTGGGAGCATTAAGGGTAGGCTCACTTTCCGTTATCTTTTCTCCTCGGTCATCCATTGCAAGGTAGAAAAACTCTACTACCTCAATTTCAATTTTCAATTTTATTTACTTGTACCACCAACAGGCTTCAAAGCCCCAATGATGTCATCTGAAAACTAAACATATTAAAAATTGCCATTCTTACGATCTATCAAAAACCTAACTGAATCTTCGTCGAAGTAGTTGGCGAGACAAGTTGAAATCAAAGAGAGCAGCAACTCTATTGAAAAACTATAAGGGTACATCCCTATGGGGTTGTACGAACTGGTGACGTAGGACCACGATGGTTAATTTAACTGAATTTGATGTCGTTCTTGTTGCTCGTTTTGACTTCATACTGTTTTCAGTGCTCGAAACTTTCGTAAATATTTATGCATATAACGATTTCCAGCCAAGTGTACGTTTAATCATGTCCCAAATATACATTATCTTTATCCGATGAATTCGTCATATTTATCTATGAAAATGTGAAATTTCACTTCAGGTTGTATGATCATTTTGAAATTATATTAGTAACCTCCTATGAAATATAAGGTAGCATTGGAAAGAACAGTAGTGATTGAGGCTTGTTCAGCATGCTGAAGCAAAATCAAAGTAATTCTAACTAAAGAATATTTAACAGCAATGTGTCTATAGAAAGTTATTCGAGGATTATAATGAAAGCTTCAGTCATCGCTTTGTTGATCCTATGGTTTGAGAGAAATATTATTCATCGCTTGGCAATGTGATAAATAAAGTCTGAAATATTACTCTGTTAACTCTCTTACACACATTTGGTGGCCCTGAAAAGAGCCAAAGGCTTTGTTAGCTCGGATGCTGTCATAGATGAATCGCACTACAGGATGTTATCAGTTGATTGCCATGGTTAAACGAAGAATCCCCAACGCAAGTGTAGAAATTTGTATAAGTTCTCTGCTTATAAGACGAACCAGGTGAATGTTTCGTGGTGTGGATGGCACACATCAGCAACAGGTATTAGATCACACGGCTGAAGTCGAAATCTGAAAACGTAGCTTAAGTTTGAAATCTTGAACGATACCACAAACCGAAAGCTCGATTTGTCTAATAATAGTAGTAATGGCTACGAGGTGCTCCTCGCTAAGCAGGTTCGGAGAAGCTCTTACCAGCTCGAAAGCAAAAATGGAATAAAACCGAATCCGGCGAAGGAAGCATGCTTTAATCCCTTCGATTAGCAGATGATGCTCCTCCCATTCGTGCTCTTCTCTTCTAGTCAACCAATCTGGAAAATGGGTATGTGCCAATAATGTTTTGGGCTTAGAATTACTTGAAAATTGCGAAAAATGATAATGCGTGAGAAATTGATCAAACATGAATAGTTGGAATGCTTGACATTTACTAAATATTCTCTAGTTAGCTATTGATAATCAATAGTTTTCTTTAGTATGAAAGTGAATTTCTGATTAATGGGTGCCAAAATGATGAAAATTGTTCAATCAGAATTTCTCTTGAAAACCATTCTAAATATGTCACAATTTTGTTACATGTGATCATTTTCATAATCGAAATGCTCGGCAAATCAATGACACTGTTGGTAATGCCACTCTAGTTTACAATCGTTGTGAAATGTTGAGCACTCACCCCGACGGCATAGCAGCAGCGTCCAAGAATAGTCTCAAATTGTCGTGCCATCAATTATTCATGACAAATTAAATTTTGTACGAAGCTGCGAGATTGATTGAAGAATATAAGATGTAATAAGGTTGGAAATATTATTCCTTCAACTCTTTTCCACAAATATTATGGCCCTGACAAGGGCCGATGGCTTTCTTAGCCTCGATACGGTTACAGATAAATAGCACTACGGGATGTTATCAGTTGATTGCCATGGTCAAACGGGGAATTTGCTTATACGACGAACCAGCTGAATGGTTCGTGACGTGGATGGCGCACAACAGCAACGGGTATTGGATCCCCGGGCACAAGTCGAAATCAGGAAACGATGCTCACTCTTGAAAGCTTGAGCGATTTCACCAGTCCGACGCTCGATTAGCAGCATCTCCTCGGATCAGCAATTCTGGGGGCTTCTGGTTTCTGGTTCCTAACGGGCTTGCTTCTGGACCACCGATCACGAGTCGAAATCTGGGAGCGCAAATAAATTTGCGGCGGCGCAAATCAATAATGCGTCTTCCTCTTCCGACGACACAAATTGGACTATGACGCGGGTGCAAAAGCAAAGCGAGAATGACTCGCCCGACCGTGTTCACAGTCCGACCGCAAAAAGAAGACTGAGGGAAGAAGCAGGGACCCGTTTGCTTTTATAGTGGGAAGCGAAACCGTCGAAAAGTGCTCGAACGTGATTGGTTGGATAAGAAAGGGGTCAACATTTATCAAATTTTCAATAGTTTAACAACAAAATTCACTTATCGGATATATTACTAACGATGCGTAGATACATTTCTGATCGAATGATACTAAAATCGTAATAATTGGTTCATAAACAATTGAGTTATTAACGTTCAAAATCTCCCCTAATTTCGTTACATGTCTCATTTTCCGTACTTTTAAAATGCACCCCAATATAGAAAACAAAGACGTAGTCCTACGTCAAAACCTCTGCAGATCGTAAATAGCGCCAAACATGCTATAATTAGTTCGTTGAAGAGGTAATCTCAGCGTCACGTTATTCCGAAGGGCTCGGGGCTGCACATTTATGTTTACTTACTCCAACAGGGCAGGGCAATCTATGTGTCCTTTCAGAATATCGGCAATAAACAAAGGTCTAGCTGTATCCTGCGGACGGACAGGGGTTCCAAGCGAATAAATTGGCAACGGCTTTCATAGCTCGGCAGCCGATAGGGATCCGACCACGGAAGTCTTCGTAGTGCAAATCGCAAAAATCTCCTTTGAACGGATTCAACTCTCTCAACTCCATTGTTGTAGTGAGGCGTCCAAACTACCAAGCAGTACTCTAAGACGGAACGAGACAGGAAGCAGTAGAGCGATTTAAGACAGTAGATATCCGTGAAATGTTTAGAAATTCTAAAGATAAGTCCTACAAATTTGGAAGCTCTGTCAACGACAAACGAGATGTGCTGCTTAAAGGAGAGTTTAATATCCAAGATAACTCCCAGGTCCTTAATTAGATTAACATGCTCTATGTCTTGACCAAATAAGGCATACTTATGGACAATTGTCTCTTTTTTGCGTGAGAACGATATCACCGACCATTTTAAAGGGTTAACATCCATCTGGTTTAAATGGCACCAGTCAGCAAAAGCGTTCAGCTAAAGTTGAAGAAATCTGCAGTCATCTGTTGAGCGGATTCAAAGAAAGAGCTTCAGGTCATCTGCGTAAGAAATCCGTGGTCATTTGATCACCAAGTTGACATCGTTGAAGTAAATCAGGAATAACAGAGGCCCCAGGTGACTTCCCTGAGGGATTCCAGATGAGACAGCAATAGTACGCGACTGGCAGTCTCCCAAATCGACGAATGACGAATGATGATGACCGGTCAGGTACGATTGATCCATTGTAAAAAGCTGCCGTTGATTCCCAGCCTATCTAGCTTAGCAATGGCTATGCGGTGATTTAATTTGTCGAAAGCAGCTGTCAAATCCGTAGAAATAACGTCTGTTTGCGCACGTTAAGCCATGCTGTTCGTGATATACGATGTAAAGCATAAGAGGTTAGTAGTCGTGGATCGGCCAGCCAAGAACCATGCTGGTCGGTACTAATGTACGGTTTACAGTTCGAAAACAGGGGCTCCATAATAATCAGCTAGAACAGCTTGGCGATAGCACTTAATGAGGTAATCCCGCGATAATTGTTGCAGTCCCGCTTATTCCCTTCTTTTGTGAACAGGAAACATATGCGCTAGCTTCCAACATGACGGGAAGACGCTGACGCTCACTGACAGCTGAAAAACAAGGAGCAGTGGAGTCAGCAAACTGTCTAAATGCTCTTTAACACTTCAGTCGACGCGCTGTTGTATTTTGTACAACACTGTTAAAAAAAACCTCGCTTTTCGTACACAACAGCAGCGTGGTGCTTCTGACGGTGACAAACCGCGCGACGACTGGAAGGTTAAGAAATGCTGAAGGAATACCATCAGGCCCAGAATTGAAGGATTTTTTTAGCTTTGAGCATGCTCTAGCAATCACGTTCCTGTCAATATCGCTGGACGCTATCATGTTTTCACTGAGAAGAGGAACACTATTGGCGGCGAGCTGAATATCGTCATCAGTCAATCTATCTTCGGTAAAGACGCTAGCAAATTTTCGTGCGAAAAGTTGACGAATGTGATTCCCGGTGGAAGCTACGGTGCTATTGAGCATCATGGAGGATGGCAGGCCAGCCTCACGACGTTGTTCATTCACGAATTTCCAAAACTGCTTAGGGCATACTAAGCTTTCTCCGTATTCCTTACTGATACTGCAGAAAACATCGCTTCGCCACTCGTTTATAGGCTCCCCCAAATCTACGCGACTTTTTACGACGACAGCCAAAAAAAATCGTTGCGATTTCGTTGTTGTGTCGCTGCAAGCACTCTTTTATGAAACCATCTTGACTGACACGACGCGAATCGTTGCAAAACCGCGTCGCTGTGGCTTAGATGTGCTTATCAAACAGTGCATGCAGCGAATCATCAGCGAAATCGCGACGATTTTTTGTCGCTGTCGCCGTAAAAAGTTGCTTAGATCTGGGGGAGCCTTATATTCGAAGAGATGTTGTTCGATGCTTCGTGTACTTCCTAAGGGCTGCTCTTTTTCTCGATTTCAGACGACGCAATTCATTCGTTTGCCAAGGGGAACGAGAATGAGGATGACGAGACTTTTTAGGGACGTGTCGGTCAATGACGTAATTCAAAACGTTAGAAAAAGTCTGTGCAGCTGTAGCGATATCAGAATTGCCGAGAATGTCGTCCCAATTGAAACTGGAGAGCAAGTTGGCGATGTTATGGTGGTCAGCTTTGCGAAAATCGTATGAAACTGCGGCGGGCATGGGATGCCTTCAAGGAGAGCCGAAGAATTTGATCAACTTTCTCCAAATCACTAGCGCCAATTACAAGGTCGCTTGGTATCTTCTTCAAAAGAGATACGACAACAGCAAACACCTGCAGAAGCTCCAGGTACAAGCACTTTTCAAGCTCAATGTCGTCCAGCCTAGTGATTACAACCTGAGACATTACAACGAATGTTAGTCAACATTTTCTCTGCGCGTTTTCGTTAGTAGAACGACTATCAGCACTCAACGAATCTGAATTCGATTGGGTGGTTTGCGGTGGAGTATCGGACCCAAATCAGTCGCTGAACATTAGCTGCAACGTGTCGGCTTCAGAAGGTCTAGCGGAGTTGACGGTCAGATTTTAGTCCTGCGAGGAGATCTTCGTACACAGTACTGCTCTTTCATGGAGAAGTTTCTCCAGCTTGGGCATATGAGCAAGGTCGATGATGTCCCAGGTGTAGGAATAATATGTTATACGAAAAAGATTTATAAAATATATACATTAGGTTCAAATATTCATTGACGATCAATTCTATGGAATCAATTAGCGATTATCTGAGTGAGATTTAGACGAGTGTATTATGTGTATACGAGAGAAAAGACAAGAACGGTTGAAATAAACAGAGCGGGAACGATATGCCGGTTCGGCAATCACCTTGAATGAATACCAACTTGCTTGTGCGAGTTGCATTCTGGTGGGCGAGAAAGAGAAGGGACGAATTGAAACAAGGAAAGCGAGGGGTGAAAGAATCCAACGATGAATGTGCTAGTCAGTTTAGAAAATGTTTCTGTAAGTAATGGATGTGCAAATGACAGTGAAGTGGAAAAGAAAAGAAAAAAAATAGTGTACTTAAATTAATAAAAGAAAGGAAAATTAGTAAAATAGCGTGTTTTGTGTTTTGATTGGGAATTTGATGAATTTCCTACACCAGGTTCAATGAAACGCTGTAATCTGTCACATCAACTAGTAGTGAAGGAAGCCAGTACTACAACCAAGGTCCACGCTGTATTCAACGCTTCGAATGAAACGTTCCCTCTATGTGGAGTCCGTACGCTTTATTAAACTTCTAAGAAAACCCAAGGAAGAGAGAAAGAGTGAATTTCTTTCATAGGATGAACTTAAGAATGCTGAATACATCATCCTTCGACATGTTCAGAAGGTATCTCTCGCCGATGAATGGCGGAACTTATCAAGGGAGTACCAGTGTCGTTAAAATCCCCACTACGCTGGCACCACTCTTATATTTCGTCAGATGGTTTGATACGTCTCGGCCATTATATTGGCCATTAGAAGTTACGAGTATTGCTCACCTGGTCACACCTACACCAGAGAAGCAGTTTATGAGTGAGCTGCCGGCTGAGCGAGTAACGATATCGCGTTCATTCACTCGAACGGGCAAAGACTTTTTCGGACCAGTTTACGTTAGGCCGTTTTGTGACAAAGGCAATAACTATCGAGCTAGTGTCCGATCTTTTCAAGAACCGATTCATTCAGGCGTTTCGCAGGTTTGTGACTAGGCGAGGTTCAGGTATAGAAATGTTTTCAATTTTTTTGTACCCGAAGTCGGTTGCGAGATCTCTAACATTTGCTGAAGGATAAATACCACAAGGAGAAGATTAACAACTACTGTCTCAATGAAGGCATAAAATAGCATTTCAGTACGTCAAGTGGCCTTCATTTCGGTGGACGACTTTGGAAGGCTGCCGTGCGTACTACTAAATTTCATCTTCAAAGGATCATCGGGGATAATCCAAAATATATTGAAAACATACATACGTTGTTGATCCAGGTGAGGAAATTTCTAAATTCTAGACCGATCACAGCCCTGTCAGAAGACCTCTTTGATTTCGAGCCCCTTATACCGGCTCATTTCCTTATTGGAACATCCCTGCAGGCATTACCAGAACTCGATGTAACTGCAACACTGATAGCAATAGAAGTTTGTTTCAGATCTAAACCTCATTTTCGTATTTCAATTGAAATAGGTACAACTGATAATTATAACCGATTGCTCTTTTATTTTTTTACAAGCTCAAAGCCCTGATGAAGCTTGCATGATTTACTCTAAAAGATGTTTATGCACAGCCTGTGTTACATTTTCGCAGCTAGGTTAAGTCCTTCAACCGAATTTCATTTGAAAGCGGAAAAAATCCAGGTGCCAATGCATACGTCAAGTGATTGCTGGAGAGCAGTTTAATTACCGAAACCAAGTTTTCCAATTCAGATAAAAACATATAACTAATTTATGCGGTAATTTGACTGTGTCGAATTTCCTGAAAGTCGAATCGTTGCTGAGAAGTACCTAGTTGGTGCATTCTAGAACAGAGCAGAGGTTATTCCACCATCGTCTGCGATAGTCTAGTTGGGAGATTCCTTCTGTAGGGATGACAAATGGTTCATGTGAGGTTATTGGATTGAAACAATAAGGTTCGATATTGCTGGTTCAGCAATGCCGATGCTGATAATGGTTATGATAAGCATTTGATCCCTTCTGGTGACGTTCTTAGCGCACAGTAAATATTTGATCCAGCACATTTTGGAAAAGATTGAAAGTGTGCATTCCTGGATGCGATATACAAGTTTGAAAAACCTGAAACAATACATACAGTACTGGACAGAATAAAGTACGCATTGGCCGTTTTTCCATACAAAATGGTCAAGTTTGGAGATCTGAATCTCAGCTTTTAGAGGTCCGATTGATCTGAAATTTTCACCACAGCCTTGATATAACATAGATTTTACTCAATTAAAATATCACTGCATTTGAAACACAATCTTTTAAATTATTGAAAATCTCTCAATTTGCAAAAAATTGCAAAATTTAATTTTGAAAATATTTTGAAAACAATCAGTTTTACCGAAAAATGATGTTCTGCAAACTTGTGAGTCTTATCAAATTGTACATTTTTGCAGAAGGACACATTGCTCTAAATATTTTCATTTAAAAATTATTTTTACTTTAAAATTTTGTCATTTTTCTCGAAATTTGATATTTGCGATAACTTAAAAGTTCGTTAATGAAAAACTATGAATTTCTAGCCTAGCAAATTTGAGGTTACTTTCAAGCTGCGGTGAAAATTTCAGGTCAATTGGACAACTAGAAACCGAGATATAAGACTCCAAACTTGATCATTTTGTATGGAAAAACAGCCAATGCGTACTCTATTCTGTCCGGTACTGTATGTGGAACCTAATTTCGGATTGTCTACCATGGGAAGGTGCTATGTGTACTCGTGTTCATCAAAAAAGTTTCACGATAATTGCCGAAATTGGTACAGAACTCCATACTATCAACAGGTCGTCTGAGGTCACTTCACACATCTGCATTTCCGGATTCGCTCGGATCAGCCGGAGTAGCACCATTTCATGCCTGAAGAAATCAAAATTATGTGAAGGGCCTAGTTTCCAAGCCGATAGGGTAAGTGATCCATTACTTGTGGACGTTCCTATAGTTGCGGTAGTGCCATTTTCGCTGATTTTATCACATTAGCCACTGAACCGATACTGCCAATCGACGTATTGGCTTATTGATGCGTTCAAATTGTCTTAAAATTGATGAAATATCATTAATTGGCCATACGAAGCTAACTCATACCTTTCTGTTGAAAAAGAAACCGCCGACAAGGAGAGACAGGAGAACAACAACAGCACGACAAGCCTGAGTGACGCCATAGCAAACGAAGGAAATAACGTGAAGAAGTTGTTGAAATTCTTGCATGAAGCAGGATTGTATAAACTATTATAACATGTAATAACAAATTAAATCTGACATGAATGCACCCTTCTTGTGTAAAGTGTCATAAATACACACACAAACAAACAACAACTAAAATCCACTGAGTGGATACGAGTAACTGACACTGAAGAAGACTGCAAGTGGTAGTCGAAATACGCGTACCTGTCAAAGATAAGCATTTAGGAGCGGAATTAAAAGGTACACGGTACTCCATCTATTTTTAAGGTTAAATGAAGTTCACTCCTGCTTAGTACCTCTATTATTGGTACATCTACCCTAATCGGTGATTTATCGGAACTGAATTACCTTACGCGTATGAATATTTGTAGCACGAGTTCTTCTCAGGGTACAAAATTCGTTGGATATACAGTCGCTTCTCCACATCTCGATATCGAAGGGACCATCGAGATAGGGAGAGATCGAGATTAATAACACCTTTTTGATGAATATTAGTTTGAAAAACATTCCGTTGCCAAGAAAGTTATTAACAAACAGATGCCATTTTGCGCTTCTAATTTGTTTTGAATCCCAAAACATTGGTCTAGTGGCCTTCAATATTGGTCATATCGACATACGGAGAGAAAATTGGGAACAAAAAATCAGTAGAAACACATCGAAACATGGAGATATCGAGATAAGGAGGATATTGAGATATGGAGAGAGAAAATGCATGCAGACTGAAGGGAGGTGAAATCATCGACATAAGGAGAGATATCAAGATGTAGAACATCGAGATGTGGATAGTCGACTGTAGCAGGGAGTAAAGTTACGAAATGATCATGGTGAATCGTGTTGACAAGTAAAATTCAAACTCCAATATATTTTCAATTTAATTTAATGCATTTATTCTAACAAAATTTATTTGTATCCAAGAACTACAAATTTTTATAACTGAACTAGATACAACTGGAGAAAAAACATATTATGTAGGCTTGCAGATTTTTCAGGAGATGCATCAAAGAAAATATCCATGGCTTTCCTGAGCAAAAATTATCATCTTTCCTGCCTCACGATACACGAATGCGAACGTGGCACCATTGGTAAAGAAAGCTAGCAGTATTAAACTTTGTAAGTAGTCCTATGACTCAAACCGAGAAGCAGGCCATATCTCAGTGGGGACGTAATGTTGAGAAGAAGATCATGTGTTGCATTTTCTCACAGAACACTTCTTGGAATAATATTGTAATCACCCTCGAGCGGGAATGCAAAACGGATTTCGTTCGAAAGAGTGTCCGACCGTAAACAAGAATAGGGGTGAATAACAACTAATGCAGTATACAGTGAAATCGGTATGAAGCAGAGTGGCGCAGTGGAAGCGTGCTGGGCCCATAACCCAGAGGTCCGTAGATCGAAACTACGCTCTGCTAAGAATAATATTTTTTCAGTAGTGATAAGTGAGCATTGTGGTTTGGTTGATTGTACTTTTCACCTCAAGATGCTAAGATGAACTTCCATTTGAAATTAAATGGTTAGACTTGATGATGTGATATCAATGTAACAAAAAGAAGACGCTTTATTTCTTATTTTTAGTTTTATCTTATTTGAAATGTGTAAAAGCGATGTATAGCAAAACTTTTCATTACCGTTACATAATACATGTAGGCTGCCTTACGATAAGTATGTAAGAGAACAATACAAAACTTACAACAAGAGTGACCTTTATTGAAACAGTCTTCAATCCTTATTTGTCATTGTTTAATTGATTCGGGTTGATTATGAATTAAGCCTACGTTATTCTGAAATCTTCGTGAAACCGTTTGTACATTAGAGATCGTACGGATCCCTTCTTCTACTATACAGCCTCGTAGAGGATTGAACAAAACATTGATTACACCGTTCAGAACATGGAATATGTGGAAGTTTGAGCCCTAGTATCGAATTGTATAGCAGAGAGAATGATAATTTACTCAAAACATGTTTTGATGTTGGTCATTTGTTAGGTAAGTATGATTTATAAGTGAATTATTTACATGTTTATGCGATATGTTGCAGAATGCCTCAAAGACACTGTTGACTTTTTTTTTGTTAACTATTGTCGTGCTGTGAGATTGTATGCTTACTGATAACAATTGATGTAGCTCAAATGTGCGTCCCAGTTTATCACGAGCCTTAACTCGTAACGAGCAGTCTATTTACAGCGCAAGTAAAGGTATAGCGAGTTTCGCTTCAAGTTAGTCATTCTTTTCCGTGTTGGGCATGCACAGGAAGAGTTTCGCACAAACGTTGTTGATTCGTTGCGATGTTTGAGCCAGCCATTCCAAGGGTTTGTGGATAGTAATGTAGTACACTGGGATACCCAACACGATAATAAGCGTCCCGATGGCAACCTCTGTTGGAGATTCGAAAACGGAAAATATAACCAGGAACCCTGCCGTCAGGAGGAAGATGATGGGAATGATCAACGACACCTAAAATAGTAATGGTAAAATGAACTTTTTGAACAAAGATGACTAATTGGCCTGCTACTCACTTTGATGGGTCGTTTGGCATCAGGATGCTTCTTACGTAGCCTCAATAGTCCGGCTACGGAAATGAAGATGAACAGGATTTCTACGTAGCTCACGTAATTGATGATCGAGAAAACGTCTCGAATGAACAGCAGAAGTAGTGTGAGAAGGCACTAAAATGATGAAAATAATATTAGTTTGCGAACTATGTTTCAAAATCATAGGTAACCTACCAGGAATATTAAAGATGGGATCGGAGTGAGGCAGTTGACATTGATGAGCGAAATGGCCGCTGGAAGATGTCCGTTCCTGGCGCCTACGAAGAACAGTCGAGAAGATGCAAAAATTGCACCGTTAAGCGATCCAAATGTCGAACAGGCAACGAAAAGTGGCATTACCCAAGCCATGAACCCAAGCATTTTATCCGCAAACGTGACCTAGAGTAAATTAAACAGCCATTGTTAAGTTATACATATACAATTCAAATGAGCAAACATTTATTTCCTTACCGCGACAGCTTGAGAAGAGAGCATCTCATCTGGTGGAAGAACAGCAAAATATGCTATGTTTGTGATCACATAGATGATTGTTACAGCTGGCATACTGATACAAATTGCTCGAGGGAGGTTTCTGAAACAAACGAAAATATTTCATATCTCTTTTACAGATCATTCTTCTCATACCTATATACTTACCGATAAGGATCTTTAAGCTCCTCCGTCACGAAATTCAAATAATTCCATCCAGAGTACGAAAATAGCCCATTGTAGAAGGCGAGCGCAATGAATCCCGGTTGTATCTTTGAGTTCTCAAATGGATTTTCCAGCAGTTCCGTATTCCCACTGAATAGATACCATGCTCCGGCAGCAACGATCACTAGCAGGGCTCCAACCTTCATTCCGGTGAACGTCTCCGTCACCCGTGTTACCCATTTCACATTGTAGCAGTTGATGGCCGTAAGAAGACCTGTCCAGAAAAACGTAATTCAAATTTTTAAAATCATACCTAATGCTTCACACCATTTCAATTGGTTATAACGCACATGTGATGAGAGCAGCAAGCAATCGGACCGATTCGTACGGTGGTTCACACGTTGGCCACAAAGGCTGCAGCAGGTACTGGGCGAACGTAATGGCAGTGATGGCGTTGCCGGCTGGGACCAAAATCAACAGTGCCACCCATAGATACAGGAACGCTGGCAGTGGACCGAATGCCTCACCAATGTACGCATAATCACCGCCGGATTTGGGTATCATGGTGCCTGCAGAGACCGAAAGGAGAGAAAAAAGAGGTATGCATTTTTTTGTTTTGTTTCTGTTATGAGTTGCAACATGCAATTATGTATGTATGTAGATTACTTAAGAAACCGGTTGGATGTGGGCTACATTTTGGGAGCGTAATACACTGGTATTTTTTTTTTTTTTTAATTTGTGATGTCATTACCCATCTGGTTGTATGATGACATCTAATTATGTTATTTCAAGCAAGCAGTCGGTATGAAATGTACGATCATGTTCAATGTTTTATACTTAAATACAACAGAAAATGATTCGTTTTGAAATAGAACCAATAATCCTGTTGATTTCAGCATGAATAGCTTATGATAACATGTGAATAACAAAATATGCTGCTATATAATATTTTGTTATTTGTTTTACATTTGCCATTTGTTTTACAAAGCGTTTTAAAAACAAATGGAATAATAACTCAATGTCAATTTTTGATGTTATAATTTTGCAGTTCTTGGGATATTATCGGTTTTTTAAATCTTAGAATGGATATGTTATTACTTTTTGAATAATACTGTTACACTTCTTGAATGTTTCAATATAATACAAAACATGTGTCAAATAAAAACTGAATATTAAAAATTATGGCCTTTTTTATTATGTTTATAGTTTTTTTTTAAGAAACGCGCAAATGCTGCCGGAATTAAGCATTTGCTTTTTCAGATAAAATGATTGAATCAAAAATATTGACACACGACGTCAATAACATGTTTATATCGTGGCATGACTACATTCCATTGGGTAGTCTATCTTCACTCGATACTGTCCTGTCGAAAACATAAACAGGAACATAAACAAGTTCAACTGCATGTAGGAAAACACGTCTGATCACGCATGTCCCGTTTCCAGTGCAAATTGTAATAACATTTACCTTTAGATATGTAGAAGCGCCTGCGACATATTATTAGCATTAAGATATGCTTTCAAGCTTGGGTTTGTTTTCTACAGTTACAAATAAGATAAAAACATAAGAGTGAAATGGAAATGTCAAAATTTGGTCGATCCAATTTTTAAATACCCATTTTTAAATTATTCGTTACAATTCCATACCATCTACAGTCCTTAAAATGACCATACATTGTTTTGCTCAGCGATGTAATTAAATAATTATTTAGGTCAAAACATTCCATAATGTTCCGAAAAAATAATCAACAAGGGCATTCAATTTTGCACCGTCCAATTAAACATGTCTTAAGTATCAGCCGATAGCGAGGGAATGTTGTTGTTTATATTTCCCAATTGTTGCTTTCCGCCAGCAGACATGTTACGGTTCATTCGCCTAGTGATAACATCTGCCACGATGTTTTGAAATTTTCTGCTTCCCCGCGACGATGTCTGAATGCGACACAAACTCAATTAGCCCTTATCAGAGCAAACGATGACCGGTCGGTCGGTGTTGTACTTAGATGATGCTGCGTACTTGAAAACTATCTTGGTTATACAGATTTAGCAATTTACTGAACATACTCTTCCCATTATCTGCTCGTTTGTTTGAGTTTGCCTGCATGTCTTACGTACTTGTAGTTACTGAATTGTTGAGGATAGGGACATTAGGGCGGTTCAAACTGCATAAACGTTTGAAAATAACATCTCCCTTGAACTTTGATAAAGATTTTAAGGTGACCCAAAGACGTTGATGATTTATATAAAAAAGTAAATAAAAATACTACAATGTTACTTCTAACACCGGTATAACTATTATGTCGTCTTGATGCTAGTATAAATTTTCGAAATTTATTACTCAACCTTTAACGACGAAAGTTGCAGAAGGTACTAATTTTGAGCTTATCTTTTTTTTGGAATTTTCAGATGTTCATTATGCTAGGCCCACAAGGAGCTAAATAACATGAATCTAGTAGATAATTATCTCCTTTTCCATCAGTCTTATGTTTTCTAGTATCGATCAGTTGGGATACCGGTTCTACGATGTTGAAAATAATAAATTTTGAAAAGTCATTGGCCCCTGGTCATGTGATCCCGAGCAGAAAAACATGGCAAATTAATACTATATCATGATGTTAGGATTGAATACAAGAATACCATCTGAGCATGAGCATGAGCATGAGCATATATGACCGTACAATTCGTAGTTGCTACTCCGTGATTGACTAGAGCAATCGAAGTTGCACAGGGAATCAATGAATGGGGCTTGGGATTAGCTAACCATTCTTCAATGTGCACAAATCGAGAGCTCAAATTTTAAAAGTCAATAACGGCGCCGGCCACGTCCTTACGGTCATCGGGGAAGGGAAGGAATGTTAGCTAGACAACCGTTGTTACTAGAGACCGAAGAATCTTCTGCATCTCCACAGTTGTCATGGAAAGGATATTGGGTTAGTGGGATAAGGTAAAGATCTGGGAGTCACCAGCGATTGGTGATGCGATCCATGATACATTCACGCCTAATCCGTTTAACGCCACTGTCTATTCATGCCGCGCGAGCGACGCGCAACACGATTGATCCTGCTCACATCACCCGCCCCCGCAGGAGCAAGCAACGCGAGCAAAGGATCAAACACTACTGACCCTATCCGCGAATCACTCCACTATTTATTCATGACGCGCGAGCGACGCGCAACACGATTGATCCTGCTCACATCACCCGCCCCCGCAGGAGCAAGCAACGCGAGCAAAGGATCAAACACTACTGACCCTATCCGCGAATCACGCCACTATTTATTCGTGCCGCGCGAGCGACGCGCAACACGATTGATCCTGCTCACATCACCCGCCCCCGCAGGAGCAAGCAACGCGAGCAAAGGATCAAACACTACTGACCCTATCCGCGAATCACGCCACTATTTATTCGTGCCGCGTGAGCGACGCGCAACACGATTGATCCTGCTCACATCACCCGCCCCTGTAGGAGCAAGCAACGCGAGCAAAGGATCAAACACTACTGACCCTATCCGCGAATCACGCCACTATTTATTCATGCCGCGCGAGCGACGCGCAACACGATTGATCCTGCTCACATCACCCGCCCCCGCAGGAGCAAGCAACGCGAGCAAAGGATCAAACACTACTGACCCTATCCGCGAATCACTCCACTATTTATTCATGAGGCGCGAGCGACGCGCAACACGGTTGATCCTGCTCACATCACCCGCCCCCGCAGGAACAAGCGACACGAGCAAAGGATCAAACACTACTGACCCTATCCGCGAATCACGCCACTATTTATTCGTGCCGCGCGAGCGACGCGCAACACGATGTATCCTGCTCACATCACCCGCCCCCGCAGGAGCAAGCGACACGAGCAAAGGATCAAACACTACTGACCCTATCCGCGAATCACTCCACTATTTATTCATGAGGCGCGAGCGACGCGCAACACGGTTGATCCTGCTCACATCACCCGCCCCCGCAGGAACAAGCGACACGAGCAAAGGATCAAACACTACTGACCCTATCCGCGAATCACGCCACTATTTATTCGTGCCGCGCGAGCGACGCGCAACACGATGTATGCTGCTCACATCACCCGCCCCCGCAGGAGCAAGCGACACGAGCAAAGGATCAAACACTACTGACCCTATCCGCGAATCACTCCACTATTTATTCATGACGCGCGAGCGACGCGCAACACGATTGATCCTGCTCACATCACCCGCCCCCGCAGGAGCAAGCAACGCGAGCAAAGGATCAAACACTACTGACCCTATCCGCGAATCACTCCACTATTTATTCATGAGGCGCGAGCGACGCGCAACACGGTTGATCCTGCTCACATCACCCGCCCCCGCAGGAACAAGCGACACGAGCAAAGGATCAAACACTACTGACCCTATCCGCGAATCACGCCACTATTTATTCGTGCCGCGCGAGCGACGCGCAACACGATGTATCCTGCTCACATCACCCGCCCCCGCAGGAGCAAGCGACGCGAGCAAAGGATCAAACACTACTGACCCTATCCGCGAATCACTCCACTATTTATTCATGACGCGCGAGCGACGCGCAACACGATTGATCCTGCTCACATCACCCGCCCCCGCAGGAGCAAGCAACGCGAGCAAAGGATCAAACACTACTGACCCTATCCGCGAATCACGCCACTATTTATTCGTGCCGCGCGAGCGACGCGCAACACGATTGATCCTGCTCACATCACCCGCCCCCGCAGGAGCAAGCAACGCGAGCAAAGGATCAAACACTACTGACCCTATCCGCGAATCACGCCACTATTTATTCGTGCCGCGTGAGCGACGCGCAACACGATTGATCCTGCTCACATCACCCGCCCCTGTAGGAGCAAGCAACGCGAGCAAAGGATCAAACACTACTGACCCTATCCGCGAATCACTCCACTATTTATTCATGAGGCGCGAGCGACGCGCAACACGGTTGATCCTGCTCACATCACCCGCCCCCGCAGGAACAAGCGACACGAGCAAAGGATCAAACACTACTGACCCTATCCGCGAATCACGCCACTATTTATTCGTGCCGCGCGAGCGACGCGCAACACGATGTATCCTGCTCACATCACCCGCCCCCGCAGGAGCAAGCGACGCGAGCAAAGGATCAAACACTACTGACCCTATCCGCGAATCACTCCACTATTTATTCATGACGCGCGAGCGACGCGCAACACGATTGATCCTGCTCACATCACCCGCCCCCGCAGGAGCAAGCAACGCGAGCAAAGGATCAAACACTACTGACCCTATCCGCGAATCACGCCACTATTTATTCGTGCCGCGCGAGCGACGCGCAACACGATTGATCCTGCTCACATCACCCGCCCCCGCAGGAGCAAGCAACGCGAGCAAAGGATCAAACACTACTGACCCTATCCGCGAATCACGCCACTATTTATTCGTGCCGCGTGAGCGACGCGCAACACGATTGATCCTGCTCACATCACCCGCCCCTGTAGGAGCAAGCAACGCGAGCAAAGGATCAAACACTACTGACCCTATCCGCGAATCACTCCACTATTTATTCATGAGGCGCGAGCGACGCGCAACACGGTTGATCCTGCTCACATCACCCGCCCCCGCAGGAACAAGCGACACGAGCAAAGGATCAAACACTACTGACCCTATCCGCGAATCACGCCACTATTTATTCGTGCCGCGCGAGCGACGCGCAACACGATTGATCCTGCTCACATCACCCGCCCCTGTAGGAGCAAGCAACGCGAGCAAAGGATCAAACACTACTGACCCTATCCGCGAATCACGCCACTATTTATTCGTGCCGCGTGAGCGACGCGCAACACGATTGATCCTGCTCACATCACCCGCCCCTGTAGGAGCAAGCAACGCGAGCAAAGGATCAAACACTACTGACCCTATCCGCGAATCACGCCACTATTTATTCGTGCCGCGCGAGCGACGCGCAACACGATGTAGCCTGCTCACATCACCCGCCCCCGCAGGAGCAAGCGACGCGAGCAAAGGATCAAACACTACTGACCCTATCCGCGAATCACTCCACTATTTATTCATGACGCGCGAGCGACGCGCAACACGATTGATCCTGCTCACATCACCCGCCCCCGCAGGAGCAAGCAACGCGAGCAAAGGATCAAACACTACTGACCCTATCCGCGAATCACGCCACTATTTATTCATGCCGCGCGAGCGACGCGCAACACGATTGATCCTGCTCACATCACCCGCCCCCGCAGGAGCAAGCAACGCGAGCAAAGGATCAAACACTACTGACCCTATCCGCGAATCACTCCACTATTTATTCATGAGGCGCGAGCGACGCGCAACACGGTTGATCCTGCTCACATCACCCGCCCCCGCAGGAACAAGCGACACGAGCAAAGGATCAAACACTACTGACCCTATCCGCGAATCACGCCACTATTTATTCGTGCCGCGCGAGCGACGCGCAACACGATGTATCCTGCTCACATCACCCGCCCCCGCAGGAGCAAGCGACACGAGCAAAGGATCAAACACTACTGACCCTATCCGCGAATCACTCCACTATTTATTCATGAGGCGCGAGCGACGCGCAACACGGTTGATCCTGCTCACATCACCCGCCCCCGCAGGAACAAGCGACACGAGCAAAGGATCAAACACTACTGACCCTATCCGCGAATCACGCCACTATTTATTCGTGCCGCGCGAGCGACGCGCAACACGATGTATCCTGCTCACATCACCCGCCCCCGCAGGAGCAAGCGACGCGAGCAAAGGATCAAACACTACTGACCCTATCCGCGAATCACGCCACTATTTATTCGTGCCGCGCGAGCGACGCGCAACACGATTGATCCTGCTCACATCACCCGCCCCTGTAGGAGCAAGCAACGCGAGCAAAGGATCAAACACTACTGACCCTATCCGCGAATCACTCCACTATTTATTCATGACGCGCGAGCGACGCGCAACACGATTGATCCTGCTCACATCACCCGCCCCCGCAGGAGCAAGCAACGCGAGCAAAGGATCAAACACTACTCTGAATACAAGAATACCATCTGCTCTTCATAAAGTAAAAATAAGAGGCATAATATCAACAATCAATAACTGCAAAATATGAGATTGAAGTTTTTTAATTCTAACTGTATTACACCACGTTGTAAAAAGTTTTCAAAAGTGTAATGATTTATTGCGTAGCAATTAAATAATAAAAAATAAATGCAAATCTGCAATCTACTGACGGAAGTTTTGGAACAACCGTAAATGAGGTAACTTGCAACAGGGAGAAACTTGCAACAAATCAACATGTAACCAAATTGAAGTTTCGTTAAATTTTTGAATTGAAGCATTGAGTTAAATTATTATAATTTATGTACCGTTCATTGAACTTAGGTATAAAGCAGAAGATTTTGGCGAGGATTTGAGTATTTTTTCTGTTTTGGTTCGTTTGCTGGAGTTGAAAATCATATGCTCGTTTGATCGTTTGAAAGCAACAGAAAGCTGTTCATGTGAACACACAAATTGTAGAAATATGTCATTCGAAGTATTTGCTATCAGTTACAGTACTTAGTAGTGTACGAAGGGACTTTGTTTAATTTTATTTAAGCACTACAAAATTAAACACTACCGTTGAGGGATAACTGGCACCACCAATTTTAATCTCAAATGCTCGATATTTCTTGCCGTGTGTCATTAGAAACACATGAAAAAGCTAAATTGATCATTTATTTGAACAGTACCTATACACTATATGTTTTGTACCTACCTCAACTAATTAATTACATGTTTGGTACAAAATATTAGAAAAAAAAATTACTTATTTTCGTTAAAACTGTGAATAATTTTGAAAATCTTTATCAAAACTAACTTGCGATCGGACATTGTGAACTTTCTGCATGAAATATGATGATATGTCAAATGACCAACAGTGGCCATTTCACAAATGCTATCAATAGGTCGTATGAATAATCTGAGCAAAAGCTTTTACTTTACTCAAATTTATCTGTCAAATCATTTTCTTGAGCATTTACTCAAGTTGGTATGATAAAACTGAGCATTTGAGCATTTACTTTTCGAACATCCCAATTCGTATGAATAAAGCGTTAAAAGCTGAGTAAATGCTCAGAAAATCCTGAGTCACCTACTGACCATGCTTAGTTGAAAAATTCAAGCATGAAAAATAAATTTATTTATTAAAATGAGCTTCATGACCGTGCGATTAGTGTCGTCAGGCAATTAAGTGCATCGTGTGGGGTGGGTGTGGGTTTCACCGCCCAATTCGGATTGTGGAGATCAATCGCCAAATTCTGCAGGCCGGGAATATAGGGTTCATTCATTTATTTCATAACGCTAAAAATGGCCATTTATGACACCCACCCACCCCCTCGTAACGCTTTTTGTATGAATATTCTACAAATTTTGTATGAGTTGTAACATCATGAGGACACCCACCCACCCCATTTAGCGTTATGAAATTTGTGAATGAGCCCATACGAACGAACCCGTAAGAAAACCAGGTTCTTTTTTCTATGATTCGAAATACCAATTGCCAGGTGGGCTTAGACCCTCCTGGCCCCACCGTATTTACGCCAATGGCCCCAATATAAATTTCTACAGTGATTACTCCAGAGAACTATTCTACCAATTGGGGCCCAGCCGTAGCGGTAAACGCGCAGCTATTCAGCATGACTATGCTGAGGGTCGTGGGTTCGAATCCCGCTGGTTGAGGATCTTTTCGTAAAGGGAATTTTCTCGATTCCCAGGGCATAGAGTATCTTCGTACCTGCCACACGATATACACATGCAAAAATGGTCAATCGGCAAAGAAAGCTTTCAGTTAATAACTGTGGAAGTGCTCATAAGAACACTAATCTGAGAAGCAGGCTTTGTCCCAGTTGGGACGTAACGCCAGAAAGAAGAAGAAGAACTATTCTACCAGGAAGGCACAATTTCTATGCAGATAACACAAACATGTCTTCGGAAGTTCTTTAAAGTATTTCTCTAGGAAGTCCAACAAAAAATTAGTTATTTTGAAGAAATTATTTAGGGTTTATCTATGGAAACTCTTTTGAAAATTTATCCAAAGTTTTTATACATTTTTTCAAGCAATCCTGGAAAGTTCAATTGAAAGTTTTAGAAGTTTGCCTAGAATTAAACCGGCAACTTCAAAAAAATCTTTTGTTAGTAGATTTTATATATTTTTTCCGACAATTACTGGAAAATCTCATAAGTTTTTTTTAGAAATCTATCTAGAATTACTTCAGCAATGTTCCAAGAATTCTTATATGAATATCTCCTACAAATGTCACAGAATTTAAACATTCCTTAGATTTTCCACACTCCTTTTGGAATTACTGGAGGTATCTTCCGAAAAATTATTCAGGAATTCTTGCTGAAATTATATAAGTACCTTCTTAGGTAATTTCTTAAACAATTGCAGAATACACATCATAGGTTATTACATATTAGAAAAAATAAATTACGCATTTTTAGAAGAAGTCCTCAAAATTTCTAAAATCGGTCCTGAGAATATTCATAGAAAAACTGGACAAATATGTATGAAAGCACCTAGAAAAAAAATCGAAATTCTCAAATAATTCTTATTTGAGAAATTATTGATTTTTAGTCGAAATCTTAAGAGTAGTTTACCTAGAACTCTTTGAAAGAATTCTTGTTCTTAAAAAAAACCTCGAATTCCTTCTTTACATATTAATACAAGCAAAGTAATATTACAGCATACATGAACGATAACCGACATTTACAGCATATATGAATAATAATCGGTGGAATTTGCACAAAAATTACTGAGAAAGTTCTAAGAAAAAATTTGGAAAATTAATTTTGAAGTAATTAGTGGTATACATACAGTCAAACCTTCATGAGTCGGTATGTGAAGGGAACATTGACTCATGGAAATATCGAGTAATATAACAGAAATGCTTTGCGAAGCTGTTTGAGATGACCCTCATTTTCTTCTTCTTCTTGGCATTACGATCTCACTGGGACTAAGCCTGCTTCTCAGCTTAGTGCTCGATGAGCCCTTACACAATTATTAACTGAGAACTTTCTTTACCAAGCTGACATTTTCGCATTCGTATATCGTACGGCAGGTACGATGATACTCTATGGCCAGGAAAGTCAAGGGAATTTCCATTCCATTCCATCTTCTCGATCTTGGACCGGCCGGAAATCAAATCCCAACACCTTCAGCATGGCTTTGCAACTCTAACCACTCGGGTATTAAGGAAGGCCCCGGTGACCATCATAGTAATCATGAAATTCTGGTCTTAGAATGGTTGCATGGGTCAATATCGAGTCATTGAACATCGACTCATGGAGGTTTCACTGTAATGGGAAGGCTCTTGTTATTTTAGGCAGTTAGGATTTTTGTTGAACTTCATAAATTTTCCGGGAATTTCCCCTTGCCATCAACATTGGTATTTGGGAAAGTATTTAAAAATCTAAGCATTCAATTAAGTAGCATACATAATTCATTTATTTTTTCACTGGCCATGGTAGATGGGGAATGCGTGCCCTCTATTCCACTCTGGTTACGATGTTACCGAGGGTGGCTGTGGCATTTCAAACCGACAGCATCTCCGTTTGAGCAATGCCGGTGCCTTGTCCTATGGCTTCTCCTCTACTGATTACTAATCCGGTCGTCTATGGCGTGTAGAACTCGCTTATGACAGCCAAATTGTCCGCGAAAGTTTTCGCCAGTTCATTCTGTCCTTCGTGGCTTTACCTTGAGTATTTTGCCCAGCGGAATCAATATTGTTGCTGCTGACGAAATTCTGCCGGTTCAGATTCTGACGCGGATCAACACGTAGGGACTCCGATCGATGTTGTCCTTTGGTGAGCTCAGGTTTGTACTTGAGCACGGTCACCTGCTCTCTCGTAGCTATCTATCCAACGATGAGGGCTGTGCGGGAAAATAATCAAATTATTACCGCTGCAGACGACACAGGATCAGAAATTCATGTACTTATCGACGCATTTCCGGCAGACGTGATGCTGACTGTTTAGTTTAACCAAGTTGTGTGCCTCCATTAGGCGGCAACAAACGACAAAACACGGTTAACATCCTCCGCAAAGGCACTTCTGTTCTCACGGTTTTGTATCGCTGGATTACTTTTAGCATAAGTAACAATCGAGCCAAAACAAAACAAACATTTTGACAGAGTAAAAGCTATGTTCGAATTTCGAACTTACTCTGAGTAAAGTATCGTTTTATTCATATGGTTTTGAGTAAATGCTCAGAGACTTTACTTTGCTGAAATCGGGTTGAGCATGAGCAAGTACTCGGTTTTATTCATACGACCTAATATGTGACATTTTATTTGTAGAAAAAGTTGCACTATTTTGTTAATGGCTTTCCACTTACTATCAAGACTTTTGATTTGCTAAAATTTCCCCATGTGGTCACCCGATACAATACCATTTGTTTTTTTTTTTTCAATAGAATAGGATAAATACTCACAATTCAATCAATAATAGGTCGTATGAATAATCTGAGCAAAAGCTTTTACTTTACTCAAATTTATCTGTCAAATCATTTTCTTGAGCATTTACTCAAGTTGGTATGATAAAACTGAGCATTTGAGCATTTACTTTTCGAACATCCCAATTCGTATGAATAAAGCGTTAAAAGCTGAGTAAATGCTCAGAAAATCCTGAGTCACCTACTGACCATGCTTAGTTGAAAAATTCAAGCATGAAAAATAAATTTATTTATTAAAATGAGCTTCATGACCGTGCGATTAGTGTCGTCAGGCAATTAAGTGCATCGTGTGGGGTGGGTGTGGGTTTCACCGCCCAATTCGGATTGTGGAGATCAATCGCCAAATTCTGCAGGCCGGGAATATAGGGTTCATTCATTTATTTCATAACGCTAAAAATGGCCATTTATGACACCCACCCACCCCCTCGTAACGCTTTTTGTATGAATATTCTACAAATTTTGTATGAGTTGTAACATCATGAGGACACCCACCCACCCCATTTAGCGTTATGAAATTTGTGAATGAGCCCATACGAACGAACCCGTAAGAAAACCAGGTTCTTTTTTCTATGATTCGAAATACCAATTGCCAGGTGGGCTTAGACCCTCCTGGCCCCACCGTATTTACGCCAATGGCCCCAATATAAATTTCTACAGTGATTACTCCAGAGAACTATTCTACCAATTGGGGCCCAGCCGTAGCGGTAAACGCGCAGCTATTCAGCATGACTATGCTGAGGGTCGTGGGTTCGAATCCCGCTGGTTGAGGATCTTTTCGTAAAGGGAATTTTCTCGATTCCCAGGGCATAGAGTATCTTCGTACCTGCCACACGATATACACATGCAAAAATGGTCAATCGGCAAAGAAAGCTTTCAGTTAATAACTGTGGAAGTGCTCATAAGAACACTAATCTGAGAAGCAGGCTTTGTCCCAGTTGGGACGTAACGCCAGAAAGAAGAAGAAGAACTATTCTACCAGGAAGGCACAATTTCTATGCAGATAACACAAACATGTCTTCGGAAGTTCTTTAAAGTATTTCTCTAGGAAGTCCAACAAAAAATTAGTTATTTTGAAGAAATTATTTAGGGTTTATCTATGGAAACTCTTTTGAAAATTTATCCAAAGTTTTTATACATTTTTTCAAGCAATCCTGGAAAGTTCAATTGAAAGTTTTAGAAGTTTGCCTAGAATTAAACCGGCAACTTCAAAAAAATCTTTTGTTAGTAGATTTTATATATTTTTTCCGACAATTACTGGAAAATCTCATAAGTTTTTTTTAGAAATCTATCTAGAATTACTTCAGCAATGTTCCAAGAATTCTTATATGAATATCTCCTACAAATGTCACAGAATTTAAACATTCCTTAGATTTTCCACACTCCTTTTGGAATTACTGGAGGTATCTTCCGAAAAATTATTCAGGAATTCTTGCTGAAATTATATAAGTACCTTCTTAGGTAATTTCTTAAACAATTGCAGAATACACATCATAGGTTATTACATATTAGAAAAAATAAATTACGCATTTTTAGAAGAAGTCCTCAAAATTTCTAAAATCGGTCCTGAGAATATTCATAGAAAAACTGGACAAATATGTATGAAAGCACCTAGAAAAAAAATCGAAATTCTCAAATAATTCTTATTTGAGAAATTATTGATTTTTAGTCGAAATCTTAAGAGTAGTTTACCTAGAACTCTTTGAAAGAATTCTTGTTCTTAAAAAAAACCTCGAATTCCTTCTTTACATATTAATACAAGCAAAGTAATATTACAGCATACATGAACGATAACCGACATTTACAGCATATATGAATAATAATCGGTGGAATTTGCACAAAAATTACTGAGAAAGTTCTAAGAAAAAATTTGGAAAATTAATTTTGAAGTAATTAGTGGTATACATACAGTCAAACCTTCATGAGTCGGTATGTGAAGGGAACATTGACTCATGGAAATATCGAGTAATATAACAGAAATGCTTTGCGAAGCTGTTTGAGATGACCCTCATTTTCTTCTTCTTCTTGGCATTACGATCTCACTGGGACTAAGCCTGTGGGGGGGCTGTGGCATTTCAAACCGACAGCATCTCCGTTTGAGCAATGCCGGTGCCTTGTCCTATGGCTTCTCCTCTACTGATTACTAATCCGGTCGTCTATGGCGTGTAGAACTCGCTTATGACAGCCAAATTGTCCGCGAAAGTTTTCGCCAGTTCATTCTGTCCTTCGTGGCTTTACCTTGAGTATTTTGCCCAGCGGAATCAATATTGTTGCTGCTGACGAAATTCTGCCGGTTCAGATTCTGACGCGGATCAACACGTAGGGACTCCGATCGATGTTGTCCTTTGGTGAGCTCAGGTTTGTACTTGAGCACGGTCACCTGCTCTCTCGTAGCTATCTATCCAACGATGAGGGCTGTGCGGGAAAATAATCAAATTATTACCGCTGCAGACGACACAGGATCAGAAATTCATGTACTTATCGACGCATTTCCGGCAGACGTGATGCTGACTGTTTAGTTTAACCAAGTTGTGTGCCTCCATTAGGCGGCAACAAACGACAAAACACGGTTAACATCCTCCGCAAAGGCACTTCTGTTCTCACGGTTTTGTATCGCTGGATTACTTTTAGCATAAGTAACAATCGAGCCAAAACAAAACAAACATTTTGACAGAGTAAAAGCTATGTTCGAATTTCGAACTTACTCTGAGTAAAGTATCGTTTTATTCATATGGTTTTGAGTAAATGCTCAGAGACTTTACTTTGCTGAAATCGGGTTGAGCATGAGCAAGTACTCGGTTTTATTCATACGACCTAATAAGTAGTTTTCAAGGACTAGGGTACCTTGTTTCTGATCATTGTAATCCCTTTTTTTAGAACGAAGCCACACCTCAAATTTTCAAGAGCACAAGACTTGAGAACCAAACAGCGCTCTGCGTTGAAAATTTATCCTATTGATCACCACCAGCAAGCAAGCAATTTGATTGATTTTCAACGCGAACTGTTGTCAGATTCTCCTGTTTTGTGCACTTGAAAATTCTAAGTTTGGCTTCGTTTTATAATCACCTTAATAGCCCATGACTTTGGCAAATTATGCTAAAGATCTTCTTCTCACGCTGACTTTACATCCCATGTGAAACACGTCCTGTTCTATATCTATTCTGGGCTATATTCACAATAACACTTACGCCTAACGTCAAATATGATTGAAATTTTCATATTCAGTATTATATTGCAGAAATTACGGTAGTTCTGGATTTCTGGGATATCTGGGTCCCCAGGGAAGTGGCCACTATACGACGCATCTTAAACGAAGTTTGTGAAGTTTTCCAAATCTAGTCCAGAAAGGCTTTTATTTGTTCTTTTATTTTATAAATTTTCAACTGTAGTCTAGTTTATGTGGAGATGGCGTTAGTAGTGTTTAAAAAATAAAAAAAATAAAACTTGCATTCGTGTTGTGAGTTGACTTTTTACTTCTCAGAATAACCTTGAAATCATATATGAGTATCTGTCACGCCTGCTGGATGGGTTAAAATAGAAATTTATCACCTTTATTTACTCTCATAAACTAACTAACTTACTCCTTCACTCTTTTTTCACTAAATCACCCATTTTTCAATTTTCTTAGATACGGACAGCTTTGCGTTCCATCCCAAACTATTATATTGGATTCAGGCTTCCGAATTCTCACTCACTCTCACGATAATGGATTTATCCCTCACAGAAATTTTCAGCGATCAGCTGCCTTGCGATTTTATCCGTCCACAAAACAAAGCGAAAATAGATAATTGCACATTTCCGCAGCTGTGAGAAGTTTGTTGTCTCTTTCTCCGATCCATGGAGAATTTTTCAGATCCAGTATCCATCACCACGAGCAGCAGTTTCTTTTATGCACCAAATTACCACCCCTTTCGTCAAGTTGGTGTGGTAGCATGGTTAGCGTACACGCATCGCGGTTGTTTTTAGCAATGTTCTAGGTTCGAATCCCGTCGCCGGCATTAGTTTTTGTTTATCCACTAGTGATAATTCTCGGGAGCAGTTGGTGAACGAAAATATGATGGAGTGAAAAACAAATTATCCACAGAGTGGGGAGTGATTTTCGGTTATCCTCCATCGTAGCTCCAGGGAAAATTATTGCGGCGCTTATATTAAATCCACATCCAGCGGCGGCGGTAACGCGCAGAAGATATGCGCGCAATTCAAACGCAACGTCAAAATTCAAGCAGGCTTGGATTTCTTCGTTCTTCAAGGACGCAAATGTTTCAAATTTGCTAAATCTGCAACATTTGGTGATTTTCATTATCACTGCGACGGTATATCGACATTTTCAGATAATCGCATTACGTGGATTTATCTTGCAGAGCACAATAGTGTGAGCGATAAAAGATGTTCACGCGAGGAAGCGAAAAAAGCATTCTCCTTATGTTCGAAAAATCGTAGATTTCGCATCATTGATACGAAAATTCAGAACCCTGATCGTATTGCTTCACCTCCCCCCACATGTGACTCCGTTTGACACTTCATTAGGCCTTGAGCTTTCATTAAGTGCCTCAACATAGTCTTGAGGATGTGCTCTACATTCGGTACAACGTATACGTAAAAAATGAAATCTACTGCGGTATTTTCATCACAAAATTGGTTACTATAATCAGTGTGACATAACTAGGCATAACAGTCCCACTTTGAATTCAAAGCAAAATTTACGTTTTTTTCCGATACTACCAACTTTTGATACTAATAAACATCTCATTTTCTATACTATTGCAACGAATTCAATAAAATTTATAACAATCCTGGCCAATATGAGGCCAATACGTGTTAAAATCTTTGAATAGATTTTCTCGGTTACATGTTTTGGAACATGGGACAATTATGCGAATAACAGCAGTATAAGTTTATTCAATTAGCCAACATTAACAATTTAATATTATAAATGTAGAATTTGCGTAGAGAATTGCCTACTTTTAGGCGTATTCTAAAGGCGGTAAAAGGTATTTTTAATTTTGAAATACCGTAAAACGGGGTATCTTTGATAACGCGGGTAATTTTGATAGTGCGTTACCGAGCACATACTAAACGAAATATCATAATTATCGGTTAATGCAAAACTAAAGAATATTAGTATGACACTTCATGTAAGAGCTGTTTTCATTTGAATCGAGAACATTTGACGATTTGTATACGAATATTAAAAATTGATACGATTTAAGCATTTTTGAAACGTTTACAAATAATCTGTTCTACGATCACTGTTTGATGTAGTTTTGAATAGTTGGCCACTTATCTTTGACAGCCTAGTTATCATAGAACTTGAATATGATCTCAAATCTCGTAGCGAAAAGCATTTTCACAAACTGGGACTATTTTTGTAATCTAAGTCAGAAATTTCCTTATAACGTTTAACGCCTAGAGGTATGCAATGCCCTATAAATGTTACGTAATTCATTCGATTTTGTTCGATTTATATTCCATTATCAAAGTCACCCCAAAACAGAAGACCGTCTTCAGATTATATGGAAAATTATATATACATTCAAAATAAATAATTTGGCAACCAATCCACAGCAATCGATAGCTAGAATGCCAGTACTTGTTTTAAAAATATAAACTATAATTCTTTGACACAGCATGCATAAATATTGTAATGCGAATGTAATTTTTGAAAGCTTGGCCGCTGAAAACGGTATTGTCTACAAGAGGTAAGATCGATACTTTCATTTAGGGTAAAATTGACACCTTGCTTTGCTTCATAATTCAACTTTAAGGAAACTTTCTTTAACAGAACACTTTTTTTTGCAATTCATATATATCTGATTTTTAGAATTCCAATGAACGTCATGCATGGCGAACTAGCACACCTCCAAAATATGGTATCATATAGTTTTATCTCAAATTCTAAAAAAATGACTCATATTCTGAACACTCAATTTTAAACAATGATTTTCGATTAAATCTACGAGATTTCTCCAGAATCTTTTACAGTACATGCCCTCTATATTGAAAAAGTATTAAAAATGTAAGTTTGAATCTATACAATCGTTATTGTTCGGAATATGAGTCATGTTTGAAACTTGAGTCAAAATGTTTTTGAAACATTTGCTTCTATGTGACCACTTATACAATTATTTGATTATGTTGAAACTGTATTCTCTCATTGAGAACTTATGAAGCAATAGAATTTATTTTTTATTTTATTTTTATAAATTATTATTATTGTTATTTTATGTTATTTACATCTTGTGAATCGACAATATTTGATATCTGAAAATAATTAAACTCTTATATTTTGTCATTTAAAACTTCAACTGTAATTATTGTCACAACCAATCATTCTACACAACATTATCCTCATTTTTTTCCATGAACACAACACAAAAAAAATCATATGTTTATATTCAACCCTTTTTCACAATCTTCGCATGGAACATTTGAATTTTTACATATATTGGGTAGATTCTTTTCCTTTCCTCAATAATTCACGAAATATTTGTACAACTCCTTAGAGTCATCGGAAGACATTGCATGCGATATGTATGTTAACAAAGTGTCAATTCTACCCAAAGTGCATGTATCGGATTTATTCCCACAGGGTGTTCATCTTACACCCATTTTCAAATATTTCATCTAATAATAATGCATTTTAATTTACCTTTTTGATTTAAATTACGCTTTAACCTTGTTTTATCATCAGGCGATCTTGAGAAATTACAGACTAATAAAAAAAACTGTGATTCTCCAACGTTTGTAGGTTAATTTAGCATGCAAAAGTACACAAAACCTAACAATAAGCTTAGGATTAGCTCAGTTTTATCCCTATTTTTCCTAATAGAGAACCATTTTTCGCAAGCGACAGCAAGCATCCCCAATATACGTTTTAAAAATAAAAACTCTAAGAAAAATTTATGATTTTTTTTCAAAAAGTCCTAGATAGTCGTTTTTTCCAGCAGGTGCATATCATCCCACGCAACACTACCGGAATCTACTTAGTACCGGTAATCCGGTACCAAAATTAAGTCGATATGTCCGGTATTTTAGGTAACGGTGTCAAGATCCTAGCCAGATTGAATTACTGTATTTAACAACTTCTTCTATTATGCTTTGAAGAACGAGTTTTTACTTTTAGATACGAAATTTTTATTTATATTAGGGATCATTCAAATATTACGTGACGCAAAATTTTTGCTTTTACATTAGAGCTCTTCCACGTAGAGTTACATATTTATGAGTTTATTAAGGAACAGTTGAACGTATTCCGCTAGGAACTTTATAGAAATTTTAGAATTCTTAAAACATTTCTTGGTTAGGCACTTAAAAAATCGAGAAATTTTCGAAGGAATGCGAGATGTTGCTCCTTGATTTTAGATGAATCTAAAAAATAATTATCTGTGAACAAATACAGATATATTTGCGGAGAATTTCTCTGAGAAATCATGAATGACATTTTCCCAATTCTTTTTAATTCCTCATGAAATTCTTGTGGAGCATTACGAGGAATCTTTAAAGTAACACCTGGAACAGTCATTTAACTTTTTTTTTTGCGGGAAGTCTGGATATTTTTTGCTGCGATTTTTCAAACAATCCTATAGAGAAACTTTAGAAAGAACTCCAAAATCAAAGTTGGAAAAACTGTTGGCGGTTGCTTGGTGATTTTGAATTTTTTTTTTTTGTGTGACTCCTAGAATGTTTTGTACTATTTTTTAGAAATCCTTAGAAATTCCTGAAAATTCTAAACAAATTATTAATGAACACAGAATGATACTTTAAACTAACTATTGGAATTTATATGTAGAGTTACATATTTCTCAGGAGTACATAAATGTGCCAACGAGTCTCCGCCCAAACCGTCTCTCAGCTCATCGGAATCCAAGTGTGCTGCGCTGGCCTGGTCTCACGAAAATTCTAAAAGCGCACGCAAGGTGATGTTCTCCCGGGGAGACTTGTCTCATGTGCTGCTCGGCGCTACAACTCACCATCGTTATCCAAGTTGTGAAACAACTACATAGTAACGAAGAGCCTCTACAACTATTTTCACCTCATTATGTAGGTGTCTAGATGATCTGAAGACTCGCGATCCAAGAGTTACAATTTCGATCCTCGTTTCTGTCATAACTTCAATTATAGCGCTTACTTGTAAATAGAACATGTTACGGAGCGCATGAGACCGCATTGAGACACATCTCAAGAAAAATGAGGCGCACTAAATAAGGTCTCACAGTGTACAACGCTCCCGTGCGCTTACTAGCAAATGTGGCTCCTACACATAATGCCACAGCACGTGCACAGTAACTTTTCTTATGTCACCCCTCCCCCTGTTGCATTACGTAATATTTGAACGACTCCTTGCAGTTGTAACGAAATTGGAATATTTTGGGCAAAGTGTATCGTCGTACCTGCCACATGAGATACGAATGCGAAAATGGCAAAGCTGTCAGTTAATAACTGTGGAAGTGCTCATAAGAAGCGAGCTAAGCTGAGAAGCAGGCTCTGTCCCAGTGGGAACGTAATGCCAAGAAGAAGAACCGTGCATTCATTAGAGCTGAAAACTTGATCGATTGGGCACTGCTGGTGGTGACCAATCGACCAAGTTTTCGGCTTAAACAGATGTTCGATTCTTCAGATTGATGCTCTGATGTACGTATAACGAAATCACCTGGAGCCTTTGCATGCGCAAATTTTCACTTATAAGATGTCATTGAAAGGCCTTCTACGTACAAAAGTGGAGGTGATATACGTGCATATATTATGTGATGAAAAATAGCATACAGTGCGAGTGTATAAATTATCTTCCGAACTAATCTTTGACCTTATGCCACTTAACTTATGATAACAAATGTTGATTTGACAGCTGCTACAGATTGATTCGACTTACTTTGTAGGAGTGTACGGGACGAAACAAAATGTACATATGAACTCAGAAAAAAGCGTTTTATGCGAAGAAACTCATCAATCTGATGATTTTATCCACCGTGTTTTGCGGGTTTGATGTAATTTGTGTGAATAGTTACATTACGAGTTATTACGTCATGCGACTACTGGTTGTCTGGGTACTGCAAGGTGTGTGCATTTTACTCTGTAGCCAGAAAGAATAGTAGAGAATTGAACCCGCCTTGGTTTACTGTAAGGACGTTAAGGTGAAGATGAATCGAAGCGAAACACCACAAGAGCACAAATCTAGAGAACTGAACGTTCATGTGAGCTGAACGCATAATCGATTGGTCACCACTAGCAAGTGACCAATTGATCAAGTTTTCAGCATATGTGGATATTCGGTTCTCCCAATTTGTGTTCTTGAAAACTTGATGTTTGGCTTCGATTCCTGTTCACCTTAACTTTATCGGCTATGACGATACTATATTGATTAACAACCCCGGTACGGATTTTAAGTATGATTGGATTTCCAAACTATCTCGTAATTTGAACCACCCTAGAGGACACTTACCTAATTCTGCGTAGCACAGGGCTCCCACCATGCTGAGAACCCCGGATAGAATCCATACGATGATCGCCTGACCAATGGATCCGGAATAGAGCAGAACTCCTTTGGGTGACACGAAAATTCCCGCTCCAACAATCACACCCACAATGATAGCAACTCCATCCATCAGCCCAAGCTCCTTCTTCAATTTAATTCCACCGTCATCACTATCACTTTGCTCAGCTCGTAACCGAGAGCTGGCACCAGTCGACACTCGACTTCGAGGTGCTTCCCCAAAACCTTCCACCGGGGCCAGCGCATCTCCTGCTGCTATTTTTGCCATTTTTTACAACTATTTACTAAGGAATTGACCGAGTTTCACTACAAACTAACCCCACGCAGTGTTCTTCTCAATTGAAACCACTTTTTTTTTTCGATGAACTTTCTTCTCAAGGAGACGTAAATACTTCTAGCACTATGGTATCACAATTACTGCTTCGGTACATGCCGATATACTGCTGGTCACTCACTGCTCGCCGATCATCACGAACAACAATTGAAATCGATTTTTCGGCTCGAAGACCGGATCGCAAAACTGTTACAATAGCACCCAACACAAGCCACGAAGCACTTGTACTGCTGCGACATGCCGATTCGATGCCCGCAAACTTCGAATTGGCAGCAGAAGATCAAAAACCGTTGGAGCTGCGTGTCGATCGTTCGAAAACCGCCGAAGAAGTCTGCAAAGAAAAGTAAGAAATTGCGGATGTAGACTTGGCAGGGAAAAATGCGTATCAAAAACCGGGCTTCGCTGCGAAAAGGGGTGCGAGCGAACATGGACAGGTAGCATGGCGAATCGTTAATAATATGCGAAAATATGGCATACCATTTTTGGCTCTTGATTTTTTTTTTGGCTTGGGCAATTATGGATGGTTGTGTTGTATTTCTGAACCCAACCGTCGAACGTTGTGATGTTCTTATAGGGATAGAATCCAGGTTTTCGCTCGAGTGATACGAAGTAGGTATAATAAGTAAGAACCGTCTGCAATGATGTTTTGCCCGCGAGATTCAGAGTGGTACTGATCTGGATTCGGACAACGTCCAGATGATGGAGCGAAAATTGTTGTGGGGCTGTTTCGTGATTGAAGCTCATGCGGAAGATGTATTGGGATGTTTTCGTCCCCAGCCATAACGTATGCGACACGTTTGGTTTGGTGAAGGCAGCAGATTTACAGGATATTTTGAGTTATCGGTATTGCTTCTTGTCTTCATCGATAAGATCTTCAAATAATGACTGGGATTTCGAGTTATAAATAACATATGAGTGATATTATTACAAGAGTAGCTGATGATTTCGTCAGCTAGTACTTCAACATGTATGCAACGAAATCTTCAGTAACCCGTCCATGAGATGATTTTGTATGATAGACAATCAATATTAGAATAAATATGAGTTTGCAAATTTATTTAAATCTGTAACACTTGCAAGGCAATAGTTTTATTTATGCATATGACCTACGCCAGCACAATTGGTACACATTTCTGATGAATGTTTCTAGAATATATATACTAATGGAAGGAGGGATATTGCACATAAGGACGATTCGTAAAATGTTAAGCATGGACGTTTTGAATAATGTATATTTGATAATGATATGCCTTCTTAAAAGTACGAAAATATTTTACGCGAAATGACCTTATGTAAACGTCACAAGCAAAGAGTCACTTAATGGCTCAAGCTTATAGCTTTCTCTTATAGCTCTACACCTCGCAATCCACTGTACTAAATCCTGACCCCGTAATATTAGAACCACAAGCGTGTGCTACAAAAGAAACGATTGCTGCTAATTCAATCAAAATCTCATCCATTTTGCAAACCATCATATAAATCATCTTAACAAAATTCTTTGTCTACGCATTCGCGCACCGCATTCATGAGCTTTCGTCCAACAATGTCATATATGCTGTGGAGCGAGGTTCTTCGAATATGAAATGCTCGCGACAGTAGAGATTAAATTAGAATATCGCCCCCTTTCAATGGGTCCGGTAAGCAAACGACTAAACATGTGCACAGTATATAAACGGAGGGATTTGGATTATCTGCGAACCGAAAAGCAACGCGCCATTACTTTCTTCCAACGAGATCTAATATAGTCATTGTCTCGAACCGCGTGTGCAACCTCCTACATAGGCACATTCATCAAGTAACGACAGGAGCAACAGGACCCATAACGACACAGGCTATATCTTGTGAAGTGCCATCATTAAGTCGTAAGTGCTCCGTGGCAGAGAGGACCAGTTTTTAAAAAAATCTGTCAAAAACACGATTTCGTAACTCGTTTTTACTTAGATTTTACATTCTTCAATCCATTTTTAGAATTCAAAAATTGTCATCTATCCTTGTAGGTATGTCAAATAATCAAAGGAAAACTTTGATGTATTCAAAAAATTGCTCCCCGACTTTGCGAATATATTTGCCCAATTGCTCTCTCAAGCCTAAGGAACCGATTGAGTAAGATTGAGAGTTTCACAATTCATTAAAAAAACAGCAATTTTGTTAGAATTTCGTTCTATAAAACCAACGAATGGTGACTATTTCCACAATTACGACTGCAAACCTAAATCATGTTCTACTACACTTCTCATGCATAAAATAAGTTAAATACAGTCGAAGTTTGTTATAGCGACATCGCAAGGGACCGTCGGTATACGGAGATGTCGCAATAAAATCGTCGTTATAAAGAAGTTGGATGTCGTTATGGAGCATGGAGGAATAAAACGATCATAATATGTACTAAAATAGCTAAATGAATGTCGTTATATTGAGTGACTATTGAATATAACACTAATGTCGCAATAGAGAACGGTCGAAACAGAGAAATGTCGCTATAAAAGTTGAAATTAGTATGGGAATTTGAAGGGACTATCGGAAATGTCGTTATAGAGAGATTTATCGCAATAAAAGTTGTCGTTATAACGAGCTTCGACTGTATAAGGAATGAATAAATTTTGCCTTGATTTTTAAATTCTGGACCACTGTCCGTGGGTCAGTTGATTGAATATACCGTTGAAAAGAAAATGCACGGGCCCTCAATGGTCGTCGCTCTACACATATGTGTGCTATTACCGTTTTGTCTGTCATTTGAATCCGGGTTACTTAAGTAGATCACGTTTTATTCGGAACTAAGCAGAAGTTAGCTGGATTAGGCGGCGCAACATAAACTGTAGGTACGGATTGTTTGGCAAATATGTCGCGGCATGTGTACGACACATGACACGTATCATTCCCACGCTTGCGCCGTTAAATTCAATGTTCTTCGTAATGTTCTGTGGTTCACGTTATTGCTTATTTATGCAGAGGGAAATATCAGTAAGAAGGTACTTTTCCAAACCATTAGGGCTTCACATCAGAAAATAATTTGAATATTTGCAACATTAGTATTGATTTGTATAGCAAAGCAATTGAAATCAATCCTTATAGTTTTCATCGACAACGTGACTTCTTCACAATGAAGTAAAGTTTAACTTAAGTGTGTGCGCAAATTAGACATTTTGATAGTTTATTGACATAACCTATCCCTGCATGAGTTCCTTGTGTATTTGTAGAGGGTTCTTTTCTGGCTTAAACTGGTTTTTCTGGAGATGCATCCTAAGAAATTCTCAATGAAAAAGTGTCAGATTTTTCTCATAGTATTTCTTTATGGATTCACACAGAGTACTTGATTCAAAAATTATTCTGACGAGTTCTCCAAGAACGCTTACAACGCACACTGGTCCAGGAAGCTAATGTAGGCGGACATGAGGTTTTCGTCAAGATTTATTGATTTTAGAGCCATAGTTTATTCTGAGAATATGTTCAGAATTTTCAGTACTACAAAATGTACGGAACAAATTTTTTTTCACGGTGATCGCAAGAGTGACGTATACGCCAACTTTTTTATTTGAACGAATCGAAAGTTGGTATGTTCAGCAAAGTTGTAGCAAATGATCATAGAAACAACTTTGCCGAACAAACTTTTTCTCGGTTTTGCTTCAGAGCTGAGATAATTAAGTATTTTCAATAAAAAATCGTTTTTTGCTCTTAAGTGTTTTATTTTTTAGTTTTATTAGCCTACTATGTTCTACAAAGTTTTTATACTTATCATTTTCTACAACTTTGCTGAACATACCAAAGTTGTAATTCTTATGGTTTTCATGTTATTTGAGTTTTTCATCTTAAAATTAGCTACTTTGTATGCCTTGTATCTCAACTATGAGCACCTCAAAAAAATATATCTTTCCACCAAATGATTTTGCAGTCTTTCAAGTACCTGTGAGCAAAATTTGGAGAAGATGATATTTTTCTATCTCGTTTAAAATCGATTTTACTAATAGACGTTATGAGATAAATCCATATTTATTGAATATTCATACATGCTCAACTCACCAAAGTCATGGCTACCTAAGCATTTCAAACCAAAGGTAACACGTGTATTTATACAGAAATATAAAGTACATCGTTTTTCAGTTGTTTTCGATTAACTTGGAAGCTTCTGCAAGAAATTCATCGTCTTTTCCTCTACCAGTATTTAATCTATTCCTAAGCAAGATCACCAGGTTGGAAGTCAACATAAGCCGTATAAAGTACATATACAAAATTTACAGTCCGATTGAATTCTGTGGCATGATTTTCCCAGAATCTTCTGATGGATTTATTCCGCATTTTTTATGCTTCTTCGGCGGCATGCCGGACAACGTTACTACATGTGAAAGTAGTTTTTGCACTGCTGGACAACATTACTATATGCGAAAGTAGTTTTTGCACCGTTGGAGAGAGTACGTACCAATCGTAGAACTGGCGATACTAACAGTACGTTTCTGACAAAAACTGTTCAAATGCCTCCTCGTTAATCTTCCGATTAAAGTTGACTACTTTTAAAATGATTGAGATCCGTGAAAAGAAGTTATTACAAGTGCGGAAACGCTAACAAAAGTGCGCAATTGAATCAAATCGGGTAGGTGTCTTCGGGGGACTTATTCTTCGTAAATCGAAGAATAAGTGCTCTGAAGACACCAACAGGATTCAATGCAATCCCTCACTTTTATTCACACTTTCGGACTTATGAGCACTTCGCAGTCCAGTAGTGAAAGAAATACACAATATCTACTTCCCACGGCATGCCGTGTTACGACCATTTGAGTTCCTACCAGCTGGAAGAGGTTCGTACAGTCACAGCCCTAACCTTCCTTTGAGGGATTTTCGTGGCGATCATTTAGAATGCTGTTACACTTACTGATACGTCTACAACTATTGCACGGAAGTGGTGTTGTCCGGCATGCCGCATTACCAAAGAAAAACATGAAACGTGGAATCCATCAGAAGATTCTGGGAAAATCATGCCACAGAATTCAATCGGACTGTAAATTTTGTATATGTATTTTATACGGCTTATGTTAACTTCCAACCCGGTGATCTTGCTTAGGAATAGATTAAATACTGGTAGAGGAAAAGACGATGAATTTCTTGCAGAAGCTTCCAAGTTAATCGAAAACAGCTGAAAACCGATGTACTTTATATTTCTATATAAATACACGTGTCACCTTTGGTTTGATATGCTCAGGTAGCCATGACTTTTGTGAGTTGAGCATGTATGAATATTCAATAAATATGGATTTATCTCATAACGTCTATTAGTAAAATCGATTTTAAACGAGACAGAAAAATATCATCTTCTCCAAATTTTGCTCACAGGTACTTGAAAGACTGCAAAATCATTTGGTGGAAAGATATATTTTTTTGAGGTGCTCATAGTTGAGATACAAGGCATTCAAAATAGCTAATTTTAAGATGAAAAACTCAAATAACATGAAAACCATAAGAATTACAACTTTGGTATGTTCAGCAAAGTTGTAGAAAATGATAAGTATAAAAACTTTGTAGAACATAGTAGGTCATTAAAACTAAAAAATAAAACACTTAAGAGCAAAAAACGATTTTTTATTAAAAATACTTAATTATCTCAGCTCTGAAGCAAAACCGAGAAAAAGTTTGTTCGGCAAAGTTGTTTCTATGATCATTTGCTACAACTTTGCTGAACATACCAACTTACGATTCGTTAAAATAAAAAATGTTGGCGTATACGTCACTCTTGCGATCACCGTAAAAAATTTTTTGTTCCGTACATTTTGTAGTACTGAAAATTCTGAACATATTCTCAGAATAAACTATGGCTCTAAAATCAATAAATCTTGACGAAAACCTCATGTCCGCCTAAATTAGCTTCCTGGACCAGTGTGCAACGATTCGTCCAGGAAGTTTTCAAAGATTTCTAATATTATATGATTAAGCATCAATAATCACTAGAATCTTTTGGGATTCTTACTTCCTTCTTGGATTTCTCTCGCATGATTCTACCATAGAATTTCCAAAGAGTTTTCAACAATTTCTTTAAAAAAAATCTATAGAGATTCCAGAAATTTCCATATTTTCGAAGTTGTTTTCTGCTCTTCTTCAAGATGTTCCCAAAGATTTGCCTAGAAAACCCAGATAGCATTGGTAGCTGAATAACAGTTTATTTAGCTGAAAAGAGTTTGTATAAACAGGACTTTAGTTGAATAAGCAGTAATCAAGCTATCACTGTTACTTGGAAATGATCCTTATATTAGGCAATAATCAGAAAAGACGATATAAAATAGCTCAAAGGGCACATTCAAGAAATGTTGGGATAATACAAATTTATACGAATATGCTAAGAAGATAGTGTGGTAGCAGAAGCTCAAGATAGCATGAACCGGAACGATATGCTGCGATTTTATGCAACAATTGATAGCGCACGCTACAATACCGTACCAGTGCTTGCCATGTGCAATGATCGAGAAGGGAATTTGCTGACTGATAAAACGGCGGTGGCTGCCAGTTGAAAGAGCACTTTTGGCTGTTGTTGAATGGTGGAAATGAAAATGTAGCGAGAAGCAGGATGAACATTGATGAATACGTTCAAGCTGTGACCTATCGACCATAGGAGGCTGCTGGGAAGGACGAGACTCCGGTCGAGCTTGTGAAATACATAAGTAAGCAGTTTTACCAGTCGATCCTCCGAGTGATTCTGAAAATATGGGACGACAAAGAAATTCCCACAGCCTGGTTGGATAGCCTCATATGCCCAATTTATAACAAAGGGCTCAGATTTGAGTATGTCAACTACAGAGGGGTTTCCTTTCATTTATTAAGTTAACATCTAAACAATTAACACTTTCTACAATTTCACGCCACAAAACACGGTTCGTGACCGCATCTGTCCTTCCTCGGTTCTGCCCCACGCTCGCCAAATTGATACGCAATTGATCCCCTCACCTAGCTCGCTGCGCTCCACGCCTTCTTGTACCAACCGGATCCGAAGTGAACACCATCTTTGCAGGGTTGCTGTCCGGCATACTTGCAACATGCCCTGCCCATCGTATCCTTCCAGCTTTGGCCACCTTCTGGATACTGGATTCACCGTAGAGTTTGGCGAGCTCATAGTTCATCCTTCGCCGCCACACACCGTTTTCCTGCACACCGTCAAAGATCGTCCTATGTACCCAACGTTCGAAGACTTCATGTCCTTGCAAGTCCTCCTCGAGCATCGTCCACGTTCCATGCCCGTAGAGGACTACCGGTTTTATGAGCGTTTTGTACATGGTACGTTTGGTGCGGGCGTGAATCTTTTTTGACCGCAGCTTCTTGTGGAGGCCATAGTAGGCTCGACTTCCACTGATGATGCGCCTCTGTTTTTCATGGCTAACGTTATTGTCAGCCGTCAGCAAGGATTGAAGGTAGATGAACTCGTCGACCACCTCGAACGAATCCCCGTCTATCGTAACACTGCTTCCTAGGCGAGTCCTGTCGCACTCGGCCCTACCAGCTAGCATGTACTTTGTCTTGGACGTATTCACCACCAGTCCAACTTTCACTGCCTCGCGTTTCAGACGGGTGTTCATGTCTGCCACCTTTTCAAATGTTCGGCCGACAATGTCCATATCATCCGCGAAGCAAACAAATTGTTTGGATCTCATAAAAATCGTACCCCGGCTATTGAGCTGGGCTCTCCGCATAACACCTTCTAGCGCAATATTGAACAACAGGCACGAAAGTCCATCACCTTGTCGTAGTCCCCGGCGGGATCCAAACAAACTGGAATGTTCGCCTGAAACATTCACAAATTTTGCACACCTTCTATCGTCGTAGTCTCGTGAGCTTTCCCAGGAAAAAGCTGTTCTCGTCCATGGTTTTCCATAGCTCTACGCGTTAGATATTATTGTATGCCGCCTTGAAATCGATGAAAAGGTGATGCGTTGGAACGACATTTTTGGACGATTTGCCGTAAAGTAAAGATCTGATCCGTTGTCGATCGGCCGTCAGCAAAGCCGGCTTGATAACTTCCCACGAACTCGTTTACTACAGGTGACAGACGACGGAAGATGATCTGGGATAATACTTTGTAGACCGCATTTTGAATGGTAATCGCTCGAAAGCTATCACAATCTAACTTGTCGCCTTTTTGTAGATGGGGCATATTACCCCTTCCTTCCACTCTTCCGGTAGCTGTTCTGTTTCCCAGATTGTGCCTATCAGCTGGTGCAGACGAATGGCCAGCCTCTCCGGGTCCATCTTTATGAGGTCAGCTCCGGTACCACCCTTACCAGCAGCTTTATTGTTCTTGAGCTGGTGAATAGCATCCTTAAACTTCCTCAAAGTGGGGGCTGATTGGTTTCCATCCTCCGCAGTACTGACGAAGGCATTTCCTCCGTTGTCTCGTCCTTCATTGCTTGTGCTCTCAGCGCCATTCAGTTACTCGTCGAAGTGCTGCTTCCACCTTTCGATCACCTCATGCTCGTCCGTCAAAATGCTCCCATCCTTATCCCTGCACATCTCGGCTCGCGGCACGAAGCCGTTGCGGGATGCGTTGAGCTTGTGATAGAACTTACGTGTTTCTTGAGACCGAAAGAGGCGGGTCTGCTGTTGCCGTTTCCGTCTATAATGCTCCACGTTCTGACGGGTCCCTTGCTGCAGCATGACGGCCCGCGCTGCATTCTTATCCTCCAGAATCTGCCTACATTCCTCGTCGAACCAGTCATTCCGTCGACTCCATTCAACGTACCCGACGTTGCTCTCAGCTGCATTGATGGCTGCTTTTACTGTTCTCCAGCAGTCCTCATCCAGCTCACCCTCTTCCGGTAATGCAGCCTCGAGGTGCTGCACGTATGCAGCTGCAACATCCGGTTGCTTAAGCCGCTCTAGGTCATACCGGGGTGGCCGTCGGTACCGTACGTTATTAACGACGAAGAGTTTTGGGCGCAGTTTAACCATTACCAGATAGTGGTCAGAGTCGATGTTAGCGCCACGATAGGTCCTGATGTCGATAATGTCGGAGAAGTGCCGTCCATCAATCAGAACGTGGTCGATTTGTGATTTTGTCTGCTGTAATTATCTCCAGGTGTATCGGTATGGAAGGCTGTGCTACGAATGGCCATATTCTTGGAGGCCGCGAATTCAATTAGTCGTAAGCCGTTTTCGTTCGTCAGCCGGTGGGCGCTGAACTTTTCAATAGTCGGTCTGAATACCTCCTCCTGGCCAACCTGAGCGTTTAGATCTCCTATGATGATTTTGGCGTCATGGCTTGGGCAGCTGTCGTACTCGCGTTCGAACTGCGCGTTAAAAGAGTAATTATCTTCATCAGTGCTTCCGGCGTGAGGGCTGTGCACGTTTATTATGCTGAAGTTGAAGAACCGCCCTTTGAGCCTCAACTTGCACATTCTCTCATTGATCGGCCACCACCCGATCACGCACCTAATATCCATCACTATAAAAGCTGTTCCCAGTTCTTATGTGTTGCCGCAGCTCTGTGTAGATAGTATAGTTACCTCTAAACGTTCGCACCATTGATCCCTTCCAACACATTTCCTGCAACGCTACGATACCGAATGCGCGGTCCTTCAGCACATCGGCGAGTATGCGTGTGCTCCCGATGAAGTTAAGAGATGTACGGTTCCACGTACCGAGCTTCCAATCGCTAGTCCCTTTACGTCGCTGAAGTCTTCGCCGATAGTTCCGGTTCGTATTCTCTCGTTGCTTATTCGTTGCTTGATTTTTTACGGCTGGCTTGCAGGGCCTGACACCAACCCCCTAGATTTCCGGAGGACCTAAATGTTCGGAGAGCTATAGTGCACAATTTAGCTTAGAGTCATTCTCTGACGATGATCAGCCACTCCTGACATGGGGAACAGACGCTGTTGTGAGCCGCACCTAACATGGAGTACAGACGCTTCAGGTTTGCAGATGCAAAAACAAAAGCAAACCCCCCTTCCCTGTCAGCATACGACCAGAGTTCTCACCGAGGTTGGTTACCCGATCTTCCCTATGGTTACTCCGGCCAGTACCGCGGGGAGTTGCTGGGCAGGAGGCTAAGGGCCGCATAAAGGGGTATTTTTTATTCCTTTAGGTATGCGAGGTACCAATGGTACGCCATGCCCAGCCATTTACCAACCGAGAATCGAAATTATAACTCCCGGATCACACGTCTTCGACCGTATCACGTAATCCATCTAAACACCTGCATGATAGTTGTAGAGGCTCTTCGTTTCTAAACAGTTGTTTTACAACTTGGATACCGATGGTAGCGTAGCACCGAGCAGCGCATGAGACGAGTCTCCCCGGGCGCATAGCACCTAGCGCGCGCTTTTAGAATATTCCTCCGGCTAGCGCAGCACACTAGGATTGTTTTTTCTTTGGGAGACTCGTTAGTACATTCATGTGATCCCGTGAATTATGTAACTCTAAGTGCATCGACATTCAGGCCACTCAACGTTGTATGCTTAGGGCACCGAGGTTTAAAATGTAGTAACTACGGCTGTCATTCAGATTATGCTTTAATTGCAGCACCTGTGACTGGGCTCCTGTAACAATTTTCAAGGTGGCTAGAAGAAGCAGTTTGCTTATGCTACTTCTACTGCGCATGTGTTAAAGTGCTATAAGCAAAGACCGTCCCTCGAAGTAATAACGTAACTCCCTTTTAAGAAACTCGTTACACAAATGCAAAAAATGATCAAATGTCAAGGAAATCTCTCAGTCAATGCATGTATAGCTAAGAAGCAGACCCTTTCCCGTGGGGTAAGACACTCATTAATATTGGTTTTAATATCCGTTAATACGGATTAATATATATTATTTTTATGATATCATCGAGTTACCTACGATTTTCCTAAAGAAATCTGACAGAAGTATCTTGAATTTAAGTCAATGTTGGGGGTTTATAAACAAGAGGTTAGGGATCGTGGATTGTATGTCTTGCCGATCTGACATACCATAGGAGACAAATTGCATCGGAATCGAGTTGCGGAATGGCCCGGAGATCGTAGAAAGATGTGAGGCATTGATGACAAAGGAGCTTCACTAAATGTGATGCATCGTACAAGGTGCCAGTCTCCTTCTAGCCAGACTACCAGATGGATGTTGGCACCAAACAGTGTGGTATATGTTGCATCGGACGGATTTCTCGTATATTTTGCTCAGACGATCTGACGATAAACACAACATAAATAATCAATTTGCCTTGGCAACTCCGGCAACATGCAAACAGCAAAACTCCTTGCATACTTGATAATCTTCTCAATATCAATATTAATATTATTAATAAATATTAATATTTTAATACTGGATCTAGTGTCCTGTCCCATGCCCTTTCCTAGTTGGAACTTAATGCCAGAAAAAGGATGGTGACTACTCCATGATGCTAATTGAAATCTTTCGAAACCAACAGTCGGATAATATTATAATACATAACCCTAAAGAGCAGCAAAACTTAAAAAGAAGGAAAATCCTTTATTTAAACATGCAAATGAAATGCTCATAAACATTCATTATCATAAAGAACAGCCGATATATTGAAGAAGGCAAAATTTCAACTGAAAAATATACAGGCAAAATATAAATTACAATATACAGGTATCTATGAAGAAAAACCCATGTATAAAAGAAGGAATAATCGTCGAACCAAGCATAAAATCGCAATAGTATCTAGTTCCAAAAGAACAGCCAATGTTTAAAAGAAGGATAATTTTCTATTGAAAATATATCAAATAGAGAGTTAATAACCACTCCAAAGCATAACTCAGTACAACAAATAAACAAACCTACGTTCAGAAAATTAATCTTTTGTGCGGAAAATAATAGCCTAAATACAAATTGCTTCAAATTGTATTTCTAAAGAACATCTATTATTTTGAAGAAGGAAACATCACAGATGAGAAGGGAAACACTTGTGGTGGAACAACAATCAACAAGCTTCTCAGCAATAAAATGTTGAAGTATGGCCTTTGTCAAAAATAAAAATGTGTCGAATCCATACTTCAAATTAAAAAGAGCATTTTTTTCCGTTCGACCTTTTGTCCATTCAAGCCTCTGTCCATTCGACCTACTGTCCTTCGACCTTTTCTCATTTGACCTTCTGTCTTACAACCACTCATATCAGTTCCATTCAAATTTCAAATATTTTTCTGTACAAAAATCTATGAGAAATTATTTTAAAAAAATTGTAAAATTGTTCTTCCAAAAATAACTTGATAGTTTTTAACAGGCTTCTGATTGATGATCATAAAAAATACATTGTAGAATTTTCCAGTAAGATTCTAATAATCATTGAGTTTGATAAACTCCAAAAATCGACCGTTCAAAACGTTGTGCATTATTAGTGTGAACTTTAATTATTTTGGTGTTTTTTTATTATCACAAAATTGTATAATATAAATCGAACGATGTACAGAAAACCGATTGCGATTTCATTGATAAATCAAAAAGATATTGCATGTCCAAGTTGTTTACTTCATAAAATGAACAGTCCTTATAAAGAATCATCATATGATTCAACAATAAAACTTTGCTAGAAAATATTCTTATTTTTTTTTATTTGGAATGTTTAATCAATACAAAAGTCACAACCTGGAATCAAAGTAAAAACGACAACGAGATGAACTAGCCCAGGGCTAAAAATCTCGTTAATAAAGTCAAATCAATCAATCAATAAAAACGACAAGATCTGACATCGCTAGGACATACGCTAGGTTGTTTATATATTGAATTTGAATGAAATGACAGTCCATGTAAATGCATATTTCTTTGTAACAAATTGTCCGCATGAGCTAAAAATAGCCGATACACTACACTTACGGCAAGCATCAAATGAGCCGCCAGCAAAAAGTAAACACCGGTCACCTTGACTCGTTCCAGCAAAATAAACCACCAAAACCACACAGCGGAAACTTCACGTTTTCATAATCACCGCTATCAGTTATAGTTGGTTTGTAGACTTGAAGCACCCATTGATCCAAAGGGATTCCCGCGCTCGGTGGTTCACTACGCTACGAGTAGTCGCATGGCGTGTTTAATCCATTCAAACTAACACTTACTTCCAGTCAGAACATTTCGCGACCATATGTTGTTCCCACTGAATCAGCATGTAGACGAACTCAACATGCAGTCCAAGGTTAACCCTTTCTTTTTGAAATATTTGGATTTATGAGTTTGGCGTTCAATCAATTGATCTAGTAAAAACAATTATTTTGTCATTTACGAACGTGATAAAGAATTTCATAAACTTATCTAGTCTTTCGAATCTCAGTCCAAACTGAACATAAACTTTTTCAACCCTTTGTAACCGACATCGATCACCCAAATTCAAAAAGTTTGTATTGCAGCCGACGATTCATCGATGCTAACCAAACAATCACGCAGACATGTGGCAATCGATGGAGACGGACGGCAATTATGAATTGGATGTCGGTGTGGAATCGTAGCGTAAGCAAGTAGGTATGAGCACTCGAACAAATCCACGTGTTTTCCAAATTCTGCGAAATCCCTCTCCGCACTTGGCACCTTTTGGGTGGATGGATATTTTGGGTTGTGCAACAGCATTAAATGCCAGGAGGATGACGAAACTCTTGGAGTGGAGAGAATCATTTCCTTGCAGGTAGGATATCGATTGAAGCGCAATTTTTGTTTTTGTAGTCTTTTGCGAATACTTACTACATGTTTTGTATTCAGAATTCTGATAATCCTATTTGTTTCAGCTGTATTGTATCATATACAAATAAAATATTTGTAGAAAACCACTCAGAAGCACTAGACATACATTTAACTAGAAATAAAATTTCCATGCGAGGAAAAAGCACTTTACTTGAATCTGCACCGGTCAAACTGCACACGTATACTGACTGCCTATACAAAGTAGAATGAACCCTCTCTCAGTTTGCCACCTTTTCAAACAGTAAGTTCAGAATCGAGCATGGAGGATTCTCTCATTGAAACAGGGCTCGAGCATGGAAAAACCATAGAGAAAAGGGACCGCTCAACGGCTTCAAATATTGAGCTGGGGTAAACATAAACATCGAGTGAGAGAACCATGCTTTCATTGCAAATTCCTATATTGGTTTCATGGAACACAAACACAGTCCCGTCAATGGTGTCTGGGAGCAAGATGCTAAATGTTCCTGGTAGTTACGTTTAGCATTCGATGTGGTTGTGCGATAGGCAGAATATAAATGATTCCAGTGTCTGAAGATACATATCAGTATTGATGGGATGAGCTTGTATGCTATGCGAAACATGTTGCGTTGTGCAAAATGGTACAGGTGACCTTCGATATAACGTTAACGTTAATCATGTATATTAAAAAAAATATGTATAAATATTCACAATTAGTAATAAATTGAAAAATACGATATGAATGACTTGCTTTAGGATAAAACTGCGTTCAATAAAATAAAAGCTAGTCCATATTGGTACAGCATACAACATGACCGGCCTGAAAACTTGTTGAAAGATTAAAAGCTTGTTCTTAAGACAATGTTTTGATATTTTTTTTTTCTATCTTTATTAACGAGATTTTTAGCCCTGAGCTAGTTCATCTCGGGACCAACGGCTTTACTTCCCTTCCGAAGGAAGTCATCACTGAAGTTTTTAGTGACTATCTCGGGGATGGGATTCGATCCCAGGTCCTCGGCGTGAGAGGCGTGTGTTCTAACCACTTCACCAGGTCTGTCCCCATGTGTTTTGATAATCTTAAAATAAGTGGAAACAGTTTTTTCATATAATTGTTACATTTCTCTCGTTGTGACTACATTTCTACTTGAGGGTCTGAGAAAAAAGAAAAAAGATTTTGGTTCAGGTGGGCACATAATAAGGCTCAGAAGACATCTTCCGTTAAATAATGTTTGATCCTTTATTTCTGTTACTTGCTTTTGAGGGGCGAGCAATCGAATCGGAATCACACGCGTTTGAAGTGCACAATCCAAAAAAATGGGTGGGTAATGTCTGTTACATTACCGCGGGGTTGACGTTGGCCTACTATGGACATAACTTCGATCAATTCTGGGTCAGACTCTAACAACAGTAAGGTAGCTTTTTGCAAATGATAGGATGTTTGATGATAGATGATATATGCTGTTATTGTGAGTATTCAATTACGTTATGGTTTTAAGGGAGATCTGTCATTTGGTTTAGAAGCTTTTTAAGAATTACGGATTTCAAAGTAAAATACTTTAAAAAATCAGTGGGGGTTGTGTACAAGACACGAACACATGACGTTAACTACGCCAGGTGATTTGCTGCATTTGAATTTAAGTCAATTAACCTACAGTGGCCCAATTTCATATTCGTACAGGATACTGTTTTCACATCAAGTTAGTAAAAAACCATTAAATAATGTATTGAGTTTACAATACTTTATCCACATTGAAGGCAATAGTTGTCATCTATTATTTTCCAATCACATAATGTTTCCATTTACATTCATCTTGGGATTAATAGAAAAGTATTGAATTTATGGCAAAAATTCACCCAATTCCATATTCGTACACCTACCAAAATTCAAACGTACAACATTCAAAATAAAATTTAAAAGCTCTATTTGATTGCTGAAGTGCTTTATTATGATGTTCAGATGTAGTGAAGTACATTTATACAATTTATTAGCGGACATATATGAAATTTAGGTAAAATTATGAGAAATGCCAGTTTTCCAATGAATTTTGCCAAAAAATCCAATAATTCGAACTATAACATTAGTTTTGGTCACTGGCTCCAATCTATCAATTATATTCGTGAGCTCTGATAGAAACTTAGTTGAAATATATACAGTTTACAGAAATCATGAACAGTTTTTATCCCTTTTTGAGTTCAGAAAATTGTTGTGCCATAACTTCAAATGATATTTTTAATCAATGTGAACCATATTTTCATTCCAAACAACAGGTAAAGGTTCATTTTGAACGTGTATGTAAAAATAATCTAAACTACGGACTTCGTTTCACAATAAAGTACCCTAAACTAAGTCGTACATACCTCCACATAATTGATGTTATCGCCATATTCAATTATCCTTTAATTAATATGCAAGTTATATTCAAAATAGCACCCTATTTTGAAATTTATTGATTTCATAAGATAAATACAAAATAACTTGAATGAACAGAGAGCATTGATATACTTTTTTCTAGCATATATCCTGTTGTTTTCATCATTAAAAAAACGCCTGTGTTGCGGTTACGGCAATAATATTTATTCTACAAATCTCTATAATCATGTTTGATAGTAAAATGTAAATAAAAAATGATAATTACGCAAGGTTTTGATACGAACATTAACTATGGATTATGTATATCCATTTAGGAGCCAAACTGAGAGAAATTGACCAAATTTTTTGGTATTGGATTTGTTATAAATGTTATATTACCTAAGATCCACAAGTATATGTTGTCGATATCCACTCCTAGCTACTCTAATACTGATTATATTTTTTTGAAACTTGTGCAATATTCGCAGTAATCATTCTTAAGGAAGTGATGTTGAAAAAATGTAAGTTATTGTTCAACTTACCGAATATTTTAGCAAAAAACATGGAAAAAGTGGTATTTTTCTTAAATTTACCTAAGTTTTAAATATGTTCGCTTATAAATTTTCCAAATGTACTCTACTACATCTGAACAACACAAATCACCGGGTTTTGTACCAACAATACTAAGCTTACAATAGTCATCCCTGAGTGATTTTTGAAAACTCCACAGATCATAAATTTGCGAAATTCGGTCAACTCTCTAATGCTTCAAATATATGAAACTTTCTGAAAATTCTGGGTTTACAAATGAAGATTTCACTCATCATTGTAAAGTCATCCCTGAGAATTTTCGACGAAATGAACGTTTCATCTCGTAGCAATTATTCTCTACTATGAGACCATCTTGGTCTTGTTGTGTATACTCACCATACACCAGGCCATTTCACCAAAGTAGAATCGACAATCGATTGTGTGAAATTTTATCACTCGTCGCCAAAATGTAGAGACGTCCGTTCCAGTTTGATGGTAAACTAATAATGATTGTTTTATTCCGATCAGCTAAATACAGTACAAATCAAGATTGCTTCGATCCTACAAACAAAATTAAAATTAATTTTAGATTGAAGTGATGAGAAGCTTAGTTTGCAATTTATGCGACATTCAGGGTCGCATGTTGAGCACCGCTGTTCTATACCATTTTGTAATTATTGCTCAAAGAATTTTGCATACATATTCCTATGGAAATACGGTTTTAGGTTATTTCGGCCTTTGCAGTCTTAGACACGAGCAGAAAACAGAAATGAAAATGAAAATGTAAACATTACACAAACATAACCCAACACAACTATGTAAAAATCATTGTAAATCTCCACCATTAAACCACAAACATCTTCTATTACCTCACCCACACTAACAAGTAAGTGCGTAGCCAATCAAAGCAGGTGTCGAAAAAAGTGTAGGAGATAAAAACCATAAAAGTTAAGTGGAAAGCAAAAAAGTGAGCTCTAAAAGCTATTCGCTATAAACTTTTAGATCACAACAGCAAATAGCGGCACAACCGCAGTGAATAAAACACAAAAAACTTGTTAAACCAAAAATGTGATCCAAGAATTTTACCCACAGCCAAAGTAGGCGCCATCTACAAATGCTGGACAAGTTTACGTGGACTTTTACTATGTATAGGGACAAAGAAACGAGCCTTTGTAAGTAGTTAGGGTTAGAGTTAAAAACCGTCAAATATTTTGAAACGAAACTATTCAATTTATTTGTAGACTTCCCTGAAGAAGGTTTAATATAAACCGAAACCGTTGGACACTAAGGCAAAACCGTTTTTCTGCCGTCTAAGACTGCAAAGGCCGAAAGAACCTAAAACCGTATACGTTTTCAGTCGATAGGTAACGCTAATTTCTATGGAAAATTTGATTGAGAAGATAGACAACATTATTTATGTTTAAACAATATAATAATTTGTGTCCACAGAAAATGATTTTAGCTGTTTTTGTGTGTCCTTTCAAAAGCAGTCAATCATTAAAAAGTCAATCATTATTAAGCCATTTTCAAATTACCGAAAATTGTCAAATTTGAAGCTTGTTCTTAAAAGATAAACTGTTTTTTTATGTTAATTAAAATACAAAAAAAAAAACATTTAGTTTTGTTACACCAAGATTTCATTTGTGATACGTACTAATGAAATTTAATGTATTTTTGTATACTTACTCTATTTTTAGGAATTGTACTGTTCTTGAACAAAGGTCGCTTATGCGTCTGTTGTTTTAACATGGCCTTTGTATACAAATACAGCCATTCCATGAAAAAACGACCTAGTGGGTCACCAAATTCCGTGAAAATTTGCTATTTTGTCCCTTATCCAAAATAAGGATACATGTGTTTTTGGATTTTTTGATTAGAATGGCCATTTCCGAAATAGAGTGACCAGAAAAATCCAGCGATTTTGCCAAATATATTTTTTTTTATTTTCTAACTTTTGAACCATTCGATCGATTTTCAATCTTTTTGGACGAAATGAAACCTAAAAGTTTTGACTTTTCAGGAAAAATGTGAAATTTCAGGTCTCAGCGCATTGGATTTTTTAATTTAAAAAAAATCATAACTTTTGAACAGTTTAACCGATTACCAATCTTTTTTATGGAATGTAAGCGTAATATTACCACTTTTCAGACAAAATTGAGAAATCTTACATCTTAAATGGAAAAATATAAAAATTTCTTGTTGTTTTTTAGAAATTTTCATTTTTTTTAATGTAAAAAAATATTTTCTCAAAGTTTTATATTTTTTCTGAAAAATTGGAATTTTAAGCTTTCATTCCATAAGAAAAGATTGGAAATCGGTTAAGCTGTTCAAAAGCTATGATTTTTTTAAAAATAAAAAATCTAATGCGCTGAGACCTACAGTGTGTGCCGATGAAAAATGACTGATTATTTTCAAAAAATATATCTCAAAAACTTAAAAACATTCATCGCTGAAAATTTGACAGTAAACGTAAATTTTTCTGAACTTTCAAGAAAAAATAAGAACAGCAACAGCCCCTTTTGGTCTCGAGGCCCTCAAAACACAAAAACGGACATTATAAATTTTTTTCATGTAAGAAAGCAATTTTTGTAAAATTTCATATTTTTCATGAAAAGTCAAAATTTTTAGCTTTCATTTCGTTCAAAAAGATTGAAAATCGGACGAACGGTTCAAATGTTATAATATTTTTTTTAAATAAAAATTTGGCAAAATCGCGATATTTCTGGTCACCCTATTTCGGAAATGGTCACCCTAATCAAAAAATCCAAAAACACTTGTATCCTTATTTCGGATAAGGAACAAAATAGCAAATTTTCACGGAATTTGGTGACCCACTAGATCGGTTTTTCATGGAATGGTTGAATATATATGTGAAGCTTATAAAACATCATTGGAGATTTTTCAGCAATGAAAGTATGTGGAACGCCTGTCACAATAAACATTATGGGTCTCTAAATTTATAACATAGACCATAGTCCTACCATCCGGAAATCTACTTCGAAGTGTACCGTTCCGAAGTCTAGTCATCATTTAGTTCCACAAGGAACAACATTTTTAAAATATTTTTGAAATTATAAAATTGGGTACCGATTTTGACATGGTTCCGTTTTTTGGTAACTGAAAACTTCGACTTTGTAGCCAAAGATGGAATCCCATAGTACAACAGCTCTTAGTACGTTTGGACAGTAGACTATATTTCCGCATTGGAAATTCCCTTGACTTCCTTGGGTATAGAGTATCATCCTACCTGCCACACGATACATAAATGCGAAAATGGCAACTTTGGCAAAGAAAGCTCTAAGTTAATAAAGGCCCAAACGCAATGATAGCGGAACGGCAACGGAAAGCGGAACCGGTTCGCCAGCACCCAGAGGTGGCACCGCGGATAGGTAAGGATAGGAGATACTGGACAAGAGGCTGTTTTCATCGCCATATCGGCAATAGTATTTGAATAGGCATTGAACTTCCCATCCAACCCCGTTCTTCTCTAAGTCAGGCGTTATGGGTGGTGAATATGCGAGCGCACGCTCGTCGCAGGCGTTACCTAACGGCACCTAACAATTTTCTGTTATTTTTATGAATGAACCCGAAGCAAAACCGAAGGCGATCGGGTAACGGTTTCAATCTGTCAAAAGCACGTTGTTGTGTTGTGATTTGCTGCCGCTCGGATGGTGTGCAATTGACGCGGTTTTACGGGTTTTACACATTAGATCTGGGACCGCGTTTTGTTTTGACTGTGCCGCTTCCGAAGGAATAGTAAAAAAAATACCCATTTGTGCCGATTTCGATCCACGAAATGAAGGATAATACGCCACCGAGACCGGCTTTCGACGAGGATGACGAACTCATCTACGTCGGGGATGCTGACGAGGTGTTGAATCAGTGGGAAGAGGAACTGAATGGTAAGCGTGACCTTGAGTCATTGATAAACATTAAGGTAAGGAGACCGGACCTGCAATTCTGTCCTGTACTTCATTTAAATGAATAAAATGTCACTGATTTCTAAAAAAATATCTATGTTAATTTGCAGCTAACAGATTTCAATTTTTTTTGTCAATATGCTCGTACACATATCTAGATTCTGAGAATTGCCAACGGATCTCGGGAATGTTCCTGAGGCCGGAATCATTAATTCGCAGATTCCTGATGATTACAGATATAAATAAATAAATGAAAAATACTCTAACTTTAGGAATCATCAGAATCCTTGAGCTTGCTTGATTCGACCTAAACTGTAAGGTTATTGGAATTTTTAACAAGTTGCAATTATTTTCGTTTTGCACCTTTGCTTTTTGGCTCTGCACTTTAAGGCATACTTTCTTATGTAGAACTACGAACATTATCGAAAATGTGAAATTTTGTCCCACTCTGTAGCAAAACCCATCTGGTTACTTTATCTTTGGGGCATAACGAATTTGGTCACTTTATATTAAGGGTTACATTCAATATTACAGATGAGGACAATGAAGACGAGCTTCTGGAAGAAGATGAGGCTGCTGGTTTCGCTGACGGGGAGGATGACATGGATGATGTATACATTCCGGAGCGAGACGACGCACTGGTTACGTTCACCAAACACACCGGTCCGGTATTTTGCGGTACTCTGCATCCCACCGAAGATCTTGCTGTAACCGGTGGAGAAGATGACAAAGCCTATGTGTGGAACACCAAGACAGGCGAAAGCGTTTTCGAAGTTACAGGGCACACCGATTCAGTTATTGCCTGTGAGTTCAGCTATGACGGACTGTATGTTGCCACTGGGGATATGGCTGGACAGATTCAGGTTTTCAAAACCACACAGGAGTACAAGAAGGTGTGGGACTTTGCTATGGGTGACATGTGCTGGATGAAATGGCACTTTGGAGCACACGTTCTAATGGCTGGTTCTGATACGGGAGAGATCTATGTGTGGAGGATACCTTCCGGAGATTGCAAGGTACTGCAAGGATTTGGAGAGAAGTGTGAAGTGGCGAGGCTTTCCCACGACGGAAAGCGAATTGCAGCGGGTTATGGAAATGGTGCATTTAAAATATGGGACATTAAAACGAATGCTCCTATATTGGATGTTGTGCCAAATGAGGCGACAACTCACACCAGCAATATCACGTGCATGTCACTCGATCGCGACAGCCAGTTAATTTTAACCGGAAGCGAAGAAGGTAAAGCCGTAATAATGGGACCGGCGGGTCCAGTTGGAGTCTTGCTGCCAGATGGTGGCCCAGTAGAAGCTGTTGTGATCGACCATCCTGAATTTGAATTGAAGGTAGCAGCCACCGGAACATTGAATGGAAAAGTAACTATTTGGGACGTGGCTAGGCAAACAGCCCGAGTCGAGTGCGAAGATCCTCACAAATGTGGTGTAACAAAGTAAGAACTTCTATTGTTCTAGTCGTAGAAACTGGAATTTATGACCTTTCTTTTTTATTGTAGGCTTCTTTGGGGCAAAGACTGCACCCTGATTGGTGGAACACTGGGCGGAGTGATCAAAGTATGGGATCTGCGAAGCGGTGCACTGAAGTTTGATCTTCTCGGCCATAGGAACGATGTTCAAGACATTGCGTACGATAAGCAGAAAAATATTATCCTCTCAACATCCGAGGATGCGACTGCTAAAATTTTTCAACTTCCGTGAGCTGCAAAGCTTGTAAGTTACGCAGAAAAGTGTTTTGTACATTTCCCAAAAATCAATGTTAATAATAACTGTATATCAAAAATTGTAGAATCTAATGTTCATGGAAAGAATTCAAAAGAACTGAAGCAAACTGTTAACATTTTCGGAACGAGGACAATTTTGACGTTCAGCTCATTCGCCTAAATTGGCTATAACACTAAGGGCATTAGGGGACGGACCTGGTGTAGTGGTTAGAACACTCGCCTCTCACGCCGAGGACCTGGGATCGAATCCCATCCCCGACATAGTCACTTATGACGTAAAAAGTTATAGTGACGACTTCCTTCGGAAGGGAAGTAAAGCCGTTGGTCCCGAGATGAACTAGCCCAGGGCTAAAAATCTCGTTAATAAAGTCAAACCAACCAACTAAGGGCATTACTAAGCCGGCATAGGTAGCCTATTGGCAATCGTTTCTGCTTCCCAAGAAGGTCGTGGGTGCAATCCCAGGCCCCGTCCTTTGCTTATATTTGTAACGTTTTTTCTAATAGCTATATTTCTCTATTGTATTGAATAAATCGAGCGCTTACCAAAGTGGTATCCTTACGGTCGAATACATCACCCATCACTAACAAAACATCACGTACTATCAAGGTAGCTGTACGAATTTCAGGAGTTGCTCAGATGGTCATGTAACAATGGCTATTGTATGGTTATAATAACCATTGTTGTACATAAGGACGTGGCCGGCGCCGTCCATCTAGAAATATTAAGAGTAGAGTGATTGTTTAGTTGAGATGGTAAAAAGCTAAAATCCAAACTCCTTTTAAGTGATTCTTTGTGCAATGTCTCTTTTCTGATTGATCACGGTTTAGAAACTACGACTTCATCAGTTGATCGTTGATCATTTTGATCGTTTACAACTTTTAAAATGAGGATAATTGCAAACTTTCTGTACCACATCTATTATATCCACCCATGCAATCCGCCAGTAGGGGAACCTGGTCCAATAAGGACGCTGTTCTAATTCGGACCATCAAGCATTTCTCAATACTTATGCTACTGTGAAGATCGTGTGTACCGTTTTTCTACCCATCTTCCGGCTTGAATCTAACACAATAAATTTGACGCCTTTCAGTATTTTCGTTTGATTTTTATATTAGTTTGTTGTTTTGGAAAAATTGTCTTTTCTTAGTTTCTTCAACTAGCAAATAAATTTAGCTTTTGAATTCATTTAAGTGAATGTGATTAGTGGTGTAAAAGGAAAATGTGTGACATTGTGCCTTCCGTGCTGTAATCAAAGATGAGTTTCGGCCGTTGGGATAAGGATGACGAGAAGATTACGGATGTTGCAGGCAATTTGGTGAGTTTGTTCCATTTTACCATGGCAAAAGATATGCGGGCGGTTTTTCCGCGTTTTTTTTTATTACGGTATGCATTTGCATGGTCGGAATTAATTTTATTCAGTGTTTCGGCCGGACGGTTGGAAAAAAAATCGGCTGAGAGTCATTCGATTGTGTTGCTTGCTCCTACGGGAGGGCAAGAGCTGGAATCGTGATCAATCGTGTTCGCTTTTTTTTTTGCGTTGTACGGATACGGAAAAGTATCGCGAGGTGCGTAGTAGTGTCATTCGATTGTGTTGCTTGCTCCTATGGATCAATGCACAAGTTCATTATTTGACGTTTGAGCGGTGCCGTGTTATTTATGTCACCATGGAACTAGTGAATTCGGCACCGCTTAAACGTCAAATTAGTGAACTCGTGCATCGGTCCATAAGGGCGAGAAACGTAATCAATGATGAATCAGTCGCTTGTCCCATGTGTAGTAACTTTTTTTTTTGACAGCTGCTCGTTTCTTGTGATTTAGATACAATTTTATTTTTTGCATGCTTCCGATGACCCTGGAGGGATTGGTTCTGCTTTTTACCGAGCAGAATGTCACAACTGTCGAACGCGCGATCATTCCTTTTTTTTCACGGGAAAGAATATTGTTCATCCTGTAAATAAAGAATTGTTTCTCTCTTTTGATTGCCGACATTCAAAAGATTAAATTTAAAACAAATAAACATCAAATACTCTGTGTCTATCGCCAGCTTTTCAGGCGAATCCTGACTAAATACCTTTCCCAATCCCCCAACTCCGTAGCACTTATGAGGGTGTCGCTAAGTCGGTGGCCTCTCATTAAGTAAGTGCTACATCAACATTTCCTCCCCCTATCCCAAGTTACGGTAAAGATGGGCGTGGCCGGGAATAGCAATATTCATGGTTTTGGTATTCTTGTCTAAGATTGGATCAAGGAATACTCCCCATCCTTGTTCTTGAAAGCAGTCTGAATGAGATTATCAAAAAGAAACATGAATGTTACTAGTATCCAATCTACGAAGTATACCGTAACTACGCTAACGCTAACGCTATTTTTATATTAGTTTGTTGTTTTGAAGTGCTCTAGTGTACCGTCTGTTAGAATTTTTTCCAAGCTTCTGTAAGCGACAATAATTCTCCAATCTGTCTGTGCCTAAGCTTTCATCTGTCCATATGGGTTTGATATGTCTATAAACTGTTTGTGTTCAACTTTTTCGAACATCACAAAATATGTGTTGGTCCAATCCGGACCATTTGATATGGTTCAATTCCTTCTCAACTTGGTAGAAACTCACAGAGGTTGAAATATTGATCGATAGTGCCGTTGTGGTCAAGTCTGATTTGGTCAGAGTCTCCGAAAAAAAATCTACAAAATACGATAGATCGAGTAATTTTTCATAACGGAATTTCATGAGGCATCTTTAGAAAACCCTTTAGAATTTCTGGAGGATTTCCTGAGTTTATTCTAAGAAGAAAAAGAAAACAAAAGAAGGGAATTAAGGTCTTGATATAATCCTAAATTAACGCATGGACCCTAATTCTGCATTTTTTTTTTGAAGATCCATGAAATTGGAAATTTTATTCAATGGTATTTTTCAAAACCATTCCGGAGCTCTACGGTTATGTTCACCTAAATACGAGAAACCTCATATGTTTTTCTCTTTATATTGTTTTACCAATTTTATTTCGACATTTTGAGCAATCGAGTAAAGATTGATATTGTTTACTTCATAAATTTTTTTTCTCAAAATTTTAGGCCAGGCGTGCGAAATTTAGCAATGCATAGATCTAGAGAACTTCAAAACTAAATATTTTTAAAATAATCTAGGCAGTTCTCTGAGGCTATGTATAGGTAGTAAAGTAGAGTTTACTCTAGTATGGATAAAAGCGTTTTCTCAATGATAAGCTGATATTTTGAACTTTTGGTTTACCTAAGAACTGTTAATTTTATAAAGAGGGCACGTTTTTCATGCTATATCTTTTTATTTATTAATCAAATCGTAATTGTTTCTCTGTGCATCGTTCAACTATTATTCTACAATGTTATGAAAATATAAAAACTCACAAAATGCTTTTGGTTGAAGAACTGAATACTTTTTCCAAAAACTCCAAAAAAAAAACTGTTCGTCAAAGTTAAGCATTATTTTTCGCATCACAAAAATCATCATTATTATTCACAAATTGTATATTGGTATCCTTTATTGTTGTACTGGAGGTAGAGCTTCAAAAAAAATATATATTCTACCATTCTCTGACACTAGGTCACTTCAGTGGTTTATTCTTTATGGCCTAATTTGCTGCTACACCATAATTTTACTCCCAGCAAAAAAGAAAAGTAAAAAGCGTGTTCAAATTTGGTTTAGATTACTAGAGAAAATATATTTTTACAAAAAAGAGCTTTCTTAGCTTTTTTATCGTGAAAATCGCGATGCAAGACAACATAAATTATAATAGGAATAGGTTTGCTTCAATTTCATCGTAATTAACGAAAGGGGCGGTTGTGCGGGTACTTTCAATATGGGCTGCACATGGTTTGGTTCTTTTTTCGCATTTTGTCATACAAAGACATAAATTTGAGTACGATTCAATAAAGTATACTAAAAATAAACACCATTCTACTCAAAAGTAGTGAAAATTCATATGGGACTGTTATGCGAGTATACTCGGTATACTGCAAGGTACATGGAAGTCTTTATTTTGTCTTTGAGTATGGGTAGTATATGCTCTGGCCCCTCCTCAAAAAAATACGGTAAGGTAGTTCCGGGGGATAAGGGTCTGAGGCCAAGGGTGATGTCTGTCCACTCTGTAAACCACTTGAACAATTCAATTGTGTGCATAGTCTGTCGGTCGGCGGCATACCCACACTCCCTGAGTTACCTTCTCAGGCGTCTGTTTGCAGATTTCCCCCATGTAAAAAACACCCGAGTGGCGATGCCTGCTCCCAACTAGACCACGTGCTGGTTGATGGGCGACATTTCTCAGATGTCATTGATGTCAGGACCTTCCGAGGCCCTACACGGATAAAAATCTGATCCCCACACCATGATTTACAAATCATGAAATTCATAAATGGTTAGGTCATAATATCAGGATCACAAATCATGGTTCCTGGAGTCATAATCATGATTCCTCACAAGCGTAACATCCAGTGTGAAAACACTAAGCGGCACACTTTGCTTCATCACATTCGTATCGATCACTCTTAATTCAAAATGACGAAGCGGTTGAGTGGTAGAATACGTGGCTCACAATCGAAAGGTTCTTGACTCGAATCTCAATGCATGCTATTTTTAACTTTTTTTTTTATTCTGTCGATATTAAACGGATGCGCGACTCAGCATTTTTGGCATTTGAATCATGATTCCGAGCAATCAGCTACAAAAAACTAACGCGTATGTTGCGTTACGGCAATCTGACTCATGATATCATGATATTCTTATGAGTTCAGCTCCGATACCATCCTTACCAGCAGCTTTATTGTTCTTGAGCTGGTGAATGGCATCCTTAACCTCCCTCAAAGTGGGGGCTGGTTGGTTTCCATCTTCCGCAGTACTGACGAAGGCATTTCCATCCGTTGTCCCGTCCTTCATTGCCTGTCCTCTCAGCACCATTCAGGTGCTCGTCGAATTGCTGCTTCCATCTTTCGATCACCTCACGCTCGTCCGTCAGAATGCTCCCATCCTTATCCCTGCACATCTCGGCTCGCGGCACGAAGCCGTTGCGGGATGCGTTGAGCTTTTGATAGAACCTACGCGTTTCCTCTCTCCTCGCACTCCGTCTCCTCCAGGCGGCGTTTTTTCTCCCGAAAATGGAGGGTCTGCTGTTGCCGTTTCCGTTTATAGCGTTCCACGTTCTGCCGGGTCCCTTGCTGCAGCATGACCGCCCGCGCTGCATTCTTCTCCTTCAAAACCTCCTGGCACTCCTCGTCGAACCAATCGTTCCGTCGACTCCGTCTCACGTACCCGACGTTGCTCTCAGCTGCATCGTTGATGGCTGCTTTTTCCAGCAGTCCTCGAGAGGGGCTTCGTCCAGCTCACCCTCTTCCGGTAATGCAGCCTCGAGTTGCTGCGCGTATGCCGCTGCGACATCCGGTTGCTTGAGCCGCTCTAGGTCATACCGGGGCGGCCGTCCATACCGTACGTTGTTGAGGACGGAGAGTTTTGGGCGCAGTTTGACCATCAGAGTCGATGTTAGCGCCACGATAGGTCCTGACGTCGATAATGTCGGAGAAGTGCCGACCATCAATCAGAACGTGGTCGATTTGCGATTCTGTCTGCTGGGGTGATCTCCAGGTGTATCGGTATGGAAGGCTGTGCTGGAAGTAGGTGCTACGAATGGCCATATTCTTGGAGGCGGCAAAATCAGCTGGTCAGCCGGTGGGCGCTGAACTTTCCAATCGTCGGTCTGAATTCCTCCTCCTGGCCAACCTGGGCGTTTAGATCTCCTATGATGATTTTGACGTCGTGGCTTGGGCAGCTGTCGTACTCGCGTTCGAGCTGCGCGTAAAAAGCGTATTTATCATCATCAGTGCTTCCGGAGTGAGGGCTGTGCACGTTTATTATGCTGAAGTTGAAGAACCGGCCTTTGATCCTCAACTTGCACATGCTCTCATTGATCGGCCACCACCCGATCACGCGCCTCTGAATATTACCCATCACTATAAAAGCTGTTCCCAGCTCATGTGTATTGCCGCAGCTCTGGTAGATGGTATGGTTACCGCTAAACGTTCGCACCATTGATCCCTTCCAACACACTTCCTGCAACGCTACGATGCCGAATCCGCGGTTCTTCAGCACGTCGGCGAGTATGCGTGTGCTCCCGATGAAGTTGAGAGATTTACAGTTCCACGTACCGAGCTTCCAATCGCTAGTCCCTTTACGTCGCTGTGGTCTTCGCCGATTGTCCCGGTTCGTATTCTCTCGTTGCTTGATTTTTTTACGGCTGGCTTGCAGGGCCTGACACCAACCCCCTAGATTTCCGGAGGACTATTCCCTCTAAATGTTCGGAGGACCATAGTGCGCAGTTTAGCTTAGAGTCCTTCTCTGGCACTCGGACGATGATCAGCCGCCCCTGACATGGGTAACAGACGCTGTTGTGAGCCGCTCCTAACATAGAGTACAGACGCTCAAGGTTTGCAGAAGCAAAAGCAAAAGCAGAAGCAGAATTTTGGTATTCAGTAGCACTTTTCTTCTGCTCGGGAAGGAACATTGCCGAAATGAGTGCGCAGAAACATGAACACGGACATCCTTGAGAAGCTTTAATATTTTGCAATAAAAATCATTATTCGACGTCCATTAATTACGTAAGAGTTCATAGGGGGAAAAGAAGACTTTCAGATTTGTTACACACCAGATGATTTTTTTAATTTTCATACAAAAAGTCTTACCATAAGGGGAACGGGGTCGAAAACATGCCAAAATGGTCTTACATAATTACAGCCATACTTTACACCAGTCGACAGCCATACTTTACACCGTCGACAGCCATACTTTACACCAGCCGTAAACTTAAGTTTGACGAAAAATACACACTAAATTTCCATAAAAAAATGCCCAAAACCGGGTTAATTGTAATAAACTCAAAAATAGCAGTTTTTCGCAAAACTTAGTGGAAATGTAAAATTTTGGTGACAATTTTCACACGATCAGACAAATTTGACTAAATTTGAAGATAATATGTGGATTTTAGGCAATTTGCAAATTTTTCCGTGGTTTTACACATGGGTCGAACTTTTGCCCCGCTGATTCGAACTTTTGCCCCACTATGGACCAAAAATTGTTTTCAAGTATTTATGCAAAAACTAATATACCTCAAAGCAACCTTATGATAGGTCTAGAAACGCCCTTACATAAAATATTGAAAAAGATTTTATCCTCCATTGGTTCAATGCAACGAAAGTTTGACCAAAAATTACAATATTCACTTAGAAAAACAACAAATAGCCATAACTTTTCCAAATCTCAATCGATTTTTATGATGTTTGAATTGAAAGTCTCTTACTTGAATAGCATTCGAACCACCATGACACTTATAAGATTTGTTTTAAATTGAGCTAGAAATCTTAAAAAGAAACTCTTACCCCACTCGAACTTTTGCCCCACTTTACTCTAATGATTAGTATTTTTTCATTGTTATATCATTGCATCTGTTTTAAAATATGCGAATTACACAATAAAGCAACTATTTTTTAACGCATTACCGCATATAGAATTTTCTTCCATTTTTATATGAATATGTAATGCAATGCAACTGATATCGATATTATCGACAATCACTATCACGATAAAGCTCTTATATTTACTTTAAAGACTGAGTTTTATAACTGATACGACGGGCTACTTTGCCTTACAGTGAGAGGCAAAATAAAGTGCCCACCTTACCAGTTTTCGAATTTCTCTCATTGATTTGGTTCAAATTAAAGTTAACACACCTAAATCTTTTGTGATATTTTATTTTTGATGTTCTTTTAAAGTTGCACTTACGAAATTTTGATAAAAAAAAGAATTTTACTTAAAGAAAAAGAAAATCAATTTGTATTGAAAAAAAAGTAGTGACAAAAATAAGTGCCCACTTCCTTCTTGGCCCCAGAAAAGATGATTTAAGAAAAATAAAAAGCAATTTAATAGTTAATGTGTCCTCCTTTGGCCTTAAGGACTTGCTGGAGGCTCTTCGGCATGCTTTTCACCAGGTTTTGTAGGTGTTGTGGATCTAGTTCTTCCCAGGCGCGCTCCAAGGCTTCAAAATAATTATTTTTGTTGGTAACACCAGTTTTTTCAACCCTAGCATCGAGAATCGCCCACAAATTCTCGATGGGGTTGAGGTCTGGGCTTTGTGGAGGCCATTCCAGCGGTTTAATCCGACAAGACCGGAAGAAAGACTTGGTCTTCTTTCCAGTATGCTTCGGGTCGTTGTTCTAGAGAAATATGAATTTCTCTTCAAGGCCCGTCTGGATCAGCGAAACCTCCAGATTTTCCAGCAAGATGTTAATGTAGGAATCTGCCGTCATTATTCCGTCGATTTTCACGACGCTTCCTACTCCACTCCATGAAAAACACCCCCAGACCATCACATTTCATCACATCACACTTCCATGCGTCACCGTTCCTTGGATGTGGCGCTCCTGAAGCTCGAGCTGTCTAACCGAGAGCGGCGGGCTCGTGTGTGATGCAGAGCACCACATCCAAGGAACGGTGAAGCATGGAGGAGGAAATGTGATGGTCTGGGGGTGTTTTTCATGGAGTGGAGTAGAAAACCTCGTGAAAATCGACGGAATAATGATGGCAGATTCCTACATTAACATCTTGCTGGAAAATCTGGAGGTTTCGCTGATCCAGACGGGCCTTGAAGAGAAATTCATATTTCTCTAGAACAACGACCCGAAGCATACTGGAAAGAAGACCAAGTCTTTTTTCCGGTCTTGTCGGATTAAACCGCTGGAATGGCCTCCACAAAGCCCAGACCTCAACCCCATCGAGAATTTGTGGGCGATTCTCGATGCCAGGGTTGAAAAAACTGGTGTTACCAACAAAAATAATTATTTTGAAGCCTTGGAGCGCGCCTGGGAAGAACTAGATCCACAACACCTACAAAACCTGGTGAAAAGCATGCCGAAGAGCCTCCAGCAAGTCCTTAAGGCCAAAGGAGGACACATTAACTATTAAATTGCTTTTTATTTTTCTTAAATCATCTTTTCTGGGGCCAAGAAGGAAGTGGGCACTTATTTTTGTCACTACTTTTTTTTCAATACAAATTGATTTTCTTTTTCTTTAAGTAAAATTCTTTTTTTTATCAAAATTTCGTAAGTGCAACTTTAAAAGAACATCAAAAATAAAATATCACAAAAGATTTAGGTGTGTTAACTTTAATTTGAACCAAATCAATGAGAGAAATTCGAAAACTGGTAAGGTGGGCACTTTATTTTGCCTCTCACTGTAAGTAATGCCTGTGAAAATCTATAAAAAATCTAGTGATTTATTTTTAGGATAATACGCGAGGATACCTTCAATATAGGAGCATCTAGAACATAAATCTCACCAGCAACGACAATATTGCTGGCGCGATATTTTTTGTGGTGGATTACAGACGTGATAGTTCAGTGTGCTCGTCGAGAACATCTATTGATGCATTCTAAGATCTTTGTTATCTTTCTCCTGATCTTTCTAACAGATTCTTTGGTAGAATTTTATGGTATCGATACGAGATCATTTGATATTTTTTTCCGCGATCTTTTTTTTCATTATGGATCAATGCACGAGTTCGTTAAATCTGTGTTGTTTTTTTCATAAGGGCTTATTCGCATTCATCGATTTCCCTTCATTGTTGCTCTCTTTGCGCTATTGCAGAAAACTGATTCTCTTTTCGTATCACAAGTTTGTGCTGTAGGATGAAGAATCACTATTTATTGCTTCATTAACAAGAAATGTTACAGATTTATCTAATTTAGCGAAGTTATTGTGATGTCCACGTAAGGGTTATATTATAGATACAGTCGAGCGAGAGCGAGATCTGAATGAAGAAGAACTGAAATGAGAATGAGAGAGGTAGAGTAGGAAAAAGAGAAGTTCGAAGCTGGATGGTATTCGGGGATTGATGGAATAAAGTAGATTGGTCTGGACTAGCAAGAAGATAAGATGTGTTCTTTATTACGCTGACTGAAAGTAGTCTGATTCCCCATAAACTAAACGTTACACGGTAAAAAATCAGCACGTTCGATTGAATAGTTTGATCACTTGACTCAATTCAAAACACCAATCACCATGATTTGAAGAGTTCTAACTTTGGATTCGCTCTACTGTCTCTAGAACTAGACTCTGAAGTGAAAAGTCGTTGATTTTGAACATCGTGTCTATTATATGAAAGCAATCATTGACAGCTCGTTGTAGAAAGTGATTGAGATCAATTCAACCCCTTTCAACAGATGCGAGTTGGTGTCGAGGTAAGACACTAGACTTGCAGTCCGAAGTTTGGTGGTTCAAATCTGGGTCAGGCGGAAATGTTTATTTAATTTTTTTTTTATTTCAAATCAAAACATGCAACGTTGAATTCAAGTGATGTTACCTTGATTTTGCCAAGATTCAACAGTAGTGCAAATCCAAGTGCAGAACTATTGATAGCATGGTGCTTATTTTTTACCGTGTACAGTGGCCGACGAGGATAATTTGGTATCCAAACTGGAAAAGTGATTTTTAGTGAATTGTAACAGTTTTCAGTAAGTACGTGCTATTGAAATAGTGAATTTTACACCTCGGCGTAAGTATAGTGTTTTTCCGAAAAGTGACGAATTTGAGAAAATACCGCCGATTTATTTCTTTGGTCGGGTTTTCTTAGTAATTTTCTATTGTTCTGAGGCATAGTTCAGCTTTCAATTTCTCCAGAATAATAGAAATTTTCAGCCATTGTGATCGTCGCTACAAATTGTAATTCGGAATAGAGAACAATTGTTCCAAAGCCATTTTTTTCTCTTCTGACAAAACAGTTGGCTTGGGTTCTCACACAGTCACCATTACCCAAAGCATTTTTTAATTTCATTATATTCAACTCTGTTCACACAGTCGATCTACCGCTCAGTTCACCCCTGTACCTACACTTGTGAAAGGGAACGCGGCGGAAAAAGGAACAGTGATAGTGGCAACCGACACTCGTCAGAAAAGTGAGTGCCTGAAGAGTTCATCCATTGAAAACAAACCGCTCATTGGCGGTGGGAAGAAAACTACATCGAGGTGCATCGTGCGGTTGGTCAATCCAATCAGGAAGGCTATAGAACCCGGTGCATCGGGGCAACGACGAGTCTTGACGAATACTGTTGCTGCTGTTGGGAAATCGCTGTTGCTGCCGTTCGGAAATCGCTGTTGCTGGAAAATCGTTGTTGCTGCTGTTGAATATTCGCTGTTGCTGCTGCTGCTGCTGGACCGAAAGAAAAGCCACGGTGTCTTTGTGGAGGAACTTTATTACAAAAAAATAGGTAAGTCTGAAATTTCGAACTAAAAACAATTAGACTTTGCTCTTTCATTTGAGACCAAAATCAAAAAAATCGGTCGGGGGGTCTAGAACATTTTTTTTTATTTTGTGTGAAGTATTTATGGATAGGGTGCAGAGCTACCTGGGCACTTCCAAGATTCACTTTGGCATGAGGGTTTTCCCGGCTGAATTGTCTGAAACTTTGCAATGAGAAGCACTCCAACGCGATGCATATTGTGGCCAAATATGAGCTCAGTAGATTTCAAAAAACCTCAATGCCGAAGTGAATCAAAAGTACCAAGAATAGGATCCGACTCCCTATGTGTTTTTGTACAGACGCACATTGCGTTGAACGTATGGAGATACGGAACAAACTGCAAGATCAAACCATTTGAATACCTTGGCATGGAAGGTAAAATTGTTCTTGGTCAAAAGAGCTGTAATAAGCATAATTATATTGGTCATAATGATGTTAGAAGTTATTAGGGAATATTTCTCGCAATACTTATGATCTCGTCCTAAGGTGAAGATGCATCGAAGACAAACCTCGAATTTTCAAGAGCACAAATCTAGAGAACCTGACAACCTTTTGCATTTAACATTTTATTGATTGGTCTCCACCAGCGAGTGACCACTGAGTTACCGGTTGTCTGCTTCTCTAGACTTGTGCTTTTGAAAATTCGAGGTTTGACTCATTATTGAAAAGAATTCACATGGTTTTGGCTACATAAGCCAAATTTTTTAAAATTCATTGCGGCTAGAGCTACATCATTTCATCAGTTTTATCTTATTTTGCCAACAAAACAATAATTTGTGAAATTTGTATGAATATTCTGTAGGAATCTGTATATGTGCACGCTGATCAATGACTTGACGGTAAATCCATTCGTTTGCTCAGTAATAACAAGGTACACACCTATGGCTTTTAGGACGAGGTCATTAATTATGCGAGATTTCTCTTTTTAGTCGTAGCTACAAAAGTGACTTATCCGCCTTTCAAATAACACAATTTCAGTTATTCGAATTGACCAGTAGAGAGCTCCGCATGTGATAAACCTTGTAACATACTTGCCTCTTGGTGCTGAAAAATATACTATTTTGGATGGTATTTCAAAAGCTTCAAATCTTATATTTTTTACGTTATTTTCTTAATGGCACAGTGTTTATGAAAAGATAAGAAACTAACATGAGGCTAAAATGGGTTTAAGATTTGTGTACATGTTTGCAGGGCTATAATCCCACATTAAGCTAAATACAGTCATATTTCCCTTACTCGATATTGAAGGGACCATCGAGTTAGAGAGATATCGAGTAACAGAACACAAAACTGCCATCCAAGGGACCATCGAGTTAGTCATGAAAACCAACTTTTAATATGGTTCTCTAACTCGATATCGAGATACAGAATATCGAGTAAGGGAGAGTTAACCGTAATACCAATCAAACTCATGAATATTTCTTCTGCTATCGGTCGGATTGAATTTCTCTCTTCAGCAAATTTCTTTATTATGGTTTGAAGATTGAGTTTTTACAATGGGATAATGAGTTTGTACTTACATTACAGTACAAGCATGTTTGGAACAAATCTCAAAATTTCTTCATAGTAATTTCCATATAAACCTACATTATCTTTGGGCCACCTTTAAATCACCACCTAGAAAGCTGAAAATTTCACAGAACACTATTTTTATAGTAAGGATGGTAAGAAACAAATGGGAGATTGGATTCTCAAACATTTTTAAATTTTAAATGGCCCTAATGTACATAAACACATAGATAGGCAAATACAAACATATGTGCAAGTCACTCAAAATCAAACAAAAAAAAAATTACTCCAGACCCCCCGACCGATTATTTTGGTTTTGGCAGCAAATGAACGCGAGAGACCTAGACTTTATTGTGGCGAAGTTTCAGACTTACCTATTTTTTTGTAATAAAGTTGTTCTACGAAACACACCGTGAAGCGTCTACCCGAGGGAACGCTGATTGTGTGGAGGTTATCCGGACCCGCTTAGTTGTGACGACTACAGATATGTGATCAAGTTTTGTTTTTGGCGTAGCTTTTAGACAAATTTTAGACCTTATTGCATACTGAGAGTGTTTTGTTTACATTTTTTTAAAGCATGTCTATGGTTACTGCTCCGGATCCTTACCTACCAGGATCCATACCATTTTCGCAATACCTCGAGCAGCTCGAATACATATTCGAGCACAATGAATATCCAGTAGCGAGATATAAGACATCATTCTTGGCAGTATGTGGCATTGAGGTGTTTACCGAACTAAAAAAGCTTTTTCCGGGGCAAGATTTGAAGGCATTAACGTACAAACAAATGACCGACAAGTTAAAAAGTAGATATGATAAGGCAGACTCGGAGGTAATACACAGTTTCAAGTTTTGGACTAGGAGGCAAAGTATGAGAAGTACGAGGATTTTGTTATTGCAATCAAGGTGTTAGCAGAGAAATGTGCATTTGGCGACTTCAAGGATAGAGCGATAAGGGACATGTTAGTGATCGGTGTTTACGATTCTAATCTACAAAAACGCTTATTTGACGAAGAGGATTTGACAGCCTCAAAAGCAGAAAAAAATAATCCTTAATCAGGAAATGTCTTCTAGTAGAACACAATTGCTGAACGAAGATGACAAGAGAACCAGCATCGTAAACAGATTAGGTCCTAAGCCGGAAGCGCCAAGAGGTAGATACAGGAGCCGAAGCCGAAATTATGAACGCAACAGCAGGTCTAGATCTTTCTCCAGAGGTAGAAGTGATAACAATTACCAGAATAAAAACAGAGATGACACTAGGAAGCCTTCATACTTTTGTTCGTTTTGTAGAATGAAGGGTCATACAAGGAAGTATTGCTACAGATTGAATAGGAAGAGCCCGGACACTGGAAGATATAGCGTAAAGTTCGTTGATTCGCCAAAATCGAATAAATCGGAATCCGATAAAACCGAAATTTTTAAACGACTGAAAGACGACATCAGTACAAGCTCAGATGAGGAGGAGACTTCTTGTTTGAATATCGTTACAAAAAACCTGAGAAATGAACCATGTTATGTGTAAGTCAACATTGAAAAACGACGTTTAAATATGGAGGTGGATTGCGGTTCGGCGGAGTCAGTCATACCAGAGGAATTTTTTGCTAGAAATTTTCGACATTTGGAATTGCGGAAATGTAATAAACGGCTAGTAGTCATTGATGGGAACAAGCTGACAGTTTTGGGGAAAGTTCTGGTAGCAGTTCAACTAAATGGAATGCAGAAGCAACTTGATTTGGTGGTTTTACGCTGCCAAAATGATTTTATTCCCCTGATGGGCCGCTCGTGGTTGGACAATTTTTTTGTTGGATGGCGATATACTTTTGCGAGCATGACACTGCCGGTTGCAAACATCAGATCGCTTGATACAGACAATTTGGTCGACGAGATTAAACGTAAGTTTCCTATAGTTTTTAATAAGGATTTTTCAAGTCCAATAAAGGGTTTTACTGGGGATTTAGTTTTAAAGGAGGATAAACCTATTTTTAAGAAAGCATATCAAGTACCGTTGCGTCTTCGCCAAAAAGTTTTGGATTATTTGGACGAATTGGAGAAAGATGGAGTGATAACGCCGGTAGAGGCGAGCGAATGGGCTTCTCCAGTAGTAGTGATTATCAAGAAGGACAACAATATTCGGCTTGTGATAGACTGTAAGGTCTCCATTAATAAGGTGATAGTCCCAAATACATATCCGTTGCCTTTGGCCCAAGATTTATTTGCCACTCTTTCGGGATCAAAAGTATTTTGTGCCCTGGATTTGGAGGGAGCGTACACCCAATTGGTTCTGTCCGAGAGATCAAAACAATTTTTGGTGATTAACACAATAAAAGGTTTGTACGCCTACAACAGGTTACCCCAGGGAGCCTCATCCAGCGCGACCATTTTTCAGAAGGTTATGGACCAAGTCTTGGCGGGTTTGGAAAACGTCTCGTGCTATCTGGACGACGTGCTTATTGCAGGGAAGAATTTTCAAGATTGTATGAATAAGCTTTTGTTGGTCTTGGAAAGGCTGTCAAAGGCCAATATAAAAGTAAATTTTAAAAAATGTAAATTTTTTGTCACGGAGCGTCCCTACCTAGGGCATGTTTTGACTGACAAGGGCTTGCTTCCTTGTCCTAGCAAGGTAGAAACTGTTCGGCAAGCAAAAGCCCCAGAAAATACTTCGGAACTTAAGGCGTTTTTAGGATTATTGACATTTTACGCCAAGTTCATCCCAAACTTGTCTTCTCGCATAAGTTGCCTTTATAGGCTTTTGAGAAAGGACGTTAAATATGTTTGGAATTTTGAATGCAACAAAGTATTCAACGAATGCAAACAGATTCTAATGAAACCAAACCTTTTAGAATACTTTGATCCTTACAAACCTGTTGTAGTTGTAACGGATGCTTGCAATTACGGCCTTGGAGGCGTTATTGCCCATGTAGTAGACGGTGACGAAAGACCAATAAGCTTTGTTTCTTTCTCATTAAACGACGCCCAGAAGAAATACCCCATTCTTCACTTGCACGGAGAAAATGAAGTACCCAAAAGTGAGTTCATTCCACTCAATTCGTGGGGTTCGTGCGTTAACCTAATTTTGAGTTGATGGGGTAGAAGTTGTTTTCATTTGCAGCCGTGCAAAAAAATACCTACTGGCTATGTTCTTTTCACTCAACCGGCAGATCAAATAACTCAACTTCCAGTACTGTGCCACTTACTCAAATTTGAGGTAACGCACAAAGGTTCGGTTTTTGGGTTGTTTTGCTCTTCGCTCTCTGACAACAATAGAAGGAGCGAATGAAATAGGGAGAGAAAAATAACTCAAAAATAAGTTAAAATATACTCAAATATGGGTTTTCCGTTTTCTCCGTGTGGAGGCCCTGGCAATAGTTAGCACTGTCAAAAAATTCCATAAATATTTATATGGAATGAAATTTACGATTTATACGGATCACAAACCGCTTATAGGAATATTTGGGAAGGAAGGAAAACATCCTATTTCCGTTACACGTTTGCAACGGTATGTGATGGAACTAGCCATCTACGAATTTGAAATAATCTACCGTCCGTCCTCAAAACTTGGAAACGCTGACTTTTGCTCGAGATTTTCACTCTCACAAGAAGTCCCAAAACATTTAGCTAGAGAGTACGTAAAAAATCTCAACTTTTCTGATGAATTCCCCATTAATTACAAAGAAGTGGCGGATGATAAATTCCTGCAAACCTTACTACAATACCTAAGGAAAGGTTGGCCTGACAGATTGGATAAGAGATTTGTTGACATTTTTTCTCACTACCAAGATCTGGAGGAAGTCGATGGATGTGTGATGTTTCAAGATCGAGTGATCGTACCGGAATCCATGAAACAAAAAGTACTAAAACTACTACATGTAAATCATTCTGGCATAAACAAAATCAAACAACTGGCTCGCAGAACGGTTTATTGGTTTGGTTTGAATAAGGACGTGGAGGATTTCGTAAAAAGTTGCAGAATTTGTAATGAAATGAATGTGGTAACAAAAAACCACCGTATTCGCAGTGGATTGCAACCAATAAACCGTTCAGCACAATACATGCTGATTTTTTTTACTTTGAAAAGAAGACATTTTTACTAGTAGTCGACAGCTTTACAAAATGGATTGAGGTAGAGCACATGAGAAATGGTACGGATCACAGAAAGGTGATCAAGGTTTTCCTTCGTATTTTTGCCAGATTCGGATTGCCAGATACTTTGGTTACCGATAATGGACCGCCTTTTAATTCCGACACCTTTGTCAAGTTTTTTGAGAACCAAGGGATTGAAGTACTCAAAAGCCCACCGTACCACCCAGAGAGTAACGGCCAAGCAGAACGAATGGTTCGTTTGGTAAAAGATGCGTTAAAAAAATTGCTACTTGACCCGGAAATTATGAAAATATTTGTTTGGGCGAAGACCAACATCAATTTCCCTCTGAAAAACTTTTAAGCTATAAGTCAAAAACTCTGTTGGATTTGATCAATCCGAAAAATAGTCCCAAATTAAAACGAACCAACACAGACAGACACGAGACAACAGACAATTTTGAATCCAATGCTAAGCATGATGACGATTTGGCCAAACTAAAAAGTGGTGATCTGATACTTTACAAAAATTTTAACAATACAGACATCAGACGTTGGTTGCCTGCAGAATTTTTAAACCAAAACTCCGATACTACATTTCAGATTTCGCTTGGCGGCAGAATCGTTTTGGCACACAAACGCCAACTAAAATTGCCGCAATCGCAACGTTCTCGCCGAAGGAGGATGTATCTTGCCCGTGAAGAAAGCACTCCGTGTGAAGAAGACGGTCGCAGTTCGAAAAGAAGAAGGGATGAAGAAGACTCCGACGAAGACGAATTTTATGGATTTCCGGCGGAATCCTTCATCTATTCGGACCATTTGCATGGAGATATCGAGAGTTTCCATGGTGTTCCTGACATTTCGGATGAGCATGGCGAACCGTCGAATAGAGCAGCAGAGGGTCCACCAAAAGTGGTTTCGAAAAGAAGTTCGACAAGAAAAACAAAGAAGAGACGGAAGGAGGGTTTTGTTTACTATTAAATTATTAGCATGAATTATTTTTATATGAAAAGCATAAAGCTTAAAAGTTTCAAATAGAAATGTCGAACTAGTTATATTTAAGTTACGCATTGAGTGTTCACTTAAGGGTGAAGGACTGTGATGTCCACGTAAGGGTTATATTATAGATACAGTCGAGCGAGAGCGAGATCTGAATGAAGAAGAACTGAAATGAGAATGAGAGAGGTAGAGTAGGAAAAAGAGAAGTTCGAAGCTGGATGGTATTCGGGGATTGATGGAATAAAGTAGATTGGTCTGGACTAGCAAGAAGATAAGATGTGTTCTTTATTACGCTGACTGAAAGTAGTCTGATTCCCCATAAACTAAACGTTACAGTTATAAGCGAAAGAGAGGATCGATGAAGAGAAATCGCTCATGTCAGATAGGCCCTATTGAAGAAACAGCCCAGAAATTGAGGTTTCAGCGGTGCCATATTCACTCGTTGCCATGGACACGTAAATAACACGGCACCGCTCAAAAGTCAAATAGTGAACTCGTGCATTGGTCCATAGAGACTGATGCATGGCAAGATTATGTAGCTTTTTTTTTGTTTTTCAAAATTTTTAATGCATTATATTTGTGAATTTGGGGCCTTTCTTAGCCTAGTTCCGCGGCTACAGCGCAAAGCCAGTTGTCGATTCTTGGTCGGTCCAGTATCCTTTCTTAACGAGAATTTCCTTGACTTCCGGGGCATAGGATATTATTGTGCATGTCACACGATATGTGAATGCAAAAATTGCAAGCAAGCAGAGCGATGCAGTACACACTTAGATTAAATTTATTGGGTCGGTAAAATTTTACTACCGAAAAAGTCAGTAAAATGAAAACTGTCGCCACGCGTAGTTGAAAAGCAAATTTCACCATGTTTTATTTTTTATCGATATATGATATAAAAAGGAAGCTGTCTGCAAAATTTCAGTAAAAAATCTCTGTTTTTCGATGTCTGACATTTTTTTTTTAATTTACTGACTTTTTCGGTAGTTCCATAACCCAGTTATTTTTACCGAACAGCTTGAGTGTGTAGAGCTCTAAATCTATACTGCATACATTTACGTAATGTTTAAGGACAATATAAATTTGCGGCTAAATTCAAGCTCTACTTAGACTGGCTCATGCCGAGCAAGAGGTACGATTGCGCTGGAATATCCTTTCAGAGTTATGTAGGCTGTGGCATTCCTGATAGGAATTTCCTACAACCCACCTTACAACAATTTTCATCTGCCATATCAGGCATCTCTGGGACTAAAAAATTATCCAAACTTTTACCATAAATGAGCATTACAGTAGTCAATCCTGAAATAAGGCTTTGCATTTGGAGATAATTTGATCAATGCGCTAAAATTCACTTCAATAAGAATTAAAAAAAATCATTTGCAGTAATCCAGAGTAGCACTTCCTGTGATTGTGTGGCACTTGGTTTACCACTTTTCCGTCTTTTCCGTCACTGTACATTCAATAGGTACTGTAGGCCACAATATTAAATGCTAATTTAATAACCATCAATGCATTCCACTTTCAAGTCATACATCCTCCTGTGCTTCTATGTTTGCACCGATGGAATTTAGCATCGTTATCGATAAGTTGAACATCGACCATGAAAAAAGGCTCAAAAAGTGCCAAAATTGTTTTATGCCTTTGTTACCCGCGGATGGTTCCGCGGTTAAGCGCTGGCCACTTGATGGTACACGTTGAAGTGTATGTATTTCTTTGAACCTTCTCCCTGATTGAAGCATCTACACGGCCAGTGTTCGAACCGAACACTGAAATCGATGGCTCATCTTCTTCATCATCATCACATCAAATTTTGCCATGAATTGTACACATGTGCCGCGTTCGATCGGACCGCGAGCGTCAAGCAGGGCAAGTAGCGAAGCACTTTTTGAGGACTTGCACTTTTACGAAGTCGCTTTTCTAAGGCATTTTTACTAAAATTTCAACTTTCGAATTTTCGACAATAAGTTTTTATTTTAAACTATTTCATCCAATAGCTCTTTTTCTTTCTTCTTGGTACTATGTCTTCACTTGGACAGAGCCTGCTTCTCAGCTTAGTGTTAGTGTTCCACAGTTATTAACTGAGGTCTTTCTTTGCCAAAGATGCCATTTTCGCATTCGTATATCGTGTGGCAGATACGATGATAAATACTCTATGTCCAGAGAAGTCAAGAACATTTCCATTACGAATAGATTCTGGACCGACCGGGAATCGAATCCAGACGCCTTCAGCATGGCTTGTAGGAATGCCCCTGGATTTGTAATAGTTATTTTTCAAGAAAATCACTAAAATAACTTCACAGGATAATCATTTGTTTTACATATACGTCCAACATATTAGATAGTTTTGAAAACATTTAATGACACCTTCTAATTTAATAACACGTTAACCTTCTAAATTGTTAACGTTCGGAATATGAGTCGTTTACGGAGTTTAAGACAAAACTATAACTATTCCTGTACCACTTTTCGCTACCAGCCCTGATCAAACCTTTCTTTGCCTTTCTTGGCGGTGGCTTCCATTTTTTTTGCGCTTACACAAATCAACATTTTTCGCCAAACAGGTTCACATGGTCAAAAATCAGAAGAGACTTGAACAAACGGCGGTTGGCTTGGTCGGTTGGTCATCATTCTTCGCTGTATGGAAAACTGGAAACATTATTCCGTGTGCGAGTCAAGAATTTTGGCCTCCTTTCCTTTCTTTTTTTTTATCGTTGCCAGAGTGAGCTACGACGACGATATCTTTTGTGCTGGAAAATATGCTAGGGACAAGTGGAGGAGACGGCGCGTGCTGTCCGGCTCCTGAAACTCGGAACGGGGCGTTAAGTGTAATTTTATTGGAACGTTTTGAGAGCTGGTCTTGGGGTTGGCTGCCCACGACGCTGTTCTTGTTTGCCGCCAATGACGGTTAAGTCCTGGCATTGGGGTTGAGTAAAACCTGTTGTCGTTCTGCTGAACTGTTCGTTAGGTAATGTTGTGACACTAAGAATGTATGCATGGTCTAGAGTCTAGACTAGATTGAGTAAGTTTTCGTTCTGTGCAGAACTACGATTAGATAAACGTTGTATTAGTGGTTTTATATTTTGGTCATAAGGAACCATTCTTTTCGATTTGCAAAAGGTTCTTTTTTTTTGTTTAAATGTGTTCACGTGTTTAATTTTCAAGGTTTGCCCGTTTTAAAACTGAAATATTTAATTTCGAAGTACAACTAATGACTATAAACACAATATTTTACCTTCCTAATGCAAAAAATAGGGAACTCTTGAATGGAACCCTAGACAATTTTTGAGAGTAAGGTCATTCTGGATACAAAAGACCCTGGAACCAGTTTCAGAAGGAAATGGCATATATCATGATCAGCAGATTATAACATATATTGACTCTAATCTTGATGTTAACATTTCTTTACAAACAAAACTAGATATTGACAATGGTATTGAAACTTTAACAAATTCCATTGTTGAAGCCAGAAGCATTGCAATTCCAAAATGGGAGAAAATTTGAATCCGTGATTATAGACGATGATCTTAAACTCTTGATCCGTCTTAAAAAAGTGAGGAGAAGGCAATTTCAACGCACTCGCGATCCTGCTATAAAAATTATACGGCAGGATTTGCAGAAAGAAATCAAAAAACGTTTTTCACAATTAAGAAACAAAAATTTTGAAAATAAAATTTCTCAATTGGGTCCTAAAATTTTTAATGAGATCTTGTTTTTATTCAATAACACGAAAGAGCATCTTACTGCAACTACTTTAGCAATATTTCGCGCTCAAATAACGGCTATATCATGTTTAAACTTTAATTTAAAAATTGGGTCCATAAATGAACCTTGACACTTAAGATCATGTTTGACGTTCGCCTAGTCGACAAAAACACCACAGAGGTTTTAGTTTTACCACTGGGGTTGTTCCTATCTGACATTTCGGAAGGGACACGGAAAACAAAATACACCCAAAATTTGAGTTTAAGCCAAGGAGTGTGACAAAATCTAAAAAAATGTTTTTTGGACTCAAACCAACGGAAAACATTAGAAAATTGAGTAAACATGTGTTATTGGCCTAAACTTAAGCGTTTGGCACTAAAATTGGGACAGGGCTTTAGGACCCTATTGGACCCTGGCTCTAAGCCCTTTTGGAAATTATCTAAAATTTCGAAAAAAACCAGAAGCCAATACCGGCATTGAAAGAGGAAACAAATTATAATCAACCAATTGCGAAAAAGCTCAAAAACTTGCTATGCAGTTTGAAAGCGCGCACAATTTTTATTTAGGACTTACCAGTCCAATAGAAAATCAAGTTATTCAGGACTTCGAAAATATTCTCAATCAAGAGAACGTTTTCGAAAATTCCTGGAAGACTGATTTGGAAGAAGTGAGAACTATGATTGAAAAAATCAAAAATATGAAAGCTCCTGGCGATGATGTAATTTTCTACGTCCTCATCAGCTTAGCTATCATTCTTAGTAGATATATTAAAAAACTTTAACTTTTCAACAAACATAAATTGTTAGAATAATTCAAAGTTATCTGTCAAATCGTACACTTCAGGTTAACTCCAGATCTGAAAGACTTCCTGTAAGAGCTGGTGTTCCCCAAGGCAGCATTTTGGGATAAATATTATACAATATTTTCACATCTGACTTACCTGAGTTACCTCAGGGATGTCAAAAATCTTTGTTTGCGGATGACACAGGCCTCTCCGCCAAAGGACGAAGTCTGCGTGTCATCTGTAGTCGGTTGCAAAAAAGTTTGGATTTTTTTTCTTCATACTTGAAAAAATGGAAGATTTCTCCTAATGCTTCCAAAACTCAACTAATAATATTCCCACATAAACCAAAAGCTCTTTATTTGAAACCTTCAAGTAGACATGTTGCCACGATGAGAGGGGTTCCAATAAATTAATCAGATGAAGTTCTAGGGCTCATGCTAGGTAAGAATTTAACTTTCAAAAATCACATTGAGGGCATTCAAGCCAAATGTAATAAAGATGTAAAATGTCTCTATCCACTTGTTAATAGAAAATCAAAACTTTGTCTTAAGAACAAGCTTTTGATATACAAACAAGTTTTCAGGCCAGCCATGTTGTATGCTTTACCAATATGGACTAGCTGTTGTAATACCAGGATGAAAGCTCTGCAGAGAATTCAGAATAAAATTTTGAAAATGATTCTGACTAACGGTACATGTTTTATAACAACTGGTGATACAATAAAATCATATCAGAGCAACAAATTCTGTTATATTCCTGTTTTTTTTTTGTCTCGTCAGGTACTCCTCTAAGGATTCCGCCATGAATATCTCTACAGGGACGTCTTTAAGGCTTTCTCCAAATTACGACGATTTCTTCAAGGATTACTCCAGGTATTTCTCCAGAATTTCCTCTGGTAGCCTTTTTTTCTGTTCGGATGCGCCACTGCGACCAGTGTTTAGATCTATTGTGGCATTACCCGTATCCTTAGTGTATAGTGCATGTCGCATTACTCCAGTTCCATTGATAGGTAATGAAGCATCGATTTCTGTACAGTTCTTGTTGATCCCTCAGATATTGGTACAAATCGACTATGATGAAAAGGTCCCGCTATTTACACCCTTCATAGAAATTTACATCTCAGCGAAGGCGCGCCCCTTAGCAAACATAATCGATTAAATTTCTGAGAAACCAAATCGGTACTACTGATATTTGATCATGCAACGGAACTCTAGTCCCATCGTTGTTTCACTCTTAGTTTAGTCCCAGAAAAATACTAGAAAAAAGGGGCTTTATGCTAGCAGCAAAACCGAATCAAGCTAGAAAATTTGTTTAGTAATCAGAATTCACGTGAGTCCTTGAATTACCAGTACTTACAGTCCTTGTTGAGTTAGTACTCATGATTGTTATCCTGGCTTCAAGTGTAGTCTCGGGACTGACCAACTCCGAGTCTTTAACCATCTGCTAGGTAAAATAGATTAATTTTCAGAAACTGTTGCCAATAACAAGGACTTTGTACCGCGAATCATTGAATTACCAGAACATATTACCCTAGCCCGACAAATAAGATGAGACTAAGATTCAAATTGGTAGATCTTACCCCGTAACGCACCACGAACAGGTGATCTACCCGCGTTACGGATTCTGGTAGTCTTCTTTTAGGCATTATTCCTGAGATTTCCTCCGGGATCACTCCAGAAATTCTCCCGGACATTCCACCAGAAATGCATCTAGGGATTCTATAAGAAATAATTTCATGAATTCCTATAGGGATTCCTCAAGAGTTTCCTTTACGAATTTTCCCAGGGATACCTTCAGGAAAATCGCCGCATGAAATATTCTAAGGATTTTTTTCAAGTAATCCTCAAGGAATTCCTCTTGAAATTTCACCAGAGATTCGTTCTGCGCCTCCTCCTCTCTAGAAATTCCTACAAAGATTCGCCTACGAATTCCTCCAAGGATATCATCAAAATTAATAAAAATTCTTCCAGCATTTTCTTTGCTATTTTTGTTCGGTTATTCCTCTAGGAATCCCTTTAGATTTTTCTGAAGCAATCCTTTAAGAAATTCCTAAAGAAATCTCTGCAAGAATTGCTGTGCAGATTTTACTAGTAAAATCCCTGGAGGAATCTCTGAAAAAATGCCTGCAGGAATCCCTGAAAGACTTCAGAAGGTATATCTGGAAGAATTACTGGAGAATCCATGGAGGTATCTCAGGAAGTATCACTGTGAAGATTTTGCTGTTAGAATCCGTAGAGAAATCCCTGGAAAAACCTTCGTAGAGATTTTCTGAAACCCTGGTATAATGCTTAGAAAAATCCCAGGAGAAATCTCTAGATGCATCCATGAGAAGATTTTCTAAAAGGTATTTATGAAGAACTTTTACTGGAGGAATTTTTGTAGAGATTTTCATAATGTAATCCCTGAAGTAATTATTAGGACAATTTCTGAAAAAAATCTTGCATGAATGCATGGGAGAATCTCCGAAGGAATTACAAGAGGAACTCTTGGAGGAATCCCCAGAGGATTTTTTAGAGGCCCTGAACGAGTCCCTTGAGAAATTCCTGGCGAATTCTTTGAAGATTATTTAGAGAAATCATTAGAATAAGTCATGTAGCAATTTTCCTCGTGGTTGCTTTGGAATATTCCTGGAACAAAATCTTGAGATATTTGGGAGTTGTGGAATACATTAAAGAATTCCTGGCCGAATCCCTAGAGCGATCTGTGGAGGAATCCCGGATAAAATCTCTGGAAAAATTCCTGGATGAATCTCGAGAGACTTGGAAATATCTGTGTATGTATCCGTGGAGGAATTCTCGGAGGAAATTCCGGAATGATCATTAGATCCTTGAAGAAGTTTACCTAGTGTAACTCCTAGAGACATTTCTGGAGAAAATCTTGAAGATATCTCTGCAAGAATCCTTGAACGATTCTCTAGAGGAATATCTGAAGAAATACTTGATAACTCCCAGGAGGAATTTTGGAGCTTTCCTATAAGAATTCCTGAAACAAGTCCTGAAGGATTGCTTGGAGAAAGTCCTAGAAGAATGCCAGTAAAAAATGACTGGAGGAATCTATGAAGGAATCACTGGAGTTATGCCTATAAGAATTCCTTGCGAAATCTCTAAAGGAATCCCTGTAGATATTTTCTTGCAGGAATCCTTAGACAAATCTATTGTCAATTCTCTGGAGGAACTCCTTGAGGAACTCCTGGAGGAATTGCCAAGATACTCTTGGAGCCCTATCGGAACCGGTCTAAAATGTATCATGGCGAACAAAAATTCTACTGGAGGAATCAATGGCAAAAGAAATAGGAGAAAAATGGCTGTAGGGATTACGGTAGAGATTATATTGGAGAAATTTCCGGTGAAATCCCTGAAGGAATCTTTGAAATAATTCCTGGATAAATCTCTGGAAAAGTCTTTGAAGATTCAGAGGAATTCATGAAGGAATCTCTGGTGGTTTTTATCAAGGAACGTCTTGTGCCCCATTTAAACAGGTCTTAAAATTGCGATTGCAGCCAAAAGTCATTATTCGCAAGCGATAAATTGTCGTTTTACTTATCCAAAACATGAACCATGGCTTGTCGAATGATGATTTCGATTCCTTATATTGTACTATTTTTCTGAATTGGCGTAACGGAAATGATATTCGATTTAAAGGGGGCCTAAAGGCAAAGTAGGTTTATATGGAAATTAATATGTAGACATTTTGAAAACATGTACCAAACACGTTAGTACTGTAATGTAAGTACGAATTTATCATTCTTCAAAGCTTAATAAAAGAAGTTTTTGAAGAGAGCAACTCAATACGACGAATGAGAGGAGATATATTCATGAATTAGCCTTAAAAGCTTCTGAAAAAAAATCTAAAACCAAATGTACTCCAAAAAGGAATTGTTTCTTCAGCAAATTCTCTTATTATGGTTTGAATTACCAGTTATTATTCTCCCTATTGAATTACCAGTTATTATTCTCCCTAGCTAAGGGAGAATAATATTACAGTTCTAACGTGTTTGGAAATTTTTTTACATAGTCATTTTTATATAAACCATCATTGTTATTGAACCACCTTAAAATAACCACCGAAAGTGCTTGAAATTTCAGAGAACTCTGCACTATGGGACAGGGACGCAATCTGGCGGGATAAAATTAATAACTCGGTAACGAAGCGTTTCCGGTTTTTGGTGTCTTCGGCAAAGTTTTTTGTAACAACGAGGCCATCTACTGACATAAACGGATAGTTCGTAAAACGTCCGCATAGGTGGCGCCACAATCTAACTTTTTACTTTGACGTTCTAGAGACTTGGCATGTTCAGCAAAGTTGTTCATTTTGATAAAATAGACAACTCTCTCGAAGACGTCAAAATTCCACAGCCTACTGTTTTCGAGTTATAGGCGAAGTTAGAGAAAAAAGTGAAAAAACGATTTTTTTCACCGAATTTGAAATTTTTTCTAAGAACCATGTCATATAATATTTTTTGCTGATATATATATATATATAACAAAAGCCAGCTCTAGTGGAAAAACTTTAATAATACGACGCATAAAAATTCAGAAATAATGAAAAAACCTAAAAAATAGGGCATTTTTTGAACCTTAATATCTCCAAAAGCGCAAAAAAACGCAAGCTCAAATTTTCAGGCAACATTGAGCAATACTTGATGAAACGGATGTCAAAATTCCAGAGAAGTATATTTTGGTGTTTTTGAGATCTATCATTTTTTTACAATGATTATATTTCTCCAATACAGTAAATTTCCATGAGGAATCTGAAAAGACGATCGACTTCAAGAAATAACGAGTCGTGGAACAAAAACATTCGGAAAACTGTTTAAAAAACCATCATAGTAGCCATGAAATTCAGTTTAAGAGCAGTTCCTTGAGTTGATATCGAGTAATGTAGATGAAAGTGTAGATCAAAACTTGGTACATAATGGTTTTTCCTCAATAATTCAAATGATATAGTATGCCAAGAAAGACTTGATCGTGTGTCAGTTAATTGTTGTCATCATGGTTCGAGGTGAGCAATTTATTTTGTGAATGTGTTACTTTTAACACTGAAAATCAAATTTTAAAGCATATTCATGTCGATATCTCTAAATACTAAAATTTCAGAGCGCACGATCCCTTGTCCGGAGCTTGTAGATTTGTTTTAAAGCGGAAAGAGCGTTGATTGTTGGATGTTTCGAAACAGAGGATACAGATCAAAGGTATCAATTTGGAGATTCCTTCGATTTTGAGAACTGTTAGGTTGTTTAACCTTAAATATGTGTTTAATCACCGGATGTGCATAATTTTTGAGCTTCAGGAAAACTGTGACAACGAATTCGAGACGAAATCCAAAGCCAGCTTGTACTGTGAGCAGATATAATAATTTCATGAAATACTAAAATATACTTTTCCGATAAGGGCTCATTCATTTATTTCCTAACGCTTAAATTGGCTATTTTGGACACCCACCCACCCCCTTGTAACGCTTTTTGTATGAATATTATCCAGTTTTTATATGGGCCGTAACATCGTTTGGACATCCACCCACCCCCTCCAGCGTTATGAAATTTGTGAATGGGCCCTAATTTAAACATACACTTAAATATTTGCCATGACAATATTAATCGCGTAATGGAAAGGAATCCGTAAAAAAATAAAAAATCTCAAAAACACCAAAATATACCTCTCTGGAATTTTGACATCCGTTTCATCAAGTATTGCTCTATGTTTCATGAAAATTTGAGCTTGCGTTTTTTTTGCGCTTTTAAAGATATTAAGGTTTAAAATTGCTCTATTTTTCAGGTTTTTTCATAATTTCTTAGGTTTTATGCGTCGTATTATTAAAATTTTTCCACCAGAGCTTGAGTTCGTTGTATATTTATCAGCAAAAAATATTATATGACATGGTTCTTAGGAAAAATGTCAAATTCAGTGAAAAAAATCGTTTTTTCACTAATTTTCTCTAATTTCGCCTATAACTCGAAAACAGTAGGCTGTGGAATTTTGACGTCTTCGAGAGAGTTGTTTATTTTATCAAAATAAACAACATTGCCGAACATGGCAAGTCTCTAGAACGTCAAAGTAAAAAGTTAGATTGTGGCGCCACCTATGCGGACGATTTACGAACTATCCGTTTATGTCAGTAGATGGTCCTCGTTGTTACAAAAAACTTTGCCGAAGACACCAAAAACCGGAAACGCTTCGTTACCGAGTTATTAATTTTGTCCCGCCAGATTGCGTCCCTGGCCCATAGTGCGCTGTTATTAAAAAAGGGTTGGGGATGGGATTTGCAAACTTTTTTTGAATTATTAACTGCCCTAATCCTAACATATTGAGATATTTCTGAAGAATTGTGTCAGATGCTTTTCCTTGGTTGTCAGATACAAAAAAGTTGGTTTTCACGCACAAGTTCCAAACATGATGACCAAAACCGAATCGCACAGTAATTTGGAAGCTGAGAAATAATCAAAATACTGATTTACCATTGATCCGCAATTCTTATTCTTGGGATTACGCCCCCAGTTCTAAGTCATTCTTTTGTGATTAACAGTTCACAAAAACGTCTTTAATCAAAAACACTCGAGAACATACCCCTATAGGCAGTTCCAATTATTTACAACCAGCGTTTTACGTAATCCAATATCTGTGCCTAACCCGCTGACCTAAAAAACGTCCGCAAAGCAAATAACAAGCCTCGGTCAGCGGCCAATTATGGAGCACCCGCCCAATTACGACCCCTCGCGAGGGAATAACGTGTCCAATAGTGACCTATGATACGTACGTAGGTACCTATCCTATCGCGATTCGCCGCGTTTACAACCGTTCCCGATATTCGGTTCTTCGTAGAGGTATCGCGCGAAAGCTCACCAAACCGACCAGGAACGCCCGAATAGGAAGCGAACATGGATAAAACAAAAGGCCTCAATCATTCCCCAATCGAATCTGTTCGGCCACCAGACCAGCCATGGCATACAAAAGTACACTGGCAAATTAGCACTCACTCAGACTCGACGTACGAAAGACGCATCACCCATTCAAGAAGAAGCGACGAACCCCACGAGTGAGTGTGCCGACGGCCGCAACCATAGGATATCGAGCGATCTTGGCTTGGGTACATTTCTTTTCCAGCACAGCACCTTTCTCGGTTTAGGAGTATTGGGGGTAAAGTGGACATATGAAGATGATTATGCAAGTCCAGTTTAATTTGTCTGCCAACACCTGCCTGCAGACAGGAGCGGATAGCCAACTTTTTCCCGCACTAACCAATAGCACGAGGAGCTTATTTCGCCAAACTACTCTATTCCTAACGCCTTTCTGTTACCTCGTACCATTATTTCACCTAAAGTGTTATAGAAGTGCAGTCTTGGTAGCGTAGATGTGTCCTGTTTTGAATATATTTCGTCATTCATTAGATGCAACTATTTGAATGATTTCCACGATTTTGTCAAAATTTCGACACCGCTGTTTGACATACTGTAGATGTTTCACACTCCACTTCGAACGTTTTCGATTTCGATTTAGCAGAAATTTCAAAATATTTACCAACTCTGTATCAGACTGTGTTCACAACATTTCTACCGTCAAGTTTGATGAGAAATGTTGTTGGTATTCATAAATAAAACAATTACTTATTTTCAATACTGGTAAAAACTACATCACACCGACGTTTCAATAGATATATTTTTCATTTGATTGATATTTCAATGCTTAACAGCTTTTTCAAGCCAAAGTAGAAATATTTCAAATTGAAACGCTTGTGCACTTTACCACCACCACCCCTACATATTGTTTCTGAAAGCGTCGTTACTTGGCATTCTTCTGGCCGGCCAATTCTTGGTTCCACTTAACCATCATCGATCTCTTGCGTATAGTTATGCGAGCTCAACATTTTACCTTGAGCTCCGCCGAACTGCATCGGCACTTGGTTCGACGTGGAAATCATTCAGCGTGATCGTCGTCTTGGTGATTCTTACCATTTTTGCCATCCAGCTCTACTGGTGGAACCGGGTTCAGTCAGTGAGCAAGCGATCGCATGTTTGTTCCCCGTTTCTTCCATCCGATTGATGATCAACTGACCTATATTGGAACGAGAAACCATTCGTGCGTCTCTTCTGCTGCTGCCCGTTGGGAAGTATACTATATAGTTGTTCTGGGTGTTGCTTTACGAGTAGGGCTACACATTTATCAGGTAAAACTCTGATACCTACTGGAACAACAGCCGGCAACGGAGCATGACAAATATGGAGCTGGCTACTTTTTTGTTGTTGTTATATTTATTCTTCTTATTAACGTTACGTCCTCATTTGGATGGAGCTTGCATATCAGCTCAGGGTTCTATGAGCACTTCCATAATATTTAACTGAGAGCTTTCCCTGCCAAAGTTTTCATTTCTACATCCTTGTATCATGTGGCTGGTACGATGATACTCTCGATATATTTTTCATATGTATTCCAGCCGGCTCGAAAATAATTGAAAGTGGAGCTGATAGGATTGAGAATTACTTCATGGGATATTTGAAATGTAACAGGGACATGATCAGAATCAAATTCACTTGGCTACAAAGCTGACTAGAGTCGATTAAGACCAAAACAATCGAATAAGGGTTTCTAGAAGATGAAAAACAAGTAGGGCTATCAGGACATTAAATTGAGAAATATCCTGAATAGCACTCGACAAATAAAATTCTGCCGTTAGAATTACTTTGCGAATTATTCCATGACCGATGTTTGGCATTAAAGTCTCCAATGACAAAAAATGTTGACTTATTGTGAGTCAATTTTCGCAAGACAGTTTGGAGCAAATTTTAGGGTAGTTTTATACATATATTTACTTCAAAAATCAAAAAAAAAAAGTTAATCGATGGAGCCTTGAGTGTAAAATAGAAGGCATTTACGCTTGATACCCTCCATCATAGTCTTTACAGTGTCATCCGGTTTCAGTTTCTCAGTTTTTTTTTTTCATTTTCTTAACATGTACTTCTCGTCTTAGACAGTCTTCTTGCTCTTCCGAAGTTCCCGCTTCATTATTGCCCAGTACTGCTCCACCGGGCGCAGCTCCGGACAGTTTGGCGCATTCATGTCCTTTGGAACAAAATGGACAGAGTTGGCCTCATACCACTCCAGGACACTTTTAGAATAGTGGCATGATGCCAAATCTGGCCAAAAGAGCGGAGCTATGTCGTGCTGCTGCAAGAACGGCAAAAGGCGCTTCTTGAGGCACTCAGATTTGTAGATCTCGCCATTTACTGTGCCCTTTGTCACGAAAGGATCACTCCTCAGTCCGCAAGAGCAGATGACCTCTGCCAAATGAGATATTTGGAGGCGAACTTCGACATTTTCTTCTTCCTAAATTTGTCCAACCCCGGAATTTGCCTAAAATCGGCTTTTATATACGTTTCGTCGTCCATCACACAGCAGCCATATTTTGTCAGCATCTTCTCGTAGAGCTTCCGTGCCCGAGTTTTAGCCGTCGATTGTTGCCGCTCATCGCGGTTTGGGAAGTTCTGTACCTTGTATGTATGTAGTCCAGCTCTCTTCTTTGCATTCTGGACGTAGCTCTGCGACATGCCGATCTTTTTAGCCAAATCACGGCTTGAGTCGTTGGGATTTGCTTTAATCATCCGCTGCATCTTTCCCTCCGTCTTTTTGTTCTCCGGTTCCGGTTTTCTTTCAGCTTCTGTGCCGTGGTCCAACGTCAACCGCTCCTGGAACCGCTTCAACACTCTGGAGACGGTTGAATGGTGAATGTTCAACATTTTTCCCAACTGCCGGTACGACAGGTCAGGAAATTCCAGGTTCACCTCCATGTTTCGTTGAATCGAAAAACATGACTTCGAGTTTGACAGTATATAAGCAATACACATCAATGAGAAAGTGTGCAAAATTTGGTTGATTTTTACCCAATGGTATAAAAGTTATGCCCTGTTGAATGTGTCGCAATAATTTCGTGTACGCCCTTTATAAACCAAGAATGATAAGGGATGATACACAAATTATGTAACGCCAAATTTAAACTTTTTTGACCTCTTCCCACGCCCCCTCTCCTCGGAGCGTGACGTAATTTGTGCATGACCCCTTAGCTACTGTCTGAAAGTATTTTGATGAGAATGTATAAAATTCCATCTTCACCAAGGGCTTTCATATATTTTGATTTTATCAATTAAAGTTCTCACTTCTCCTAAATCAGGCTCCCATGAATTTTCAAAAACGTGCTATTCTATAAGAATGATTTCAAAGTCCTGAGTAACTTGATTTTCAATTGGACTAGTAAGTCCTAAATTAAAATTGGACGCGGTTTCAAACTGCAAAGCAAGTTTTTGTTTTATTTTCGCGGATCACATTATGGTATTGCAATGCCTCTTGCTGGAATTTGTTAAAGTTTCCAAAGCATTGTCAATATCAAGTATTGTTTGCAAAGAAATGTTAACATCAAGATAACTATCAATGAATGTTTCATATGTATGCCAGTTGGTTTGTATAAAATTGGTTGTTGAGGTGATAAGATTGAGAATCACTTCATGGGATGTTTAAAATGTATTAGGGACGTGATCAGAATCAAAATCAGCATGAGTGACCAGTTGGCTACAAAGGTGGCTAGAGTTGGTTAAAACCAAATCAATCTAGAAGAGTTGAAACAAGTAGTATTATCAAGGTATTGACGAAAAAAGCTTATGTTTCATACGCCTATGAATGATGATAGCAATTCCCCCACATGCTCCATCCTGTCAATCATTACGATATACAAAAAAGTTTGGATGCAGATATCAAATTACTTTCAGTAATAACTGCTATATGTATAACAACTACCGAAAAGCTAAACATTACATATAATTTGCAATTGGATTAGATGGACAAATTGATGTGAAGATTTGCGAAAAAGTTACACATCATCTCAGTGAGAATCGAACTCACAACTCCCCGATCTCTAGTTGGGGCGCGTTACCACTACGCCATGAAAGGACTCATGAACGCAGAAGTTAACCTGAATTCGATTTCAGCTCAATAATCACGTAGTCCTCTTTCGCAAAGTGCATATGTATGTTATGAGCTGTTAAAACAATAAACAGCTCGTCCTGTTTGCCATTCAAAGAACGAGCATTCCAATTCAAAATATTTAAATTATTATGTGGATCCATTAGGAAAACGTAATCGAATAACAATTTGATTAGTAAACTTTACACCAACTTGGACTGCATCAGTCATAGTGATAGTTTAGTTCAAAATCAGAGGGAGGCATGTTACCAGAAGTAGGTACATTTTCTGTTGGGTTGGATATTCTGTTAGTGACGAAACGAAATTCGAACGTTTACCAGTAGGGAAGAAATTAAAGAAGAGGAATTGAAATTACCTACGACAACATTGTTATAGGCATTTTATAGGGTATTTCCATTCGAACGGTTACGCGACGGAAAAAATAGCTTGTGAATAAGATTGATTATAGCTCACCTGATGGGTATGATTATTAAGCAAACAATCGTTGACTAAAAAATGAGAATTGATGGAGATTCTGCCTGGGGAAAACGCCTACGAAAAACTTTGCCGTTCATCTACAAATTGTTGAGGCTCATCAACAATTTGTATGTGTAAGGGGCAATTACAAAAGTTAGTCTTATGGTTGCCCCCGCAATTTGCGCATACAAACTTTTTGATATCTTCTTTCACAGAAAAGACATCCTTAAAGTGAGAAGAACCTCCGCAAATCATGAATTTAGCTTCCATGTGGCAATGTTTGGTACCACGACCCCACTTTTAGCACCGACTTTATTGAGTGGGGCTCTGGAAATTTTCTCCTGGTTTCTAGATATGTTCCCATGTCACACGGACATCGATAATATTTCTATCTTGTTATAAAGCTTCAATAGTTTCTAGATCACTTTTGTTAAAGTAAACTAAATAATATTTTCGAGAAAGCCTTTTCCGACGAATGCCAGATTGGGTTCTTTTTTCGGTAATGATTACTTTGACTGGGGAGAATCCAAGCAAATCATTTATTCCATTTTCGATCTATTCAGGTGACTTACAGTCCGTTCAAGACAACTTTGAACAAACGTTCAGGTTTGTCGTCATGAGTAACAAATTTGTGCTTCTTCTATCTTGAAGTTCGCGATCTTTAATAGTTTCCGGCAAAACGCGGCAGTATCCTTTCTTAGCGATTTGGAAGAAAACCTTAAGGGGAATAATGAAGTTCAAGATCTTCTGCCCAAATCCTCCAAATTCGGAGCAACTGCCTACGATTGGCGGCACTGTTTGTTGGCATGGATTTGATGTTCGGAAATTTGTACAAACATATATTGCTTAGCTGAACACATAAAATAAAAAATCCTCCCAACTTGGCAAATTTGTTAGAGATCCACAAAGCAGGTAGAAAGTAATGTAACCATCATCTTCAATCGCAGTTTTGTACATTGTATGGCGTGTGACTCATGTAGAAATTAAGTCATTTTGCATTATTTAAACATAAACTTCTCACTAGTGCTCAAAGCATTAGTGTATATAGATGAACCAACATTAATCAAACCATAATGCCGGCTACGATGATCACGATCACTAAATCCTGTCCAGTGAGAGAGATAGAGAGAGAGGTCTCCAGCTATGATCAAGTGCGACTCATTGGTCACACACAAACGAACAGCAAAGCTCCACCACGATTGCCTCACTCGCATTCTAAAAGAGCGAGACGTGCCCAACTTGACCCACCAAGTTCCCCCACTGCCGTCGCATGCCCCATCCACCAACACATTCCCCGCGACCCAAGGCATTCCCATGCGGAGCAGGTGACCAAAAGAACAGTTATTTCTCGTTTTGTGTTGTTGTCCCGGCTTCGTCATTTGTATTTTATTATTTTTGTGGTCCAGCATGATGAGATTTTGCTTCTTAGTCCCCCTCTCACAGCGCTGCAGACGAAAGGAATCCACGAGGCCCGGCCACTTCGGCGCAGTCACCACCATATCCTAGCGGTGTGGAACATGACCCGGCTCAATCGTGCGTCCCGATCTCAGTCAGATCATTTCTCGTGAAACTGTTTCGGGTTTGCTCTTTTTTTTTTTCTTTTTTTTTTCGGCAATCAATGGCGGCAGTCGTTTTCCCAGCGAAAAGAGCCCGCGGAGATTCTGGTTGGGCAGCACAAATTCCAAGAACGATTTTTACACTCTGTGACTGGGTGATGGACTATTGAATGCGTAGTCTAAATGAGCGATGATGAGGCCTGTTTCTAATTTTGTTTGGCCCTTGCGCGCATACTTTGTGCGTAGTCATCATCGTTTAACTGGCCGCTGAAAGGAAAAAGTGAAACACATAATTGCTGTCTATTTTGCAAGTATTTTTTGTAAAGGGAGCGGAATAACCACATAACGAGCTAGAAGCATGGGCTAGTTGCTAATTATGGGTTCAGTGTTTCTTTTGTTATGAAGAGATACTGCAAACAAAACGATAGATTGAGGTAGAAAAAGATTAAACTCACCTAGCTAATTAGTGTGCCAAATGTTCAAATTATTTGAAAGCTAATCTTCGTGGGCCGTAGAGTCGTTGTTCTAGATAGATTTATTTCTAATTTTCAGAATAGATTGGATAATTGTTTTACAGGCCCAATTGCAAATTGCAATAATTTTAGAATTACAGGACAGAATTGGGTCAGAGGTTCTCTGATGTGTATAGATTTTTTACCAAAGGAAGAGCTCGTAAATACATGATCAAAAGTTAAATTAAAAAAAATGGTTATCTATTGTCCCGGCAAGGAATGATATTCCCCAGTAAATCGTTAAACTTAAAAATCCATAGCATGTAAAATATGTCTCGTTAAACCAGAGTTTTTAAGTGAAATCACAAAAATATTTTCTCAGAACTCTTTTAAAAATATAATATGAAAAACATTTTCGAGAAATAAATTTCACCTTGGTGAAAATTGTTTATAACTCGATGAGCTTATTGGTAAATTTAAATTCTCATACATTGTGCTCTCCTTTAGCCAATATTTCCGTAGCTCTATGTTTACTGTAGCCGATGACGCGTGTAATGTAAATTTTTCTTCATAGCTTAATATTTATTTTGAAATCCTTCTAATTGGTGCAACTTGAACTACTTCGTATTTGTGAGTCAACTTAGGCTTGCAAATTTAATTCAAATTTCCAAATTCCAAATTCCAAATTCCAAATACAGGTCGGACTCGATTATCCGGAGTTTCGATTTCTATTTCACTCCGGATAATCGAATCACTAAGAAAAATATTGAAATGTTTGATAAAAGAACTTAAATATTATCTTTTTCCCCCTTTTCTTAAATACGTTCTTAACTGCAAAATCATTCATATTGTATATTGCAATACCAAATTATCTCAGATTTATACAAATAAAAAAAAAATGAAAAACAAGAACATCAAAAAACAAATTCCGGATAATTGAGTCTGAAAATTTCAGATAATCGAATCCCGGATAATCGAGTCTCCGGATAATGGAGTCCCCGGATAATCGAGTCTCCGGATAATCGAGTCCTACCAAATTCCAAATTCCAAATTCCAAATTCCAAATTCCAAATTCCAAATTCCAAATTCCAAATTCCAAATTCCAAATTCCAAATTCCAAATTCCAAATTCCAAATTCCAAATTCCAAATTCCAAATTCCAAATTCCAAATTCCAAATTCCAAATTCCAAATTCCAAATTCCAAATTCCAAATTCCAAATTCCAAATTCCAAATTCCAAATTCCAAATTCCAAATTCCAAATTCCAAATTCCAAATTCCAAATTCCAAATTCCAAATTCCAAATTCCAAATTCCAAATTCCAAATTCCAAATACAGGTCGGACTCGATTATCCGGAGTTTCGATTTCTATTTCACTCCGGATAATCGAATCGCTAAGAAAAATATTGAAATGTTTGATAAAAGAACTTAAATATTATCTTTTTTTATTATTTTATTTATATGATGCGGTGGCGTAGCCAGAAGTTTTTTCTAGGAACAGAGGGGCCTTTACAAGAAAAAATTACACATAAACACCACTTTTTCAAACCCCCCTTTTCTTAAATACGTTCTTAACTGCAAAATCATTCATATTGTATATTGCAATACCAAATTATCTCAGATTTATACAAATAAAAAATCAGTGGGGGTTGTGTACAAGACACGACCGCATGACGTTAACTACGCCATTTAATTTGCTGCATTTGTATTATAGTCAAATGTCATAATTGCAACCTTCCTTTAGTTATAATCCAGAATGTAATGGTTTGTGAATTTAGAAATTATAAAAATAAAATTTTGCGTTACGTAATATTTGAATCATTCCTTAACAATAGAAAATATATTGCATCCCAACGGCACAGCAGCAGCGTCCTCGGAAACATCCTCAAATTGCCGTATTGTCAATTATTCGTAATAAATCAATTATTGTATGCTGCTATGAGATGAATTAAGAAATTATAGCAAGTATGTGGTAAACACATTAGGGAATATTACACAATCAACTCTTTAAACACATTTGTTGGCTCTGAAAAGTGCCGATTGAATTGTTGAATTTGCGTAACACGGACACATTTTGATGGCGCACTGGTTGCAATCCTCCTCGCCCGATGAGGTTTGCGGTGGCGATGACGATGGGCGCTTCAACAAGCGGCTTCAGTCGTGGCGGCATGTTGTTGTCCCATTCGCGTTCCATTGAAAACTGAGCTGAGAATGCGAAAGGCACTCGAGACTTGCTCGCCGACCATGTTCACAGTCTGACGGCAAAAAGAAGAATGAGCGAAGAAGCAGGAATCGGTCTGCTTTTATAGTGCGAAGCGAAACGCAAAAGAAGCGTGGAAAACTGCTTGCACGTGATTGGTTGCGTAAGAAAGGGGTCGACATTTTCCAAATTTTCAATAGTTTATTGTCGATATTCAATAGTTTTCTCCATTCGAGGAAATTGCTGTATACATTTCCGACCGATTGGTGGGAAAATTTTTAAATTCTATCGATAAATGACTGAGTTATTAGCGTTCAAAATCTTTCATAATTTCGTGACGGTCGCAAAATTTTAGATTTTCAATTGACACCCAGTATATTGCCGTAAGACGTAGTTAACGTCAAAAAAAAAATGAAAAACAAGAACATCAAAAAACAAATTCCGGATAATTGAGTCTGAAAATTTCAGATAATCGAATCCCGGATAATCGAGTCCCCGGATAATTGAGTCTCCGGATAATGGAGTCCCCGGATAATCGAGTCTCCGGATAATCGAGTCCGACCTTTACCAAATTCCAAATTCCAATTTCCAAATTCCCAATTCCAAATTCCAAATTCCAAAATCCAATCCTTTTGAAGAAATTTTAAGTCATTTTAAGTCATTTTAAGCCATTGTAAGCCATTTCAAGACATTTTAGGCCATTTCGCGCCATTTTAAACCATTTGAGGCCGTTTCAATCCATTTTGAGTTATTTTAAGCCTTCAATTCATTTTAAGTAATTTTTAACTATTTTAAGCCATTTTAAGCCGTTGTGGCCATATTAAGCCATTTTAAGCCTCTTGAAGCCATTTTGAGCCATTTAAGTCCGTTACAAGCCATTTTAGACCATTTTAAGCCTTTTTAAAGCATTTCAAGCCTGTTAAGACCATCTTAAGCTATTTCAAGTCATTTTGAGCCATTTTCAGAATAAATGGCTTAGAATGATTTGAAAAGGCTTAACATGGCTTAAAATTGCTTAAAATGGCTTAAATAGGCTTAAGAAGGCTTTAAATGGCTCAAAATGATTTACAATGGCCTAAACGGATTGAAATGGCTCAAAATGGCTTAACGTGAAATTATTCAAAATAGCTTTAAAGTGGTTTAAAATGACCTTAAAAAACGGTTCAAACGGCTTCGAATGGTTTAAAATTTGAACCATTTTGGCTTCAAACGGCTCAAACTAACCTTAAATGGTTTTGAGCGTAAAAGAATTAGCTGCGAGGAAAAGCATTTCGTTTGTTCTTAAGGGGTTTTGCGAAGAGGTGGTTCTTCTCACGGGCATCAAGAGGAATGACGAAAACCATAGTCTAACGCCATTTTGGAATCCAAGATGGCGTCGTCCGGTATGTGAAAATCACTTTAAATCTATGCAATATGGGTATTTTTGGAACTGGACCGATGAATACATGACAAAAATCGATGTCTGACGCCATTTTTAAATCTAAGATGGCGATTTCCTGGTTTGTTGAAACCGAAGCAATATGAGACTATTTGTAACGGGGTCGATGAGTAGAAGACGTCTCATAAATAGTATATTGCATGGGTTCAATGTTATTTCCTGTATCTTGGATTTTAAAATGGCGTCAAACATCGATTTCCGTCATATACTCATCGGTCCCGTACCAAAAATACCCACATTACATAGGTTCTAGTAGGTCGTTATCAGGCAGGAGCGTAAGTTGGAATTTTTGAAGCTTAAAAAGAGGTAGCGTTATTTGGAATTTGGAGCGTAAACAGAGGGGGCGTAAACAGAGGGAGGGTAAAAAAAGTGAGCGTAAAAAGCTTTATGTACTTTAACCTACTTCAAAGACTCTAAATGGCATAAAATAGCTTAAAAAGGTTCAAATCAGCTTGAAACGGCTTAAAATGATGTAAAAAATTGTTCAAAATGGTGTAAAACGACTTAAAATAGGTTAAAGTTGTTGAAAATGGCTTGACATGGCTTAAAATAACTTTATACAACTTTAGACGACTGAAAATGGCTTTAATTACTAGTAGAAATAATGGTTTCAAATAGTTCAAAATGGCCTTCAATGATTTAAAATGGCTTACAATGTTTTTATATGACTTTGGACGGCTTTAAACGGCTTTGTAGTCTTAAAATGGTTAAAATAGCCTAAAATTCTCTGAAATGGCTTTAAATTGCATAAATGACTCAAAATGGCTTAGGGCTAATTTCTTCACCTTCGCTTAGACTTTAAACCTAGTTGAAGCAGTGGCTTGTTTTTCTCATGGTGCTTTTGATGAAATCATATTTTTGATCCGCAAAATAATTTTACTTACTGATCCAGCTTATTGTTCTTATGGACATTTTCACCACAGACACACAGACGCAACAGCTAGAATATTAATTGAAACGTAGTAAAGTGCAGAGCTACTTGGGCACTTCCAAGATTCACTTTGGCATGGGGGTTTTTCGCGGCCGAATTGTCTAAATCTTTGCAACAAGAAGCACTTCAATACAATGCATAGTGTGGCCAAACATTGGCTCAGTAGTTTTCAAAAACCCCACCGGCGAAGTGAATCAAAACTGTCGAGAATAGGATCCGGCCCCGTACCGCAAACATTAGTGCCTTATGCTAAAGTTACTGATCAACCGGAAACTAGGTGGCGGTAGCGCACAAACGAAAGCGATGTGAGTGCCAAGAGTCAACAGTTGGCTAAAGATTAAATGTAAGAATTGAGGGCTCATTTTTTGTGCGATGAAAATGATAATCGAGAGCTTTCTTTGCCAATTGTTTTTTTGCATTCGTATATCTTGTGGAAAGTACGAGGTTAATGCATGTCCTGGAAAGTTAATAAAATTCCCAATCCAAAAAAATCGTCGACCATTAGGATTCAAACCCACAACATTCAGCATACTCTTGCTGAATAGCTACGCATTTATTGCTACGGCTGTTTGGACCCCAAACTGGTTTGTTATTTGGTGCAAAATCTCAATCATGAGCTTTAATTGAATCGTTTTAAAATTTGATTTTTGCGCAACAAATTGCATTCATCTCATGTCCTAAACATTATCTCACTCTACCCATATCAATCTTCGCCATAACTAGTGAAAACAAAATCTCACTTCGGAAGCTAATATTTTGCTCACTCATTCATACCATTATGCAGATAAGGGGCCTAACTGCTGTTTGGTGGCTAGGTACCCTATTCCGCTTTTGTAGTCGTTGATGCATGCTCATCAAACCGTAAACACTTTCATTTCGACCTCTCGGTAAAATAAAGAAATTTTGGCATAACGATCGAATTAAAGCTAATACAACCAATCTGGTGCTTTCAGCCATTCAGTCAGTCAGTGGAACCGAAACACCCTTTCGGGGTTTTGTGCAAATACGGCATAACATGAGCAAACTTTTGGTTGCTGTTGGTTGTGGTTGGTGATGGTCGATCGATACAGTTTACTTACGAACGAAGACGACAACGTCGATCAATAAATCATGCCAATCCAATCTCGTTTTGGGCGTTCGCGTTTCGTGTTATGCCATTTGCGGCTTTGTTGCTACTTTGTGAAGAAAAACATCTTAAGTCTGTTGAAAGAATTGTGCCACCTTTCTCATGGGCGTTTTGAGGGTTTGCGTTAGAAAGTTTTAAATGTAGAAGTCAAATCATGAATTGAAATCTCCAAACAATTGTAGAGACGTTTTAAATAAAATAAACCTCAGAAGCCAATACCGGCATTGATAGAGGAAAACAAATTATTACTAATTGCAAAAAAGCTTAAAAACTTGCTATGCAATTTGAAACCGTACACAATTTTAATTAAAGACTTTCTAGTCCAATAGGACATCAAGTTACTCAGGACTTTGAAAACGTTATCTATCAAGAGACCGTTTTCGAAAATTCCTGGGAGACTGATTTGGAAGAAATGAGAACTATTGAAAAATCAAAAATATGAAAGCCCCTGGCGATGATGGAATTTTCTACATCCTCATCAAGAAACTTCAAGAAAGTAGCTTATTATTCTTAGTTGATATATTTAACAAATGTTTTCAATCGGAATATTTTCCTGACAAATGAAAAAATGCTAAGGTTGTACCAATTTTAAAACCAGACAAAAATCCTGCAGAGGCTTCTAGCTATTTCAATCAGTTTGCTTTCCTCCATCAATAAACGTTTTGAGATGATCATTTTGAACATCAATGAAAATTTTTGCCAATGATCAGTTCGGATTCCGACATTGACATTCGACCACTCATCAACTTTTACGTGTAACGTGATTTGTTCCAACAAATCTGAAGGCTATTTTACTGGTCTTGCTATTCTAGATTTAGAAAAAGCATACGACAGTGTTTGGCACGAAGGCTTGATTGTAAAATTTAAAAATTTTAATTTTCCTACATACATTGTTAGAATAATCCAAAGTTATCTGTCAAATCCTACACTTCAGGCTAATTATCAGAACTCCAAGTCTGAAAGACTTTCTGTAAGAGCTGGTGTTCCTCAAGGCAGTATTTTGGGACCAATTTTATACAATATTTTCACATCTGATTTACCTGAGTTCTCAGGGATGTCGAAAACCTTTGTTTGCGTATGACACAGGCCTCTCCACCATAGGACGAAGCCTGCGTGTTATTTGTAGTCGATTGCAAAAAAAGCTTGGATATTTTTTCTCCATACTTGCAAAAATGGAAGGTTTCTCTTAATGCTTCCAAAACTCAACTAATAATATACTCACATAAACCAAAAGCTCTTTATTTGAAACCTTCAAGCCAAATGCAACAAATATGTAAAATCTCGCTATCCCATTATTAATAGAAAATCAAAACTTTGTCTTAAGAACAAGCTTTTGATATACAAACAAATTTTCAGGCCAGCCATGTTGTATGCTGTACCAATATGGACTAGCTGTTGAAATACCAGGAAGAAAGCTCTGCAGAGGAATCAAAATACAATCAAATTTGAAAATGTTACATAGAACATCCAATGTTGAAGCGTTAGAACATGTTAATGAAACTTAATTTAGTTTTACCAGTTAGGATGATAGTGTTTTCTAACACAGACACCAAGATATAAGAAATGAATGTAATGATTGGAATGTTACTAATGTATAGAGACAATGGAAATTCGCGACAAATTTTTTTTTATCGCCGGGTGACCCAGGCGATAAAACCAAAATTTTGCGGCTTTGTCGCGGTTCCATAAATATGATCATATTTAATATTTAAAATACATGTTTACAGTTAAAATACTTTTGCCATTTCTCATCGTAATAGGCTGTTTATCATCACGCCAATCTGTCATGAAACGGCTTACTTTTCTACACTGAAGTATACAGTGCGGCAATAGTTATCACTAGGGACAATGAAAATTCGCGATATATCGCAACTGAACCCGTGCTGTACTGATTCATTACGCAACGCTTTCTCATTACGTAACTGTTTCGAGTTGCGTAATGAATCATTTCACAACATTTTTTCAGAAATGGCAAAATGAAGGTGAATGCATTCCGTTATATTTTCTGATACCCTTCTACGAAATTGCATAAAATGTTGTACGTAACTCGTTGCAGAACTCGATTTTTACAGCATTCGTCGTAATTATCTTATTCGGCAAGCCTCGTAAGATAAATTTACGACTTGTGCTGTAACTTGTTCTGTAAACTACTATTTTATATGTGTAAATTTACCGGAACTTCATTACATGTTTTTTCATTTTTCAAATTTAGATTATAAGTTTAATATTATATTGCCAATGTAAAATTTCAAACACAACAAGAAAACCATCAAACTTGAAACTAAACGATTAGAAGATTTTTGATGGAACCTCGAATTAAAAATAAATTACCCATTTTCATAACCAAACATCCTAAATTAACTGGGATTGTAATATAAATTCTTTATATGAACACCGATCAATTGTGAAAGTACTCATAACAGCTAAACAGTAAGCTCTGTGAAAAATTTTCTCGCGTCCCTTACTCCATCATTGCTCTTTCGGAGCAACAACTAAACGATCGTGATCAATATTTTCGTGGTTTATGAGTCCAAAATGCGCTGCTCTTTGCTCAGTGATGATTCTGTACCAACGAGGGAGATTCATTTATTGCTGGCGCACTCTTGCGTAAGCTTAATACAGAAACAACATTAAAGCTACTTACCAACCGCCATATTACGTAAAGTGGAACTCTCCTGGAGATTTTGCACTGAACCGGAACAGGTGGCGGCTACACGATGCCACTTCGAGGAATTCCATCTGCGTGGGGAAGCGATTTTCGAGAGGTCTCTTGACTGGCCTTGTCGGATATTGGCTTCGTTGGCTGGTAGCAGGAATCGGCCTTCTAGACACACGTTGCGCATTAGGTGGTTTATCACGTGGTTAATGGATCGAATCAAAACTCGAGCAAGTTCGTTTTCCGTGATTGCGGTTCCACAACAATGCCCAAAGAAGCGCAAAAACGATCGTTCGTCGAAAGGCGGAAAGCGACAATGTTGTTTACCGATTTCGAAATCAAACAACCGCCAAAATTACAGCCACTACTGACTGGGTCATCCTTGTTAAAGGTCAGCTGGAAATTTCTTGAAGCAGCTCAGTTTATGGGGTTTCTACTGAAGATCAGAGAACAGCGATTGTTTCGCGGCAACCTTATTGTGGCGAACCAAAATCAGTAGTGTAATCTTTAAAGTTAGACTAAACGGTCGAACAACGCGCTCACAGCTCTTCGTAGTGGTAATTGTTTTAAATTTGGGCAATCACTCACTGCCAGCCACGTGGATAAGAAGATGATGTTGTGCTGGGCTATATGTTGAGTTTTCATTCAGTGAAGGAAAGAAGATGGCGGCCATATGGAGATTAAATTTATTGCGAGTGCATGCATGCGGTTCCTAATAATTGCTTTGATTTTCAATGGCAATCATATGAATGGAAACAATTTACATTACTGTGTTATGGTAGTGCCAATGTGAGTTAAGCAGTGAAGTAGCATAATGTGAAACATTTCCTGGATCAATAGTTTAAAATCTATACGATATATTGCTCAAACAGCAACCTGTCACATCGTCCAAAAAGCTGTTTTTTTTTTAAATGGGGGTTCAATTGAGATTCATTGAAAACATCCGATACATATATTTTTCCAGTTCAGCAACAATTCAGTGACAAAAATCCTACAGTTTAAATATTGTTTTACTGATTATGCAGTTCAGTATATGACATCGAAAACCATACCTCATGGAAGCGAACATTATACATATGTTGCGCATAAACTGCAATACAGTCAAGCTCCACAAGACGTGCTATGCTAATGTTCTGAAATTCTTCAAAGAGTTGAAGTTGAAATACAGTTTTTTACTTCCTTTAATGATCTTTTTGAAATTCTTCCGGAGTACCTCCATTCATTGGATCCTGAAGTCCTTCTTATTTTACTTCAGACGTTCCTTACTTCCTTTCTGGTATTACGATTCTACTGGGACAGAGTCTCAACTTTTCTCGCCTATTGACCGTTTTTGCATGAGCATATCGTGTAGCAGGTACGAAGATATTGTATGCCCTGAGAAGTCGTAATTATTTCCAACCCGTAAATATCCTCGACCGGTGGGTATCGAACCCACGATCCTCAGCTTGGTCTTGCTGAATAGCTCATCTTTAGATAGTCTTGCTGTCAATTAAATGAATATTATGATTGCTTCTTAATTTAATTTTACGTTTCTTTTAGAATCACTTAAGTAATTTTTTCTTGAAGAGTTTCATATAAATTACATCAAAGAGTTCCGCATGATTTCTTCAGGAATTTCCTTCAGGGTTTTTCCAATAATTCTATATAGGGTTTCTTTTCTATATGATATCTCTCTAGGCGCTCTTTTCTGTATTATGTGTAAGATTTGCGTCTCTTATAACCGTAGCGGTAAACGGGCAAACATTCAGCAAGACCTCTTTGAGGTTTTTGGGTCGAATGCTTCCTGTGATTCTCATAGTAGATCCTCCAAGATTTTATTATAGAATCTAGATTTCCTCTAAGAATTCCTGATAAAATCTTCAAAGAGTTTATCATGTGATTATAAGTTTCTCACACAATGACTCCGTTAGTCCATTTTAGAATTTTTGAATTTCTTCTGTATTTTTCCAGTAGATCTTACAAATTTTTCTCCCAGAATTCATTCTGGAGTATCTTCTAGATTTTTTTAAGACTTTCTGATTTTTTCTAAGAGTTCCTGATTTTTACAAAATTCTCCATGTTTCTTAATCAATGATTTCTCCAGGAATTCATTTTTGATCTGATGAAGTTCTTTTGGATTTTTCAGGAAAGTTTCCAGAGCATAATCCAGTAGTTCTGTTTTGAAATTAATGCATGAAGGATAACTGTTCTATAATTCCTTCCCTAGTTCACTATTCTTCCAAGAATTCTTTCATATGCTTGTTTTAAATAAATTCATTAACGATTTTTGTTCTGAAAATCTTTCACTAGTTTACTTTTTGTCCTAGAACTCTTTCAGATACTTGTTTTCGAAATTATATACACTACCTAATACATTTTAAAATAATATCAATCAATGAGTTCCTTTGGGAATTCTTCCAGGATTTCTTTCTGGAATTCTCGCATAAGTTTGTTAGGTGTTTACTTCAAATATAGTCTGTTTTCCGTGTCGAAGATTACCTATAGCTTATTTATGTTCATTACTAGTGTCCAGTGCCGTAACGTTGAATTTGAGCGCCCCTGGCGAACCTCCATCAAAGCGCTCCTTAGTCAAAGCTTATATTCATTTTTTTTTTGCATTACAAATGCTAACATGGAACATGTATAAAAAACAATAATGGTTTCGAAGTTTTCATAGTTTGAATTTTACAAATTAAGTTCGTCACATTTCATAGAACTGATTGACTACACAGCATTGCAAAAATAATAATTTTGCGTGTCTCAATTATCAACTCATATGTCTCTGGCATATTTGAAATTGCTTAATCTGATGCCAATCTTAGAAATATTCCATCACGTCAAAGTGTTGTTAGGTCGCCAAAGTCGTATAAAATACAGTTTTTATTTATATTCAAATGGAATTTAAATTATCACCCTTGGAGAACGCAGAATAGGGCTTAAAATCCCATGTATAACATACATATAGTAATGCGGGGCAAAGGTTTGCACCTAACTTGTCTCAGAAGATGTCTATTAAACTAAAAGCATTTAAGATCTGGAATTGGAAGGTATATTATGATTCTACCCCATTATACCGAATGCCATTACACAAGATTCCTTGATTCTGAACTCCATTTCCCCGAATGTACCATTATCCTGAATTCCAAAGCTTCGAATGCTGTTACCCCTAAAGCATAATTACTTTTCATGATATTTCCTCGGTTCAATATGATATGGGGTTATGGCACATTTATGGAAATGGTGTCATGCATAATTACTTTGCATGAATTGTCCTCGGTCTAATGTGATTGGATGTAATGGCACATTCGTGGGAATGGATTCGAGGTAATGGGGTAGAAACGTAGTACTTTGATGAAATTATTCGTGTTTATAACTGTGAACAGCTAACCTAATAAGGTGACAAACGCACACAAATTTGCCAGTGTTTCTGTCTCGTGTGCTGAAAAGACCCATTGAAATTACTTTAGTCTTACATTGTTAGAATTACATCTATTATTATGTGGAATTCTGTTTGGGAGTTTTCTATTTTGCTAAAATTTTGCTTAGCAAGTAAGAATTCCGCCAAGATTCGGGTAAACTTTGAGTGGATAGTACTAGATTTATATTCAGTATTCTATGAAAAACACCTTGCTGGGTTTTGGATCCATGATCCACATGTATTTAACGGAGAACTTGATTGATAAATTTGATTTTTTACGACTTATATTGAAGGATAGTTGAAATGTAAATGTTGATTTAGAAGAATAAAAAAAATAGATACAACAAAGTTGAGCGATGTCAATTAAATTGATTACCAAGGTATACTCTTACTCCATATTAGTGGAACATCCACCAATCAGCAATGAGTCGAATAGGGTAGATATAACGGTATTCGCCACACCAAATTATATACAAAATGCGCATAAATCGTTAAGCGTTCACTGAATCACTTTGAAATGAATTTTTAGAAACCTCGAAATTTACTGAGATAATAAGACAAAAAAATCGTTATATTTTTCAAATGTTTTGCTCCTTTGCACTTCTTTTCGCCATGATGTTCATAAATTCGCCATCTTCCATAAAAAAATCAATGAAGGTGGTGAATTCAGGAGCAGAGATTAACAACATGGAGAATAATGGTGCAGTTGATCCTAGGTGATCTAATAGTCGCCATCCGGGTCTTTAATTCGAAAACAAAATATGTGACCAGTTCTTATATTTTTCTGTTTACTATGGATTAAAAGTTTTCGTTTAGCATATTGACAGTATGCAGAAGCCGTATGACCGATTTACAAAAAAAATGTGTTTCCTTACGGTGGCGAATACTGATACAAACTCTTCGCGGTTCGCTTAAAATCAAGCTACATATATGTTGAGAGCAGCCCTGGTTCGAATTTCTCTTTGGTGAATCACCAAGGGCACTGTACTGATGTCTAATACAGAGAACTCTTATGTAGTTCTTTTAAAAGTGATTAAGTTTCCTATTACCTATTGTCTACTTTGGCGTATAATGTTATATCGTATTTTCTATAAATTTTTAGTGATTGTGCTTTTTCGTGATTGAAATAGTGTTGTGTTCTAATTTGCTTTGAACATTTAGCGGTCTTGATAGTTTTCAATTTTCAATATGAACAACGTTACTTGTTAATGATTACACCCATTCTCGGTTCTCGGTTTCTCCAAAGAACTTCATTCGAAGAATTCCATCAACAGTTATATCTTTCCCAATTTCTTTTATTTGATTCATAACGTGTTGCTAGCTATTCTTCAGCAATTGTTTTATGTATTTCTGGAAAGCCCTTTCCAAACAATGCCAGATTGGGTTCTCTTTTTCATAATGATTACTTTGACTGGGGAAAATCCAAGTAAATCATTAATTCCATTTTTGATCTCTTCAGGTGACTTATAGTCACTTGAGAGACTTTCAAGACATCTTTAAGCAAATAGGAGAAACGTCCTTTCTTCCATTCTTGTCACGTTTGGTGGCAGTTTTAAATTCCATTTTTTTGGAAGGAAGTTGTGAATTCAGAGATTCACCCTTCCTTTAGTTTGTTGTTGCAACCATATTTAGTGGATAAACGAAAGAAGACGTGCCTTTGAAGGGGTTTTTTCCCAAGACGGTGTCCAAGAAGGATTACCACCGCTAGCTTACGCCAATGGGTCCAACGAAAAATCGAAGGCACGGGTCCAAACAAGGATCGTAAAGGGATCAATAGTAGAAAAAATAGTACTGAAAAGTACTGTTTTAGTAGCACTGAAAAGTATCGTATTTAATTTAAGCACTGAAATAGTAGTTTACGGAACAAGTTGCAGAATGATGATTTTTACAGCACGAGTCGTAAATTACGACGAGTGCTGTAAAAATCGAATTCTGCAACGAGTTACGTACAACATTTTTTGCAATTTCGTAGAAGACTACTTGAGGGTGTCAGAAATTATATCGGAATGCATTCACCATTATTTTACAATTTATGATAATGAATGATTTACGCAACTCAAAACAGTTGCGGTATGAGAAATCGTTGCGTAATGAATCATTACAGCACTGGTTTCCGTTGCGTAATGACTATTCTCGCACTGCATACTTCAGTGCAGGAAAGTAGGCCGTTTCATGACAGATTGGCGTGATGAAAAACAGCCTATTACGATGCGAAATTACAAAAAGTACTGTTTTATTGCTTTAGGTAGTTTTTAAGAAAACTTCCAAGAGCAGAGAGAATTCGTGTACGCACAGCACGAAGGTACGATGCGCACTGGCACTGCTAATATTAAATTGTACTCACTCTAACGCATTTTTTGTCACAAAACATATTTTCATATTCACAAAACATCTCTCCCTCCACTCGTTGCAGTTATTTGTTTTACCGCTAAAGCCTTTTTTGGAATGTCAAAATAATTTCCGAGAGTTCTTCTCTTGTCGTACACATACAGACCTATCTGTATACAAAAAATCTCGGCATACTCACCCCTGGTAAAACAACGCTCGTAAATAAGATCGCTGTGCAAATTGACTCTGTCGGCCGCTACCCTGTCGGTTGACATTTGCGTATTTGAGTGCCCGATCGCACCGTCATCCATCAGATCAGAATGATCGGGTTTTCATCTCTTGAATACAACTCGCGAGACGCTATTTTCCCAGTGAGATCCATCACAAATAGCTCCACTTGAACATCAACAAACCTTATCAGTTCAGCATAGAAGAGCTAAGATCAAACAGACGCCTGGCGAATAACGATCACTTCAATACACGCTTTCGGGAGCATGAGTACCCTGAGAGCACGTGTTTGCTCGGCGATCGCGCGCTCCTCACTCTCCTGTCGCTGTGGCGTGGTGAGTACCGTAACGACGACGGCAGTAGCCAAGTCAAGCCACCCAATTGGAGCCCCACGACGCAGATTCGGATTGGAGATCGGCGAACCACGCGGCGCCCTGTACCGTTCAGTGACTTTCGTTTGCTCGTTCGGAAAGCTTGTTATACAGTCGTTCTCTCGCGTTCGAGATTTTGTTGTTTTGTTTTTAAAGTTGTTTTTGAAGGCAAGTTTGGTGTTTATCCTATTAGGGGTATCAAACGGTGGTGACGTTGTGATAGATTCGTAGCATTCCGTAACTGACGGGTGGAATGTGTTTCCGATTGAGTGTTTGCTGCTGTTGATCGAAGTCTGCAATCCATGGAGAAGTGAATTTTGAACGTGGCTGCTGTAAACTTGGGAATTTACCGTGTGCAATTCGGTGCATTGCAGAAACGCTCCGGATTGAGGCTGTTCGGGTTTCTGGTGCGTGCTTTTCTTCGGTGTTAAGCCAAGTTGGGAAGGAAATGATCAGGAAGGAAGCAAGGAAGAAGAAGTGTGCGCCGCCGATGGCGTGTTTGATGTGCTCTGGAAACTAGTGGGATCAATCGACGACGGGGAGACTAAAAGACGTTCGGGGTGCCGCGGTTGGACCGAAGGAAACTGCTAATAGATGACAATGTTTATTGGGACGACATTCAACATCGATAATTTTTGTTTCGTGATCTTCGGAGGTGTCTGATGTTTGGCACTATAGTCCTGCATATACTGGGTCATTGACAGAATTTAGTCAGACAAAACCTCTAACGTTTTAGGAGTATATTTCGTTCCCTTGATGCTACAACTAGATGACTCAAAATTTCGATTTTTGAGATCAATATGTCAAAACATTTGCCATAATTTGCTATGCAACATATCCAAAGTTCCTACTCTTGTGATTTAAAGCAAACTAGTAATAATATATGTGTCCAGCATATTTTCTGCGAAAAACCACCACCTTCAGAAACTGTCTAATTTTCAATGTTGTCCACTCCAAATTGTAGCACTAAGGGGGCGATTTGTTCCAGTTGGTGCCATATCTTCATCGTATTTGATCTTTAATTCGTCGATAGTGGAAGTTAGTTGGAAATTTCACCGCATATGTGGCGCGGCGATGCAAACTTTACAAACGTAATAATACGACGACACCAATGTCCTAGGACTTTAAACAACAATGTGATGGTGAGAATACTAGAATTTCAGATTTTTGTACTGTATAAGACAAAATCAAAAAAGTTATCGTGGTGCTCAAGAGTTTTTCAAAATCCTATCCCTTTGAAGATGGTTAACCTTAAAAGCCCCGGGACAGACCTTTTATTTTCAATAGACTGGTGCTCAGAAATAAATAAGTTTAGTGGCATGCGGTTTTCACTATGATCTATGGGATGAGATTTTGGTTTCGTTGTTGAAGTAAAAAATGTGAATAGCGAACACTTATTTCCATTAGCAAAAAAAGATTTAAAATAAAACGTCCGCCCCGGGGCTTTGAGGGTTAAATGTCGAACATAGGAACAACGCACTTGTTATATGATTATGAGGACTGCAGGGCCGAAATATTCTACAGCATATAATGACGGCTATTTCATGGATTGTAGCATATCTGTCTTAGGGGAATCGGTTACTATTTTAATTATAGTCTCTAAAATGTTTCTGTTTTAATGATACCATCCATAGTCTCTTTTTTAACCAAAATAATATCTAAAGTTATGTTTTCCTTCTATCTGCTTGCAATGAATCCTAGTGAAAATATCTAGAGAATATAGTTAAACCAGGCCTGACCAACCTTTTTGAACATTCAAATTCTAGAAGCAATATTACACGGCGCGCCAAACATTTTTGGTAAAATGAATAAGCAAAACCAATATATCTTTGAAAAAGTTGACAAGATAATCGATTTTGTGTATCAAAGTAAGGATTCAATAAAAATCTCTCTCAGTATTACTTATTGACCTTGCAAAGAAGTTGTGCTCAAGATTACGTCAGAATTCAGCACAGGAATTGTTGAATATCCTGCTAAAATTTTGTAATAATGCCAAAGATGTTATAAGAATCCTACAAATAATTTTATCACAACCCTACTTACCATGATTAGAAAATCCTGCCTAGGGTCATATGAGAAAGCTGCGTAACATTTTGCGAAATCCCAAATGGATGCTAAGATACCCTCAGATTCTTCATCCTGAAATCATTTTCTTGAATCTGTGAGATATCTGTCTAGGATTATACATAAATCCTGTTGAAAATTGGACCAGAAATCCACTCAATATCAAGCAGAAATTCTGCCCAGAATTTTGTAGAAATTGATTCTGAGTATTCTAAGAAATTCTGCTAATGATTTTGTGAGAATCTTGCCCTGTTAAATTAAACTGTCCACAGGTTCTTTAACGATCTCTTTCTAGTTTTTTTATTTTTCAATGAACAGCTTGAGCATTTTGTGTAGTGATTTTTCAAGAGATTTCTTATGCAATACTTTCAAAGACTTCTTCTCGCATCCCTCCAGAAATTCTTCTAGGGCTTTGCTATGAATTCTCCCAGAAATTACTTTAGAGTTCGAGAGCTTTCTTATGGAAATCTAACGCAACTACTTTCAGTACTTTTCACAGGAATTATTCTTGCAAATTTGCAAGAGACAATCTAAGAATTTCTCCACAGATTATTCTAATAATTGTATCATTGCAGTTTTAAGTAATTCCACGAGTAGATCTTTCCAATATTAATGCAGGACTTCTTCCCGGAAAATCATCGAAGAATAATTCCGCAGTTTTCGATTTTTCAAAGAAGTTATCCCAGGAAATCCCACAAGTAGTTCTTACTCCTATTTTCCGGTTATCTTTGTAGCCATTTTCATGTGGATTTCATCAAGATTTCATCCATTTTTTTTCTCAGAGATTATTCCAGAAAATTCATTAAAAAGAATTAAGAAAATTTCTAGAAGAATGCAACACTAGGGATTCCTTATTGAGACCTCCCAAAATTGTCTCTACAAATTTTTCCAGCATCCAAAGATTACTTCTGCAGTTCAACCAAACATTTCTCGGAATCTTAACACAGTTTGAGATCTCTAACCAGCAAATACTGCAGTAAATAATCCAGTGAATCCACAGATCGTAAATACATAAATTTCTTCAGGCATTCCATTTCAAAGAATTGCCCCCAAAAATCTTGCTGAACATTGTCCATGGATTCGATTGAATATATTATCTTGAAAATTCGCCAAGACTTTCTCAGAAGTCTAGGAGTTCTTCCAGAGTACTACAGTTCTACAGTAGTTTCATCAGAGATTGCTGTAGTTTTTTTTTTAAGAATTTTCCTCACTTTTTTCAGACATTTTTCCAATAGTTTCTAATAAATTCTCTTTAGATATTCTCGAAGAAAAACATTGATCAATTCTCAACTCCTCGAAGAGTTTCAGAAGAATTCTCCGGAATGATTACCGTTTTAACCGTTCGATGACCCTGGAGGGATCGATTCTGCTTTTCGTATAATTTTGAGCAGAAATACCGACTGTGTTATCCTAGGGTGTTTAGCTCGAACGCGCTTCCTTTCGTTTTTGGATTATCTAAAAATACAGTACCACCCAGTACAGTTTTTCAATGAACACAGTTCAGTTTTTCAATAGGCGTGATTTTTTTTTTTTTTTTTTACGTGTATCGTTATTTTATACAATCCGATGACCCTGGAGGGATCGGTTTTGCTTTTTACTGGTTATTGAGCAAAAATATTACTACACAATCGACAAGCATTTCGCGAAATACTATTTATACTATAAATAAGCTATTGTTTTCTCTTTTGATTGCCGGCATTCAAAAGATTAATTTGAAAACGCTTAAACAACAAATATTTATGGTCTATCGCCAGCTTTCCAGGCGAATCCTGACAATATACCTTCCCCAACCTCCAACTCCGTAGCACTTATGAGGGTGTCGCTGAGTCGGTGGCCTCTCATTAAGTAAGTGCTACATCAACATTTCCTTCCCCTATCCCAAGTTACGGTAAAGATGGGCGTGGCCGGGAATAGCGATATTCATGCTTTTAGTATTCTTGTTTATGATTTGAACAAGGTATACTCCCCTGCCTTGTTCTTGAAAGTAGTCAGGATGAGATTATTAAAAAGAAACATGAATGTTGCTAGTATCCAATCTACGAAGTATACCGTAACTACGCTAACGCTAACGCTAACGCTATTCTCCGGAATGATTTCTGAAGATATTGTTAGAGAAACAGCTGGTTGAGATCTTAACACTTCAGTAGTCGTGCTGTTGTATTTTGTACAAAACAGGTGGAAAAATCTCGCTTGTTGTACACAACAGCAGCGTGGTGCTTCTGACGATTTCGTGATGTTTGCGTGATGTCTGAAACTTCAAAAAATCTAGAACTTTCATTGCGGTAGAGTTTGCCTAGGGTGTAAAGCCATTTATCTAGAGCAACAAAAATAATAAGAACGACAATTTTGGAGTAGGAACTGGAGGCATCTCTGATAAAAATAGTATTTGAAGATGTCCTGGACTAAAATTTTGGAGGAAATCCTATGGATAGAAATCAATGGATGAACTACTGGATAAATTTTAAGAGAATTCTGAAAAAAAAAACATTGTACTTACTTCTGGTAGTATCCCAGAAGTAATTTCTGGGAATATTCTTGAAAATGCGGGTTAAATTTTTAAGGTATCTTGAACGAAATTCTCGGTGGCCTGAAAAGAATCATTAACAAACTTCGGAATAAAATCTGAATCAATTTCTGATAAAGTTCCTGGAGAAAATTATGGCTAAACATATATGTATAGTGAAACAAGAACGACCAAATACTTGCAATATACAAATAAATTCAAATAAAACTCTTGGAAATAGTTTTAGTGAAATTCCTGATAAATCTTTGAGAAAATTTCTGATTGTTTTTTTTTTCTACTTTCTTGGTTCCTGTTTGGACATTTTTCGTCTATTGTTGGTTTCTTTTGGATCTTGTTTGTTTGTTTTTTTTATTGTTTCTAGCTTATCTAAATCTAAATTTCTACTTCCAGTAGTTTTCACAGGAATTATTTTGAAAAATTTACTGGAGACAGTCTTAGTTTCCTTCCAGAAATATTTTCAATAATTTTTCCCACGAACTCTCCAGTAAGCTTCTCAAGTAGGTCTTTTTATGATTCCTTTAGGACTTCTTCCAGGAAAAACCTTCAAGATTAATACTACTTTTTTCAACATTTTCTCAGGATTTTTCTAAGAACTTCTCCAGTAACTCCAATGTTTATTTTCCAGCTATCCTTTCAGCAATTTTAATACGGTTCCTTCGAGAACTTATTTAGAGATTATTTCAGAAAATCTATCTGGCATCCACATTTGTCAAAGAATTTCTGAAAGGAACCATTTGGTAAATCTAAAGAGTATCTGAAGTTAGCCTTAGAAAAAAATCTGGTTGAAATCTGTAACAATCTCGTCAAGGACAAAAAGCCACATAAATAAGGCAATAATTATCATAAGATGCACGAAAGCTTTGGACAATATTCTTAGATATAGGAGGCATCATGGAAAAGTTACTCTTTCAAAAGATCCTAAACAAAAAATTTGAAGAATTTTTGTTTCTGAAGTTATCCTTTAAAAAAACAGGTTAATACTTTAAGGTATCTTGAACGAAATTACTTGAGGCAATAATATTACTATCTTACGGTAGTAAAAGGTAGAAAAAAATTTGGAATAATGTATAATACATTTCTGATAAGATTCCATTAAAAAAAGGAATAAATGTATAAAGTAATATGAGCCATAGGGGATCAGAAACATAATAAATACACAGGGCGAAATGAAAATCGCCTTATTCTTTGAGAAAATGCAAAATTACATCAAAGCTCTATACACTGTATATTTTTTTGACGTCAAAAAGATGATTTTTTGATTCAATCGTCCTATTAAATTTGACATTAAGTTTTCCACAGCTTCAAATTGGCATAACATAAGGCAGTGGAAGAATCTGATATTTGAGAAAAGTAATAAACTGAATGATTTTTTTCTTGCTGGAGTGATTGACGTGGAGCAGTTAAACATATCAGAACGATTGACGGGCATTACTAATATTGTATCCACTAAATTCTCCAAATGTAAAATGGAAGCACACACCCTTGTTTTCGATCCAATTTTCCATCTCATTTTTTTTTTGACATTCGGTATGAGTTTTTTTTCATCTGCTAAATCCTTGAGTTTTCTTGGTTTCAAGGGACCAAAACTTTTTATTTCCTGAATGGTCTCTCATTTTAGGCATGATTCCTAAAGTTCCTATTTTTAAGACAACCAGCCAAGATTCACTCTTAAATAAACTTTCACATAATTGAGTTTTATGGCATACAGAGATGATTAGAAGCATTAAGCTACCCTTGTGTGTCCTTAAATTCAGAAGAATTAGAAGTTTTACCAGAGCGTTTTTTATCATATCAAGAAGTTAATTATTTTGAATTCAGATATCAGGTACTCCCGTTGGTTTGACCGCTTTTAATCTGAACAGTTTTTTAATTTGACCCCCGCTAATTTGCACATTTTTAAAATTAATAATGGTCCAATCGTTATTTTGCTCATGGAATCCAATGGAGTGGAATGGAACATAGTGAAACAGGTCGCAAAATCATAACAAACCAGCCAATTTTCAGTTACCTCGAAGTTCAAATTAAAAATAAACCCCGATGGCTTGCATGAGGTATTGTTCAAATTAGCGGGGGTGCATGGTATAGGGTGAAGATCTAATCTTCGCCACCCAAGAAATTTGCACTAATTTTCGCCCCTTCATACAAAAAAGTCTAAATTTGTATGAAGGGGGCGAAAACTAAAGCATGGCGAAGATTAATACATCTATCCTATCAAATTATGTAACCAGAAAATGGTAGGTGAAATATAAAATCTCTCAGGACATTGATGAGTTATTGCAAAAACTTGACATTTTTTGAGTAAATTATTTTAAGTAGCATACGAAAATTATCGAATTTAAATGATTCATGGTGTTTAGAGCAAAACCTTTTCGATTTTGACTTAAATAGTACAAATAACTTTAAATTCTAGTGTTTTGTTTTTTTTTTGTCATCATTTTGTTATTTGGAGTCTGAGAACTTTGGTGTCTTTGACAAATTGTTGTATTTTTTTTTACGTTCCTCAATTTTGCTGAAGACTCGAAAGCTTCTTCTCTTCTTTTTCTTGGCATTACGTTCTCACTGGGATAGATCCTGCCTCTCAGCTTAGTGTTCAATGAGCAATTCCACAGTGATTAACTGAAAGCTTTCTTTGCCAAAGTTGCCATTTTCGCATTCGTATATCGTGTGGCAAGTACGATGATAGTCTATGCCCTGGGAAGTCAAGGAACTTTCCATTACGAAAAGATCCCGGACTGACCGGGAATTAAGGTGATTATAGAACGAAGCCACATCTCGAATTTTCAAGAGCACAAGACTTGAGAACCAAACAGCGCTCCGCGTTGAAAATCCAATGGGTCACCATTAGCAAGCATGAAATTTGATTGGTTTTGAACGCGAACTGTTGTCAGATACTCTCGTCTTGTGCACTTGAAAATTCAAAGTTTGGCTTCGTTTTATAATCACCTTAAATACAGGCACCTTCAACATGACTTTGCTTTGTAGCCGCGGACTTTAACCGCTCGGCTAATGAAGACTCTCTCTTAGGAGCGAAATATAAAAGTTTGCTGCGATGCCTATGCGGTGATATATCTAACTAACCTTAACCTTTTTTTTAAACAAGAGAATCCTAAGATAAATCTTCAAAGACATCAACCCGAAAGGTTTTGTCTAGCTAAATTTTGTTTCCAGCCCAGTATGACAATGTTACTCCAAGATACCCATTTTCGAGCAGTTCCTTCTGCTCGGGATTCGCGACCGGTAGCGTGCGTGTGTGTGGCGGTGCAAGAGCATATTTCTACTGGCGGCAATACGGAACGTTGCCGGTCGACTGCAGCGGCAACGGTGTCGGCGGCGGCGACGTAAGCATAAGAGATGCAGCGAAATTATTATGCGAATTATCTGCAGAACCCCGGGAAAGGCTTGTGTGCGGTGTGTGGCGGTGTGCTAATTTTTGGTCTGAAGCCTGAGTGTGTGTGCAATAAACTGTTATGTATGATGGGGAGAGACGGACGTTATTTATGCTCCTCCACGCAAAGAACCATGGATCCAGGCGGAATGTGCAGCGAAAGCAGTCGTGCCTCGGCGTGTCGATCGGCGGTGGCGGCATGAAGGTCCAGAATTTCTGATGCATACATAAATGGCATGATTTGCGGTTGCTTCCCTTCCGACTGCTGGCTGGCATTGAACGCGAAATTGAGGCAATTGAAATTTATATCATCAGATGAGTGGTTTGCTTCGCTACATTCAAATCAAGAGAACATTAGAACAGTGATAGGTGGATTAAGTGGTACCTGAGGCTTGTGGTAAACAAGTTTAGACAACCTCTCGGAGTTCGTTTTTTGCTGCGAGATGTTTAGTTTTGCTGAACGTTCATTGTGTAATTTAAAAAAAGGGTTCATCGCTTTGCGCACGTTTTCATGCGCGTATTGGACGTGTAATTGAAGCTTTACTTTACATTTGTGACTTGATATGTCTCTTACGAAACATTTACGGTGAACTTGTAGAATTCGGTGGACATTTTTTAATACTTGAATTAAGTGTCAGCTATCAGCCTTTCAAAGTAAGGCACGCTATCTTCAGATATTTCTGGAAGAGTTTGTCCATGAACCGCAGCAAAGAATTGTTCCATGAATCTCTTCAGATATATTTCTTCCCAAAAACTATTTCTAATTGGAAGTGATATTGAACTAGTTCGTTGCTTTCTTTTAAACAACTTTCTTGAGCATAAAAATAACTTCTCTTGTCATTGGATCAGTTCAAAGCCGATAAAAGCACTTCCGGGTTCAAAATTGACCATTCTTTTCCATCGGATGACACCCAAAATCCTCCCATCAAAAAAGTTCCATCCCACTTTGAATAGTATACATCAATTGTGTATCTATTCGTTTCCCTCTCACCAGTCCCAAGTTGTGATTAAAGACCGCTTTAGCAATCGGCAAATGACTTGAAACAGCAATCTCCTCTGCATCACACAAAACCACACTATGGCATTCAACTTTTTCCCGGTCCGATACGGCTCCTTCTGTTCCATCCATTAGCCCAATCGACAACCGCCGCCGCCGCCGACATCCAGTAGATTATTGTAGCTCTCTTTGCATTCCGCCCAACCCATCTAAGTACTGAAACTGACTGAATGACTATCCACGCGAAAAAAAGGTGAAATTCGTGTGAGTGCCGGAGCTAATCTAAGGCTTCTTCCTCCTTGGCTCTCAATGTTGGCCATTTGGTGTTGAAAATGACAAAAAAATAAAACGTTGGCACTAGCCCAGCCCGACAAATTCCGGCAATTACAAGCTCTAATGATATAGCATTCTGCACGGTGGATCTTTCAACATTTGCGAACACAAATAACCTATCGTTCCGTCCTGGAAGGGGAGTCCGAGTTCGTCGTCGGAAGGGTATGCGATATTACGATTTTGTTTCGTCAAATACCGTTAAAACGAAATATCACGGAATGCAATGACGCGATTTTTGAAAGAGTTTGACGGTAACATAGGAAATAAAACGGAGGCAATTAAGCTAAAATCCTCACAAAATATTCAATTTAAAAAAAAAATCTTCTTTTGTTTAATTCATTTAAATCATTTTTTTTGCAAACCCACCAATATTTTTTTTGGTAATTCCTCTCCCCTATCACCCCCTTTTTGTTTTCTCAAAACTATGTTTAAACTGTTCTTAATGCCATACATTTTTGAACAAAGTTTGTAATGTTAACATGTGTCTGTGGAGTAGAGTAAGGTGGGGCAAAAGTTCGACCTTAGTGGTATAATCAAAGTTTCCAGGAAAACAATAGCAGTTAAAACAAAACAAATACCATACAGTGAACCTTCAACATATTGGCTATAATTTTGCTGAACAAACTTGTGTCAAAATATTTACCCATTTTTAGTTATAACAGTTTCAAAATTGATTGTCTTATTCGAACTTTTGCCCCACCGGTTACTTGAATAGCATTCGAACCACCATGACATTTATAAGATTTGTTTTAAAATGAGTTAGAAATATTAAAAAGAAACTCTTACCCCACTCGACCTTTTGCCCCACTTTACTCTATGTTTGATTTGGAATTTCAGAAATCCAAAATATTAAAAATTACGTGAGTTGACTTTCAAAGCTCGTGTGATTTTTGTTTCTCAGAGTGCTTTCGAAGGATGTCTACGACTCCAAAGAATCCTATTCGGTTTCCGAATCTTTTCAAGGTGTTTCCAAAAAAGAATTCAGGAGTTTATAATGGGTTCCTAGTGAAAGTTCTTAAGAAATTTATAGTTCTAAGTGCTTTCTAAAGGTTGTCAGTGGCCTTTAAGGGTTTTTCTGGAGTACGTAAGAGATTTTCTGGACGTATCACTTCAGGAACAGAATCCACAGAAGTTTCCAGGGATATTTAAGAAATTTCCCAAAGAACCCTAGGCGTCGAGTGGAGGGTTAAGAAGGTTCCTATAGTATTTAAAAGAATTTACCAGGGGATACCAAAAGGCTACTAAGCGCCGTTGGCAAATCACGTAACGCTCGAATTGGGAAGGGGGTATAACATTTTGGAAATTCCCATACAAAAAGCGTTACGTGGGAGGAAAAGGGTCGAAAATTTCCAATTTTAGCGTTACGTAATAAATAGACGTTGCCCTAGAAGTTTACTAGGTTCCTAGACATGGTATGTAAATTTCTCAGAAATTCCAAAGGCATAATGGTTTCTAAAGTGTTTCCAGGCATACCCTAAAAGTCGGCGTATTTTAGAATGGAAACTTAGGGGTTTCACTTTTCAAAGTGGCAACAGCTCTGAACATCGAAAGGAGTTATTCGTGGTTGCTGTTTCAAAGTTGATTTAAGGGCTTTGAAGGAAGGAGTCTGGGAAGCTTTCAGGAATCCCTGAGAACATCTAATAATCTCTTGGGTAACCCTGGGAACCTCTGTGCACCTTCTAGATATTCTGGAGCATTTTGGAAATCTTTGGTAATGTTTTTGAATGCCTTGAATATCTTTTAGAAATCCTTTGGAAAACTCTAAAATCTTATTGGGTGTCTTTTAAGAACCATTTGGAAGCTATAAATGTTTTGCAATAATTTGTCACTTTTGAACTGTTTTTTTTTTCTTATTTATATTTTTTTATGCGTTTATTTAGCTAATCCTGAGAACCCCTCTGAAAAATGCATTCATTTCATAACCAGCCTATAGAACATAAAAATATTGTAGATGTATGCAGGACTGGTAGCGACTGAATGTCTCGAAGATAGGAGCTTTTGATGCCTTCACACAGAAAAGAGACCAAAGAGAGATCAAAAGTCACAGGATCTAAAGAGATATTAAAAATCACCAAACAGGGACCAAGAAAGCTAGACGACAAGAGTTTAATTCCTCATAGAATCTAACCAGTTATTTCGTTAAGAGTTAGTGACATACCGACAAATAGCGGAAGAGCACTAATTTTCGACCTACAGTGACCGGTAAAAATAAGACCTAACGTTTTCCATACAAAACGACTAAGTTTGGTGACTTGGATCTTGGCTCCTAGAGCTCCGATTGGGCTGAAATTTTTACTGAAACAAGGAAAAAACTTGAAATTTGTGTAGTTAAAAATTCACAGCGTTTTGTAAAACTGTTTTTGAAACGATACGATTTAGAGCAATATTCCCAAATATGGCAAAAATGTTTGATTTAACAAAAGGAACAAGTATGACATTTGCTGTAACGTCAAAGTGTGTGATCAAAATGGTATGAGTTTTTTTACTGCACAAATTAAGAGTTTAGGGCCACGTTTTGTGCCTTCGACGTTTAGTCCTTTCGACGTTTTGGATTTCGGACGTTTTGACACCTTGGTTGGTTAGAGACAAAATGTCGAAAGACAAAACGTCGAATGCCAAAACGTCGAATCCCAAAATGTCAAAAGGACAAAACGTCAAAAGCAACAAAACTTCAAAAGCGATTTTGATTTTTTCAGATTTTTTACACATCTTTGACACGTAGCGAATTTTTTATTCTTTCAAAAGAGAATTATTCTTCAAATAAACTTTCGTTTTCTTCCAATTCTCTGGTTTAGAGCCAACATGTCGAAAGACAAAACGTCGAATGCCAAAACGTCGAATCCCAAAACGTCGAAAGGGATAAAACATTAAAAAGGCAAAACGTCGAAAGTATGAAATTTCAACAGCTTTTTAAAATTGTTTTCCAGGTTAATTTATTCACAACGTGCTCAATGGAATGTGCGTTTGGCACTTAGTGAGTTATTTATTCTTTCGGAAAATAATCATCCTTCCAAGTTTTTTTTTTATCTTCCAATTCTCGCTTTTCGACGTTGCGTCCCTTCGACGATTTGTCCTTTCGACCTTTTGGCATTCTACGTTTTGTTACCCAACCCTATTCGGAGAGCTGGAATTCGAAAAAAATGCATTCAGGGAACCGACATTCGGGGATAAGTAGCACAACCCCTTGAAAAACTTTAGATGATCACTGATGAATTATGTGATTCAATGATTATCTAAATTATTAAATGAATTACTGAAATAATTATTGTATAAAAACTCGTGTGCAGCGTGACATGAACGTTATATTAATTCATGGAGATTTTAGTTGAAAAATTACTGGAAAAATGTTGATAAGGCCTAACAGGATTTTAAGAGAGACCAAATAGGGACAAAGAAAACATAAATAAACCTTAAAGGAGCCAGACGGTAAAACCTTGACTCCTCATAGAATTTGACCAGATATTTCTTCAAGAATATTTCTGAATCCTGTTTTGGATTTTCCTCTTGAAATTACGACAATAGCTACTGCTGTATTCTGCCGTTCTACGCATAGTTGTCCCGCGATCCATAAGGTTTACATAGAACATGGGACAAGTAGGCGTAGAAGGGCTATATGTACTTTTCATGGTTTTATCTAGGAATTAAATTGGAAATTATGTCAGGAATTTGCCCAAAATTGTCTTTAGAAATTATCTACAATGATTGCTTCAGGAGTTCAGTTTTTTTTTACGGACTTCACAAGAAGTTCTTTCAATAATTTTGTTTTTTCGTTCTCCAATGGTTCTTCCATCGAATATTCTAGGAATTCTTCCTGTTTGGAACATCTTTCAGAATTCAACTTATATTTTCTCCATAGATGCCTCCAGGGATTTCCTGAAAGATTGACCTTCAGGAGTTGTTCAAGATTCCAATCACGAATTTCTTCAAGGATTCCTTCAGGATTTACCTCAGAGATTTTTTGATATATTCACCAGAAAAAATCTATGGATGTCACCTAGGCCTCCTGGTGAGATCCATAGATTCTTTCTAGGAGAAAACCTTCTGAATGTAATTTCAGAAAGAAATCTTATCTTACCTCTGATTAAAAATGAGTAACAAAATAACCCTTGATGGATTCTTACAAAGATTTTAGCGAGAAATATTAAGACTCTTAATAAAATCTGAGGAGATTTCCTAGAAAAAAATGCTAAGAATTTATAAAAAACTGGTTGAAAAAGAAAATAAAAAAAAAGCCAAATATATTGATCACATTTTCCAACATTTTCTGAAGAAATTCTTTTAAGAATATCGGACGGAACGTGTTAGAATGGTGGAAGGAATTACTGGAATAATTGCCGTATTATGAACTGATGTGAAGCCTTAGATAATTTATGGTAGTATCTCCAAATAACTAAACAAATGTTTGGCAGAGCAATAGAAATAATCCTTTGGATGAAATGTTGAAGAGATTTCTAGAAATATGTTTTTAAGGAACGTTATGAGGTATCCCAGTTTGAATATATTGAGAAATTCTTTAAAGTGTTTTCAAAGGGTGTCCTCGAAATATCCGTCGAAGAAATAAGAAATAAGGAAAACGTGAATGAATTTTTGGAAGAATTCATTAAGAAATGCCTGTTAGAATGAATAAAAAATTGGAGAACATTTGAGGATTTTATAGAAATTTGGAATATCTTATAGAGGAAATCCTGTGATAGTTTCTAAAAAAAACTTCAGTAATCTCTGTGGAAGTTACTGGAGATAGTAGCGCTGGAGTGCTGAAAGATTTGCTGGAACAAATTCTGGGGAAATTCCTCTAAGCATTCCATGACAAATAACTGGAAGAATTTCTGGGAGAACTGATGGAGAAATATCTAACAATATTCAGGAAAAATCCCTGTATGAGTTCCTGAAATTATTAAGGAATAAAAAAAAACTTCGAAGAATTCCTTAAGCTTTTCTTCGAGGAATCTGCGACGACATGCCTAAAAACCCGTGGAATAGTCACTTGAAATAGAAACCAAGTCTTCCAAAAGAGAACTGCTACCAGCCATAAATAGGAGTGTTTCCGATTCAACCCATGCAATTCCGAAAGGGAGTTTAAGTTGAATAGAATAAACCAAAAAATTGTTTTCCCATATAGGGTAAAACAATTGATGAAAATATGTGGCACTTTTCCAATACCATACGTCTGAATAGGAAAATTTCGATCATAGTGACACCGTTTTTGTGTCCTTTAACATGTAAAATTACATTTAATTATAATGTATTGTTAATTTTCAGCAACATAGTTTTGTGTCATTTTATCATTAACATTTTTATTTACGTGATTCACAGAAGAATGCGATGAAGAATGCATCGAACAAAAAATGTAATTTTACATGCTAAAGGACACGAAAACGATGTCACTATGATAGGTATTTCCTCAAGACGCTATGGTATTTGAGATGTGGTACTAATCTACGTCATTCGACTTGTTTCTTATATGCACATACAAAAGACGTTAAATTACTGGATTTTTTGTGAGTGTGCAGATAGACATTGTGCATATAAGTAATATTACGGGATAATATGAAATACATACCGTTTTGACTCATATTCCGAACACTTAAGGCCAACAGTGACTTCAAAAGCATCTGATAGGCATAAATTAGCTGATATTCGCGAAAATTTTAATTTCTTCGCAAAGTCTAACCGTTAGCTGTTGGGTGTACTGATAAAAATGTTCATTGAACTTGTTTAGTATTGTTTGTACGTAAAAGTATGGAACAACATTTTGACTCAAATGCCGAACACTGCGTTCATTCTGTCTCATATTCCGAACACCTTGATTCAAATTCCGAACAGCACGAATAAATCGTATTCAAATGAATAATTTCGCAAATAAATTTATCTGAGCTAGTTTATGTGGTCTCGAGCTAGAGAATCATCACTACTCCCGAGGTATAAAATTGATTAGAAGACGTAAAAATTGAATTGCAAATGACTGCCATTTCCTGAGAATTTGTTGACATATTTCAGCGAAACATTTCAACCAAGTCGCCTTACAAAAACCGAGTGTTCGGAATATGAGTCTGTTCGGAATTTGAGACAAAACGGTAATTTACCCTATAACAAATCAATAATTGGATTTTGTATCGTGTTTTACAAAACATTTTCATTTCGATTTGTCGTTCCCTCTTCCAACAACTTCGTTTTTTCACTGCTAAATATCATTCAAATTACTGCTTTTTTTGTTTCGCACCACATTCTTGCACCATTTTTCCCAAAAGTTCCAAAAAATCTTGTTTTTTTTATAATTAGCGGAGATATTGATCCTTGGTCATCTGCTTTTGAAGATATTCCGATGGTGCTTCGGGGACCGACATTCCCCATATAAAATTTCTTTGGCAGCCAATTTGCTTTCAATCAATTAATCAGATAAATAAAATATGGGTGTTAGGTAATAAGGAGCTTCTCTGAGTAAATAATACAAATCGGTTGAGTTGCCTCTAAGAAATCTTAAAATAACGATATGATGTGTTTCGAAGTTTTCAAGATCCTCTTACGGCCAGAGGGGTAGCACAAGCGCTCATATTTCAAAAACGGGTGCACCAAATCGCTTCATTTTCCACAACAAACTCTCATTAAAGTAGGTATTGTATCGAAAAGTGAATAACCGAACACGATAAAAACTCCTTAGTATAAGAAATAACGAGTCGGTCCTCCAAGCAATTTCTGAATGTTTTTGAATCCAGAAAACCATTAATTAAAATTGACACAAATTCTAAAAGTAGAAGAGAATTTAGAGAATTTGTGGAGAAATGGTGCAAAACAACATTGAAAAACAATGAAGTTATCGCGCTGTGAATATTTTTTCATTGTGGAGAAAATGATGCTGCAAATAAAGGTGTAAAAAATAAAGAATTTTACAGACTTGTATTGAAATAGTGACCAAGTCTCTAAAAGAAACCTGCTACCAGCTTTCTATGAGTGTGTTTCGACCCATGTAATACCGCAAGGGAGTTATTGTTGAATATATGGAATCTAAAAATTGTATCCAAGATTTTCCATTAAACAAAATCAAAACTTCGTTTCTATTTTAAAAAAATGCGAAGTTTTGGATGTCGTATCAAGTTTTACGGAGCATTTTATGTTTTATTTCTACTCGTCATTATAAATACTATCAATGTAGCCAGTAATGCGTCAACTGGACCCAAATCTTATTAATGAGGGTTACAATACCAATAAATCGTTAAATAGCACTGTATAAGCCGTATGGGGCACAGGTAGCCATAGCGGTAGCAGTTAATAACTGTGGAAGTGCTCTTAAGGACACTAGGCTGAGAAGCATGCTGTTAACCATATGGAACGTAACGCTAAAAAGAATAAGAAGAAGCTGTAAAAAAGGGATTGAGATCGACATAAGCTTCATGGTTACCTGGGTATAATTTCCGTATATCGTTTTTTTTTTCATATCGGCATGACAAAAATCCATATCGCATACCCTCACGATCGGAGTCTTGTCATCTATGCTAGAATGGCTTCATGTGTGGCGAGTTGGAGCACCAGTTTTTTTTTATTCGTGTCCCTGTTGCTAAATTTTTGATACCTCCTCTCCCCTTGCTAGAAGCGAAGATCCAGGTGAGCGATAGTGAAGCCTCCGCGATTCATCTGCTGTCCAAATTGGTGTGTCTCTTCGCGTTGGATGAATGAAACGAAACCATCTCCGGCTGTGCCGTGTGACATCAATTGTGAGGTGTTGGTACGTGTGAGCTTTTTTTTCCTCTGCCTTTTCTGACTTGCTGGGGCGCAATTCCCGCCGCCATTGGGACGAGTGTTTGACTGCGCTCCCTACCCGCGAAAAGGTTACTACAAGAGCGAGAGAAAATCAGCTGAGTCAGAAGAACCGAGAGGCAGCACCAAAAGAAGGAAAAAAGTGTGATTAAGTGAAGATTTAACGGATCAGTGATAAATTGGTGGAGTGTGAGAGGTTGCCCAAGAGAAGAATAGAAGACCCCCAGAAGAAGCAGCCGACCCAGAAGACCCCGCGAGCGAGTGAAGTAGGTTTGTGTTTGGGGGGAGTCGAGTTTCGTGAGTTGAGGGTCTGAGCGAGAGGAGTGTGTCGTTGAAATTGCTGTTGTTTAAGATTCCAGCGCCACAATCTACGGAAAACAAGGTCAATGGGAGATTTTGTTCACTCTCTTCATTCTTCCAAGCCCCTTAATCGGTGGGATGGTGAATTTTGATTAGGGCGAGCTCGGTGAGGCAAACCCCTTCGGCAACCTGTTCGGGGAGCGTTGGGCAGAGATTGAAGAGTGAAGATCGTTAATTAATCGTTCTAGTTTGTGTGGAAATCACGTCTGGGAATTGAATATACGGATAATTGATACATTACACAACGAGTGAGAACCTGCGGAAGAAGTATTAGTGAGGAGAAGATTGAAGAATTGTTAAGGTGGAGAACGTGAAAAGGATTGTGGAAACTTAGTGGAAGCTGTTGAGTACGAGAACCATTATCAATCACTTCGGAAAACCCCCTGTGGAATCCACTGAAAAGTGACTACCAGGTGAGTAACGTCCCGAGCAGGAGAAAATTGCTGCCAAATACCAAATTTCTAATACTTGCTACCTGAATAAGGTATTGAAAAGCACTGCATAGGAGGTAAAGCACGAAAACTATTCTAAGAACACCAAATTGAAAATTGGATCTGGTGTTGCACTGAGGTGGATTTGAGTGTTTTAAACAATATTTTTGATACCACAATAATATCAAACTATCGTGTTATTGTTGTGGCGTAATCAATTTCTGGTCCACCAAACAATATTCCAAAATATGGTATGCCACAGATTGATACTTGTCATGCATTCCCACTCGGGATGGATTGGTATGGGGAAGAGCGATATGTAGCGAGTAATCATCGCGATGCCAGTAGAATGAAAGTGCATTCGGTAGGGTTTCGTTATTTATTGTTGTTGGGAATTATTAGCGGCGCGCGGTAATGAAATTCTTTTGTTTGTCCGGTAATGAGATACGGGAAGGGTGAGAATGTGAAAAATATTTTGTTCTGTCATTGCGGTAGCATTTGTGAGCTGATGTGTAGGAGTCATTAACAGGTTGTTAAGGTATTTATTTATTCCTGATTCATGCCCATTGTTGACATTTGATGTTGCATGATTTTGGAAAAAATTATATAATGAACTGCTGCGGTGGATAATGGCTTTGCTGAAAGCCATAAGCAGTAATTCCGTTCGTAATTCAATGGAAAGCAAATGGTTTATATCATTTCGAAGAATCATATGAACACTCTAGAATAGACCTATTCAAATGTCCTCAGTCAACCAACATTTCGATTTTTCATGTCAAAATGAACTTCTGGTCAAAATTTCAGTCAATTTTGAGAAAAATTTGATGTGCTTCAAATCAATTATGTGTTTTTGGACTATTTACAAGCTTTGAAAATTCATAACTACTGAACGGAACATTAAAACTTACTGAAAATACTTCTTTTTAGTAGTTTATTTAATTCTATAAACTTTTGTCGAACACGGTTTTATGATTGGAGCAAGTTTAAACATAGTTTGGTTGAGGTTTGTGCTTCAAGGTTCTTAAAAATTACTATTTTTATTGAGTGTTCTCTCTGAAAAACATACCTGTATGAATCTTTTGGATTTTGAATTTCCAGAACATGATGACTACGTATTTCCAAAACTCAATCCCGTTTAAAGATACCTTTTTTCTTACGAAGATAAATTGTAAAAAATAGGTAATTAGGAAGCATATTCGTAAACCCCCTGTGGGTGAGTCAAGAACACAACCGTGAGCTTTAAGGAATGTAAAAAATGAACACGTTAGCACTGCTTTTTCACAGTCGATGATAATGATTGTTTTCAAATCGTTCTGAATAGTCAGTGAAAAATGATCAAAACAATCATTACTTGGAAATGCTAACTTGTTCAATTCATTCATTCGACGGTACATGTGTCATGCACGATTTAACTATCATCAGGTTGGGATGGGTTGTTCGATCTTTGGACATTTTTTGTAATTTATTTCCTAAAGCAACATGTATGCTGTTAATGGTTAATGATTTCATAGATTTATTATGTTTGTTTCCCGTTGACTAGGGCCTGGAAAAATAATGCCAATGTGTGTTTTTAGAGCATACATGTTCAGAAAACCGTGATTTCTGGGTGCTATGGAGAACAAATGTCGATCAAACGATGTTTAAACTTCTTCTTCTTTCTGGCGTTACGTCCAAACTGGGACAAAGCCTGCTTCTCAGATTAGTGTTCTTATGAGCACTTACACAGTTATTAACTGAGAGCTTTCTTTGCCGATTGACCATTTTTGCATGTGTATATCGTGTGGCAGGTACGAAGATACTCTATGCCCTGGGAATCGAGAAAATTTCCTTTACGAAAAGATCCTCGACCAGTGGGATTCGAACCCACGACCCTCAGCATGGTCATGCTGAATAGCTGCGCGTTTACTGCTACGGCTATCTGGGCCCCATGTTAAACTTAATTTAATCTTATTGGCGTGTTCGACAAACTTTAACAGAATAAATTAGCTCTCAATTATTGGTAATAGCAAGTGATTTTGATATATGAGTATTGAGTTATGCTTTTTCAAACCTCAAAATGAGCATAAAAACACATTTTCAACTTGAAGCATAGTGAAATCTCTATCAAATGAGCTGAAAATTTGACCAGACATTGTTCTTAGCATGAGAATTCGGAATACTGCTTGACCGGAAGATTTCCAGACTTTTTTTCAAATATGAACAGGTCTACTCTAGAATGAGTGTTTCATTAGCCCTAGCAGTTCAGAACTTTTACAGGTGAGTTGATTTTACCTGCTTATAAGAGAAAAAACGCTTTAAATTAACTTAACCTAACTAACTTAACCTAGCTTAACACATTTATCGTGGCAATAGAAGATTGGGACGATTTTTGTCTAAAATTATAAATAATATCATTTGACATTGGTTCCAATGTTCAAACATTGGATATTAGTTACTAAGAATTATTGTTACTATGCCGGGGAGATAGCTTCAGAATCATTTTCAAAATTGAATCCTCTGCAGCAACATGGCTGGCCTGAAAATTTGTTTGAGATCGAAAGCATGTTCTTGAGATAAAGTTGTGATTTTCTATGAATAAGTGGATACAATGTGATTTTTGAAAATTTAATTTTATCTAGCTTGAGCCCTAGATACTTAATTTCATCTGTCTAATATATTGGTACTCCTCTCATCGTTACAACATATCTTCTTGAAGGTTTCAAATAAAGAGCTTTTAAGCCTGCATGCCAAACACTGTTAAATGCTTTGTCTATGTCTAGAAGAGCAAGGCCACTAGAATTGCCTTCAGATTTGTTGAAACATATAAAATTTGTTACACGTAAAAGTTGGTGCGTGATCGAATGTCCATGTCGGAATCCGAACTGTTCATTGGCAAAAAAATAAAGAATTTTCGTTGATGTGAACCATAATTCTGTTAAAAATAACCTATTCAAAAAGTTTACTGATAGAGGAAAGCAAACTGATTGGACGATAGCTAGAAGCTTCTGCAGGATTTTAGTCTGCTTTTAAAATTGGTACGTACATCCTTAGAATTTTTCCATTTGTCAGTAAATATGCCGATTGAAAACATTTGTTGAATATATCAACTAAGAATGATAAGCTTCTTTCTGGAATTTTCTTGATGAGGATGTAGGAAATTCCATCATCGCCAAGAGCCTTCATATTTTTATTTTTTTTTTTAATAGTAGGTAGTTCTCACTTCTTCCAAATCAGTCTCCCAGTAATTTTCGAAAACGTTCTCTTGATTGAGAATATTTTCGAAGTTCTGAGTTACTTGATTTTCAATTGGACTAGTAAGTCCTAAATTAAAATTGTGCACGCTTTCAAACTGCATAGCAAGTTTTTGAGATAATTTCCAAAAGGGCTTAGAGCCAGGGACCAATTGAGAAATTTTATTTTCAAAATTTTTGGTTCCTCGCTAGCATGAGTAATCAGTTGGCTACAAAGATGACTAGACTCGGTTAAGACCAAATCAATCGTAGAAGGATTTCTAGAAGAGGAAAAACACGTAGGGCTATCAAGGTATTGAGTTGAGAAATATCCTGAAGAGCACTCATCAAATAAAATTCTGTCGTTGGAATTACTTTGTGAATTATTCCATGAACGATGTTTGGCATTGAAGTCACCAATGACAAAAAAAAAAATTGACTTATTGCGAGTCAATTTGGAGCAAATTAACTTGCTGACCAGAGCATTGAAAAGGCAAAAAGGCAGCTATGAAAGTATATTTACCAACTCCCCCACATGCCCCATCAAGTCGATCATTACGATAAACAAAAAAGTTAGGATCTTTTTTAGTTTGGATCCAGGTTTTGAATAAGTTTCAGTAATAACTGCTATATGCACGTTATTAGCTGTAAGAAAATCAAACAGCTCGTCCTCTTTACCATTCAAAGAACGAGCATTCCAATTTAAAATAATTAAATTATTATTTGGATCCATTAAACAAACGCAATCCAGTAACAGTTTGATTAGTAAATTTCACACCAATTTGGATTGCTTCAGTCATAGTGGTGGCTTTGAACATTGCATCAATCATTAGATTTAATTGTTCAGTTAGAAAAATAATATCAGAGGGAGACATATCACTTGAAGTGGATACTATCTGATGATCTTCCGGTAGACGAAGAGGCGGAGTAGAAGTTTCCTGTGGCGGCAGGGTTATTTTTTCATTTGATTTGATACAATTAGAACGAGTACTCGTAGTATGAAAAGGGGAGAAGTTAAAATTACCTGCTACGATACCGGCAAAGAATTTTCCTTGGGTAGATAAATTCTAAATTAAAAAATTCGAACGGCTAGCCGACGGATTAAAATGAGTTTGTGAATGAGCATGATTATAATCTACCTGATGGGTGTGATTCTTAATCAAGTGATCGTTAATTGAAAAATGAGCATTGTTCGAAACTCCACCAGGGAAATTCCAGAAATGACCGTTATCGTAACGGACACCACCGTTCATCTGCCTGGCACGAGCCTCGATGACTCGCCTACGCGAAGGGCAAGCCTAAAATTTTGACTTATGATTGTCCCCGCAATTTGCGCATATGAACTTATCGGTATCTTCCTTCTTTGGAAAGACGTCCTTAGCGTGAGAAGATCCTCCGCAAATCATGCATTTAGCATCCATACGGCAATTCTTTGTTCCATGACCTAACATTTGGCACCGACGGAACTGATTGGGGTTCTGGAAATTTCCTCCAGGCTTCTGGAAATGATCCCATGCCACACGGGTATCGAACATAAGACTTGCTTTTTCAAAAGCTTCAATATTATTTAGATCTTTTTTGTTAAAGTGAACTAAATAATATTCTTGAGAAAGCGCTTTCCGAACAATGCCGGATTGGGTTCTCTTTTTCATAATGCTTACTTGGACTGGAGAAAATCCAAGTAAATTTATTCCATTTTTTATCTCTTCAGGTGACTTATAGTCACTTGAGAGCAGACCTTTCAAGACGACTTTGAACAAACGTTCAGTTTTGTCGTCGTAAGTAAAAACATGTGCTTCTTCTCTTCAAGATGCTTGAGAAGAAGTTCGCGATCTTTAAGAGTTTCCGGCAAAACGCGACAGTCTCTTTTCTTTGCAGTTTGGAAGAAAACCTTGATTCCCCTAATGCAGTTCAAGATCTCCTGCCTAAATTCCCAAAATTTGGAACAACTGACCACGATAGGCGGCACTCTTTGTTTCCTCACTTGAAACAAAGAGCCTGGGCTAGAGACTGTTTCGATTTGATGATCCGAAAGTTTATCTAAAGCATCGAACTGATCGCTCATTTCGATGCAATTATCAACATGAACCATTTAACCCTTGGAAGAAAGCGCGCATTCCGGATAAACGTCCTTTCTTCCATTCTTGCCACGTTTAGTGACAGTTTTAAACCCCATTTTTCTAGAAGGAAGTTGTGAATTCAAAGATTCACCCTTCCTTTTGTTTGTAGTTGCAACGAAAAATCGAAGGCACGGGTCCAAACAAGGATCGTAAAGGGATCAATAGTAGAAAGATAGTACTGAAAAGTTTTTGTTGCACTGAAAAGAAATTTTTCATTCTCGAATTTTTAGGCAAAAAATATCATTTTTTTCAAATCTAGTACTGATGATAGATAGTCTTTGTCCTTCGGTGGAGAGGCAAGTATCACAAGGCAAATAATGTTTGATGTTTTTGGTTTTATAGACACATTGAGTCAAGCTTGCTTTGGCCTCTTTTGCTTTGAATTTTAGAAACCTAAACTTCCAATGACTCACATGTGCTACCACCTTCAAAATTTTTGTAAAAATAAATAAATAAATAAATAAATAATATATGCCACCACCAAGGTTTTTCCGACAGAAATTTGTCGAACTGTTTCTTGATTTCCCACTTCCTGGAAACGTTCCGCCAACCGCGGAATTGAATCCATTGATTTTGTTTTTTTTAAGCTGCCATCGCCGCCGATCGCATTTTAAACAATCAGCAATCGCATTAAAACCACAACTACCACCAGCTTCAGTCACCGCGCACGCATTTGAAAGTTTCCGCCCAAATAAGGCCGGGGCAACATTCTACTCTGCACTATCGTGCACATTTTAGGCAACCAGCCCGCATCATGCTGGTTTGCCGTCGTTTCCCGGACTGATTCGAGATCGTGAAAAGTGATCCCCGTCGAAGCTTTTTCTTTGACCAACGAACGTCGGCAGCCCGAAAACAGGTTTTTGCATTTTAGCGTTCCATTTCACCAACTGCAGCGACACATGTGGTGTGTGTATCCATTCTATCCTACCGCAGCAGCCAGCAATGCTGATGTGTCCCGTATTTTGTTGTTTGTTGCAACACTATTCCGACTTCAGCGCGGGTAAGGGTATGCGATATACTTTTGTGCAATTTCTCATCGTAATAGGCTGTTGTTCATCACGCCAATGCGTCATGAAAGGGCTTGACGTCCAGCACAGTGCCTGTTGAATTATGCAGTGTGGCAACAGTCATAACACAACTTAAATCAGTTGCGTAATGATTATTACGCAACGATTTTCCATTCACAACTATTTTGAGTTGAGGTATGACTCGTTACAGCAATTTTCAGAAATTTCACAATTTATGAATACATGCGATGTTATTTCTGATGTCCGCAGGTGTTCTTCTACGAAATTGCAATACATATTGTACGCACTTTGACGCAGAACTCGATTTTTACAGCACTCGTCATAATTATCCAACTCGGCAAGCCTTGTTGGATAAATGTACAACTCGTGCTGTAAAAATCATCATTCTGCAACTTGTAGCATAAACTACTGTTACGAGAAAAAGCCTCACAAGATAGTGGCAACAGGCCCCACACATTTGTAAATCCTGCCTTGCAAGTTTGAGCTTTTCGGGGAAATGGGTCATTCGGAAATGTGGCATTCGGGTTAAAGTAACACAACGGTAAAAACTTCACGCTTGTTCGATCGTTCCAATCAAATTTTATATTATCTAAAAACCATGCTAAAAGATTTATGCTTGAGTATTAAACTTGAAATACTCTTATACTGTAAGGCTCTCTGTCTTTTACTTTCCAGCAATAAAGATAACTGTGATTTTTTGGTTGTTGTTTTCATTTGGAAACGGTTTCCGTGTGATAACAATGCATTATACGCGGGTGCGGAAAGAGAAAGGTTATTCAACTTCAGATTGCCTTATTGCAACATGAAAAGCTGAATTGTCAATGTTTCAATTCGATGTATTTTGAAAATTCAGTATTGATTAGATTAATATGGAAAATTCCTCGAAATTTTGTATTCATGATATATTACGAAACCAATAGAAATATCGCATGCCCTTCACAGCCAACTGGAATGGGACGGGGACACAAGTGTCACGCTCGGCTCGGCCTGCGTCGTCGTTCTCGTCGTCGTCGTCGGATGGAAAGATGCTGAGGGTAGGGACGCAACATATTCACCTGAAAAGCGATTATAAAAACACAACTCAGAAAATAAGGTCAACCAGAAATATGTTCTCCTCGTGTGGACGCGTCTCCCGAAGCTCTCCCTTTCCGCATCCATGCAGGCACATTAGGGCGGTTCAAATTTCAAAAAATGATTGAAAAAAATACCTTCCATATCTTTTATCACAATACTTATGGTGACAAAAGAGCTATATGGAATTTTCAGCCGTTTTGGTTAGGATTTAAAGGTTGCCCGAAGACGTTGAAGTTTTATACGTAAATTTATAAGAAGCAACTAATTTAGTACTTCTAACACCGGTAGAATTATCATAATCATGTTGATGCTGGTATGAACTATCGCTCTTCATTATTAATCTATGATAATAGAAATACATTTTAACTCTATTTTGATTGGCGTTTTGCAGGAGTTTTTTTGGACTATAATTCCATAAGGAGCTAAATAATAGCAAACAAATTGATGGATATGTCTTCTTATTAGCAACTTGCTTTATTTTGGTTTGAAAAATGAGTTTTAGCTTTAAGATGAAAAGTTTGTACTAACTTGATAGTATTGTAGTGTTAGGAACTTTGTTAAACATGTATTCAAAGCAATTTTCAAATAAATCAACATCGTCTTTGGACCACCATTAAATCACTACTAATAATTCTCAAATTTTTACAGAACACTATTGTTATCGATTGTAAGAAAGATATGGGAAATTAGAATTTCAAACTTTTTTTTGTTATTCGTACCACCCTAAAACGCATGGACTGGATAGGAGATGGATGGCCGCGAAGCGATGACGAGGCGAGATGATGTCGGTCGGCAGAGCCGGTCTCATCTGCGGTAACCGGGTCGACTATGCTGAGGTGATATAAAGAAATACTCTCATACTTTCAGGTGAAAAACGCCGAGAAGCGACAAGATAGCTTTGGATGACCACCGACAGCAGACCATCAATCCCTGATTGAAAATATTATTAAAATACAATAGATTTTATTGGAACAATACGTTAATTTTAGAATTAACTTCCAATCTGTTCTGTTGTTATAGACCATTGAAATAATCGTAAATGGAATTTCAACAATAAAAAAACAGGAGTTGGCAAAATTAAGGAAGCATTCGGAATAAGAAGAATCATAAGAAGTCCACACATTTTTTTTATTTAAAATTATTCATATTGTGGAATCAAAATCATCATCCATCATTCGAAAGATAAGTGTTATCAAGGTTAGACAACAAGTTTCTCGATGATATTACTTCACTGAGGCCTTAAGTTTCCGTTATATGAATCAAAATGGTACTTCTATAAAAAGATTATCAAGTAATTTTTAGCGCAAAACAATTCAATTTATTGTTTTTCTGTTGTGTTTCCATAAACTTTTATGTTGTTTTATTGTACAGTCTATTAAACCTATGTTGTACAATAAAATATATGTATATTGCACAACATAGGTTTCATAGTGTGTAGAATAGGTTGAACAGTTGAACTTATCAAAATAAAAGTAATTTTTCATTCGGGATGACTGGAATTAGTCGAGTCGGGAGCTAGCCACCGTTGAAACAGAGGGATAGAAGCTGGAACCGGGCATCGTCGGCACCCGTCCGCATCTTTCTCTGTGTGATTATGTGGAATTAATACCGTGCCCTGGTAAAGTGACTGAAGGAAGCAAAAGTGGGTTGACTGCTGCTCTTGATGCCGCTGGCTGTGGTCTGGGAAAGGATGAAATTTTTGTTTACACCTTGGGTCATTGTCGCATTGTGTTGGTAAATATTTCGATTAACGACAATTCCAAGCTGTGAGAATAGTATGCCTTTCATATTTTATGTGTACAGTTGATGGAAATACCCTTGATTCATATATTGTGCGAAGTACCAGGAGTACTGAAGACCTTATGCAAGGGTTTTAAACAAATCAATATAACTCTTTAATTAATGTTCGAACCCTCTGAGCAGAATCTCAATAGAGAAACTTAAAAGTAGATGGAGTACCGTATACCTTTTAATTCCGCTCCTAAATGCTTATCTTTGACAGATACGCGTATTTCGACTACCACTTGCAGTCTTCTTCAGTGTCAGTTACTCGGCATCAGTGCGGTTTGCGGCATCAGTCGTTTAGGTGTATTGTAGGTACCTCGCAGCGTAGATTTGATTTGATTTGTTAAGAACAATTTGATTAAACAGGAATTAAATCACAAAATTTTCTTCATAAATGGTTAGTTGAATTTGAAAGATATCGTCGAATGCGTACGTAAATATAATGTGAGGAAGACTTGCATTTCACGTTCTCGTGCAGGATACTGTAAACGTTCGTTATTGCGTCAGCACTCTCAGCAGTCCAGTAATGGTTTAGTTTACTGCACCATTAATGCAGTTCCATATTTTTTGCAAAACGAGACGCTAAGAGCACTTCAGACTATTTAGCACTAGAGAATGAACCCATGCTTCAGCACCCAAACAAACTGGCCAAGCCCACGGCACAGCCAAGGTTAGCCAGTGTCTACGAAGCTAATACTCTGGCGCAGGCTCTCCACGTCAGAAATCTCACGCAGCATAAATTACCCATTCGGGTTTCCATCCATGCTGCGCAAAAATTGACCAGCCATAGTCCATATTAGGCCCAATTACCGGGCCGCCGCCATCATCAGTGCCACAAGAGCAAAACTGCTGCCAAGCTGTGCCGTACTGCTCATAAAAGCATAACTGTCCCGTATGGATTTTTGAATCAACAGCGTTTATCATTGCAACATCCATGTTCTAATGTATACTTCACACGCATATAAAATTATAAGCATAAGCATAGATGACCTACAATTCGTAGTTGCTACTCGGTGATTGACTAGAATAATCGAAATTGCGCAGAGAACCAATGAACGTGGTTTGGGATTAGCTTTCAGTGTGCACAATTCGAGAGCACAGCATATAATGAAGTCAATAACGGCGCCTGCCACGTCCTTACGGTCATCGGTCATCGTGGAGTAGAGAGGGTGTTAGTATGACTACCGTTGTTACTAGAGATCGAGATCACCTCTTCATCCCCACGGTTGTCGTAGGCATTGGCGTAGCTAGGATTTTTTCCTGGAGGGGGCCTAGGGGGGCCTAGAAAATTCTTGATTTACCGATTATCACAATTTTCGTAGTTTGCAAAAATTTGCGTTGATTTTATCTGTTTGTGTTTTTGTCTCATATCAGCTATTATATCTGAATATCAGTAATACTTGTAAATTACAATTTTCATTACGGAAAATTCGACACGAATGCCACACGTATGGTAAAGTGTCCTAAATAAATATTAATAATAATAATAATTACGGAAAATATAAATTCTTTGTCTAATCCAGTAAAAAAATCCTTCAAGAATTTTTCCAAAGAACTCACGAAGAATATCTTGAAGTTCATGCACAAACTTTTCAAGTATCGGGGATCTCTTCATGAACTATTTCCGTACTTTTCCAGTGCAAGAACGCCTTTACCAGTTTTCACTCAGTTTTTGCTGGGACTCCCACGGAATAAGTAGTTATTATTAAACAGATTTTTCCCGGAGTTTCTTTAGGCTTTATAATCTGGAATTTTTCGAAGAAACTGTATCAAATTGCTCAAAGACATCAGAATTTTAAACATTTCTCCATGAAGCTAAACTACGTACTTATCACACATAAATTTTAATTGTTGAAAATATCATTAAGTTGTTCATTAATAATGTATTAAGGATTTTCTGGAAATACTTAGGATTTCTCCAAGAAATATTACAATAAATACTACCAAAATTGTATTCAAAAATCTCTCTGAAATTCTTAAAGTCAGGGTGTCAACTACCTGGAAAAACCTGGAAAGTCAGGGAATGTCAGGGAATCCAATTTTTAACCTGGAAAGTCAGGAAATTTCACTACAGATCAGGAAAAATTATCTATCAATACTATATTACAACATCAAACGAGTAAATTATCTGCAAATTATTGAATACGATAAATTTGTTGGACGAAATGGGTAATCAATCTTAGCTATTAACCATTGATAATGCGCTGTTATGTATGGTAAAGTAAACTATATTTTACTATCTATAAAAAAAATCCTCGGAATTTCGAATTTTGAAAATGTGATGAATAAGGTTAGAAGCGCTACTTTAGGATTTTCATTACGAGCTTTCTTATACTGATGTTTAGAATCGCAGAATGAACACAAAAAATTCCCCAGATATTCTGGAGATTCTTCTGAAATTCTCCTTAAGTGATCGATCTGCGATTCTTTGCAATTTGTTATGTCTGGATCATCCCCGCTATCATAAATTTAATTTTATAGGCAATTTCATCGGCCTTTTCCGGTGAAATTAAAATTGTAACATTTACCGAAGGTTACCGAATTCTTATGAGTCGAAATTTTAGTGCTTTTCCCCTGCTCCAAGATTTTTAAGAATCAAGAAATTCTCTAAATAGAATTTCTGCTATGATAGATTGAAATTTTGTGAGATTTTTTGAGGATACTCTTAGAAGAATCGATTATCGAATTCTTGGAGCAATACCTCACAGCATTGCTGGAGGCACGACAAGTTTTTATTAGAACAATAATAAATCCCTGAATGATTTTTTTAAAGCATCTCTAGATGAATTCTTCGGGAAAGAAAACCAAGGCGTAATTCATATGGAAAGTCCAAATTTTTTATTAAAATAAATAAATTGTAACAAATCTTCGCGAAGAATTATTTGAAGTACCTATTCGTAAAAAAAAATGAATTCATTTTGAGTGAAAAAAATTGAGACTCTTGAAAAAATCTTCCTAAGTATTCTTGAAGAAATATTCGCATTAGTTTATGGAGGAATAATGTAAGATTTTCTGTGATAGTTTATAGCATCTTCTTATATTAAACAAATACATGTAGAGAAAAACATTGAGAATTTGAAATCTTGAAGATTTCAACTGAGGTTCACTATTTTTGTTTCACAATTTTTTTGTTTCATACGAACCTTCAAACTTTGAAAGAAAACACTCAAGTGATCAGTATAATCATACTAGCTCTAAAACACGTTTTAGAAAATTATCTAACAGTTGTATTCGAGTAAAGTGAAAGCCTTTGATAAACTGAGCGAAAGCTTTTTTTTATACGACCTATTACGGTCCAAATAAAGACCTTAATTTTCCTTGTAGTTGCTCAAAATTTGACAAATGAATACATCAAAATCTAGAATGTCGTAGAAAGTGTACTGCGATATGTCAACCTTGGTAAACAAAATGTAGCGCTGAGCCCGACAACTATATTTCTCTAAACCAAATTCAGTACTCTGAAATGTTTCTGAAAAATTACTGGAAGGTCTTAGAAAGTCAAGGAATTTTATTTTCCAAATTGAGTCGACACCCTGTAGAGGATTGCTTGACAAAATCACAGCAAAAAATATTGATTCTCTTTTGATTTCTTCTAATATTCCACAAGGTTTTCATAAATAATGAAATAAGATTTAACTGGGAAAATGTTCTTAGTGATTTCTCAGAGAAGTTTCCAACAAATCTATCTGCGTTTTTTCAAAGAAAATTATCTAAGTGTTTCTTTAGATTTGTCTAAAAATCAATTTGATATTAATCCCCGAATTCCTTACCCATACTTTTTCAAATCAATCATTTCAAAGTTTTTAGTGGAATGGGTTCAGCTATTCTTTCATAAACTCTTCCGTGCAAATATTCAAAAAAAAATCGAGAAATTTGTTCAGAGATTTCTCTTTTTTATTATTAAAGTTCAAATTGAATTTGGAAAAATATTGAACTCTTATCGGGAAACTCAAGAATTAATCGTAGAATTTTTGGAACTTTCTGACGTCCTGACGATGTTACTCACAGAAAAAACTTTGGCGTTTTTTGTAGGATTAACTACAAAAAATCTTGTTAATTTTTATCGTCTTTATAATAGACAATGGTTTATATTAAAACAGATGGAATTTTTATAGAGGTGTTTGTATCTTACATTTTAGAAAATGATTCGCATGAACTCCGAAGCTTTAATATGGCAGATTAATCTAAAAAAATTCAACTATTGTGGTAGAACTGTTAAAGTTGAGGGTGAAAATATTGGCGGTTTTTATTAAGAACTCTGCTAAAAATGTTCTATAACAATATTCAAAATTTAAAACTTGGAGTAAATTTTTGCATAACCTTGAAAATTCGTTGAGGAATTCCTGATGGATTTTCAGAAATCAGGAGCCATACGTATAAGAACTCTGAAAAATTTTAAAACTCCTGGAATTCATTTTTCTCCTTCAGGTTCTTTAAAATGTTGCTTTTTGGAGTACGAACTTTTGTACAAAGGTGCCTAAGAATACGTCATGTGAAGGACGGAGAAACAACAAAATGTTAAATCAGATCGAAATAACCGAATTATATTTTTTCTCTAGAGGTGAATCAATGGGCTGGATAAATAAACAATAAACTGCAGGATAATTGAAATCGCTCAAATCATATAAAAAAAAAAAACAAATTTCTCAAGGAGCTCCATCAGAATCTTTATATTTAAGCCTCTAGGAATTCCGCCATGAAAATGTACAAGAATTCAATTCCAGAATATATATTTTTTGCAGAATTTATAAAACAATTTCTGAAACATTGTTTTAAGGAAGATCTTCACAATTTTTTTCAAGAATTTCATAATTAATCCCTGTCCAGTTATTTTGCTAAATTGCTAATTTCGAAAGTTAAAATATGCCTGATATTTTCAATAAATTTCTTCTGGAGATTCGAAGCCAAAAGACATTCCAAAAATACTTTTCGTATATAATTCCTGTAGAATTGGGGATTTGAAGAAGAATTTACAAAAAAAAAAAACAAAGGAGAATTTGTAACGCAATTCACAATGCATTTTAAAAATATTTCTGAAGGACTTATAATGAACTTTGCGAAAAAGTTTTTAATAACTTTTTTGGGAAAACTAGGGTCATTTACGGCTTCGGCACCATTGAACTATTATCGGCAACCAAATTTCAAATGCCAGATACACAGAATTTTTCTTTTCAAAACACATCAATGAAAACATTCAGATGTTTCTTTGTTTTGTCAGCTTCCCGTTGACGAGATTGCCGAGACTGGACGAACAATTTCACCATAGATGCCATCAATTCAAATGAACACGCCTCAAAGTGCGACTGATTTGGAGATTTGCCTACAGTTCTTATGGAAAATCTGCCGAAAAGAATATTTAAGGCTGTCGGAAGCCACACGGATATTGGTTGTTCGAAGAATTATAAATAAGTTTCCAAGAAGGTTTTAACAAGTCTATCGATGTGAATTGATAGAGGATTGAGCAGCGCATACATGTAAACAGGCAAAAACGTTATTTGTCTTCTGATGTTCGAGAAAATTGCATAAGAAGCGCGACATCGGTTTGGACTGCCAAGAATACGTAAATTCCCTTATATGAAGGAATTTGACAGAATCAACGATTATTTAGAAAAAAAATGTTAGGGCAAAGTTTGAACTTTTTCAAGGTTTAGCAATTTTTAGCAAATCTCAATATTATTTGACTACTTTCTAAAAGATTTGAAGCAAAAGGTACAAACCACTCTTCGACATACATTAACGAATTTGATCACTAAAATTCTTGAGACTGTGAAAAACTTGCTTGGTAAAACGTAGTTAAGAGATAAATTAAAAAGTTCATTCATACGAAATTATTTAAAAAAAAATGAAGCGAAAACAGAGAAAGAACATATTGGTGGAATCAAAAATTATGACCGATATATATATTTTTTTTTAAGCCTTAGGTAAGTTCGAAATTTTTTGAAGAGATATGTTTTGAATTAGGCCTTGTTTTTCGCCAATAATTGCAACTATTTTACGTCTTAGAAATTCCTTTAGTAATTTTGCCTATTTATTTCTTTGCCGAGACCTTTTTTATAAATGAATTTCTTTAAAGAAATCTTATGGGGACAATCATCATCACCGGACACCTCGATCAGGCACCCTCCAAGGACACAGGAAATCGTAATTCAGTTAAAAGGCTACACTATGCTAGAACATTTGAAATAGTATGGTTTGCCCTACTCAGAAAATACGAATTTAAGGAACCGATTTTCTAGGATACTGACGCTTTTTAGTATCACAGTATTTTGAAATGGAGATGTCGAGCGACAGCAGGACGATTAATTTTTCGATGGTCGCACAATTCAACGAATTCAGAACCGCCACACTAATGCTGTGAACGACAAGCTAGGTTTTCCCACTATTATTGAACAAAATAAAAGAACGTAACTACTGAAGAATGTTTATCAATAGATTCAGAAGATTTTACTTCACTTTAGAATTATGTAAACATTTTTGTTTCATATTTATTTTCATTCAAAATTCTGGAGGGGGCCTGGAAGACTCTGGGGGGGCCTGGCCCCCCTGGCCCCCCCTGTTCCTACGCCAATGGTCGTAGGAAGGATTTTTGTTAGTGGGAAGGGTTCAAAAGTTACATGATCAGGATTCACCATGATAAGTGATGCGACTCATGGAACTTTGAATTGAATTATTACTATTTTTATGGCTTCATTATAAACGTAGACAAATGTTTGCCAACACCTGTGGTGACAAACTGTATAAAATTATTGTTAATTCTAAAAAATAAATATTTTTATTTTCATTTGAGGACACGGGGTGACGAATCATTCATTATTTATTTATTTAATACAAAAATATTGCATATCGAAAAAAGATTAAATGTAAAAGATAAAAGGAACGTTCTGACCAACAGAAGATGACTAATTGCAGCAGCCAGATGAAGCTTCGTTCAACTCAGTGTAGGGCAAGTGTACCATTAGTGGTGCACCTAAGGGAAAACTGCTAAAACACGGTGTTAAGATCATGAAATATATGATTTTAACGTATCATTCGATAGATCTCAAATCCTTCTATCATTCAAATGTATAAAAATCACGATTCATTTGAAATTTCCCTGCAAAAAGCCTTGCACCAATAATAGGAACACTGTTCCTTTAGTGGAGGTATATTTTAAGGATGGTTCCTTTAGTGGCGCAAACCATTGATTTCTTATGGGACCCTCCACTATGGGTACTGATGCACCACTATAGGTGCAAAGGAGCAAAAATGTTAAGCAAAATAATTGTTTTAAATAGTTTTACGGTTAAATTTCATGAATATTATTCGATTACTTGTATCATTTTCGCATCGTACATAATACAAAAATATCACATAATCATTTATTAGCGCGAAACATGCCAAAACACACTACCTCCACTATTGGAGCTACCTCCACTAAGGGAGCGCTTGCCCTAGGCGATTCGAATCTGGTTTTTCTTGATTTCGCGAAGGCATTCATTTCCACAAGTATTCTTTGAATGAAACTATAAAATTCACTACACTTCTGAATAAAACACAGGTATTATCGTCAGTTAATTTTTCTACCAAAGGCAAAAACTACAGAAAACCTAGTATCAAGAAAATTCGCAACAGAAGGAAATTTGCGACCAGTCGCTAGCCTTATTGATTGAAGAGAAAGCAAACAAAGAGAGCCACTCAATGTTAGATAGTTCCTTCTGTAAAGTTACGCGAGAATTGTCCAAACCACAACACTTTAGCAATCGTGCTTTTATTTTAGTATAGAAACCCTCATTTTCCATGCATAGCACAGGTGGTTTGGCAACGGTAGAAGAAATCAACAGCTTCAACTTTTTTTTAAGTATATTCTCTGATAGTTTTTAGACTCATCGTGTTCACAGCCTGACACAATCTCCAAATTTCAATCCTGGAACTAGCTCTTCAAAATGAAGCTGCAACACTTTCTCCCTCTGCAACCAAACTCCAACAGCCGTAACTGTACTCATCTTCCCAAATGATCTCCCAATAAATCACACCAGCCGAATTTACTACGCAGCAATTACAAATTTTGTGATTTGCCACAAGAAGGACCATTATGACCGGTAAGAGAATGACGTCCATATTTATCACTGTAAACACCTTTTGTTAACTGAAAAGCTTTTCCATTTTTTGAATGTTGCATCATCAAAACTGTAATATGTTCGACCAAATTGAAAATTCTAGAAACCGATCAAAATTGTGACAAAAGAAAAAAACGACCGCCCATGGCCTGCCATCGACCTCTGTATACTTCACAACGCATATGAAAACAAACAAACTTATTTTTAAAAATGTTGTAAAAAATATGGAGTCGGTGAAGTTTCGTATTGAAAAACAAAGGTAAATGTTGCAGAAGGTGGAAAGTTCTGTATTGCAAAATAATATGCAGATTTTCAGGTATGCTTGGGAAGTAATACAGTTGAATAACTACCAAGGAGATTTTGGAATTCTTATCTACATGTTGAAAATACGAAATTTGAAATAAAACTCTACTAAAGTAACTCAAAAACTACTCGAGAGTTGTTGGATTTCATCGTAATAGGCTGTTTTGTTATCACGTCATTCTGTCATGAAACGGCCTACTCGTCTGCACTTAATTGTGCTGTGCGATTAGTCATAACTAAAACTAAAACTAGTTGCGTAATGATAATAACGCAACGCTTTTTCATTACGCAACGGTTTTGAGCTGCGTAGTAGTGCATAACATAATAATACCCTCAAACAGTCTTCCACGAAAAAAAACTCGATTTTTACAACACTCGTCGTTTTACACGGCAAGCCTAGTAGGATAAATATACGACTCGCGCTGTAAAAATCATCATTCTACAACTTGTTGCTCAAACCACTATTTTATTTTTACTTTTACACCCTCAGAGGAAGGAAGATTGCTTATCAGTTCATTTGAAATGAATATTGGTACTATATTAGTTTGAAAGTTTTGCCAACAACTTGAAAATTATTTGTAATGACTTGATACGATGATACTATATGCTCAGGGTGATCGAGAAAATCACAACCAATAGAAATATTTAACTGGATCGAAAACATAACCCCAATTTCTTCATAGTTACACGTTTACTAAGTTAACAAAAGAAGTTTCAACGCTGAGCTAGGAGAGTTTATAAATCGAAGATGTTGTACAGAATGCAACTAGAGTTGAGTGGAAAATTGATTGAGACTAAACTGAAAGTTAGTAAAATATAAGTGCAGAGTTAACTAATTGTAATTTAAATCCACGTTGATATTGCGTCGAGAGTGATTTCAATGAAAGTCAAGAGCAAAAATTTCATCGAGACTGAGTGAGAGTGGCCAGTGAGCTGCGTTATTGTAAGCTGAATCACGACTGAAGCTAGAGTAAATCAAGTGAACCGAGAGTCAGTCGAAGAAAATTAAGGGTGATTCGAGAATAAATCAGTAGGAGAGAAATTCTGAAGTAAATACATAATAAGTCAAAAATTATTCAAAAATAAATCAAGCAAAATTGTTTAGATGAGTGTAATTCTAGGTTCTTGAAGGTACTGATCCATACTAGGCAAAACCATTTTTATTAGTTGGAAGGTTAGTTCGAATTTTTTAGTTATGCCCTTTCCAATTTTTCAGCTAGATTTTTCTTCAGTACTGTTATATCGCATGAAATATTAGAAATGTATCAATATTCGGACGAAATGCCAATGTTTTGTGAAGTACATTAGTCATCATAAGTATGGTATCGACATCGAGTATTGTTATTAAACTAGTTAAGTGTACTAGTAAACCCATAAAGGGTTTTGCTAGTAGGAACTGTATCTTCAGAATCTGAAGACAGATTTTTTTTGCATTCAATGACCTCAAAAATACTGCACTGTGTTATGCTGGTCAGCAACGTCTCACCCACGAATTTTTAAAATTTAATACACATAATGTTCATACAAAAAAATTTACATTGAAAGCCACCAAAAGAAGAATTGTATTGCATTTATCGGTTTTAAAATCGGACGTAAACGCATACACACTTTAAACATTTTTTCAGTGCTTTTTTGCACTAACAATCGCCAGAATATTAGAATCACGTGAGTTTGTGACAAATGTTACAGGTAAAGTGACCCCTTATCACAATTGGTAGTTGACATCAATTACAATGATGATAATAAATCTTCGAACTGTTTAGTGGAATAACTATAAATAAATGAAAACTAAATTTAGTACTGAGACATTTCGAACAGATGTTGGCAGCACTCTCTCAGATTTCAATGAAATTTCCAGGATGAGTAGACGTTGACAAAATAAGCAACTTTGCAAACTTAGTTTTTCCACAGTTTATCTAGACTAGCATTTTTACTGGATTTTTACGAAATAATGTAAACAAAAAATGGCAAATCCTTGAAAAGAGTGTGGTATAGATGACTTGTAGAAAATTACCTATATTTTTGAATTAAAACACTTAACTAAATCTCAGTTTTAGCCTACACTGAAAAATATTTTTTTTTAAAATGAAAAGTCGATTTAAAATTTTTTATTTTATTTTTATTTTTATAGAACTTTATCTCATGATAGATTATTTTGATTGCTACTAACCTGAGACGAGACTCGCAGAGACGGTCTTCTTTTTCTGCTGAGTTTTTTTTTTCTTATTCCACTCTGTGTTTATATCAATCTTGCGCAAGCCATTGATATTTTTCCTCTTCGCGAGTCTCTCTCAGCTACTAACCATCCATACATCGCAAGATAAGTACCGTTTTGATTCATGTTACGGACACTTAAGACCCTCGTGAACTATAACCGATAGGAAAGCATATAAATTGAATTATTATGTATGATACCTGTGCGTAATCAATCTACTAAAGTACTTCACTTTGCAATGGTGAGCGAATATTTGGATTCCACTGCTTGAATTACCTAAAATAAATAGAAATTAGTGATCTTTCCATGATTTTTATTCCGGACGCAACCTCACTTTTGCTTCATAATACGGACACTTTGTTTCGAACTCCGGACAGCTCACGAGAAGCAACATTAAAATAATTAAATTATGTATTAATTGGGGTTCCCAGCCGTAAGAGCAACGTCAAAACTAGTTGTACATTATAAATTTTCATGAATTGCTATGGAATATGCTTATTAAAACGCGCCTGGAAGTTGGGAAGTTTTAAACAGAAAATTTTGAAACATTTCAAGTGAAACCTTTCCCATATAAGGTTGCGTGTCCGGAATTTTGAAGGTCAATCAGTGAGTCAATTTTATCTAATCAGTTTTCTTTTAATTATAGAGCTTTCCATATAGAATTATCTCATTTGTGGCACATTCCGAAAAAAATGATATTCAAAATATAATGTTGATTTAAAACAAATGGTATTTTTTAATTTGAGCAAACTTCTGAGTATAGTTTTAGCTAGGGCAAACGCTCGCTTACTGGAAGTAGCTCCAATAGTGGAGGTAGTGTGTTTTGGCATACTTCGTACTAATAAATGTTTATGTGATATATTTATATGATGCACGATGCAAAAATGATACAAGTAATCAAATAATATTTATGAATTTATGACTATTTACCCAATAAGCGATATGAGTTGTGCAAAATTTCGGCCTCAAATAAGCACTTTTGAATTCTTAGTGATTTTTTGAAATATCAGTTCCCTCCCATACTGAAATAAAATGCAAACTTGGTATCCCATTTACTCAATGCCTACTTTTGTCGAATGTTACAAATATGCAGTTATGGGCAGTAGAGTGGTGCATCAGTACCCATAGTGAAGGGTCCCATACTGCCGTTATACGTATAATTATCCCATGTTCCAAAATATGCAATCGAGAAAAACGCATTTAAAGGTTTTAACACATTTAGGCCTCGTATTGACCTGGTGTGTGGTAAATTAAATTAAAATTTTTACAATAGTATAAAGAATAGTGTGTTCATTAGAGTCAAGAGTTTGTATTATGGGAAAAAAGTAAATTTAGCTACGAAATTCAAAGTGGGACTGTCATGCCTAGAAATACGGGGTTTTTGGTAAATTACTACGCATAACAGTCCCACTGATTATAGTGACAAATTATGAGCTAAGTATACTGCTGTAGATGACCGTTCGTACGTATAGATTGTACCGAATGTAGAGGACGTATATTCTCAAGACTATGTTAAGGCACATAATGAAGGCTCAAGTGACATGTGCCAAACAGAGCCACGTGTGGGGAAGTGAAAAAAAAACGATTGTATAGTTTGGGATGAAAAGCAAAGTTTTCTGTATGTGTGATAATGAGAAAATGTATGAGTTAGTGAAAGAAAGAGTGGATGAGTAAGTTAGAGAGTTTATAAGAAGTAAAAATATCCTACAGTATCGGACATATAAAATGCACCAAAGCCGTTTTTCCGTACAAAATGGTCAACTTCAGATAGCTATATCTCCGTCGTTTCTCAACCGATTCTTTCCATTTTTTCTGTGACGAACTTCAAACTTCCTCAATTTTCGAAAACTATTGTAAAAGTTGTGTGAAAACTATTGATTCAAAAGTTACAGATAGGTTAAATTTTGACATAAAAAATGCACCAAGACATAAATTGATGTAGCAGAAAAACTACGTATCGTAGCATCATGGTGTCTTGAGCGCATTTGTTCATTGAGTGATAAGGAACAAATCCGCTCAAGACATCAAAAAGATACGATGCATAGTTTGTCTGATACATCACTTTTCGTCTTGGTGCATTTCTATGTCAAAATTCAACCTATCTGTATCTTTTAAACCAATAGATTTCACACAACTTTTTCAACAGTTATCAAAAATTGAGGTAATTTGTAGTTCGTCACAGAAAACATGATTAAAATCGGTTAAGAAACGGCGGAGATATAGCTCTTTGAAGTTGACCATTTTGTATGGGAAAAAGGCTTTGGTGCATTTTATATGTCCGATACTGTATATCGACTCATCCAGCTGCAGGCTTGAGAGGATCTCATCTGCGAATTCAAGGTTATTCTACGGAGTAAATATTTAACTCAAAACTCACGACATAAATCTTCACTCGATTTGATTTGACATTTCTTTGGACATGGTTTGAAGAATCATGATATTCATCGCAAATTAAGTTTTAGAACCGCCATCATATTTGCCACTTGCACCGAAGAACCAGTTATCCAGAATAAGCCAGTTTGTGGCGAGGTCATCCAAAATCTCTTGAACTATTCTTCTTTTGACTTGATGTGCGAATTCATAATGTTTGATATATCGCAAGATAGATCTCAGAACCGCCAATATAATGATCACTTCCTCTGGGGAAGAAGGTATCCAAAACAACCTAGCATGTTATCAAGTCATCCAAAAACGTCTGAATTACCTTTCTTTAGCTTCGATTTGGGAATTTATGAAGATTGATGTTACCAGCTAGGTTTAAGAGCCGACAATTTAGTGATCATTTCCCCTTGGGAACCGAAAACTCGGAACAATCCGACATGTGGTCAAGTCATTCAAATACCTATGAACCACCTTAAGACTTGAATTCATGAAAATTGGTTTGTCGCAAGCCAGGTTTCAGATTCACCAATATAATGGCCACTTCCACCAGTGAACTGGTATTCGGAACAACCCAGCATGTGACCAAGTCATCAAAAACCGGTTGAACTATTTTTATTTAGACTTGATTTGCTAAATCATGAAGTTGATTTGTCGCAAGCCATGGACTCTAAATTAAAGTGGTTACTGATTCATCAAGTGGGATTACCTCAGTAGTCTCCGTGATGAATCCAAAATTACGGTTAATTTTAATCGTTGACCGCGGTTCCAAAAACTAGAAAAATTGTGTGATCGTTCTTGAAAATTCAACTTAAATTAATTGAAAAACGGTTGGATAATATTTAGATATTGAAAATTTCAATCAAATTTAACGTCAGGCTCGCATGAATGATCAATGCATCCCGATAATACAAACACATAAAACAGATAATAAATCTTCGAGCTGTTTAGAATACCTATAAGTAGATGAAAGTACTAAATTTGCATACTTGTTTTAATTATGAATCGTGGTTTACGGCCAACCAGCCGAGTGGAAGTTTAACAACTACCGAAAAGCTAAACATTACATATAATTTGCAATTGGATTAGATGGACAAATTGATGTGAAGATTTGCGAAAAAGTTACACGTCTTCTCAGTGAGAATCGAACTCACGACTCCCCGATCTCTAGTTGGGGCGCGTTAACCACTACGCCATGAGAGGACTCATGAACGCAGAAGTTAACCTGAATTCGATTTCAGCTCAATAATCACGTGGTCCTCTTTCGCAAAGTGCACCTCTTTCGGAAGAATTAGATGCCCATCCAAACACAACGCTTTCTATATATATCCAATGCCTAGCCCGAGAGCGCATTGTTTTTTAGATATAGGAATAGCACACTACACTAGCCAGCAACAATAGAAACCCACACAATAGAAACCTCAGCCAGCGCAGTTGCTGGCTAGTGTAGTGTGCTATTCCTATATCTAAAAAACAATGCGCTCTCGGGCTAGGCATTGGATATATATAGAAAGCGTTGTGTTTGGATGGGCATCTAATTCTTCCGAAAGAGGTGCACTTTGCGAAAGAGGACCACGTGATTATTGAGCTGAAATCGAATTCAGGTTAACTTCTGCGTTCATGAGTCCTCTCATGGCGTAGTGGTTAACGCGCCCCAACTAGAGATCGGGGAGTCGTGAGTTCGATTCTCACTGAGAAGACGTGTAACTTTTTCGCAAATCTTCACATCAATTTGTCCATCTAATCCAATTGCAAATTATATGTAATGTTTAGCTTTTCGGTAGTTACTAAATTTGGTTTTTTCATCTACTTACATAAAACAGGTCGTGTTTCACATTGGATGTAGAGCCAACGTAAAACGATATTCAAAGCAATTTTCCCAAACAACAGCTAATTAAAAACTGCGTACTGAATATTTTGTTCTAGATCAGCGCTGCGAATTGTATAGTGTGACAGTTATGCGTAGAAATACAGTAGTGGGACAGTTATGCGTAGAAATTCAACAATGGGACAAATTGATTTGGCTTGCTTTTCATTGAGTTTGCGAACAAAGTAAATTTTTGGTAAGTGTTTTCTAAAACTATACGTTAAAACAAACTGCTCGATGACAAAAAGTCAAAATGCACTAAAAATAACATGGGACAATTATGCGTATAACGGCAGCATAAGAAATCAATGGTTTGCGCCACTAAAAGAACCATTATTCAAACATTCCTCCACTGAAGGAACAGTGTTCCTATTATTGGTGCAAGACTTTTCGCAGGAAAATTTAAAATGAATTGTGATTTTTATACATTTGAATGATATAAGGATTTGAGATCTATCGAATGATACATCAAAATAATATATTTCTTGGAAATTTTCATCATGTGTTGATAATTTTATTGTGAACTAGGAAACATATTGTTAAGCTCAATGAAAAAATATATTTTGTAGTTTTTATAAAAAGCAGTGATGGCACTTTCGCTTCTTGGAACACTTGCCTCAAAGTACGCTATAGCACTAACGTCGGCTTTTATTTATTTATAAATTACTAGTTATTTAGCAGATGCGGTTTTAAAAGTATTGAAGTTGTCATAAAATCCCCACCGTCCCCAAAGCAAAATATATAATCATTGTGATGCTGCTAAATGAATATGCCATGGAGGAATATACTACAAAATAATGAACATAATAATGAAAGCGCTATTTTCTCAATGCCTACTTTTGCCACATGGGACAGTAATGCTTTCATGGGCAGTGTACCTACTTCAACTCTGGCCACTACAAACAACCAAGCGGTACCGGCGGCGTTTTCGACCGCCAGAACACTGTGCCGCTACTTTGGTGCGCCGATGATGTGGAGATTTAACTGAGTGGTGGTTGTTATTGCCGAACAGCTTTTTTTTTCGAGAGTGCAGATACATTTTCTTCTCTTCATTGACATTTACCGACTGCAATTCGGTCTGAGAGTTTATTTAGTGGCTAGATGTTGTCGATGTTGTTGTTGGTTGCCGAGAAGTGCATGTCGGTATGACAGTGAATGTAAACCTGAACTAAGCGGCACCCCGGCGTCCCAAGTTCTTCATGATCGAGTCGAGGCTCCACCATCATCGTCTGCTGAGCGAAAATCTACGTCTAACGCTAATCTGCCTACGTACCTTATAAGGTGAAAGAGTCAGCCAGTTAAGCTCCGGTTGTGACCTTCTAGCATTTTGATGGTAGACGACTGTTCGTGTGTTTGCAATCGCTTCAAACCCAGGAAAGGAAAGAAGTTATGAAATTTGATGAGTTCGTAGACAACCTTGGCGGATGCGTTTCTTGCCGTTCGCCCCCCTAAGCTTCAATGCGTTTTTGGCACATTTCCAGCGTCAAACAAACAACCAGAAGCCGTGACATTCTGCTAAAGATGTAATCGCACCCCTCCAAGCTCAAGACCGGACGTGCAGTAAAGTAACACAAAATTAGCGAATCGCCACCTCCGCCGATGTGATGGATTAAGTTTCATTGACATGGACATGGTGTACCTGTTCACGTTTCATCCTGGGTCAACGGAGCGAAGCGGTGTGATCACATCCCATCGAGCTGCGCAGTCCCACAATTACAGTTTTCGCGTGGAGAGTTTTTCAAGAGCATCGTCATTGGATCAGTTGCTACATTTAGGCTCACCAAAGCCATTGCATTACGTAACTCCGGTCATCAATCATAGTACGTCTCGCAAAGCTATTTGAAATGCACTCAAGTAAGCCTATTGAACAAAATTAGTGCGGGTTCAATTGAGATCCAGTCAGGCACAAATTGCTCGAAAAACTAACGATTCATCATCATTATCATCTTTTCGGTCAAAATTTAGAAAGTCAACCTGAGATAATCTTTTGATAAAAAGTTTTGAGTGATGAAAAAGATTTCATTTTGTTTTGACTAGAGTTATATACAGTAAACTCATTTCCATAAGACTTCTTCACACTTTTTTTAGGTTTTTTTTAGTTTTATTTTAAATACTGCATTTCTGCATTTTCATTTCCTAAATCTAAGTGTTCCGTGTTAGGCAATACTAGCATTCTAAAAAGGTCAGCTTGTATTAACTATTATTGACAATTATTTGTTGTAGAAATTCAATAATTTATTCGCATATGAATGATGGTTGCAAATACACCATATGTGCGATTCCGGCGATCATTTCAATAAACGGGAAAGCTTGGATCTCGTTTATATTTGTTTTATTTTATTTCATTGATGTACAAGGTGGTCAGGGGCTAAGTCTCCAGCATAAGTTTAAAAACTCACACCTTCCATAATACACCGGGGATTTTGGAGTATGGGAAGCAACATATTTGACCAGAAGGTTTTTTCAGTTTTGCTTCTATCAATGAAAATTAATCAGTCATACATATAGCGGCAGTGAAGTGTTTTGCCTAAGGATTTGGGAATGGAGGCAGGTGTTTTGTTAATCGCTCTGTGGAACAAATGTGTTATTAGTTAAATAATAAGATTATCTGATTTACCTTTCAATTAGTAATAAGAATGATTATAAAAACTTTATACTCATCTTTTTTTTCGGCCATTACGCTGCCATGATAAGGGATGTTCGTCCTCTCCGTTAAATTGTTCCTCATAATAATGGCCGGTTAGATATGAAAACAAGGATAAAAAGAGAAGGAATGTTAGTGATTGTTACATGCTCCATTGCAGTATTGGCCTACATTGAAGTCATACAAAATTCGCTCTTTGGATTCCCACGATAACAATCCCTGAAACTAATAATGAACAACAAAAAAACGAGAACCTTGATGTTTGAATGTGTGACTATCCAGCTTTATTGCATGTGAGAAGTTCTTGGTGATATTCTCACAATGGCCATTCAGAATGGTTCGACGGATGTATATAAAAGATCATTATGATAAAATTAACGCGACGACATGTTAGTAAGCTCAAAAAGATTATTAGGGGTATTCACTTAAAGTAGCGTAAACTGTGGTATTTGTGATGAAACATTTCAAATGAAACATTCCTTTCCTGATTTCAGGCGGTAAAAATGAGAAGTTCATAATCTAGTTACCCAACAAAAATTATCAGACTTGTCAAAAGTTTGCTTGTTTGTTTGAGTTACGATCTTTTATTTGATTAGTTTCAGCCAAGGGTTCACCATAATTGAAGTCCGTTCGGCTGTTTCCTACACGGACCCCAGATTTTTTTTTTTCCAGATCGTCACCGAAGATCAACGAACTGTTCTGATGCTACAAAAACTCCTCATGTGATTATTATCGCCAAAGTGGTTACGAACGCTTCTTGTTTATTTCTCGCTATCATTTAAGTGATCCCTAGTGAAAATTCGAGTTCGTTTCAGAATCGAAATCAACGCGGTATCGAACCCCTAAACTAGTCAAATGCAGAACACTTTTACCTACTCACTAGCACCAAGTATGATGGCAAATAATGGGATTCGTTCAGGGTTGCGTTCAGTGTGGTCAAGACCAGACCTTTTGCTTAGACTCAGAAAAACTGCTCGTTCCACGACCATACTCATTGCTTGCATATATATATGTATATGTTACTTTACCCCAGTCATTGTCTAAGAAAACTCCTTAAATTCTATGAAAAATCCTACTTCCACTATCGTTTTCAATTTATCTTTAACCTTCGGGCTGTCGCGCTGTTGTACTTTGTACAACAGTTGTGATTTAAGGACTGTTCATTTTATAAAGTGGACACCTTGTGCATGCTGTATCTTTCTTATTAATCAATGAAATTTCAATCGGTTTTTTGCACATCGTTCGACTAGTATTGTACAATGTTGTGATAATAAAAATTCTCCAAAATAATTAAATTTCACACGAATATGGAACAACGATTAGATCGGTCGATTTTTCGAGGTTATCAAAATCAATGATTGTAAGAAATTGGCTGGAAAATTCGATAATTTATATTTTCTATTTTCAAAAAAGGCTTGTTCTTCGAAAGCATCATCAATCAGAAGCCTGATGGAAAAAATCAAGTTATTTTTGGAGCAACAATTTTACAGATATAATAAAATCAATTTTCCCGTTTATTTTTAAAGAATTTTTTTTAAATTTGATGGGAATTGATATGAGTAGAATTTTTTGTGTAAAAGTACGTCCTGACGGAAGTCCTAATATAGTATTAATATGAAAAATAACTTACGCCTTCATAGAGTTACTTAGTAAGTCCCCACGTCACATTCAAAGCACAACAGAAACACAATTGTTTTATTCTTAGAAGACCTATCAAAGTACATTGACAATCATCAAAATTGGCAACACTGCTGTAATAAAATCGATTTTATTTTCCACATATTATTTTCATAATATGTTATTCGGAGATTACCAATTGAAAAATTCGGAGAAAACTGTTTACAATTTGCTGTAGATCGATAAATATGCGTACATGATTTTAAAAGTATGAGACATTTTTAGTAAAACTACCATAAACAGTAAAATTTATACTTAAGACTGTAGTTTAATCTCACGATTTAGCTTTCGTTTATACTAATATAGTTTCTTTAGTAATCCAAACTAGTTTTGAACACGCTTTTTACTTTTCTCTTTTGCTGGCAGTGAAAGGATGGTGTATCAGCAAATTTGGCCATAAATGGGTAAATCACTAAAGTTACCTAATGTCATAGAATGGTGGAATATAATTGATATTTTTAAAGCTTTACCTTTAGTAGAATAGTAAAGGATACAAACATACACTTTGTTCATAAAAATAAGGATTTTTGTTTTGCGAAAAATAATGTTAAACTTTGACGGACAGCTTCTTTTAAGAGTTTTTGGAAAAACTATTTAGCTCTTCAACCAAAAGCATTCTCAAAGATTTTATATTTTCATAGCATTTTAGAATAATAGGTCAACGATACACAGAAAACCGATTACGATTTTATCAATAAATGACAGTTTTTATTTACAGTATGGCCCTTTATAATACGGATCAAAGTGAGCGATGGCTGAAAACGGAAGCAAACATTTCATGCTCCGTCAATTTTCTGAAAATTTTGAAGTTTTATTTGTAAAAATGTTAATGCGAAGGTGCACTTACTTGGATTTTTTGAAAGAAGTTCGTGTTAATTCAAATTTGTGTAGTTCGGGAAGTGATATGCCATCGATTATGCAGCAATGCCACCACTAAGGTTCATACATAACACAAGGATCATCGGCACGCTCATCATCCCTTTTAAACGATTCTGAGACGATGGTTAATCCTGCTGAAGGTTGGATTCGGAGGAGAAAATTTTCCGATTCCAATTTTTCGGTTTCCGTGTGTGCTGTGGCGTTTCGGATACAAGTTTTGGAGATTGTGTCGAGCCTTTGGAAGTGATCCGTTATCCAGATTAATCCTTTCTGGAGCAGAACTTTTGGATCTGTTGGAAGCAAAATATTCAAGAGGTCGTTCAATGTTAGAAGCGTTCCATTTTTTGATGTTCATTTCATGTTTCAAACTGGTTGACTTTCAAGCTTGAAACACTTTCCCGGACGTTGTTTTTGAGTTTATTTTGATTAAGCTGAGTATAATTTTTAATTTATTTATTTCTTTAATTTTACGATAAGATACTTTAACAACACTATGTATGATATATTACTATATATTGGGTTTTGGGGAGGGGTAGCCTAAGGGAGTTAATTGAACTGTTGACTGGATGAAAGTGCGTGGGGTCGCCAGCCTATTGTCATGAGAAAACAGCCTTAGTGTTGTCTTCCGAAGGTCTTCAAAGATATTAACTAGCCCTGCTACAACAAACCATCAGGTAGATCATACCATCCCGGTATGATTCTGCAGCCATAGGTAATCCTTGCGCTGATGGTGGCTCAATAATCATCATCATCATCACAGTATGGCCCTTAATAATACGGTAAAATCAACAAATGTACATGGAAGTCGCATAATAATGAACGCACTATATACGGTTCGAGTAAACCACAGTTTGAAATCGGTTTATCTCAAAATTCAGATGGTATAGAAACTTGGGGTCTTTAGTAAAGTTGTTCTGGAGGTGAAGCGCTATCTGATGGTATCTAATTTAATTCGGAATTTGACCGCTAGGTGGCACTAGTGGGCATGGAAGTTTTACTTTTGTTTTGCAGATATTTCAGGATCCTGACCATTTAGAAGGATGGCGTCTTCGGCAAAGTTGTTTAGTAAGTTAAGGACTATTATTATTCAAGCTAGTTGATTCAAAATTTTGCCACTAGGTGGCGCTAGTGAGCATGAAACTTTTTTTGCAGATATCTCAGGAGCCTGACCACTTAGGAAGATAATGTCTTCGGCAAAGTAGTTCTGTAGTTTAAGAGCTATCATTGATTGAGCCAAGAAATAGGATATTTTGCCACCAGGTGGCGCTTGTGAGCATCAAATTTTTGTTTTGCGGATACTGCAGGATCTTGACTTTTTAGACAGTTACTTTCGGCAAAGTTGTTCAGAAGCTCAGGGACTATCATTATTTTACAAAATCTCGGTCTTTAATTTTCTGAGATATTCGCGAAACAAATGTTTTAAGCTCACTAGCGCCGCCTGGTGGCAAAAATTTGAATCAACTAGCTCAAACAATGATAGTTCTTGAGTTACCGAACAACTTTGCCCAAGACGCTATCTTTCTAAGTGGTCAGGATCCTGAGATCTGCGAAACAAAAGTTTCATGCTCACTAGCGCCGCCTAGTGGCAAAATCCCAAATCTCTTGGCAGATATAATGATAGCCCTTGAGCTACTGAACAATTTTGCCGAAGACGTCATCTCTCTAAGTGGTCAGACTCCTGGGTTAGCGCGACGACCGAAAGGTTAATGCTTTATCATAAATACAACAAAGTCAAACCTAGATTCAAAGCAAGTTTTCTATTAAATTGCGTTTCCAAATTTGTTGTTTGTTGACAAATAACCTATTTCGCGACAGTTGCTATAATAACCGGTGCATTCTTAGATCATCTGACTGTTGAATCTCAACAACGTTTCCTATGCAGTTAACGCAATTTTGTGAAATATTTGAGATAACAAGAAATGACCTTTCATCCCATCTTCGAGTGCTCCCCACAAGCACAACACTTCATTCTGGCACTTAAAACGTCCATGTTGTAAATTGTTCACACAAGAAGTCTGCCTCTGTTCTGTCGAGTTGGCAGAACGCACCCGCTCTCCATTCTGAACCAAAGGACAGGGTTCAACTAATACCATGGTACCTTAACTACAAATACAAAAGCTACTGCTATGTTATTTCCACTACTACGCTCACGATAATTATGTTATGATCGTTTTGGTTACTACTACATAATAGAAGTACTACCCAAATAACGCTAATGTCGCCAGTGTTGGTGTGAATGCAAAGTAGGGCAAAAATGTTTAGAGAATTAAATAAGTTATAAATTACAGCATTCTGTTCAAAAATATTATATTATTTTATAAAAGACAGTAAAAATGAAACATTTCAGTAACAACAGCGTCATTAGTTTTCTAATTATTATACATATATCAGTAATACTTCTAAACTATCTCTTATACCGCTACAACCTACCTTACTAGATAACGCAATATCGTAAAATGCCGTAAATCAGTACATTTTGGTATAATTCTCAAAAATTGGGAATTATTATTATTGATGATTTTAATTGCAGTAAATTAGTAAACCTAATATTTTTAACGTGTGAGACGCAGAGACCACCCGCACCCACTCTTGCGCCTCGTGGACTATTGAAAACGACTTGTGTATATTGCACTAATACTACTATTAGAAATAGTGCTACTGATGTAGGTGATCGTTGGTTTCCCAGTCTTGTTAGTGATTTGAGTGTTAGTAGAGACTGGTATTAGGCCCTGCCGGTCCCTCCAGCATTAACTGTAGTTATCTGGTATTAGATCATGCGACAGTAACTAAACTCATGCTGAAGGTGTGATAAATCAAGCGTAAAATATATTTAAGCATTGAAACACATGTCATTATATAACTTAAACTACTAGACTAACTAATATTTTAAAAGTTAAAATTACGATTAATTTTCGCGATCAATATATTAACATATAGTATATTCTGACACAACTTCGCTATCCAGGACAATTGTTGTCATATTTTTCTTACTGTTCTAAATAATGTTAAAAAGCAAATAAGTTCAAAGGGTTTTTTGGCCCAAAGCTAGAAATAGCGTCTGATTGTCGTGTACTCTGGTGATAAACTTCTCACCTTTAAAAATCACACTTTATTGTTGAAAATTCTAGTTTGTTTGGTATCAGAGGATGGAGGAGTTCTTAGAGAACGTGTTCTTCATGATCACAATAAAATATTTTGCCAGGGTCATAGTTTTGAAGGCATTTGCGTCTTATAGGTTTGATATGCCTTTATATTTTGTTAAAGTTGAATGAAAAATAAATACGGAGGCCTATAACAGATTTTTGAGGATAAAATTTGTTCCTTCGGTTAGAGACAACTCATATCAATACTAGATCATAGGTTTTGAGCAAAACGGAGCCGCTTATCACACTTATATGAAGGTTCAATCAAAGCTCTCCAAAATGAGCCGTTTTTTCGAAAACATGTTTAAGTTTCCAATTACCCAGGTATGAACCAGTTCTATCATTTGATATGGGCGTATGCTGGAGACAAGGCTTATGAAGAATCTCACGCCATCACATTCCATTTTTTTGGGTGTGCTAACGTAAGAACTTCCACTACGATCACATAAAAACGCGACGCGAGACGGAACACAACACTTATTGTTCTTACAAATAAAAAGGATATTAAAAATTACCTTTTTATGTCGACCGGTTTCGGGCTCGATGCCATGGCTCACGCCATCGTTGATGTTTTTGAAGCTTTCATCACACAGATAATGAACTCGACGTCCGTATGATAAAATTTGAAGGTATGCTTCCAATTCCTCTCTGGTAAGGTGAAAGTAACAGATAAAAATCATATCCAAAGCAAGACTGAGTCTGAATAGATTAAAAAATACAAGTAATCTATATAAATAAAAATGGAGTGGTGTTTGTATGTCACGAAATGGCTTCCAAACGGGTCAACCGATTTGAATGATTATTTTTCCGTTTTGTTCGTCAAGTGTTCCGACGTGTTTGTGTGCATAAAAATCCCAGGATTTTCACCGGGAAAGTAAAAAAACGGGCGTGAACGGAACTGTCATTTTGTATGGGACAATCCTGGGAGGGAGGCACCGATACTACACACGAAATATAGAACAACGTTTGTTTGAACTGCAAGATAACTCCAGCTTGCCAACAACAATCAAGGCAGGCTTGGGGAAAACCGCTAGTTTTCTTTTGTTGTGTACTTTCGATCTTTCCTGACAAACATGGAAAAAGGGACACAGTTTTCTATGCAATAAATAATAATTTTCATTGGAAAAAGTAAAACGATGCGTTTTTCAATGCTTTATATTCAATCAGTTGGAAGGTGCTCACTTGACATTACTTACATTTTGTGTATGAATTGATTTTCATTCAATTTTTGTCACTTTTGATGAAATGCGAAAATGTGTTTTAATCGGTTACGCGCTTTTTCCATGTTAGTCCAATGTTTGAGATCTGGGCTCACAGTGACAGTTCGTGACAGCGGAATCTCGGCTCACTATGACGTACAGAAATTTTGTATTGGTTTCTCCCTCCCAGGGACAATCTATAGCGTTTTTCAACAGCCTACTTGATGGCAAGACGAAGTTTGCCGGGACCACTAGTGAATAATATTTATGTTTCATTCACATTTTCTATGTAAAAAATACCATAAAATATTATATATAAATTATAGGCCATACTGTAATTTCACAGTATTAACAATATGTAATGCCAACTTGATGAATCACCGTCAATCCCATCACCCAAGGGCAGGGGAAAGCTAGGATCGCGATAATACAATATAATAATGAAATGAATATCTTGTACAAATCATGCATTTGGCATCCACGCGACAATGTTTGCTACCATGGCCCACTATTGAATATTATCACGCTTGCCACGCTTCTGAAAATGTTTCCCTTATCAGCAGAGACTACGAAACGCATATCTCATAAACAATAGCTTTCAAAATAGTTGGACTAAAAAGTAAATTTAATCTGATTCATTTGGAACCGAATTTTCGAAACATTCCATTAGCCCACGACAACCCAATGGCTGCATTCAAAATGCAGTCACGAGCTTGCCATCAATATTGGTTAACCTTGTGCAATGGCATACATTCAGTTTATTTTCGAATCCAGAACGATCACATTCAAGAATTCCTTCGAAGAACGATCACTTCGTGGCATTAAACTCCAATTCCAAAGATTGAATCGTGATCTGCGCAGCACGAGTCATCGTCGGGTGCAGGCGTAAGGTGATAAATTCTCAAATCACTCCGTTGTCAACGGAATCGGAATTGTGAGTTCCTTGCGGCGCATGGTTTACTTATTTGCCCGAACCAATACAAAAATGACTAATCGGATTTGTAATCGAACAGGCGGCACACACCGCAAACAAAACCAGTTCGGTGACACTTTCGGCAGCGGCAACGACGCGGCGAGTGACTTCATCGGATCTGTTGGTAAACACACAAAGCGACAAAGGCGCATTGTCTCCGGACAGTGCAGTGCACGATTTGGGGCTTACATCATTCTCTATTGAAGTCATGTGTGAGCGGAGATGATTCTGAAACAGACATGATTCTGTGCTCTCCTGCGTTCATTTCAGACGATTGTTCTATCATGACACTATTGAGTTGATCACTACCGGTGTTTTCGGTGATTATAAGGGTGACTTAGTTAACATTTGCCAATTTGCGAGGCCATAGAGCAAATTGGTTTAAAATACGCAGTTTAAGTAAGAATAACCATCTGCATTTTCTTCAGTTCCACATACTTATGGTTGTCCAATGTCCAAATTTAGAACGTAACTCAATTCAGCATTGTTTTGTTTTCATATGGACCTATCTACATTCATCGATTACTGTTCATCGCCGCTCTCTTTGGCATCGTTCAAATATTACGTAACGCAACAAGGGGAGGGAGGGAGTCTAGCATAGTGTTACGGTCCATACAAAAATTAAAAACTTTCCATACAAAAGCTGTTACGTGGGGGAGGGAGGGGGTCTAAAATTGGCAAATTTTGCGTTACGTAATATTTGAATGAACCCTTTGCTTTATGCAGAAAACCGATTCGCTTTTCGTAACTACAGATGTTTCTCCATATTTTTTTCTTCATGAAATGTTTCAAGAGGTATGGCTAAAATAATTTCTCCACGAGTTTTTCATAAACTACTTCAGTTTAGGAGTTGCTCGAGCAATTTCTGGAAAACAATCTTGGAGGAATCCCTGGAGGCACTCTTAGAGAAATTTCTGATTATACCCTTTGAAGAATTTAAAGGAGTTTTATCAGGAATTTTCGGACGCCGATAACGAATCTCTAGAAAAAAAAACTCTCCGAAAATTCTTGGAGAATTGCTTGTTAAAATCTTTGGAGTGATTCATATAAAAATTTTCTTGGATCCCTGGGAGAATTCTTGAAGGAAAATCTTGTAGCAATTTTTTACAAACTGAATCCCTAGAAGAATTTCCTGCGGAACCTCTGAAGAAATTTCTGGTGCAATCCTTGGAGGAAACCTTGAAGAAATGTCCGGAATAATTCCTGGAGGAATCTCGAGAGGTCTACCTGGGATAATTTCTGCAGAAATCACTGGAGAAATAACAGGAGTAATTCTTTAAGATCCGTTGAGAAATTCCTGGATAAAGCCAATAATGTTTGTAGAGATTGGTGAAATCCTTGGAGGAGTCGCTGTCAAGATTCCTGAAGGAAGTTCTATAGAAATATCAGGAGAAAACGATTGAATAATGCTTGAATAAATCACTAAACGAATCCCTGGAATATTTACTTATAAAGTTTCCGGAGGCATTCCTGCAGGAAAATCTCTGTAAAATTTATACTGGAGGACCCTGTGGAGGAATTATTCACAAAACCTCTAGTAGAATCCTTGAAGAGATTTTCCTGCAGAAATCCCTAGAATAATATTCGGAGGAATCCCTGACAGAAATCCTGGAGGTATTGCTAAAGGTATTCCTGGAGCCCTATCGGAACCGGTCTAAACATCTAGTAGCGATCAAAAGTTCTCCACGGAGAAATTACTAGAGGAATTCTCCCAGTGGAATTCCTGTAGAAATCGCTGTAGATAATACGAGAGAGATTAACTTGGAGGAATTTCTGGTACAATCCCTGGAGAAATCTTTGGAGAAATTCCTGAAGATCTCTCTGGAAGCGTGTCTGAAGAAATATCGGGTCTGGAAACATTGGAGATATTTCGGAAGGAACTCTTGATGGAATCTCTGGAGGTTTTCTTGAATGAATTCCTGGAGCTATATTTGAACTGATCTCAAAAAATAAATAATGACTTGTCGAATGATGCTGATTGGTTATATTATCATATCTATCTAATTTGGCCTAACGGAAACGGTTATGGGTATTCCTATATAAAATGTTATGTTTTTGCGGCCAAGACAGCCGAAGCGGTAAACACGCAGTTTTTCAGCTAGACCAAGGTGAGGGACATGGGTTAGAATTCCATCGGTCGGAGATCTTTTCGAGTTGGGAATTTTCTCGACTTCCAAGATCTTTATACCTGCCACACAATATACACATGCAAAAATGTTCAATCGACAAAGATAGTTCTCAATAAATAACTGTATAAGTGCTCATAGGAAAACTGAGTGAGAAGTCAGTTGAGACGTAACGCCAGGAACCAGACATCATGTATACGCGCTTCATATCAAGAGCTTGAGATCAGCTTGCCATGAGCGCACAAAAATAATCGCGCGCTTGAGCACGTGCTATGTTGAGACGCATTTTTTTAGATCTCATGTAGCAATGTGCTAGCTCAAACGATCACATCTGCACTGGCTCATCCGCAGGGTTATTGTACCAGGCAAACATAACTGCATAAAAGTATTCTTAGTAAGCGCATGTGACGAGCCTCACGAGATGTCTCATGAGACTCGCTCACTAAGATATATTTTGTACGTATCTGCATCTCGTGTCTCATATAATCTGTGAGCTGCGATATGAAATATCGCATGGCACACTAGCTCATTTAGGTATACATGAGAAATACGACACTCTGCCAGGAACAAGGAAAAAAATATGTTTCGTATTTGGCATGGTGTCTAGATCGGGATGAAAAATCATGAGTTTTGAGCTGTCGCTTGATGGAACTATGTGATGATCTGAAAATGTCCACATCACACCCTAACGGAATCGGTTTCGGAATTTTCTAAATAAATCCAGCCAATCTTGGTGCCTTTGTAAATCGGTGTAAAAAATCATGAAATTTGAATCGTCGTACCGTCGACATGATATGAATCAGTTCGTTCTGAACCAGGTTCCAGGTGCCCTTGTGTTCAGAGTGGTCACACTTGAAAAAAAAAATCTTGGAACGCTCTTAAAAACAATTTTTGAACCGATTTTCGTTCTTTTAGCTTTATATGAAAGATATCCGGGAATCGAAGAATGGAACCCTCTCCGATTTCCGGCTACCTTTCATATAAAGTTCAAAAATTGTTTTTTGAGAGCGTTCCAAAGTCATGGGTCATTTTTTACCCTTAATACATAATGTGTTACATGTTTTTGTAGCGCCACTCCTAGAGGTTTCTGGAAGCTTCTTTATGCACAAAAATTGTCCAAAGTAGGGAAAACTCAGAAAATTTCAGATTTTTATCTCTTTTCTCTACAAAGTTACAGCTCCTTTAGAGTGTCGATTGAGCAAGATGACTCCAATGCACTAGTAAGGTTAAAATATCGTTGGAAAGCTTGAAAAGAGTAGAATTTTCCAAGAAGAGAACTATAAACTTTGATATTTTTTTTTTATAGCGAACGGAAAAATCACTTCAAATATGGTTGGGAAGTTTAAAATGAAACGAATTTTTCTAGTATACTTAACTTGTACTGACCAAATGCGCTCTCGGGCTAGGCATTTGATATAAATAGAAAGCGTTGTGTTTAGATGAGCATCTAATTCTTCCAAAAGAGGTGCACTTTGTGAAAAATGACCACCAGGATTATTGAGCTGAAATCGAATTCAGGTTAACTTCTGCGTCCATGAGTGCTCTCATGGCGTAGGGGTAACGCGCCCTAACTAAAGATCAGGAAGTCGTGAGTTCGATGCTTATACAGCCCAATAATTCTAGCCAAAACAACTTTTTAAACTCATTAAAAAATCAATAACTAATTACTGAGGCGTCCGATTTGAAAACGGTCTTCGACAAAGTTGTAGCTGATAATTGTATCTCACAGTGTCAACGTAGCTTCAATCCATCCCCAAGAGCACATGGGCAAACACTATGACCGATTGAATGAATTGGTTGCTTTTCCCATAGTAATTCCCATATAAACTTTGAAGGGCTTGTGCAATCTCAGTTTTCTTCCATAAGAGCTCAAATTTTGGGAGGACGCTCAGAATTTGATCTAGAATCGAATGAGCGGTGTGGAGCAAAAACGATTTTTTGAACCACTCTAATATATATGCAAAAACCTTAGAATCGTCATGCAGTGGTGCAACCACGCTCAAAATTTGAGTTTAAACGATTTGCCTTTGTTGTGGAGATGGGTGCAAGTTTATTTCGAGAAACCCTTCAATAATTTAGACGAATGGATTAAAGTTATGGTACTACAAGAAATTGAGAAAGTGCTTATACACGCTTAGAAATCATCGTGTTAACTTTATATCGAGTGGACCACACCATTTTTTCGTCACATTTGACTTAGTTTCATAAGAATGATACATTATAAAGTGAAAATAGGGTATGTTGTGTTACGATTAAGCTTAAATAACTGAATTACATCTAAACATAGAACATAAATTATCAACTAAACTGTTATACACAATCATCAACCAAATGGGACAACCCTAAAATTGTACAACACATACACATTTAGTAACTATACTGATAACACGAACAAAACCGAAGATCGATTACCTATGTACAACACTTAGGCTACAAGATAAACATTACCGGCCAGTCAGTCAGCAATCGCATAGCGAGCAATAAAGATCAAACCCACCACGCGCGCGAGTTTCTTAAACTAGAATATGAAGTGTACTCACATCCATAGCAATAAACTATTTGCTTCAATAAAGTTTAAGGTTTTATATAAGTTTGGAGTGCTTTGAAGGATTAAGGACAAGGAATTGGGAAAGAAAGGACAAGGACTTTGGAGGACCACTAGGTGTTTGTATAACATTCCGGTTTGTTGCGGAGGAAATTGGACTGCAAAAGAAACTCTCACAGCAGAGGTCAAAGGGTCAACGTTGGGTCGAACCACAGAACTCCCAGGTAATTCGCTCAACCCACGAATCAGACCACATTATATGGTGCCGTGACCAGGATACGTGGTTGAGAAAGGAGCCATTGTACAGCAGATCATTGTTCGGAATTTGGCGGTTTTGTGGCATAGAGTTCGTCATTTTACTGGCAGTCGGAGATAGCCATTCCATCGCCATAAGTATCACTCGAAATATTTCAAGCACCAGTCCAACATCGAGCGAAGCCATCACATCATCTACCTCATCTGACGTCACTCCAGAGAAGAACGACTAGCAATCAGTTGTAACAAAGAGTGGTGATTGTACCCAATCAATCCAGCGTTATTGGACCAACATACAAGGCCTTATCCCTCAGGCCACCAGGTGAGTGACATTCCAAAGGGTTTACTGTACGTTTCGGTGCTACTTGGATATCTTTGTTTCTTTCTGTGTTCAACACTATCGATGCGAGGAGAGCAACGTCGATGATTGGATTGGACTCTCGGACCAGAGAAATTCATTGGTCGTAAATACCGTGATTAGGACACAAGGGACGTTTATATGCCGACAAGGAGTGTCCGTATTCGAACTGAGGCTCGTTTGGTGGATTTGAGGATATACAAGGTCTCATATTGACAGACCTCAGGTGAGTGTCTGTCCATAACTTTTCATTCGTCTTTGAGGTGTTACGTGGTTCTTCTTTTTCCCGTCCTATGCATTGCTGTACTGCTACGGAGTCGATTCAGGAGGACTACTTCTGACGCAATCACGGATTGGCGGCTGTATACGCTCGGAGAACGCTGTGTACAATTAAACGACGCAAAACTTCTGTGTTATTTTATCGACGACATCAACGGTGACAAAATTACAAGGCTGGTAAACTGCTCGTTGAAAGTCTGCTGAACGGAATTTGGATAAATATACAAGGCTTACATTCGGTAGGCCACAGGTGAGTGGCCTTCCAATCCATACCTATTTTCCACTGGTACGCTTATGCGTTTATTCCTTTTCGGTTGCTGCTGAGAACGACATTTCGCCACACGAAGCGTTAATTAAACCACACGTCGAGGCCGATTTTTCGGAACCAGAAGCTGCATTTATTCTATACAAGGCCTATTTTGGACAGGCCTCAGAGTTTCGACGTGTTGATTTGGTCAGGTGTTAGGCATGGCAGAGCGGTTGATTAAGGAAAAGATAAAAAAGCGAGAGCGAATGTTTGCATCGCTTAAACGGCATCAACAATTTCTGGAGAGCTATAATCAAGAAATTCAAAGTGGGCAGGTACAAAGCAGGCTGGACAAATTGGATGACAAACTGACAGAGTTCGAGCAACTTCAAGAGGAAATAGCAGATCTGGACGATAATGAGCAATACGAGGAGGAGAGTAACATGGTTGCTGAACGATTTGAAAATCAATATTATGCAATCCGTGGAGCCCTACTGATGAAGATTGCACCGCCGGCTATTACACCACCGCCGTTGGATGCAACCGTCTTGAGGAACACAACAGCAGCAGGTTTCCATTCCGGTGTTCGTTTACCACAGATATCGTTGCCAGACTTCAATGGAGATTTTCGAAATTGGCTTTCATTCAAATCGACGTACGAATCATTGATCCATGAGTCGACGGAACTGAGTGACGTTCAGAAGTTCCATTATCTAAAATCGGCACTCAAGGGAGAAGCAGCGAAACTGATTGACTCATTAACGATCACTAGCGGAAACTACGTGATTGCTTGGGAAACTATCACAAAGCGATACTCGAATGAATATCTCTTAAAAAAGCGACATCTGCAAGCACTCATGGAATATCCCAAAATCCAGCAGGAATCGGCGACTGCAATCCACGGATTAGTAGATGAGTTTGAGCAACGTTTGAAAATTCTTAAGCAGCTTGGAGAAAAGACCGACACCTGGGGAGCGCTGATAGTACACTGGATGTGTTCAAAGCTCAATGATCAATCGTTGCAACTATGGGAGGATCATGCTGCGTCGTTACATGAACCAACTTTCACGGATTTGGTGAACTTCTTGGAGAAAAGGACACGGGTGTTGGAGGCTGTATCATCAAACGTATCGGAATCGAGCAAATCATCTCAGAAAGCGTCAACAAAATATTCGAAACAAATGGTTCATGCTGCTACCAGAAACGGAGGAGAACGATCATCTTCATCGGTGGCGTGCCCGTGCTGTGGAGAAAATCACTACATGGCTCGATGTGCTAAATTTATGAACATAGACTTGAAAGAAAAACTGGAGTTGGTGAACAATAAGCGGCTGTGCAGCAATTGCTTTCGGCCAGGTCATTGGGTACGCGATTGTAATTCAACTTTCAGCTGTCGTACGTGTAGTAGGAAACATCATTCGTTGATTCACCCTGGCTTTCCTCCTGGCAATGGAACTACTTCGAATGGCAAGTCTGGTGGCCTACAAAATACCGAGCCTCCATGTGCATCAACAAACGTCGTAACCAATGGATCTGAAGTCGATCAGTGCGAAATAGAACAAGTAGGAGCAGTAGGAGCTTACAATGCAGGAACCAAAGGAGCAAACTCAAGCGTTTTTCTTTCGACAGTGGTGTTGACAATTCTGGATCAAAATGGGAACAAGCAGTTGGCGAGGGCGTTGTTGGATAATGGATCAGAAGCAAATATAATGACTGAACGGATGAGTGAAATCCTCAAGTTGAAGCGACGTTCTGTAAATGTACCTGTTTGTGGAGTTGGCGAATCTGAAACTAGAGCAAGACATGCAGTTAGTTCGATCATCAGTTCGAGAGTGACAGACTTTTCAGTTGGTGTGGACTTCTTAATTCTGCAACGGGTGACATCTGATCTACCCTCTACAACTGTATCAATAACACAATGAAAAATTCCGGAAAATTTACGCTTAGCGGATCCGAATTTCAACAACTCCAACCGGATCGATCTGCTAATTGGAGCGGAACACTTTTATCGATTTTTGTACGAACGTGAAATGAAGCGAGTCTCCTTGGGTCCAGGGCTTCCCATCTTGGTAGAAACAGTTTTTGGTTGGGTTGTTACGGGGAAACATACGGTAGCAAAAAATCAACCGATCAGCTGCTGTTTAGCAACGTCCACGGAAAATTCGGAAGAAGCGCTTGAAAGATTTTGGAAGGTGGAAACCACTGAAGACCAATGCCTTTACTCTAAGGAGGAACAGGACTGTGAAACACACTTCAAGGAAACTCACACTCGTTTGGAGGACGGAAGATATGTTGTGTGTCTTCCGAAACACGTCAACTTCGACAGGATGGTAGGCGATTCACGCTCCAGGGCCTTGGACAGGTTTTTGAATATGGAGAAACGGTTGGAACGCAACACAGAGATGAAAATCCAATATCATGCCTTTATGCAGGAATAACTGGATCTCGGCCACATGAGAAAGCTCGATGACGACGAAATACAAGCAACATGTCATTCGAAAGCACGGAAAACCTTTTATCTACCGCATCATGCAGTCCTAAAGGAGTCGAGCACCACTACTAAAGTGCGCGTCGTGTTTGATGGGTCAGCACGCACCGATAGTGGCTATTCATTGAATGACGCACTATTGAAAGGCCCAATAATTCAGGATGAGCTTCTTAGTCTCTTACTACGTTTTAACGTAAATACGAGGTGGCCCTAGTTGGAGACGTAGAAAAAATGTATAGACAGGTTCGACTACACACTGATGATACTCCCCTTCAACGGATTTTTTGGAGATTTTCCACGGTCGATCCAGTTAGCGAATATGAACTGCTTACTGTTACATATGGTTTAACACCGTCGTCCTTCCTATCCATCCGGACTTTACATCAGCTGGCAGCAGACGAGGGGACTGACTTTCCTGTTGCTAGTGCTTCTTTGGTTCATGATTTTTATGTAGACGACTACATTGGTGGAGCTTCCAATGTCAACGAAGCTATCCAGCTCCGGCAAGACTTGACGCGCCTTATGTCGAAAGGAGGATTCGTGCTACGGAAATGGTGCTCCAATCGTCCCGAGGTGCTGTTAGACGTTCCGCCAGATCAATTGGGTACCAATCTTTCGATTACTTTTCAATTAAATCCAGATGAGGAAATCAAAACATTAGGCATTAACTGGGAACCCAGCTCTGACAAGCTTCGGTTTAGTGTTGATATTGAAGACAGGAGAACAGTTTGGACCAGGAGATGCATTCTATCCTGTATCGCCAAGCTTTTTGATCCCTTGGGATTGATTTCCCCAGTTGTCGTATACGCTAAGATTATCATGCAACAACTTGCTCTGCTGCAGACTAATTGGGATGATCCGGTACCAATACAATTGGAGAACAAATGGACTGAGTATTACGGACAGCTGAACAGGCTCTCAGAGCTTCGAATTGAGCGATTCGCTTTCATTCCTCAATGGGTTGATGTACAGATACATTGTTTTGCTGATGCGTCGGAACTGGCTTATGGAACATGTTTGTATGTTCGCACAATTGATCAAGCTGGTAATATTTACGTCGAGATGTTGTTATCAAGATCCCGTGTAGCTCCATTGAAAAGGTTGACTCTTCCACGCTTAGAGCTATGTGCCGCTAAGGAAGCCGCTAATCTGCATTCGAAGGTTATCAAGGCACTTGATCTAGGCCAGATTCGTTCTATTTTTTGGTCGGATTCAACTATTGTCCTGCATTGGCTAGAAGCTCCTCCCAATAATTGGAAAACATTCGTTGCCAATCGAGTCTCCGCTATTCAAGCTCTATCTCAAGGTCATCGTTGGAAACACGTTGCTGGAAAGGAAAATCCGGCAGACCTAGTCTCTCGAGGTATGACCGTCCACGACTTTCTTCAGAGTCAGATATGGAGAAATGGTCCACCTTGGTTGCGAACTCCAGAAGAAACATGGCCATCTGAAGCGCAAGAGATAAATTTCACCGATGAAGAATTAGAATCCAGAAAAGTTGTGTCATACGCCACAAATGTTAGTTTAGAACCCAACGTTATTTTTTCTTTGCGCTCTTCTTTGGAGACACTGCTGCGTATCGTCGCTTACTGCTTACGATTTTGTCACAATTGTCGATTGCCTGAACAACGAAATCGTACACCATATCTGACCGTAGAAGAGATCTCGTCCGCTAAATTAGCCTTAGTTAAACTGGCTCAGACTGAATGTTTCTACACCGATCTTCAAGATTTGCACAAGCATGGAAATGTGAGTCGTAAATCGTCACTCCGACGCCTTTCTCCATTCCTTGATAAAGATCACGTTATTAGAGTTGGAGGTCGATTATGTCATTCGGAATACACTGCTAAACACCCTGCAATTCTTCCAAGCAAGCACCCGTTTACCAATCTTCTCGTCAATTATTACCATCACCAAACTATCCACGGTGGACGACAGTTGACATTATCCACTATGCGGCAAGATTTTTGGCCAATTCATGGCAAACGAGTGGTCGACGGAGTTCTTCGAAAGTGTTATCGCTGTTTTCGCGTCAACCCTACACCAGTTCAACAGCCAACTGGTCAACTACCAAGCACACGTGTTCGTCCGAGCAGACCGTTCTCTATAACGGGAGTGGATTACTGTGGTCCGTTTTATCTGAAGCCCCCTCACCGCCGAGCTGCACCGCCAAAGGCCTATATCTCAGTGTTTGTTTGTTTTGCGACGAAGGCTATACACTTAGAAATTGTAAGCGATTTGTCAACCACTGGATTTCTCGCTGCACTCCACCGCTTTGTTGGGCATCATGGAATACCGCTCGAGATTCATTCAGATAATGCCAAAAACTTTACTGGTGCAAAAAATGAGCTACACGAGCTTTTCAACATCCTGAATGACAAGTCCAGCCAAGAACGTATTGGGAACGAATTGGTTGGTTTGACTTTATTAACGAGATTTTTAGCCCTGGGCTAGTTCATCTCGGGACCAACGGCTTTACTTCCCTTCCGAAGGAAGTCGTCACTATAACTTTTTACGTCATAAGTGACTATGTCGGGGATGGGATTCGATCCCAGGTCCTCGGCGTGAGAGGCGAGTGCTCTAACCACTACACCAGGTCCGTCCCCTTATGGGAACGAATTGTCCCTTCAAGGAATTACGTGGAAGTTCATCCCCCCTAGAGCTCCCAATTTTGGAGGACTTTGGGAAGCTGCGGTTAAGTCTGTCAAAGCAGCTCTTAAGAAGGAAATTGGAATTCATCAGCTAAGTTATGAAAGCTTCGCCACATTACTTGTCCAAATAGCCGCAGCTTTGAACTCAAGGCCCTTAGTCCCACTCTCCGATGATCCATCGGATTTAAATGCGCTCACTCTATCCCATTTCTTGGTCGGTGCCCCAATGAATGCCTTGCCCGAAAGAGATCTCCTCAACATCCCCGCAAATCGCCTTAGTCAACACCAACAACAGCAGCAAATGTTCCAAAAATATTGGGACCGTTGGAGCAGAGATTATCTCGCCGAGCTACAAACCACCAGCAAGAACCTTCAACCCAGCCCCATACGCATTGGAAGTTTGGTAGTATTGCGTGAAGACAACATGCCTCCGTTGTACTGGCCGTTGGCTAGAATCGTAGATGTTCATCCGAGTGCTGAAGGAGTCGTACGTGTAGTCACTGTTAAAACAGTTAGCGGAATATATAAGCGACCCGTTTGCCGAATATGTCCATTACCACCAGATAAGGAGACCGTCATCGAGGAGGGATCCTCAAGTAGTATGTAAGACTGATTCGATGTTAGATGTAAGATTATAATTTTATTATTTGAACTATTTGTATGTTGGTAAATTGTTGAAACTAGTTCAAGGGGGCCGGTATGTTGTGTTACGATTAAGCTTAAATAACTAAATTACATCTAAACATAGAACATAAATTATCAACTAAACTGTTATACACAATCATCAACCAAATGGGACAACCCTAAAATTGTACAACACATACACATTTAGTAACTATACTGATAACACGAACAAAACCGAAGATCGATTACCTATGTACAACACTTAGGCTACAAGATAAACATTACCGGCCAGTCAGTCAGCAATCGCATAGCGAGCAATAAAGATCAAACTCACCACGCGCGCGAGTTTCTTAAACTAGAATATGAAGTGTACTCACATCCATAGCAATAAACTATTTGCTTCAATAAAGTTTAAGGTTTTATATAAGTTTGGAGTGCTTTGAAGGATTAAGGACAAGGAATTGGGAAAGAAAGGACAAGGACTTTGGAGGACCACTAGGTGTTTGTATAACATTCCGGTTTGTTGCGGAGGAAATTGGACTGCAAAAGAAACTCTCACAGCAGAGGTGAAAGGGTCAACGTTGGGTCGAACCACAGAACTCCCAGGTAATTCGCTCAACCCACGAATCAGAGAACAGGGTAGGTGTACCAGTTATGGCCATAGTGGTTCCCTGTTTCGCCATACGTGATATCTTGAATGTCTTCACATTTTGAAAAATCTGTTGTGTTTCAGCAGTAAAATAAAGGATAAATCTTGATGTTAAAACATTCAAATAGATTAAAAATGTAAAAGTTATCCAAATTTTGCATATGACCAAATAGGGAACCACTATGGCCATAACTGGTACACTTTCCCTACTATCAAATTAACGTCCTTAAGTTTTTTATCTCGAGTATTTTGCTTAACATGAAATTTATGTTATGTGTAATATTAGTTATTCAGTAGTGTGTAGTCTTCAACTTTTCTTGTAATTTCTTACAACATGGTTTAGGCTAATATCAACAAAACAGTTCTGGCATTCGACCAAAAACAATCAAATCAAATAGCAAAAACAACCCGACCACAACGACAACGCCTGGTGAAGCATTTTGAGTAGCGGTACTTTCCGTGTTCTTTATTTGTGTTGTACAGAAATTCTGTCCGGCTTCGTCGGTCGTTGGTCCGAGACGAGTATTTGTCATTCGACAAAACATACATCACCTCATCACCAGCCAACATAACCAAATAACTGTCCTCAGATTTTGCTCGAATCCAACCGCGCGAGAGATAGAGGACCTGAATCACGCTCAGAGGGGACCACAAAAAAAAAAACGATTTTCAAGTGGGTAAACAAACATCAGTAAGCAAACCGAACAGAGAACATCATCAACCAACAAGCCACTCCGCCGAGCGAAGCGCTTATGCCTTGGAGAACTCGAACGGTATTTATCGCACATTTGTGTGCGGTGTTGGATCTCTCATTTAGCTAATGAGAAAGAAAACGGAAAATAAATAAATCTCCCGCCTGTCGAAGTTTTTATTCCCCAGTCAGGTTGATGAATCTTCTATCTAGGGTGGGTTTGACAGCAATTGGATAGGGGGCAAGACGTAAAGCTGCTGTAGTGTGGAAGCCCCCGAAATGTGATGCAAATGTGGGTATTAGCCTGGCGATGCTGGTTTAAAACTGCAGATCCTAGCTCGCAACCAACGCGAGCCGGCAAGCACACAGATAACCAGTCTGCCGGTAATGCAGCTGTTGAGCTGAGCAGACTAGCTAGCTGGTATAAATGTGGCTGGCTGGTGCTTACCTATTTAGAACGGCGAGAAAAGTTTGCGGTGAAGCAATCCCATTGGCAATGGAACGTCGATGAAATGTCAACAACGGTTCGTGGTAGACTACACAGACCGGCTATTACGAAACCCATTTTGTGTAAGGTGTTGGGTAACAGTAGGTGAAAAGCGAAACCTGAATGGTGATATAGGATACCGTTTTTAAGGGAAGTGGTTAGAGTGTGTTTATATCGTAGAGTAGATTTAAGGGTAAATAATTGCTTTGGATGGAGTCTGAATGACCGTAGCGATAAACGAACAGCTTCTTCAAGTTGCATCCTTGTTTGATCATTAATCCTTTCTTTGGAAATCTTGTTGACTTCTCAGAGAATAAAATATTTTTGAGCTTAAATACACAGATAGAAAATTTCATGTAATTTCACACTATTTATCATGCGCATGAAGGGAATGCTGGAAATAGCTTAAATTTATGCATGATTTAAATTTTTCGAGCTCCTTTTCGAAGGTCATGTAATTTTTATTCATCGCGTAATTTCACATTGACCGCTTTCTAACTGGAATTTGCTTATCACAATGAAAAAAAAAATTGGAAAATCGAGGTGGAATTTGAGAATAAAACTCAGTTGAGTGCGGTGTTCATTGGTTTTATCTGATTAAAACAAATACAAACATAATACATTCTGGAAATCAACTTTATTTCACCAAATCACTAATTAATAGTTATTCGAGCTGTCGCTGTTTCTTCAGGTGCGGCGGCTTCCGTCGTTACAAACTTCGATGATTTACACCTCCGAAAAATTTTGAAGCACGGCAAATGATCTCCAATGACACGAATATATAAGCCTTCTTCTCAAGCTGATTCGGAGGCTGAGTTGTGTTTGGTTTAATAACTTTTACACTAAACGGTGTTCAAAAACGTATTTTCACTTGGGAACAAGTAAAAACTCAACAATCACAGACGAACTTGTTTCCAATATGGCCGATACACAAACTCTGCCGGGAGCATCGAAGGCATGATGGATGAGGTTGAATCGTGTAAAATTAAGATAGTCATTAGTAATAATTGTGTAAAATTATCGGTACTAGTGTGAAATTGAATGACTTTTAGCATTCAGATCATGTGCACGATTTGTAGTATGAGTTTACATTGAATTTGCCATTACACGACGATTTTTTCTGAGATTTGCTGATTTTCGCTAAGACTATTATTCATATTTTCTTTCTGTGATGATTGCGTTTAACGATGCCAGTATACTTACAATTTGAAAAGTAAAAAAGTGTCGTGAATCGTTAGTCGTGTTTGATCCTTTGAGCTTGTCACTTGCTTCTGCGGGGGAGGGCGACAAACACTTGTTCGGTTAAGCGAGAATATATTATGGATCGTAACCAACCAGAGGTGGTTCCCAAATCCTTACCTTATCCCACTAACGGGGATTTTTTTTATTTCCGTACGGGTTTGGGCTGAAAGGTCTCAGATTTTCATGAAACTTTTTCCACAGGCAGGGCTCATCAATATATGAATAAAAAATTGAGAAAAATTCAGGGTCGCCTATTTTCCAGGAAAACTCAGTTGGAAATTTTTTGTTTTCCCCTGACACTACTTACTTTGAAAAATCATAACTCAAGAACGAAGCATCTTAGAAACAATGAAAATGAAAGCAAATTTTCTAAGGAATAGAAAAAAAATGTTAACTGGAAAAAGTTTTCCACAAAATTTTCCACCGTTGAGAAAATCTGTAAAGAAAAGCCGGAAAAACTTTGCTCCGACTCGTAGAAAATTTTCAAAAAAATATTTTTGAGAAGATAATTTCATAAGCTTTAATCGTTGAAATTTTTGAAATGGTGTTTTTTTTCGTTTTTGAGTTATGGCCAATTTTGTAAAAAATGGTGCAAATGTGCCATTTTTAGCCTTTTCTTTGAAAAATACAATATTAAGGTTAACCCAATAGCCTTTCCATGATTGTACCCCGTTTGGCATAAGGTCGTATGGCATAAAGCCGTTTGGCATAAAGTTGTTTGGCATAATGGTCTTTTGGCATAATGGCCGTTTGGCATAATAGCCGTTTGACATGATGATAAACTAAGAATGGATATCGGCATTTTTTAAGCTTTTACCGAGATCAACACCACCGAGCCCATAGTAAAAATTTTTGGTATGTCCTCAACAAGCGTGGTGTCCGTTCAGAGATTTTCCAAGCTATGAATGTCAATAATTGTTGTGACATTAGAGATCATAACTAAATAAAACTCGTGACGGGTCTGGTAGAAGATCTTTTCGGAATAATAATTTTCTCTACATCCCAGAACATAGAGTATTTTTAAGCTTGTTACGATATTCATATTTGAGAATAGTAAATTGGAATGAAAGTTCGCAGTTATTAATAAAGGGAACGCTCATAAAATATTTCGCTGCAGATCAAGCTCTGTCCCAGTTTGGACGTAACACTCGATGAAAATTACTTGATAAAATAAGGGAAATTTATTTGCAAAAAAAGGCCCTAATTCAAAGATCTATTATGTACTGCAGAATAATATAGCCTATGTACGAGAACAGATTATTTTTCGTTCAAAATGTTTAAGGCTCTAACGCAAAAAATCTTCTCACAGCATAACTCAAAGAAACAACACATGTTTAAAAGGAAATATTTGTCGCAAAACTTTTCAGCGATTCAACATTTTAATTTTGGAAGTGTACATCAAAAACACCGTTTATTATCAAAAGAAGGGATAATTTGGGATTTAGATAATATTTTTTCCAGCATATCTCGAAAGGAGATCATGCGTCTGCAACAAAAAAAGTTGAACATTGGCAAGTTCTCTAGTAATTATCATTATAACAGCACGTCTTGTAAGAATTGATAAAACAGAAAAATATAAAAATGGTTAACATTTAGCTTTACTAAATAATAAAATTTAAAACGGTATAAATATAAAGAACAGCCTATTTTTAAAAGAAGACAAAATTTATGATTAAATCAATAGAAGATTGGACGCCAAAAAATATTGCGCCATAATGAAACGAAAAGACATTAACAACTCTCCGATTGTCGGTTCTCCGAATGCCAGTCCTCGAATGACCGGTTTCCCCGAAAAGTGGTGCAGTTTAAATAGGTGCTATAAAAGTCTTAAATGGCTGAATAGTGAACGAGAAAAAACGATAACCAATCAAAAGAAGGAGTTATTCTGTCATTCTCGGCTATACACATGTTGGCAAAAAAGCTGAGGACGGTAAAACTCGAAAGAACCGCCAATGAAATAAAGGAGGGTGCATATAAGATGGACAGTTCGTTCACCTCCCTGAAATGTATAAAGTTACGACAGTTATGAGTGCTAAAAACTTTTCGGGGAAATGGGATAATCGAGGAAATTAGATATTCGGGGAATTGGCATTCGGGGAAAAGGCGTTCGGGGAAACTACATTCGGGGAACCGACATTAGGTGACAAGTAGAACAATCCATCGAAGTAACTGCAGTAATCGATGTATCTTTTCGCTGATAACTTGAGCAGATCAATGTATCGAATGCCGCCCTTTTGTCATTTGGGAACAATAAAATATTTAAAAAAATATAGCTTTAAAAAAAATTCACCTTCTTTTGCACATAGACTGTTCTTTAAATAAAGAACAGTCTATGTGCAAAAGAATGTGAATTTTTTTTCAATTTTTAATCAACAGTTTATTTTCCTATAATTATGATTACATCACATTTAGAAAAAAAACATAGAACGTTTAAAAGGAGGGGAAATTTGTGCTAAATATGTATATAAAAATCTTCAGTGCAAACATTTATTCCAATAGCGAAAGTCAAAAGAAGAATTAATATATGTAAGATGGGTAATTTCTGGATAAAACACTATTGGCAATTACTTCCTAATATGCTTTAGTTTATTCAAGAGCATATGATTGTTGAATGAAGTGTCATTTTGTATCAATTGACTCCAAAACAAGTCTGATGTATCAGAAAGATTCAATAGAAACGTAAAAACGAATGTCATCTTAAGAAATTCATGATTTCAGGCTCATTATGCCAAACGACTATTATGCCAAACGACCATTATGCCAAACGACCGTTATGCCAAACGACTTCATGCCAAATGGCCAAACGACTTAATGCCAAACGGCTTTATGCCAAACGACTTTATGCCAAATGACCTACCACCCTTTCCATGACAACTGTGGATATGCAGAAGATTCTTTGGTCTCTAGTAAGAAAGATTGTCTACCCAACATTCCTTCCGTTTTTGAATTTTAAAATATGAGCTTTAAATTTGTGCACATTTAGAATGGTAAACAAATCCCAAGTTCCATTCAGTAAATCTCTGTACAACCTCGATTGCTCTGGTCAATCACGGAGTAGCAACTACGAATGGACCAATGCACGAGTTCACTAATTTGACGTTTGAGCGGTACCGAATTCACTCGTTGCCATGGTCACGTAAATTACACGGCACCGCTAAAACGTCAACGAGTGAACTTGTGCATTGGTTCATTGTACGGTCATCTATGCTCATGCTCATGTCAGAACAAATAAAATTTGAAATTTTCTCAATTTTCTAAAACACAAATTGTTTGATAAATCTGAATGCTGCATTGAAAACAGTGGGTCATAATCTATGTAACTGCAATAGAAGCTGATACGTGAAAAACTTTTTACCATCGTTATTTTTGTCCCCCATCTGAACCATTCAACATCCAAAACAAGTTCATCGAACTTGTGCGTGTGACGTGAACGCGGAGCGCAAAGTTCAAATTCTCCGGCGCTTGTCACCACCTCTCATCATCGCTACCATTGTGGTGATGAAAGTAACTCAAATGGATCTCCTCCTGACATTCGCACGTGCTTACCGCTCCATCATCTGACCCGAACAACAACGAAGGTCTTCAACGATCATCGAACACGCCGCTCATACCTACGCGAGTTCGCACATGATACGATGAAAGGTTGTGATTAAATGGCAACAGCTTTCATCGCCGAGCAAAAGTGAACGATCGCACATAGGAGTAACTGAAACAAATCCCTGGCTTTAAGTCAGTTTTTTACTTGTGTATCTTACTTTTGGATATACTTGAAGGTATGCTACTTTACCTTAAGATATCAAGAATACAATTTTACAGATTATATTTCTGGTACAGTTCCTTAGAAATTTATGTTATTTACACATAGGTTTTATTCTATTGTCATGTAAAACAAAACATGACAAAACGCTAAGTATTATTGCTCAAAACACATTTTCAACTTTTAAGACTATTTCTTACTTAAGACAATACGTAGAATGCAAAAAATGTGAGATTTTTAATTAATTAATGTTTGAGCATCCTTCAACATTCCTCAATCCGGTTGAAACTGTACGAAAGTGCAATACAAACTACCCACCAAAAGTATGTAATCGCTTTATTGAGTATTGCAACACATATTTTCAATATTGGACGGGGTTGGTGATCTAATGGCTTCTTTATAAGCAGAATGCCATGGATTAAATTCCAGGCCCGTCTATTATAGCAATCGTTAGAACCTTACGCTTCCATTATTTGATCATTATAGCACTCCTTTCCTTACGCTCGATACATAGGCAATCTGCTTATCATTTCCTGCATGAGTTGGCCTAGATGTAGAGGTCTACTGTGTGTCAGTTTTGAATGCATCATCACTTCCTCCCCCTTACCCTCATTGGTCTACACTCTGACGTGGCAGGCGCCATTGTTGCCTAAAAGTTGATCATTAGCACTTATACATTGAGGGTGTCTGTTAGTCCCAAGCAGTCACTTGGTTGATTCATTATGCAAGTGAAGCTGATCTGGCGATGCAACCACGGGCGGCCAATCAAGCTCAAGCTCGAGCTATTGTAACACCTATTTTTTGATACTGCAAACCCTTCAAAAGTTTAGAATCACCGGAGCTCTTACGTTGCTGTTGTAGTGATTCTTAGATTTACTAGGCTGTTGCAATATTCAGGAGTATTGAAATACTCCTTGAGGCGATATCATTCTTTAGGAAGGTAGTGTATAAGTAACCTCCAGTTTAACCTGAATGCTGCTTGAGTCCTGAGCCCAGTCATCAATTATATCGTTCTAAAAGTTGTTTTTGGCTATAGATTCAGCTGAAAATTGAACTTAATGACACAAAAATCATTTCTATTAATGATTTTCTAATAAACTTGAGTATTATTCATATTTTCAAAATAAACGCATTTATTTGTTGTGCGCAGCCTCAGTGAGCATGACGAAGCCTAATTACGAAAACATGTTCAGTATAATTTACGATACAATAATTTGTAAGAAGTTATCACAATCATTTCAAAAACCGTAATATTAATAGTTGATATAATTAGAGACAGTGATTTGAAAAAGTGTTTCAAATTCTATATTCTACCAGAGATAAACTTTGGAAAGATTCACCGAGTTCATGATTTGTTTTTTTTTCTTTAAAAATAAGGAATGGAATAGAATAAAGCTTTATTTGTGAAATGAAAAGTTTTCGGCAACATTTCCATGGATTTGGAGGAACTTCTACTTATTTTGGATATTTATTAGGGTCAGTATTTGTGGACTCATACTCAATTTTCAATTCTTTCGCTAGAGCAAACTAATTTGAGATCTGCTTCGTGAAACTCATGCATGAGATTTTGATGCAAAATTACTTGCTCACGCTCATGTCGTCAAGCATGATTCAGTTATAAAACCCATCAGACATCTGTCCAAATTTAAAGTTATGGTTTGTTATATTTCAAGAAGACAAACATACAGTAAGTGCCTTACGTGAAAAAAGTGAAAATACGAATCAATCAGTCGAATCGATGAGCCAACGCATGTATGACAAATTCGCTGTGAGTTAAGTGAGTTACAACTCAAGCGATTAAGATCAAGATTATTAAGCATGAGATATGAGAATTTCAGATTCTAAACGTTGATTAGGGTTAATATAAAATTTTGATTCTCGCAGACTGGAACTTATTAAAAAAAATACAAATGAGCAGTTTTGGATTTGGCCGGGTCAGATTTTATAAAGAGGGCCCAGAATTCAAAATTCTACGTTTTTTTCTTGTTATGCCACAAACTGGTGTATTCAACGAATTTTATATGGGATGTTCGGTCGAAATATAGAAGATTGCCCGTAATTCACTCTTTAAACTGTTCCCTGTTAAGCCAAAACCATGAAACAGGTATGTTTAATATTACATAAATTAAGATAAAATGGTGTTTCGAATAACGAAAGCCAAGGTTTCAACGATTCGATAGCAATTTATATTCAGATAGGATAATACCACGTTCCTCGAAGAAACATTAAAATTCCTTACGTATCTTTCAAACCATTTTCAATGTTCATTTCGGAAATTCTGCTGTGAGGAGAAAAGGATTTAAAAATTGTCCAATTTGTCTCTCGTAATTAATCCAAAATACTAATTTCAGGTATTTCCGCACAGACTTCTTCTCAAACTTGAAGTTTCCGGTTGAATACTTTTGACATGAATTTCAGAATTCTGAGAGGGATGCTACAAACTCTTTAAATCAAACAAAAGCTTCCAGGTTTCATCATAACAATTACAAAATTGACATTCACATTTAGAACCAATTTTCAACAAAAAAGCGTAGTAAAAGTCTTCAAACTATTTGTCATTTTATAATTTTTGATTCTTGGAGCAAACAGGGCAAGCCTCTGATCAATTCAGGGTAATCACTTCTTTGCCTCCTAAAATCCGGACTTGCATGTAGGACATATGAAACGTTAAGTTCTATCACAATCTGTAAACTTGAAGATTTTTCAAGTTATTAAATAAGACCTTCAGTGTAGTCCTCATAACTACATATGTTCTAGAATCAAACCTTGTCTAAGTTAAAATTAGATTTCACCATTTTTGTCCTTGTTTTACTAAAAAGTTAACTTTATTTGACCATAGTTTCATTGAACCGATTTAAAATGTTTTTAAATGCTTTCAAAAATAATTTGGTTGGCTTTTAAAAAGTGTAAATAGTCTATACAAACATCAAACATCCTTGATTCCGGATTTTTAATAATTTGGGGGATATTCATGATTAACAGATTCTCAACTTGATCAATCTTATATCCAATTAATTATGCGTTATACATTAAGTTTCAGCGCACGAAATGAAAGCTTATGACTTATCTTAGTGTTAATAGCATGTTTAATCGAAAAATCGTTTTGACTTAGTTATTAAAAAAACTTCCAAGAAAATTACCAAATTTTTCAAATGTATAAAACCAACAGGCCACTATTTTAAGTTGCCCGACACCCCCAATAAGGCTTCTGAGCTGATCATCCGAGTTTGTTCACAAATTCATTGACAACATGGAGTTACAAGAGAACCGTCCTAGTGTGCAACCCAAGCCCCGAATTTGAACTTCTAACCCGTCGTGAAAGAATGACGAGATGTAGAAACTAAACAAAATCAATGTAATAGGTAATAAGCGTTGACTTGGCCCTCAATACTTGATGGTAAAGGCCCAAATTTAGATAGGTTTTAGGGTTGCCTATAGGAGACGATACTTTTGTTTCACTTCTACAGGCTTTCTCCTCATTCTAATTTTCGCTAGTTGAACGTTAATACTAAAGCTGGAATTGGGTTTTCTTATCAGTGAAATTTACTGAAAGATCTTAACAACAATTTGTAGTTTTACAGCAAAAATATTATTGAATTTATTAAAAAAATATTTGCACTATTCAATTCGTAGTTGTAGCAAGATGCTTTTTAAACTTCAGTTGAAAAATAAAAAATGTTTTCTCGTAAAAACTTGAACAATCGAAAAAAAAACTTAATTTTTTCTTTAAAAAAATATTTGTGGTTAAAATCAAACATAAAATAAAAATATTTCGAGTTAAAACCAAACGAAGATGATTTTTTTAGTAAAATTGTAAGACTAGCAATTATTTTAGACAAATTTGATGTTGCATAAACTTTTCATAAATTTTATTTTGAAGAGAATTGCTTCAACTTTTTTTACAAAATGTTCTTATGTACAGGTTTTCAACATATTCACGGTCTTCGTCGGTCTATTTATATCCACAATAACCATCAAGAGACCACATTGCGTGTCTCAAAGACCAAACTATGTGTCTCTAGTAAATTTTGAGCTGATAGTAAATTTATACTAAAATTTATCAAACATGTCAGTGATCTAATACACCCAGCATACAAAATAGGACTCACAATTTTATTTCATATGTAATTTGGTCTAGATTGCTCGAAATTCGACTTTTTCAACATGCTTGTAGTCTCCATTAAAAATTCTTTGTATTTTTAATATGACAAAATACAATACTTTTCTAAATGATCAGAAATATTTTTGAGCTTCAAAAGTATTATGAACTGTGCTGATAAGCATTGTTTAACATTTGAAGTTTGAATTTTGTGACAAATTAAACAAATAAATCTAAGCAGAAAAACTTGCATGTAAGTTGGTTGAAATCGTCAAGTTCTGCATTTTCAACAGCTAATGTCACAAAAACTGGACGTGTTATGATATTTTCGAAAACGATAATGGATTCAGCAATCCCATATTTAGCGGTATTTCGGAGCTTGAGGCAACATGTTTTGCAGCGTAATTATTCTTTGTTATATAATCATAATATAATTATGATTTTCATTACAAAATGTGTTCTAATGAATAAATTTCGAATTCTTACAGCTTATACAAGTACGACCGAAAATTTAATCATGTTTTACAATGTTCACCACGGAATTGATCCATTGCTCCTATGTGTAACATCAAGTTCAAACTAATGCAGACGTCGTTCATGGCTTAGACGACGCCAACGGAGTCGTTGTTTGAAGTTGATATGAGAAATATAGGTATGCTCAAGAAAAAAAACGACTCCGTTGAATAGAAAGTGAGTTTTTCATCACATTTTTTTGCCGCTCTTGAGATAACGCGTTCAAATCCATTTGATTATGCTGCGCGCACTCGATCGCACTCGAGAGTGACTGTGACACTCGGAACAAGCATGCAAGTCGAGATGGCTGATGGATGCGTGGTGAGCATAAATCTTCATAAACTCAACATCAAAAGGCAATTATCAGTCATATTCACATGAAACGTGCGGCCCCATGTGAATGTGAGCCTCTCTAATGAATGAATGCATTACTATTTGTACGGCAATTGGGGAAGCTCATACGTCAGAAGGTGGTTAGTCTTTTTTTTGCTGCTGCCTCAACTCTAAACTAATGGAACCTAACCTGCGGCAGGCAGAACGTAATGTACGCGAGAGTAGACTGCTTTCCATTTGATGGATTCGGTAGCATATTTGTAGCGTAGGGTGGGTGTGCCAGTATTCAGTACCGTAAGAAAAAATGTTCTTCATAGATCAATTAAAATTTGAATGAATACTTTCAATGAATAGAGTGGAAGCTGTTTGCAGGAAAAAATATAAAAACTGTTTAAAATCTTAATTTTTGTATTGAAAATTGAAGTGAAAATACTGGATTACCTGCACATGTATTCTTGAATTTAACATATATTTCTTATAGAGGGTGGCGAATTCAGGAACAACATGGTGAAATAAGGTGCAAGGCAATATTTTTTTTTTGTCAAATGAAATGGTAATTATTATTTGGTTTCTGATAATGTTGCTACATCATTTGGAACACTATATGTTTTATGTATACTTGTCGTTCTTCTTCTGCTTCTTGGCATGACGTCCACACTGGGGCAGAGCCTGCTTCTCAGCTAAGTGTTCAATGGGCACTTACACAGTTATTAACTGAAAGCTTTCTTTGCCAAAGTTGCCATTTTCGCATTCGTATATCGTGTGGCAGGTACGATGATACTCTACGCCCATGGAATTCAAGGAAATTTCAATTACGAAAAGATCCTGGACCGACCGGGAATCGAACCCAGACACCTTCAGCATGGCTTTGATTGTAGCAGCGGACTCTAACCACTCGGCTAAGGAAGGCCCATACTTGTATCGTAAAATGGTATTTACTCAGGGATGGCGAATACCGGTACTTTGGCGAATACCGGTACATCTACCCTACGATGATGCACTCAGTAACGCGCTCGGTCAGTGCCACCTGAGCGAGGTAGATGCATGGGGAAGTATATTATCAAATCGTTCGCAGGCGACAGTGACAGTGACGAGTGTTACAGCCACCGTGGACGACCGTCGGCTAAAGGCATTATATTGGAACTGGTTGAGCTGCACGTCATACGCATACTGATTAGGGTAAAATACTGCATGGTCATTGGAGAGAGAAAAAATGCATTAACTTAGTGGCGCTGAGTGGTTGCATAATGAACGCTGATAGTTATGAAAGTAATGTTTTGCTGTCAAATGACGATCATCTTCGTTGTTTTAATCTGCTAGAGGTACCAATACCAATTGTAAAATCGAGGGGAATTGATCAATATACCAGATCACGGTGCTCCAATTACCGTTATTATCAAATAAAATATACCATTCAAACGGCAGTCAGCAGTTGATTCCTAACGTTGTTCTGCACCTCTGGCCCGATTTTGAAAAAAATCCTTAGGCAGAATTTTGAGTTACGCCCTTTTGAAGTTTATATGATAGAAATCACTGAAAATATGCCATTTTTACTTGTTTAAACAAAGAGATTATAAAAAAATGTAGTTTTGATATTTTATCTGGTTTTATATATTAAAAACATTTTCATAAAAAAAATCTAGACCGACATTTGGAAAAGACCAATGCTATGATAAGTTATTACTTATCAACCAATACACGAACAATTGTATCTAACAATCTAACGCCTGATAGTGATTTTAGGAAATTGTCCAAAGCATTCAAATATGAATGAATAATTCTTGGACAGGATATGCAGATACGCCCTTTTGAAGTGTATGAAAAGAATATTGCATGGTGAATTCCGTTTCATCTATAATCAACGGTTAGGTGCATACATAATCGTTACACCTCTGCGGTTGTTCTTATTTCATTCAATTTAGCAAGTTGCACAAAATTTACACGTACACATATTGTCTAGATTGACATTATAAAAGGGCCAAAGTATAATTGAAATATATACACATCAATATAGCTGAACATCAAAGTTGATCGCAACATTCGAACATTACATATCTGTATCTACATAATGCTATATTCTATATTCTATTCAATTCTATTTAATTCTTTTCTATTCTAATCTGTTCTATTCTATTCAATTTCACTCTACTTAAATTTCTTCTATTCTGATCCACCCTACTTGTTCTTATACATATTTTTACAAATGCCAATGTTGTAATCAAAAACTGCGCGCAAAAGAATTGAACGATACACTTTCGATGTTTGTTCGACTTTATAGCGCAGACAGGTCTGTGAAACAGCGTTATCCGACGCCTGCTCATTATGTCAGCCTAGTCCTCAACCAGTTGCATTGCAGAAGTCTTTTACATTAAATATGGTGATATGATATTTCGAAGATTTTGTCAGACTCTGCTCTTCCCAGCTCTCGACAAACTTGTTCAAATTACTTTTAAAACGAGGATCCAGCTCAAATGAAAAGCATTTAATACAAAAAGCTTAAATTCCTTAAAATACATAAAAACTATCATATATAAGTTGAAACCCTTATTTGGATAGGCTGACCATAAGCTAATCGGATAAAAACGGGACAAATGAAAAGAAAAATGGGACAATTTTAAAAGACGAAAATAATGCTCTCCTAAAGAAACCTCTACGTGATTAAAAAAAAATTCCTAAAAATGTGTTCAATGGTTTCTGGAAAATATCTTTCCTCAGGAGTTTTACTTAAAAACTCGTTACAATTTTCAATGCGAAAAATTTGGATAAGTAGAATTTGCCTCTCAATTGCAAAGTTACGCAAGTATGTTATCATTAGGCTGATCAAATCATAAACGTAAATTGTTCTTATATCTACTTCATGATTTCATTGAAAAATACACTCTTTCCAAACCAATTGCATAAATATAAATCGCCAAAGTATCTCTACATGATTAAAAAAACTTGGAAACTGCCTAGCAATTTGTTTGATGATTTCTGAGAAGTATCGATCCTCAAAAAATTCAATCTTGAGAATTTAAATGGTTTAGTCCTAAATCCAGTTTTCATTAACATACAGGTATTCCGCTAAACGGTTCAAAGATTTCATATCTTAAAAGTTTGTTATAATTTTCTCCGTAAAAAATATTATTCTTGGTTAGTGGAATTTGCCGTTAGGAAAAGGAAATGTTATGTTATGATGATCAAATCATAAAACGTATGTTTTCCTTAAATGTTATATAGTTTTAAATACACTCTTTTCTAAAGGTACTATAATCAATCGCGTATCACTAGTAAAAATAGAATTGTTTTTCATTAAAATCCCTATGAAGTTTAGACTATTGATTTTAAGCATGTATTAAAAACAGATAATTTCCTCCTATTTTCAATATTTGTTCCTTCATGTTTATTTGAAGCATTTAAGTAATACATGATATTGATGAGTGAACTCAAACTTTGGTCAAAAATATAAATAAGCATATCAAGAAAGGTTTAAAAGTAAGTTTCGTATAAAAATGGAAGGAGAACCCAGTAAAGATTGATAACAAAATGATAAGAAATTGTGTTAACTGGTTATCATTATTTGATAACTGATTTTGTTATTATTTTGGCTGAGTTAACAGCCAACATAAACAAAATGAGAACACAAATTCGTTCGTCGAATAACAAAGTAACAATAAATTCTGTTATCACTAAATTCAAGTTGGTAACTAAATTTGTATTATCATATATTTTCTTGAATAATTATCATAAATAATAGAGATTTTTGAAAAATGAGTGTTCTGACTAAAACTTACGCTCCAAACAATTCCACAAAAGGTTGTGTGATAAAAAGTCTACTTTGTTTATTGACACACGCTTTATAAAAATGTTATGGGAAAGATGTGTGATAACATACTTTGTTATCTACCTGTTATCAAACTTGTCTGACACGGATACAATGATAACAAATGTTATTATCATTCTGCTATCATTAATAACAGAATACCAAAATGATAACAGCGATGTTTAAAGTTGTTATCAATTTGATATATTCTAGTTATTCGACTGCTCGGGCGATATAAAATAGGTTTGATTGCTGGACTTATCTCCAAAACTCTCAATTTCCAAAAAACGGGACAATTTGAACATTTTCAATAAAACGACGGGACAGCTCGCCAAGTGTATGAAAACGGTACTGTCCCGTTAAATACGGGACGTATGGTCAGCCTATATTTGGACTTACTGTGAAATAATAATTTAAATCTTCATTTTTATGGATCATATGAGAAGCACGCATTAGGAGTCAGAATCTGTGCATATCATTTTTTTTACAGAGCTGTGAGCGCTAAAAAGCCGTACAAATATCGAAAGAGTACCGTTCAAATCTTTTGCGCGCAGTTGGTAATTTTTACAGTGTCTATTTGTAAAAATATGTATAAGAACAAGTAGGGTTGATCAGAGTAGAATAAATTTAAGTAGAGTATAATTGAATAGAATAGAACAGATTAGAATAGAAGTATGTATGTATGAATATATAATATAGATAAAGATAAGTGATGTTCGAGTGTTCCGGTCAACTTTGATACAGTCATTGTTCAGCTATGTTGAAATGTGTATATTTCAATTATACTTTTGTCCTTTTTCAATGTCAGTATAGACAACATGTGTACGTGTAAATTTGGAATCGTTCAAATGTTACGTAACGAGGAGGTTCGGTAGTGTTACGGTTCATACATTTTCCATACAAAAGCTGTAACGTGGGGGAGGAAAGGGGGTCTCAAATTGGAAAATTCTGCGTTACATTTGAATACAATTTGAATCATTCCTTCTATGCAACTTGCTAAATTGAATGAAATAAGAACAACCGCAAAAGTGTAATGATTATGTATGCACCTAGCTAACCGTTGATTACAGATGGAGCAGAATCCACCATATCCCATATTACATATTCTTTCCATACATTTCAAAAGGGCGTATCTGCATATCCTGTCCAAGAATTTTTCATACAAATTTGAATGCTTTGAACAATTTCCTAAAATCACTAACAGGCGTTAATTTGGTAAATATCATTTTTCGTGTATTGGCTTATTAGTAATAATCAAACAAAGCATTGGCCCTTTTCAAATGTCGGTCGAGAAAAATTTAAGAAAAATGTATTTTTCAATATCTAAAACCATATAAAAAATTAAAACTACAAATTTTTTGTATAATCTCTTTGTTTAAACAAGTTAAAGTGGCATATTTCGTGTTATTTCTATCATATGAACTTCAAAAGGGCGTAACTCAAAATTCTGCCTAAGGATTTTTTTAAAAATCGGCCCAGAGGTGCAAAACAACGTCAAGAATCAACTGCTGACTGCCGTTTGAATGGTATATTTTATTTGATAATAACGGTAATTGGAGCACCGTGCAGATGATTTTATTGTTTTACAAATCTATCACCTATATCAACGTCACATGTAGAACAATGATTCTCAAAATGGACAAATTCGATCACACATCTGAGTGTCATCGGATTAGAAAAAAATATTGGAAATTTTGGGAGTTAAGCAAATATATAATATCATTTTCAGACTCTTCTATGTGTTACGTAACAAAGTACGATGGTATCCTAATTACGAAAGGTATTCACACTACAGCTTGACGCTTATTCTAGCAATCGAAAATGACAATCATAATGATGTGGAAATTCAAATAAAATGTTTGCTTTAGATGGAATACATTTGAATTTGTAATGAATCTTCTGAAATGTGCTTTTGATCCGCTGAAATTAAACAGGTTTGGGATTTTTCTGAACCCTGTCTGAAATTATTTCGGAATTCTTTCGAATTACCGCTGTTTTTTATCCTGACTTCCTCTGGTACTCTTCCGAGCTCCATTAACAAATATCCGGAAACCCTTAGGAATTCCTCCAGGATAGCTCACTGCACCTCACGCCTTCTTGTACCGACCGGATTCGAAGCACCATCTATACACGGCTGCTGTCCGGCATTTTTGCAACATGCCCTTGCCACCTTCTGTATACCGGGTTCACCGTAGATCTGGGCGTGCTTGTGGTTCATCCTTCACCACCACACACCGTTTTCCTGCACACCGCCATAGATCGTCCTAAGCACCCGACGTTCGAAGAGCCCAAGTGCTTGCAGGTCGACCTCGAGCATCGTCCACGTTTCATGCCCGTAGAGTACTACCGGTCCTATAATCGCCTTGTACATGAAACTTTTTTTTGACCGCAGCATCTTACGGAGGCCATAGTAGGCTCGACGTCTACTGACGATGCGCCTTCATATTTCATGGCTAACGTAGTTGTCAGCCGTCTGCAAGGATCCAAGGTAGACAAATTCGTCGACCACCTTGAATGTCTATTGCAACATTACTTCCTGAGCATGTCCTTTGTCTTGGACGTATTCACTACACACTATTTTGTTGTCTCGTGCTTCTGGCGAGTGTACATGTCTGCCAATAAGTGTAGAACTAGCCCTCGTGCGTTAAAATACACTCAAATAAAGATTTAAAAAAAAAAAAAAAAAAAAAATGTCTGCCAATTTTTCAAATGTTCGGCCGACAATGTCCATATCAACCACGAAGCAAACAAATTGACTGGATCTCGTGAAAATCGTACCCCGCCTCTCCGCATAACACGTTATGTCGCGATGTTGAACAAAATGCCGTAAGTCCATTATCTTGTCATAGTCCCCGGCGGGATTCAAATGAACTGGATTGTTCGCCTGAAATCTACATACAATTCTGCACCCCTTCCGTCTTGCTCTTATTAATCTTGTGAGCTTCCCGGGAAAGCCTCCGGGCCCATCTTTATGAGTTAAGCTCCGATACCATCCTTACCAGCAGATTTATTATTCTTTAGCTGGTGAATGGCATCCTTAACCTTCCTCAATGTGGCGGGTGGTTGGTTTCCATCGTAATGACAAAGGCATATTTCACGGCTAACGTAGTTGTCAGCACCATTATTGCCTGCGCTCTCAGCACCATACAGGTGTTCGTCAAAGTGCTACTTTCACCTTTCGATAACCTCACGTTTGTCCGTCAAGGTGCTCCCATCCTTATCCCTGCACATCTTGGCTCGCGGCACGAAGATATTGTGGGATGCGGTGAGCTTCTAATAGAACTTCCGTGTTTCTTGCGACCGGCACAGATGTTCCATCTCCTCGCACTCCGTCTTCTCCGGGCGGCGTTTTTTTTCTCCCAAAAGAGGTGGGTCTGCTGTTGCAGTTGCCGTCTATAATGTTCCACATCTGCCATGACCTACCACCCGCGCTGCACTATTCTCCTCCAGAAGCTGCTTACATTCCTCGTCGAACCCATCGTTCCGGCTACTCCATCCCACATACCCGACGTTGCTCTCAACTGCATTGTTGATGGCTGCTTTCACTGTTTTCCAGTAGTCATCAAGGGTGGCTTCATCCAGTTCATTCTGTTCCGGTAATGCAGCCAAGAGGTGCTGCGCGTGTGCAGTGGCTACATCTGGTTGCTAAAGCCACTTTAGATCATACCGGGGCGGCCGTCGGTACCGTACGTTGTTAACGTCGGAAAGCACTTCAACCATCACCAGATAGTGGTTAGTGTCGATGTTAGCGCCACGATAGGTTCTGACGTCGAAAATGTCGGAGAAGTGCCGCCTATCAATCAAAACGTGGTCGATTTGCGATTCTGTTTGCTGCGGTGATCCAGGTGTATTGGTACGGAAGGCTGTGCTGCAGGTAGGTGCTACGAATAGCCATATTCGAAGAACGAAATCAGTTGGTCGTAGGCTGTTTTCGTTCGTCAGCCTTTCCAACAGTCGGTCTGAACACTTCAATCTTTTCCACATCTTCCAGACTCTTCCAGCTGCTTTTAGAATCCTTCTGGGATGCTTCCAGAATTCTTCCGGGATGCATTTATTATCCTTCCGGGTTGTTTCCTGATTATTTTATGAGTGCTTTCATAATCCTATGGGAACACTGCCATAATCCTTCGGGGATGTTCCAGATTCTTTCAAGGATACTTAAAGAATTCTCCAGGAATTCAGGAATGCTTTCACAATCCTTGTGAGATCCTTCCAGAATATATACCGGATACTTCCTGAATCCTTCTGGGAGGCTTTCATAATCCTTCCATAATTCTTTTGGGATGCTTTCAGAATCTTTCCGAGATGCTTCCGGAATACTTTCTAGCTGTTTTCATAACTTTTCCGGGATGCTACCATAATCTTTCGTAGATGCTTCCAGTATCCTTCTTGGATACATCATATCAGATTTCTTGAAACTTTATCCCTTTTAGTATCCTTGACCAGAATATATCAGAATGGTCAGCAATGAGTGCACATTAGTTTTATTCGTTGCTACAAGAAAATGATTAAGAAATAAATTTAGTGCTAGTCTTTTACGGATGTATGAGAACCTAATTTTTACAGTGCTTCAATCATTTGGTCGGTGTTAAGTCAGATCGGACCAATTTTTTTACACCGTTTTCGACTAAAGTTGCTGAACGATTACTAACGTTGGGTAAATGACAACATGAAACACTGTAGCCTAGTTAAAAAAAATTCTTTTGACGAAATGTTTCTTCCGACTGGAGCGGTGATCGAAACCGCACTTCAGGCATTCATTTTGACGCACGCCGCTAATCACACGGCCACCAAAATTGCACATCAATTTTCTTGATAATTTCAGAACATTTAACAAACATATTTAACAAACTATCTAACCATCTAAACTATATAGAGCTTTAAAAAAGTTCAATGGTTTTGTTGTCATTGTCGCCATTGTCACATATCACAAGTGTTCCAAGATATATTGCTGTTTGCATTTGAGGTGCAAATCTCGACTAAATGTCTTCCAAATGCGGTAACACAAATCAATCAAAGGACTCCTAGCAACGATTATCTAAATCACCGCTGACCTAGATAGAAAAACCTATCTTTGACATCGCATTTCTTGTGGATGTCATGTCTACCTATCTCAAGTGATATTACAGTCGCCTCTCCACATCTCGATGTTCTACATCTCGATATCTCTCCCTATGTCGATGATTTTTTCGGTCCCTTCATTCTGCATACATTTTCACTCTCCATATCTCGATATCCTCCTTATCTCGATATTTCCTTATCTCGATGTGATTGTCGTTCCCAATTTTCTCTCCGTATGTCGATATGTCCATTATCAAAGGTTACTAGACGAGATTTTAGAGATTCAAAACAATTTACGAAGACGGAATGACATCTGTTTGTTTTTGATGTTCCTGGCAACGGAGTGATTTTCAATCTAGTATTCGTTAAAAATTTGTTCTATGTCTCGATCTCTCTCTATCTCGATGGTCCCTTCGATATCGAGATGTGGAGAGGCAACTGTAATTATTTTACCTTTTGACTTGGTACCTTTTATCTGTTCGTACCTACGGTATTTCTGAACTATAAGTACTGGTTGCAGTTGGTGCAGAAGAGAGACTTCCCGAACTGTGGACTGATTAACATATTATTTTATTCTTTATTTACAGGATATAAAAGTGGCGACGAGGATCATGGAAACGTGTGTTGAAGATAATCGATTTTCTTTGGGGTGGCGAATTGCCAATTGTATCTATTTTTGAAAGTGTGGTGAAATTGCCGATTTGAATTGAACCAAATTGTTCTTCGAGCTGACGAAATTGTCGTTTATTGTGAACATAGTTGTTCTTTTGTGAAGCGATTGCTGTATTGAGATGAACGAAATTGTTCTTTAGTGTTGACGAATTTGTCAAATGTAATGTTGCGCAGTGAAATCCAATGATTTGAATGTTTTGTTGTAGTCATGGAATTTGCGTATTTGAAATAAGATCGTGGAATTCTTTGTATATATTTTCGATTGTTCGTTGAATGAGTTGTTGCAACTTGTAAATGACTTTTAAAGAGTTATTAGAAAGTTTCTAAAGGGGAAAGGACTGTCATGTCTACCTATCTCAAGTGATATTAATTATTTTACCTTTTGACTTGGTACCTTTTATCTGTTCGTACCTACGGTATTTCTGAACTATAAGTACTGGTTGCAGTTGGTGCAGAAGAGAGACTTCCCGAACTGTGGACTGATTAACATATTATTTTATCCTTTATTTACAGGATATAAAAGTGGAAAATCTTACCGCGTTTGGTGTTCCCGCATTTGACATTTGCGTTTCAAACGCACACAGCAATACAAACACTTCAACAACTTCAAACACATCTCCATTAAACACTACCTCAGCACCAACGACACTAGGCCTATCTACAGTATTGGACAAAACATTTGCAACTTTTTCGATTTTACATACAAAATGACCAACCAACCAACTTTGACTATATCTCGGTTATTTATGGACCGATTTGAATGAAATTTTCACAGAATATCAGACATAACATGAATTTTAACATATATTTTTGAGTGATTTTTCTAATCACAAGTTGGAAAGCAGTAACGGTTTGACTAAAGTGATGTTTTTGATGATTTTTTATAGTTGACATAACTAAACATATTGAAGGAATAGCTTCATGGTATCTTCAGCAAAGTTGTAGATTTTTACGAGATGAATAAGTTTGCTGAAGACAGTTTTTGTGTAGAGCTATCAGATTATGAGATAAAAAGTTTTAAACTTTTCGTCGAAAATTACACTTTAGTCAAACCGTTATTACTTATAAACTCGTGATTGGAAAAATTATTCAAAAATATATGTTAAAATTCAAGTTATATCTGATGTTCTGTGAAAGTTTCATTCAAATCGGTCCATAAATAACTGAGATCTAGCTTACCAAAGTTGGTCATTTTGTATGGAAAATCGAAAAAGTTGCAAATGTTTTGTCCAATACTGTATATTTCTACCTACACCCATGTGCATCGTTTTAGAATTAATGGTAAGGCCTATGTCTACTGTCTCCCTCTTCAGAGGCACGAATACCTCCTCCATTGTCTTACGATCGATTCCGACACCGTCCTTGGATCCAAGGAACAGGTACGACCATGTGATGTTAGTGCCGTTTCTCTGCACGCCAGATCTCCTAATAGCACCCCCAAGTGCAATGTTGAACAGTAAATTCGAAAGTTCATCTCCTTGCTTCAATCCGTCTAACGTCAAGAACGAGGTTGAAATCTCGTCTGGCAGTCCGAACACTTGATTTTCAACCATCCAGCGTAGCACGTATCAGCCCAATATGTTTCACCGGAAAACCATGTTTAGACATTATCTGCTACAGCTAATTCCTTTTCACTGAATCATACGCTGCTTTGAAACCAATAAACAGATGGTGAGTCTGCAAATTATACTCCCGGAATGTATTTAAGATCCTTCGCAAGGTAAACATCTGGTCCGTTGTCGAGCGGCTCTTACAAAAACCACCTTGCACGGTGTGTTTCGTGGAAAACTTTATTACAAAAAAATAGGTAAGTCTGAAACTTCGCCACAATAAAATCTAAGTCTCTCGCGTTCAAAACCAAAATGCAATGCAAAAACCAAAATAATCGGTCGGGGGGTCTAGAGTATTTTTTTTTTGTTTGCACATATGTTTGTATTTGCGTATCCGTGTGTTTATGTACATTGTGGTTGTTCAAAATTTAAAAATGTTTGAGAATCCAATCTTCCATATATTCATGACAAGGAAATACTATATAAATAGTGTTCTGTGAAATTTTCAGCTTTCCAGGTGGTGATTTAAAGGTGGCCCAAAGACAATGTAGGTTTATATGGAAATTACTATGAAGAAATTTTGAGATATGTTCCACACACGCTTGTAATGTAATATAAGTACAAACTTATTATCCCATTATAAAAACTCATTCTTCTACCATAACAAAGAAATTTGCTCAAGAGAGAAATTCAATCCAACGGATAGCAGAAGAGATATTCATGAGTTTGTTTGCTATTATTTAGCTTAATATGGGATTAGAGCCTGTAAACATGTACAAAAATCCCAAACAAAATTAACTCAAAGGGATTTGTTTCTTCAGCAACATCCTTCATTAAGATTTGAAGAATGAATTTTTAATATGGGATGATAAGTTTTTTCTTACATTACAGTAATAGCGTGCTTGGAACATTTCTCAAAAGTTCTCCATAGTAATTTCCATATTGACCTACATTGTCTTTGGGCCACCTTTAAATCACCACCTAGAAAGTTGAAAATTTCACAGAACACTATTTTTATGGTAACGATGTTAAGGAGAATATGGGAGATTGGATTTTCAAACAGTTTTCAAATTTGAATCGCCCCAATGTAAATATGTTTGGATGTATATTTAAATGAATGTACGTATGTATATCTGTAATTAAATATTTAAGTATACTAGGATTACTGGAAAATGGATATTAGTAAAGATTTCGCTTTTTTTCAAATGCGATCGGTCATTTTATAAAACTGTTATCCATCTATAAGTATTTACCTATTAGAATAACAAATGAAGCAACTATTTCCAATAAAAAATATTAAATTATCAAGATTTATTATTTATGTGCAAGTATGTAATACATTTGAAAAGATTCCGGTATTTCACTTTTGTATCTACGAGTAAAAAGAGAAAATTCGCATAATGTATGATCTCGTCCTAAAAGCCATAGGTGACCAAGTGTGTAGCTTGTTATTACTCAGCAAACGAATGGATTTACACTTTATTCCACAATGGGGGGCGGGACGTTTTGCATAAAGACATTTCGCATAAGGACGTTTCGCATAAGGACGTTTCGCGTAATGGACATTTCGCATAATTTTAGTTTTGAACAATGGACATTTCGCATAATGGACGTTTCGCATAATGGACATTTCGCATAATTTTGTTTTTATACTAAAGTCCTTTCGCATTATCTCTTTGCATTATTGTGTTTGCTGTTCATCCCTTCAAATCTTCTATCACGGCAGTTACCCTTGCCCCATTAAACATCAAGCTTTATTTGCAAAGAGTTTGTTTCTAGTTAAGAAAAAGTTAGTGGAAAACAACAATTGTACTTAATAATTTTATAAAATGAAGTTTAGCACGATTCGAATGTAGTTTGATGGACATTTTAAGGCAAAAGAACAATATATATTTTTCAAAACAGGATGTTCTCTAGCAATATGCTCAGATTAAATTTACAACAAAGATTTTCCTTCTTTTGAAAGAAGGCTATTCTTTCATGTAATGTCATAAACTTGATTTTTGACATTATATCTTATAATACATTCATCAGTGATTTTACATTCTTTTTAACATAGGCTGTTCTTTCAATTTTTGCTTATATGTACTATTAACGTTGAAACTTTCAAAGGTTCAATTTTTATTAACTTTTTCGGTAGTGATAATGAGCGTAACAGATAATTTGATCTCTGTGACAATTACTCCCTTCTTTCAAATGCGGTTCTTTCGAATAAACACCAGCGAGTGACCAATCGATCAAGTTTACAGCTTAAACCATCGTTTGGTTCTCTAAAATTCAACTCTTGAGGTTTGGCTACTATTCATCTGCACCTTAAATTATGCTCCAAACGTAATCACCTGAACCTATTGCTTCTAACGTGCTGTCATGTGCCTTTGTGAAAAAGGGACATGCTCTTTCTATAGTCACATCAAGTGCTTTGTATTCGCCAATGTGGTTTGAAATCAGATTTCATCACTTTTTGTTTAATATGGCTAATTACTTTATACTCTCACATGAACACAATTCCATCATGGTTTGCCAGGGTCGAGCATTGTGTTTGCAACAATAGTGAGCTATTTGACATGAATAATATATATACATCCAATCAGAAGAAGCAACACGCTTATGTGCTATTGTGTATTGTTTGTGTGTATTGTATTGTAATTGTGTATTGCTTTTTCGGAATCGTTGTTCTACATGCACCATGAGATAGATCATTCGACGTACATCCACAGGCCGGATAAGTAGTTTGTGACAGAATCCAGCATACGATATTGATATCTATAAAATGGCAGACCCTTCATCCGATAGTGGAAACCAGGTTAAGCTTTTGAAATCATCAAGAGGAAAAGATATGCTTGCTATTCAAGGTTTTATTTTCCAGCAGAACAGGAGTGAGGTTTGTTGGATAACTATAATATTTTTCAAATATTTTATATCGTATTGTTGAGCAGGTCGATAATGTGTACTACTGGGAGTGTAAATCAAGGCGCCAAGCTTCGAAATGTCCTGCAAGGGCTAGAAGTATGAAAGTGAACGGAGTGCATAAAATTTTGAGTGTCTCTGAGCACAATCATGAGCCCGATCCTATTTCATTGTCCGAAACGGAATTCTGAGCACAATTAAAAAGAAAAGCCGAAACTGACAGCTCGAGCAACATAGCAAAAATAGTACAAACTACCCTAAGCGAGTTTCCAACATCTGTCCAATCAAGAATATCAGTGGCAGCTCGCCGAAAACTTATGCAAAGAGTGCGTGCTAACGGAAAATCCGAAGATACGGAACCCGAAACATTGGAAGGATTCCTGGTTCCAGACGAGCTACAAAAATCCATTGATGGGGATCGATTCATGATTAGTGATATTGAGGATGGGTCTGAGCGAGCAATGATCTTTGCCACAAACGAATCACTGCGTCGTCTCTCAGATTCAAAGTTTTGGGTAATCGATGGAACGTTTGCGACTGTGCCGGGATTGTTTCGACAGCTTGTGACTATTCATGGAAGTATTGCACCAGATCACACTCGTGTGTTTCCATTGGTTTTTATTCTGATGACATCCAAATCTGAGTCCCTTTACCGTAAAACTTTCAATACATTGATTGACAAATGTGGTTAGTTCAATCAAAATATTATTGCATCCAGTTTAACTGATCACTCTTTTTTTTTCAGAGGAAATCGACATAGACCTAGACCCACGGTATGTTATCACGGATTTCGAAAAGGCACTGATAAACGCGGTTGCCGCAGAATTTCCAGATGCGCGACATTCTTGTTGTTTTTTTCATCTCAGCAAAAATTTGTACAAATTCATTCAACAGCATAAACTGATGAATGAATTTGTACAAAATTCTGCTGTGTACAATACGTACAAAAAAACTCAAGCTCTGGCATTCTTGCCTCCGGCAAAGATACCAGAGGCTTTTGAAGTTATTAAGTCAAAAGCTCCATCTTCTATGGCCGAATTCATCAAATATTTCGATGAAACCTATGTATTGCAAGGACTTCCACGAACAAGTAACCAGGCGGAAAGCTTCCACAGCAGATGGAACAAACTTGTTGGCGCGAAACATGTCGGCGTTCTGCGTATGATAACTGAGATTCGCAACGAGGATAAATATACGGCTGGACTGATAGTTTCCTGTATATCTGGATCCAACGAACGACAGAAGAAATCGCATAACGTTGCAAAAGATGACAAACTTTTAAAAATTGTTCAGACCTTTGAGAATTATTCGCTTGAAGATTTTATTCTAGCGGTGTCTCTGAATCTTAACTCAGAATAAATATAAGACAAGTCTATTTTTGTTTTTTTATGAATTCAATAAACATTAAAAAACTATTTGTTTTTGTAAATATAAATTATATATTATTTCAATTCCCACATCCTACATACCATTAACAAAGAATCATTTTAGCGAGAAGTGTTCTATCTTGAAACTTTTGATTCATTTCAACTGGACACTCAAATTGTTAGTAGGTAGGTGCTAGACATTCTTATAAAAAATTATGCGAAATGTCCATTATGCGAATCGTCCATTATGCGAAACGTCCACTATGCAAAAATAAAATTATGCGAAATGTCCATTATGCGAAACGTCCTTATGCGAAACGTCCTTATGCGAAACGTCTTTATGCGAAATGGGTCACCCCCTCCACAATGCTACGATGAAGAGAAGATCCTCCTCTGTCTCCCAGCGGTGACAATTTTAATATTGGTCCGTTTATCTGCTTAATAACAACGAGCTACACACTCAGTTACCAATGGTTTTAAGGGTGAAGATACATAGAGGCCAAACCTCGAATTTTCAAAAGCACATGTCTCGCATGGTCTGAGATAACGCCCAAAAAGCCATTGGTAACCACGTGTGTAGCCCGTTGTTTCTGAGCAAGTGAAGGAATAAACATCCAAACTAACATCACTGGTAGGTAGTTAATGATCTTTTCTTCACCATAGAGTTGTTAAACAACGTGTAAATTCATTCAAATGGTCAGAAACAATGAGCTACACACATGGTTACCAATGGCTTTTAGGGCGAGATCATAAGTTATCCGAGAAGTCTAGAGAAGCAGACAACCGGTAACTCACTGGTCACTCGCTGGTGGCGACCAATCAATAAAATGTTCGACGTGAAAGGTTGTCTGGTTCTCTAGATTTGTGCTCTTGAAAATTCGAGGTTTGACTGCAATGCATCTTCACCTTAGGACGAGATCATAAGTTATGCGAGAAATATTTCCAAATAACTTAATACATCATTATGATCAATTTAGGTACGATATTCAAGGGTTTTCGTGGAAAATAATTAAAATGATGCTTGAGACAGTATTGCGATTATGCGTATATCATATGTCATTTATGATTATTACAGCTCTTTTGACCAAGAACAACTTTAATTTCCATGACAAGGTATTCAAATGGTTTGATCTTGCAGTTTGTCCCGTACCTCCATGCGTTCCACGCAATGTGCGTCGGTACAATAACACATATCCATAAACACTTTACACAAAATTAAAAAAAATGTTCTGGACCCCCCGACCGATTATTTTGATTTTGATCGCAAATGAAAGAGAAAAATCTTATTGTTTTTAGTATGAAATTTCAGACTTACCTATTTTTTGTAATAAAGTTGCTCCACAAAGACACCGTGCCTTGATATTCGCCGACGAAGAACCCCTCGAGCGAACTCAGTCTGTTAAGCAGGATGTGCAACAGTATTTTGTACGCCAAATTCAGCAGGGTAATCCCTCTGTAATTGGCATGACACACTCCACTTGTGTCGCTAAAAAGCTGAATATTACAGATATTTAACAAGCCTAAGTTGTGGGAACTTACAAGAATTGTACAGTTACGTTTAGAACAAAGTTGATTCCAAATATGGCCGCCACAATAGTTATCTTTTTTTTACGGTTTCATTATAAAATCTTTAAGCTAAAACAATTATTATATAAAACATACAATTTCATACTCATTTAGAGCATTGTCTTGTTTTGCATTTTTTTCTTAGACACTTGAACTTTTTTGCTGTTAATAATAATTTTATTTTGTTTTATCGCTGTAGCGGTCATGCGACTCAAAGCTAAAGGGAGTCTTTAGAAGCAAATGATGGAAATAAATAGGTGGATAGGCGTCGCAAGGGAGCAAAAAGATTGAAATTTGAATAGGTGGTGAAAATTGAGCAACACATTTTAAAGTCAGTAAGCATCGAAGTGTCCTGTATTTTGCCTAGCTTCTCAATTTTCACCCCTTGCGACGCCTATCCACCTATTCATTTCCACCATTTGCTTCTATAGACTCCTTTAAGCTTCGAGTCGCATGACCGCTACAGCCATAAAACAAAAAAAAAATGACACAATTACGGTCGATACTTCTTCTATGTTAATAAAAATGTGTTCCATAATTTGCGCCATGGTGAATTTTCTCCTAAGATATGAGCCATAACATTGCAATTAGTGGCGCAACTAACAATTTATTTATCATTAGATGAAAAACCGAATTTAGCACAATACCATTCAATTCCACTAGAGTTTGTATCCTTTGACAGATACGCGTATTTCGACCTCAACTGTAAGGCCGTCTTCAGAGTCGTGTACTAGACTCGACTTGAAGAAAACCATCGCATGCATACATCATGTATTAAAACTAGATATAGTCACAATTCCATACACTTTTTTTTTTGCAGTAACTTAAAATTTAAGAACAATTAGGTACATTCCTTCCCTCTTCTGAAGAAACTTAAAATTTGAGAGCTGTAAGGTACATCACGGGAACGATCAGGAGGTATCAAGTAGAAAAGCCATGTAAGCACTCCGAATATGCTGTATTTCCTTTTTGTCGAAGATGGCTTTTATCGTCTTTTCCTTGTAGAGTAAAGTGGGGCAAAAGTTCGAGTGGGGTAAGAGTTTCTTTTTAAGATTTCTAGCTCAATTCAAAACAAATCTTATAAATGTCATGGTGGTTCAAATGCTATTCAAGTAAGAGACTTTCACTCCAAATATCATACAAATCGATTGAGATTTGGAAAAGTTATGGCGATTTGTTGTTTTTCGACGTGAATATTGTAATTTTTGGTCAAACTTTCGTTGCATGGAACCAATTGAAGATAAAATCTTTTTCAATATTTTATGCAAGGGCGTTTCTAGGCCTATCATAAGGTTGCTTTGAGGTGTATTAGTTTTTGCATAAATGCTTGAAAACAAATTTTGGCCCATAGTGGGACAAAAGTTCGAATCAGCGGGGCAAAAGTTCGACCCATGTATAAAATCACGGAAAAATTTGCAAATTGCCTAAAATCCACATATTATCTTCAAATTTAGTTGAATTTGTCTGATCGTGTGAAAATTGTCACCAAAATTTTACATTTCCACTTAGTTTTGCGAAAAACTGCTATTTTTGAGTATATTACAATTAACTCGGTTTTTGCTATTTTTTTGATGAAAATTTAGTATGTATTTTTCGTTAAACTTAAGTTTACGACTGGTGTAAGGCATGCCTGTCATAAAAGGATCGATATTTTGTGCTTTAGCCAGCGAACTTTTGCCCCACACTAGATTCGAACTCTTGCCCCACCGGTGGGGCAAAAGTTCGAATAAGACAACCAATTTTGAAACTGTTATAACTAAAAATGAGTAAATATTTTGACACAAGTTTGTTCAGCAAAATTATAGCCAATATGTTGAAGGTTCACTGTATGGTATTTGTTTTGTTTTAACTGCTATTGTTTTCCCGGAAACTTTGATTATACCACTAAGGTCGAACTTTTGCCCCACCTTAGTCTATCCGTTTATCCTTGCCGTCTGGTATATATTTTCCAGTTCCTTGGTATTTCCGTCTTTGCTGAGGGGTAGAGTCTGTATCTTGTCGATCATGTTGCCATCTTATGCTGGAACGAATGATTCGATGTGTAGAGGACGACTCGCTGGGTGTTTGTAGGCATCCTATTTTCGAAGTTGTCAAATGAACTTTCTTCCCTGGTGACAAGTAGATCCAAAAACGGTAGTTTTCCATCCCTCTTCTCCTCGTGGTGGACCACATGATCCACTGGATGCAGACTCTACCCCTCAGCGAAGACGGAAAGACACGAGACGGAAAGGATTGACGGATACAAGGAAAGGACAATAAAAGCCATCTTCGATAAAAAGGAAAGACAACATATTCGGAGTGCTTTGACGACACTCACCCCTGTCACCGAACCCATAGAGAGAGTCTCCATCCCACACGACAGACACCTCAGCAAACAGCTCCGCCCAAAGCTAAGGAATTTCGAAATCGATTTGGGGTTTTCCATCAGAGACAGCCAATTTAAGAATGCGTTAGGCTCTACCATGGATCCGGTAAACACACTGAACGAGGCTACGGGCCCAGATAGCCGTAGCGGTAAACGCGCAGCTATTCAGCATGACCATGCTGAGGGTCGTGGGTTTGAATCCCGCTGGTCGAGGATCTTTTCGTAAAGGAAATTTTCTCGATTCCCAGGGCATAGAGTATCATCGTACCTGCCACACGATATACACATGCAAAAATGGTCAATCGGCAAAGAAAGCTCTCAGTTAATAACTGTGGAAGTGCTCATAAGAACACTAATCTGAGAAGCAGGCTTTGTCCCAGTGAGGATGTAACGCCAGAAAGAAGAAGAAGAGGCTACGTTTACAAAATCATTTGTTCTCAGTGCAGCAAGGTCTACGTTGGTCAAACAAAGTAGTTTCTCGTGGTTAGATTAAAGGAAAACTTAGCGGAAATAGGAAAAGCTCAGAAAACGATAGACAAGGGGATGACTCTCGATTTCAAATCTAAGCTAAGGAGAACATGTCGTACAATTACGACAGCGGATATCAAAATTTTGCGAAATGTAGGAAACGAATTCATGGAAAGCTATCTAGACGGCTTCGTTTATGGCTGATCAGCAACGGACCAGATCTCAGATGAGATGTGACGATTGGTGTCTTGTTAGTTTTCTTCTCTTGAATGATCTTTGTGTTGCTAGAAATGTAGTGCATATCGATGAAAACTGAAAAGGAGCACGGTGCACAGAAAGTGCGGATGTTACGGTACAGTCACTCCACAGTTATGGATAGCACACAGATATGGATCAAAGTTGGTTTAATTTTTTTTTCTTTTTTTTCTATCTTTATTAACGAGATTTTTAGCCCTGGGCTAGTTCATTTCGGAACCAACGGCTTTACTTCCCTTCCGAAGGAAGTAGTCACTGAAGAATTTTCAATGACTATCTCGGGGATGGGATTCGATCCCAGGTCCTCGGCGTGAGAGACGTGTGTTCTAACCAATACACCAGGTCCGTCCCCTGGATTAAAATGGGAATATCTCATCAAATATAGTTGCAATTACCGTAATTCGGGGTGTAGTTGATCAGTGGGGAGAAGTTGATCATTCCCGTACCCTCATGTATAAATCGTCAAAAGAGCAATGATTCGATTTCAACTTTCACAATTTATGTGATGACGCGTTACCTGATAGTTGCGCATGATGATTCTAAATTCGGATTTACATTCAAGATTATTATATCATGGAAAACTGATTTTTATGAAAAGTTTGATAAACTGTTGGAGGGTTCTCCTTCAAACAATCGACTGTTGCCAGATGTAGGAACTTGATGTAACGTTTAAATGAACTGTTTCACACATTTCAGATATGTTCTGTGAACCCAGTTTATGATTAGCATTGAGGATAAAAATTCATTTTCAGAGAAAAAACATGTTCTTGTAGTAAGCAAGTTACTTATTTCAAAGGAAATTGCATACATTTAGGCGTTTAATGTGGTGTATTCTGTTACCAACAACATTCAGTTCTTAAATTGACCGATTTATCAACAAGTTGTAAGATTTTTCAGACTTGATTCCGATTCAGTGACTCCAAATTTAGTGATTAGCATATTTCGTTATGCTATGAAACCTATCGCAGTAATTGATCAAACTTCACTTTTTGAATTCTAAAAAATGTTTTTGTTATTATGATAACATTTTGCCAAAAATCCGGTTGTATAATTCGATGAACATCCAATCAGTATAGTTCTAAAAAATATTGGGATGATAATACATGCATCCTACTTGGAATTATGGAACAGAATCACTCAAAAGTGATCAACTTCACCCCATTTTACGGTACGCAAAACACATTTTACCAACGTGAACCATAAATCTGTATAGCATCGGAAGTAATTTTAATATGCTTAAGCCAGGGATGGGGTGCGACTCAAATCTCTTTCGGTGCTACACGCACTGCTTCGAGATAGCACCCAAAATTTGAAAGAGACGTGCAGGAGTACTTTTCTGTCGACTGCACCCTGGCAGTGCTGACTCGCAATGTGCTTTGGGATGCATGGTATCGAGTTGTCTCATTTTGACTCTTTGCGTTTCGTACACGCGTAAACAAATTCACTTGAATTCATTTCACTGATATGTGACTGTCAAAACTCTTAAACAAGTTGAACATAATTCGTCACCACCTTATGTTTCTGACTTTACCAAATATGTCAAGATACACAACAATAAGTTTTTGCAAAGCACTTATTAAGCTTGTCCGCTTTCAAACCATACTTTGTTGAAAATGTTCTAGAGTGGATTTTGTGCTTTCACGAAAGAGATTGAAAGAGTAGAGATTGTGCTTTGCTTTGTCTCGCACAAAAACAAATTATCTCCTGCGCCTTGCTTAGAGTTTACTCGCAAAGAATGGGAGACGCACAATCAATTTCTGAGTGGCACGCATGTTTTTGGCACTGCACTGAGTTTTCAGACATTCCCTGGCTTAAGCATAATTTTTCCGTCCGTAGGAAACAAAATGTTAACCGTATTCCCAGAAGCGTTGATTCATAACTGTGGGGCAATGAAAACCATACCACAGTTATGAATCAAAAATAAGACGATTCCGAAACAAACGCCAAAACGTATGCTTTCACTACAACACCTTTCGTTTTCCTCGCAGATAAATTGCTGTTATAGTGTTTTGATCCATAATAAGGATCCTCCTCTCCCACTGATCCACATCGTTTGAAATTTCTATCGAAATCGATACTGTTTCGTAAATAACCGGGAATTTTGAGGTGTATTCTCAAAGACAAATATATTCTGCAGTGCCAGGAAGGTATTTTTGTTTTGTACAGCGCCACCATGATTTTAAATGACATTTTGTTCTGAAAAATGACCCATAGTTGATCCATAACTGTGGGGTGACTGTACGATAATTATTCCCGGCAACGCTGTTATGCAGACCAATCCCAAATCGTGACACGTATTGTCATGCTTCTGTCTGAGAACCGTATGAATAACATGTATACAAGTTCTCCTGCATTAATTAGAAAATACTCACCTGATTTGAGTCAATTCCTTCACATTCCTCAACATGAGCTTCGATGCTGTGATATTCGCGCTACCGTTTACCGTTATGCTCGATCGCTTATGTAAACGACCCAAAAATTATCTTCCAGTTCCCTTGATCGCAGAATCTAGCGACCAAAGACGGGATAACAACAACGGGATGGCATCGTATTAAATCAGCGCCGAAATGGTCTAATTTTGCATTCTGTGAGCATATTCATAACAGTTAACACAGAGCAGCCATCGCCGGTGATTTTCGACGCGCGACGGGTAGGAAGCCACGCTGAGTTCAAAATCTTGCGTTTTAAATAAAGATCACAGCGCTTTGAGTCGGACAGTCCCAAACACCTCTGGAGTGACGGACTTATTATATGCAAAACGTACTCGAAATTCCTGGCACGTTTTATTTCACAAACCGGCTCTTCCAGCGTGCCTACGAGGGTTTTGCAGTATACATTTTCGACTTGTGGATTTTCAAGACGGAATTCCGTCATTCAGTAGCTGTGACATTGCAAAGTGCAACAATTTGGATCAAATTCATTACTGTGTGTGAGTTCTTTTCTTTCTTCTTTGCGTATCGTGTCAACTGGAACACAAACTGTGACTCAACTTAGTATCCTAAAAACCTTACAGCAAGTTATTAATGTTATGATGCTTAAGTAAAAAACATCGAAAGACAAAACGTTGAATTCTAAAACGTCGAATGTACAAACGCCGAAAAGACAAAACGCCGAAAGGGCAAATCGTAAAAAGGACAAATCGTTGAAAGGTCATCGTCACGTCAAAAAAATTGCATTGGAAAGGAGCGAAAATTTCTTGGAAAACTGATTTTCCCCCGGAAGAATAAAAATCGACGTTATGTCCCTTTCGTCGTTATGTGATTCGATGTTTGGGTATTCGACATTTGGTCCCTAAACCTACTATGATACTACTCAACTAAAGTTTCCACTTCTGCAATCATGCTGCTTTACCGACTGAGCTAGTAAAGGCCACGTTTTGCGGAACTATCGATCAGGAAAAGAGGCGTGTGAAAAACGAACCGATGAGCAAGAGTTTATACCTATCGATGAATTAAATTCGGACACCGGACTGCTGCAAGCCGTTGTCACAAACAAATGGACGTAACACTGACGATACTTCTTTTTTGTTTGACGTTTCACACTGACGCCTTCTGTAGACCTTCTTGCACATGACAGGATTTCGTACAGCCTGTTCACCAGACGCTAATGTTGTGAAATAGGCGATGATTTTTAATGGAACTTGTTCTAAGTGTTACGTCTATTTGTCGGATATCGATTCGAAGCGATCGTCGCCGTGTAGTTCGAAAGACGTTCATGCCAACACACAGTTTGGAGGAAGATTTATGGAAACTTTCTATTTCCCGCGTAATTACAGCCCTCCGTTCGACGTTCGTGTTTGCGATCATCGAAAGAAGCTGCTGCTGCTGTTGCAAAGTTTGCACGAAAATGTTGTTGTAGTTTAGTTGCTGCAGGGCAATCGCGGAAGCTTGCACAAAAAGAGTAGAAGTGTGTGCCCCGGTGAGCGACGCATTTTCTAATCACGAAATGGGTGGCAATCTGTTTTGATATTCGATGATTTACGATCCGGAGACTTCTACGTAGCGTGCTGAGATACGAGGAAAATAGTAGTTCTTTCATTTGGAGGTCGAACAGTACATGCAAATCCCATGATTCGTTGGTCAAAGACATGGGAGGCTTGTAAAATGCCCTATATGCAAAATATAGAGCCAATATTAGGCTTATTAAACGCTTGTATTCTCAGGATTAGAAACATTAACGATGCAGTTATTGGGTTTCTTAGCAGTCTTAAATGCTGGTTTCAGGTAGTTGTAAAGTCCTCGTCTACGAAACAAAGCCACGCTGATGTTGTCTATGCTCGATTCGTGGTCAGCCCGGGATCTTTTCGTAATGGACTTTCTTCTCTTCTCTGGGCATAGAGTATCATCATGCCTGACACACGATATACCAATGCGAAAATGGAAATTTTGGCATAGAAAGTTCTCAGATAATAAATATTGACATTCACTTTTTCACTAATAACTCCAAAAGTTCTGGAAAAGTTCTTGAAATTATTCTTCCATCAAATTTCCTGATTCTAGAGAACATTCCAAAAAAATATGTGTTCACAGGATTTCCATTGACGTTTGAGTCATCGGAAGTAGTGGAGGATTATTGAGCATGAGAGTGAAAAAAGATTGGATTTATAATTAATCTTCACAACGTATTCAACAAGTTTTTTTTTCATCTGAGGAGGGCTTAGAGTAAGTCGGAGTAAAATGAATTCAACAGCGTACTGGGTGTCTTTATTTTTGAGTACTCCTCCTTATTTTTATGAACAAATTGTATGTTTGTATCCTTTACTATTCTACTAAAGGTAAAGCTTAAAAAATAACAATTATATTCCACCATTCTATGACATTATGTAACTTTAGTGATTTACCCATTTATGGCCAAATTTGATGATACACCATCCTTTCACTCCCAGCAAAAGAGAAAAGTAAAAAGCGTGTTCAAAACTAGTTTGGATTACTAAATAAACTATATTAGTATAAACGAAAGCTAAATCGTGATATTAAACTACAGTCTTAAGTATAAATTTTACTGTTTATGGTAGTTTTACTAAAAAGTCTCATACTTTTAAAATAATGTACGCATATTTATCGATCTACAGCAAATTGTAAACATTTTTCTCCGAATTTTTCAATTGGTAATCTCAGAATAACATATTATGAAAATAATATGTGGAAAATAAAATCGATTTTATTACAGCAGTGTTGCCAATTTTGATGATTGTCAATGTACTTTGATAGGTCTTCTAAGAATAAAACAATTGTGTTTCTGTTGTGCTTTGAATGTGACGTGGGGACTTACTAAGTAACTCTATGAAGGCGTAAGTTATTTTTCATATTAATACTATATTAGGACTTCCGTCAGGACGTACTTTTACACAAAAAATTCTACTCATATCAATTCCCATCAAATTTAAAAAAAATTTCTTTTAAAATATACGGGAAAATTGATTTTATTATATCTGTAAAATTGTTGCTCCCAAAATAACTTGATTTTTTCCATCAGGCTTCTGATTGATGATGCTTTCGAAGAACAAGCCTTTTTTGAAAAAAGAAAATATAAATTATCGAATTTTTCAGCCAATTTCTTACAATCATTGATTTTGATAACCTCAAAAAATCGACCGATCTAATCGTTGTTCCATATTCGTGTGAAATTTAATTATTTTGGAGAATTTTTATTATCACAACATTGTACAATACTAGTCGAACGATGTGCAAAAAACCGATTGAAATTTCATTGATTAATAAGAAAGATACAGCATGCACAAGGTGTCCACTTTATAAAATGAACAGTCCTTATAATACGAGTTTTCATTTGCCGTGATTATCAAATGAAATAAATGATCCAAACTTGGTTCAAAGTGGGTTTTTTTGATTATTTGTAAACTCTCGACGGAGCTGGTAATGAAAAGATAGGGAATAAATGAGTTATGTTCTTATTGCAGCTCAGCTATCAACGGTATTGATTTTTAATTCCCATACCGTTAATCATGTTTATATGTTCTAAACAGCAAACCATGATTACAAGCATTTTAAGTTTTCCACAAATAACTGATTTTAGATAGGCTTAGAGCATTATGAAGCCAATTGCAACAGGAAACCAAATTAGTACCCACTTTCTACCCATCGTAGTAAAATCAAGTTTTGTTATCATCAAATATTCTGTATAAGTAGTGTATGAAATAAAGATAAATTAACGACATTGACAGCAGCGGCAGTGGTGTAGCTAGCGTTTTCGGGGCCCAGTTCGGAGTCAAGATCTGGGGCCCTTCTTTTTTTCTTTTTTTGGCATTAACGTCCTCACTGGGACAGAGCATGCTTCTCAGCTTAGTGTTCTTATGAGCACTTTCACAGTTATTAACTGAGAGCTTTCTTTGCCAAAGTTGCCATTTTCGCATTCGTATCTCGTGTGGCAGGTACGATGATACTCTATGCCCAGGGAAGTCAAGGAAATTTATATTACGAAAAGATCCTGGACCGACCGGGATTCGAACCCAGTCACCTTCAGCATTGCTTGTAGCCGCGGACTCTAACCACTCGACTAAGGAAGGCCCCTTCTAAACGGGAATTAATTGACTAGACATTTAATCGTTATAATAGTATGCTTTCAATCAACATCAGCATTTGGGATTGAACATTATAGAATTTGCATTCATCTATTATTGAAGTCGCTTTTATTTTTTATACTTAATAATCAAAATATCAAACATTGAAGAGTAATATGCTGATACGACTACTTCACGGCTGATACGGCTAACTGTCTAAAAAGAAACTTTGGTGACCTCATACCTAAAAAAGAGACTAATAATGACCAGACAACTCTAGAAGCGTCTTTCTAAAAGTTCAGGAATTTGCTTGAAGTTCCCTTTAGATATTAATTAGATGATTTCTTCAGGATTACATTGAACGATTTTTTAACAGACTTATCAAAACATTCCCCCAGAATTTTGATTTGAGTAATCTCAAAAATTCAATCAGAACTTTTTCCAACGATACTCTCAAAAGAACTCCTTATTTATGAATTCATTAAAATTAATAAGGAAACTTTGGTTGAATTCATTTTGAAATTCCTGGACGAATTCCTTATAGATTTTATGGTACAAACCCTGAAAGAATTTAGGGAGCCATTCCTGAAATATTTTGTGAGGTATTTCATGAAAACTTGGTTCTAAGAACGACTAAGAATGTTTACACAAACTTCGTCAATCGTAGAATTAGATTGTTATTTTATAGGAACATTTTCAAGGTGTCTCAGTGTAAAATCTAGAGAAATCATTACAAAAATGTCCGAAGGAATCTTGTTTTTTTTCTATCTTTATTAACGAGATTTTTAGCCCTGGGCTAGTTCATCTCGGGACCAACGGCTTTACTTCCCTTCCGAGGGAATTCGTCACTATAACTTTTACGTCATAAATGACTATGTCGGGGATGGAATTCGATCCCAGGTCCTAGGCGTGAGAGGCGAGTGTTCTAACCACTACACCAGGTCCGTCCCCAGGAATCTTGTGAAAATTCCTGTGCGAATTTCGTTGTAACTCTGTTTTTGAACTGCTGAAGGATTTTCTGGGGCGAATTTCTCATAGCATAACTTAAAAAACCGTTTAAGGCAGTTCAAGGCAAATTGTTGTGAGAATTGTTAGACCATGAGGTAGACGAATCTATATAACAATGTCTGTAGGGATCTCTGGAAAAGTCTTACGTATTCCTACAAAAAAGATCTGAATCAACCTCTAGAAGAAATTCTGAAGATGTAATCTCTAGATTTATTGCAATGCGTAAATGGAAAAAGGGACTTCAGATACTGTTTTGAGTAAGAAAGAAACTTTCTAAACTTTTATTCACCTTTGTTCACGTTTTAGAAATATGCTTTGGTACTTTTTAAGAATGTATAAAATATTCATTTCAGCTTGGTCCCGGAAATAGCTCATAATTAAATGTTTTCGAATCAGATCCTGGCTTCCTGAGGCTCAAGTTATAGAGGGCCCCTAATGATTAAAAGAATCCAATACCACTCTCAAAAATTGAAGACTCATCATATAGTAACTACTTAACCCAAAGAAGATGTTCAACTTTTATACATGCTAACATACTACAAATTAGAGAGTTTAGATTTGTACGGCCTGAGAAAATTTGTGTAGCTCCTGCAGTAGGATTTTTTTGCATTTACCAGTTATTGCGCCTGGGGTATCAAATCAAAACTAGACAGAAAAAAAAACATGAAAAGAACTCTTCAATTTTATAAGTATTCGAATCTCTTCATGATGGACTAGCATAATAGCTAAGTATTTCACAGAATAATTCAAGATTTTCCAAAACCCAACATGTTAAATCATGATTTGTAAGTGGTAACCAAATAATCACGGATATTTCTTGCATTTCATAGGCATTTGCAATTACTGCTTTCTCTTGTTTCCATTAACTGTTTGGACTAAAATTACCAGTGTTTGGATTTCGATCCGAATAAGCCGATCGAACCATATTCAGAGAGTGTAACAGTTCACGAACCATTTCAGTTCATGGCACATTGCAATTGGAGGGCCCTATGAATGTTTATATTTACTCTCTCGTTTGGTACGTGGCGATAGAGCGTTCTAGAGCAGTAACTCTCACAGAATACAACGGTGTCGAGCCTTTCGGGTAATTTATGTTTTGCGTAGAATTAGTAATACCTTCAATATTTTCTGGTAATACAACCTTAAACAACTTAATTGTAATCTAATGGATCATCGAACAACACTGTTGGTGCAAACATAGCACAGAAAATGGAAAATATTCGCCTCTGTTTATTGATCAGAATGAGAGTGTGTCAGCGAATGTAACACGTGGTGACACACAGGGGTAGGCGCCCAACTGTGGGTGGTGTATGTCTGTCTTTTTTTTTCTTTTCGTGGCTCGTTATCTTCGTGTGTGTTGTGTGAATGCAGGCGGATAAATGGGTTTAAATTTTGGCTCGTGTGTCAATGATCGTTAAATTTTCCAAAGCCTGAAAATTACTTTAGATTGTACTGTTCAATAAAGTTAGACTCGATCAAAAAAATTAAATGGAAAAGATAGCAAAGAAATCCGGGTGGCAGTGCACAATCGTAGGCTAGTTTTGAAATTATTGTTTGAAGCAATATTTAGGAAATGTTAAAAGTGCATGCTCAATTTCACCTAGTTATTCAGATTAGTGTGCAATACAAATTGTTCTATGAATAGCAACACAAAATTGGCTCCGTAATGTCTCAGACTACTTGAGCCTGAACAGTAAATTGTTTTAAACTTTTTGCGGCCCGCAATTGCAGATTGACATGGATAACATTGAAACATGATTTATGGTATTAGATCGCTTTATTCCATGCTTTAGATGGCTGAGCCGCAAAAAGAGCGTAACTCAAAATTTTGTTGGTCTTTTCATTCAAAACTCTGCCCAGAGATAACAAATAACTGAACAAACCAGATTTGGACCAAGTTTTTATTGTATCTTTTTTTGATAATCACGGCTAATGAAAAACCGTTTAAATTCTTCCTTCAAATATCTGAACTTAAACTATCAGAAGAGAGTAACTTTAAAACGGGTCCCACGATTTTTTTTAAATTTTGCCCAGACAAGCAAGTTAGCAATAGAGAAAGACTGGTGAGCACAGACCTGATAACGATTATTTTCCGTGTACGCAAAACTTGAAAGCAGATACTATTTCAAAGGATGCTCAAAAGAAAGCTAAATCACTGTTGAAACGATAGTAATGTAGCAATACTAGTTACGGTTTAGGGACAAATTCGAAAGACAAAATGTCGAATGCCTAAACGTCGAATCTCAAAACTTCGACATTTTGTCGTTTGACTTCGAAAAAATAAAACTTCGAAAGCTGTCAATTTTCGTTAGTGATTTGGAATTGTTATTTCACATATTGTTGGTTTAATTGCGCTATAAACATCGTTCGGCACATAGTGAATCATTTATTCTTTCGGAAGAGAATATTCTTCCAAGAAAATTTCGTTTCCTTAGAATTTTCTCCATTCGATGTTTCCGTCGTTTTGCCCTTTCGACGTTTTGTCCCTTCGACGTTTTGTCCTTTCGACGTTTCAAATTCGCCATTTTGTCTTTCGACATCACCCAACCACCACAAGGACAAAATGTCGAAATGCAAAACGTCGAAAGTCAGAAAGCCGAATGTCAAAACATCGAATCAAAAAAAAAACATCGAAATGACAAAACGTCGAAAGTCGTAACATTTCAACAGCGATCTGGAATCGTTTTCCAAATTTCTTATTTCACATCGAGGTCAATTAAATGTGCGTTTGGCACATAGTGAACTGTTTATTCTTCCAGAAGGGAATCATTCTTCCAAAAAATTTCGTTTTCTTCCAATATTTTTTTTCGACGGTTGGGTGAGAAAACGTTGAATCCCAAAACGTCGATTACCAAAACGTTGGAAGAACAAAAAGTCGTAGGGACAAAACGTCTTGAGGAGAAAATTGTAAGGAAACAGAAATTTCTTGGAAGAATTATTCATTTGACGCCCAACGTTACTTTTATCATATTTAATCGAACAAGATGTGAAAAAAATAAATCCAAACCGCTATTGAAAATTGACTGCTTTCGACGCATTGTCCTTTCGACCTTTTGTCTCTTCGACGTTTTATCCCGTTCGACGTTTCGGCATTCGACGTTTAGAGTTTCGACGTTTTGTCTTTAGAAATTTTGTCCCTAAACCGGTTTGAATAATGGGTTTAGGGACAAACTTTCGAAAGACAAAACATCGAAAGGCAGAATGTCGAATACCAAAACGTTGAAAAAAACAAAATGCCGAAAGGAAAAAAAAATCAGCTAAGATTTTAAATTGTTCCCAGATTTCTTTTTCCGCATCGTGGTCAATGAAATGTGTTTTTGACACGAGGTAAATTATTTATTCTTGCGAAAGAGAATCATTCTTCCAAAACAAAATCGTTGTGTTCCATTTTTCTCTTTTAGACGTTTTGTCCTTTAGGCGTTTTGGAATTTGACATTTGTCACCCAACCTTACGAAAGAAGTCTCGCAAACAATGTTGAAAATTCACCGCTTTCGCTGTTTAGGGTTTCGACGTTTGGTCCCTTTCGACGCTATCTGTTTCGTCGTTTTGGCATTCGACGTTTTGTCTTTCGACGTATTGTCTTTCGATATTTTGTCCCTAAACCCATCAAAACATTCATTTCATTTTCTGAAAAAAGATACCGGCTCTTCAGCCATTTAGCTCCGCTGTCTGTAACTCTACACTAGCCAAAGCACAACCTAGAAACATTCCTGACGAAAAGTTTCTATGGCTGAAGCGGTAATCGAACCCACATGCGCTCAAATGCTTGACGACACTAACCGCACGGCCACGAGGCCCACAAATATATTAAAAAAAAAAAACTTGTTTAAAAACTTTGGAATGTCTGTTGGAAAATTTCTGCACAAGAATTTATTTTCTGGCAGATTTTCTGATGAGTTGGAAATCATGGAAGGACTTGTGACGTGGGAGGATTTTTTTCAATAATCTTGATGCGATACAGTTTTCTAGAGAATTCTTTTTGATTTTTTTTATGAATTTATGGTGAAATTTATAAAAAATTGTAATGAATTTGCATTTTTCAAAATATTCAGATAAAATTTAAAATAATTGACAAAAATTTCGACGAGATTAAAAAAAAATTGACGAGAATTATGATATGCGATATTTGTGTCAACATATTTCGAGGTATTTAAAAATTATACTGCGGAACACGTTTTTGTCTCAAGCATAAAAATACCGCTATTTATTGAATTAAGGGTTGCTTGATTCATTGTCGTTTTCAAAAATAGCATAGCACGTCTACTAGGTTTTGAGATACTGGCTGCTGAAAATGCTAAATTTCCCAGCTTGTATGGCAATTTATTTGTTTAATTTGTCAACGAATTTTGATTTCATGTGTATAACAATACTTTTTAACAAAGTTCATAATACTTTCATTGTTATTTTTTGGTGTTATTTTTTGGTGATTTTGAAAAGTATTGTATTTTGTCATATAAGAGAATCAAAGAATTTTGTATGGAGACTGCAAGCATGTTTTAAAAATCGATTTAATATAAATTTTATCACGCAATTTCAACAAAATTACATCTGAAATAAAAGTTTATGCGTGCTGATTTAGATCACAAAAAAGTTTGAAAAATCATACATTAAATTTCATGTAAACATCAATTAAATCAGTGCTTTATACAATTTTGCGACCTGCAGCTAAAAATTGTGACGTGCAGGGACACGGCTTCAGATTCGGCGACCCCAAATCTACTAGAGACACATTATTTAATTCTTGAGACACGCAAAAATGTCATTTTTGTTACGCTGTGTAGCTTTTGAAATTTATTTTAAAAACATCATTCAAATCATTATCCCCCATCATCAGTCATGTAGTAATGTCCGAGCAAATACAAACTGGAGGTATCTGGCTTCGATTTCAGAACGGTGATAGAACGTTTCGAATGTATAAATGGAAATGTTTCTAAGTTGTGTAAAGCTTCTAAATGATTTAATTTAATTTAATATATCATTATGAAGGGTTCTGACCCTGTAACAATTGAGCACGTTTTACAAATTAGAACATCTACTCCTTCATAGCTAACCATATTCAGAAATGTTTACTGTGTGCTCCATAATCCGGGCCAAACCCGTCACAATCAATGTCTCACCCAAACCTTGACTCCCGTCAACCTCCTATTCTGTCAAACATCTCCGCCTCGTCTGAGTCTAGTTTCATTAAAGGTGCACTCCAAAACATCTCGTCACCGTTGTTGTTGCATCGAAAGTGCAAAAGTGTCAAGGATTTTATGCGCGACTTAATCCGTGCACACGATCCCTGCGGTTTCTTCTGCATCGTCGGCTCACGCTCCTTCCATTTGATGTCGCCCCATACTACAAAGTAGCAAAGTTCAATCGAATTAAGACCGAACGGGCACGATCACTGAGATCGGTGAGATGCAAGATTCCGAATCCGTCGCGTTACGATGGCGATGATGGTGGTGAATGTTAATAAATATTTGATCTCGCTCGTTTCGTCGTCATCTCGGTTGTTGTTTTGCTCAAGGCACGTATCTGAATAGGGGGTACTATTGAGTGAATAGTGTCATGCATGATTGAGTGCATCTAGCACACTTGATACCCTCTGACAATGCATGCGCCGCGTGAAAAGGAAAAGCTCCAAAACGCAAAACACTCACTCGGAATGATTTGATACTCCGCTTCCTACTTTCTATCGTGATGGATCGTCCGTTTCGTGTGGCGGCTGATGATGGTGAGTCATGTCAAGCAACTTTCATTGTTGTCGACGAAAGTAATCTAATGTGAACCACTAGTTGGTCGCCGTGTGCTGATTAGACCTGGGCGCCGCCGACTTTTTTTGTGGACTTATCGTAGAATTCAATGAGTAATCCTCCATGAACAGCTCCAGAATTTACCCTTCAAAAACATCTGCACAAATGATCCATGGGTTGTTTCAGGGATTTAGCTGAATAGATCATAGCTGAATAAGCTTTATGACGGCGCACAGGTCTAGACTGCTGATATCACACGTGAAGCCGGAACTTGGCTTTTCTGGGTTTAGGGCCGGGTATAAAACCTCTACGTGTACAGAAGCTGCCGCGCACCGCGGATTAAGAGTAATATAGACAGTTGACAGACTGCCGTAGATTAAATCGTTTATGGCGTACCGATTCCCGGGCATTAACGGATGCTGGAGGCTAGACGCTTTACGATGAGAAATTTAGATCTGCTGGGCCTTTGGACCTCGCTACCGCTTTTCGCATTTTCCGCTCGGCAGTTGTAACTCGAAGACTAGTAAACCTATTCCTAGCCGAGAAATGAAAGTTGGCCTTTGCATGTGACCTTTACAGCAGGAGCATGGGGCTCCGATCATTGATAACACTTACGCATGTCGGACGGTGATACATTGTATAAGGTGCGTATCGTATGGTGCCCAGCAGGATAACTGTGCCCAAGGGTTAACTTTAATTGAACATGGCCATAATTCATTTGGATGGTGAGATGGGATGAGGTATGTGCGTCTGTGTGTTTGATCTAAGGGAACGCCTTTCGATTACCGATGGTTCCAGCGTAATAAAAATGATAATTTATTCCACCACCCGCCAGCTTATCTGAGTTGCTTGCAAAATAGGAGTGTTTGTGCAAATGAGTGAATGTATGTCCCTGCCCCTCGATGTATGTGTATGTAATATAGGAAAATAAATAGTTATCGTTTGACCATTGCAATGGCAAGAAGCCACCGTACGCCGTCTAATTAATCATTCCGATATCCCGAAAAAGCACAACGGATAATGGGTCCTACCCGTGCGCGATCATAATTTGGTGCCGTGACTAGCCGTGTTTGAAGAACCTGGTGAAAAGATGATCAATTAGAACGGGAAACGAAAATTGAAATAAGCCATAGAGTAACGATCAGCAGCAGCACAATAGGAGACGCCGTTCTGTATAACTTCCAGCTGCGATAGTGTGGCCCCGATGGTAGCTATTCAGCAGAGCATATCTCGTGTTTAGCTTATCCAGTACTGCAGCAGGGAGCTCAGTATTTAACTAGACAGGAATGCTCTACCCCAATGGACAGGTGTATACACGCAACGGGTTCCTACCTTGTGTTAACTGTAAGGATTCCGCGACACTTCCAGCTACGATGGTGAGGGCAACGAAGCAGCCATCTAGCATCTATCGTTCTCGATGCAGCAGACTACGACAGTCATAGATCGAAATGGTATCAATGGCAAGTGCGATCGCCGGACACTCGAGCAGTTGTTGTCGTTTCTCCAGCAACAATGATTTGGCAGTATCGTTAGATTTTAATTTGGTTTTATTTAAATTTTTCGTTAAATCCTGACGATGATAATTTATTGTGTTGTATTTGAAAACGGTTCGTTTTGGGGGGGAGTATGTTTGTGCAAATGAGTGAATGTATGTCCCTGCCCCTCGATGTATGTGTATGTAATATAGGAAAATAAATAGTTATCGTTTGACCATTGCAATGGCAAGAAGCCACCGTACGCCGTCTAATTAATCATTCCGATATCCCGAAAAAGCACAACGGATAATGGGTCCTACCCGTGCGCGATCAAGGAGACTTCTTCGCATGGTTAAGCTTTACGGGATTTGAATGCAAATTTTATTTCAAATCACCTGATCTGGAAAGAATTTCCAGTTTTGTGGTAGTATTTCATAAGTGATGCTGATTTCTACGATAAACATAATAAGGTTTTTTGCATTATCGATCATTTAAACTTTATTCAGATTTTGAGGCTTACAAAACCTTCCTAGTTTTGTATTAGGGTTTCCTGCAAATTGTTTACGAAATTCCCTTGTGTTTTTTTTTATTTCCAATAAGGATTCCTGCAAGAATCTCTCTAAAGATTATTGCAGAAATTTCTTTAGAGACTTTCAAACATTTTTTTTAAATTATTCCAGGATATTTAGGTTCTCAGGTCCTCCGGGGCTTCTTTCGAAGATATTTCTTTCAATTATTCTGAAAAATTACCAGAAAAAACTCTCCTTACACTCGAAAGAAGTTTCCAATCTCTCTAAATGATTAGAAAAAGTATGCTGTTATTTGTTTCAACTTTCAATCTCTTAAAGAGTATCTTTGAAAATTAGTCAGAGTTGTCTCTAGTAGGTCATCCAATTCAAGAATACTCTGAAATAAGTCGTAAGCGTATTCTTGAATTGGATGATCTCCTGTAGAAAACTCTTACGAATTTTAATAGATACCTCTTAAGGGATAGAACGTTAATATATGTGCCTGCAAAGCTTTATGGCACCTAGAGAGGTTGGAGACTTCCTAAGAGAATCCTTCTAAATTGTTCCAGGATTCCTAGGTCTTCTCGTTGAATTACCTCTAAAGGGTATCTTCGAAAATTGGTTAGAGTTTTCTCCAGGAGGTCATTAAATTTAATCATTCGTTTAGGGAAGTGTTTCAGAGGATTGGCATGGGGCAATCCCCTTAAAGAGTTTTGGACAAATTTCTTGGCAAAAAAATGGAACATGCTCATGCCTGAATTTTTTAAACATTATTTGAACCTGTCCAGGAAAAGCTTCCAAAAGAAATTTACTGCAGAATTTATTCTATAAATAATTCTGAGTTGCCTACACACATTGATTCAAATGTTCCTGAAACATTCCTTTATGAATATTTACTGGGTTTAAATGATTTGTCTAAGAATACCCTTCAAAGATTTTCTATGAAATTCTTCAGTGTAGGGTCCAAGAATTCTGTAATTCTGGCAGGTAATTTTCAAGACAATTTTCAATGCGTTTTCTATTAATTCCTTAAAAATACTTTTAGTTATTCGACAAAACGTTCCCCAGGGCAGGCTTGGGAACTGTGACAACTATTTACCACAGTTCATCGATTCTGCCAGTCAACCAAAACACAAAGCAACAGCAGCATCAATACCACCAGGCGTTGCGCTGCCAACGGATCACACACTGCTTGAATGTGTTTGTCTCACATCTATGATCGTTTTCGGACAGCCATCCCAAGGTGAATGATTGAATAATATGTTAAATAATTCAACCGCTAATCTTTCGCTTGTATTTTCAACTAATTGAAATCTATTAGCGCTAACAGCAAGAGCACAATTACTCCGTTGCGATACATATAAACAAGTTCAATTTTATGCCGCCTTTATCGAGCAAAAACGCAAAACCTAAGTGTAGAACTAGCCCTCGTGCGTTAAAATACACTCAAATAAAGATTAAAAAAAAAAAAAAAAAAAAAAAAAAAAAAACGCAAAACCTCGAAAACCGGAAAAATCGTGTCACCACTGTGCTCGAGTCATTTCGCATTCGGGTTTGAAAAAAACATTGCGAAGAAGAAGATTACAGTTTTGAAGAGCCGTGACATTTGTTTGTTTTGAACGGTCATGGTTTGCTTTGGATTTTGATGGTCGTGTAGAAACATGTAAATGTAGAGGTGGTAAATGTTGACTACAGTACTTTTCCCATCCCTGCTCCAGGGATTCATCCAATTAATGATTTACTTCAGGTGGGTTTGCCATAAATTAACGCTGAAATTTTTTTTTTGTTCAAATTTTTCAGGGAATCATTAAATTTTGTGGCGTAGTTGGTTTGCTTGTTTCTATGAAATTCAGTTTTTTTCGGGACGCCGTTGGCTGTTTTACATGACAACCCTAGTTGCGGGAAATCATTCATTTTTTTCAGTTTATTTTTTATCTGAACATTTTTGTTTTGATAAATTTGTAGGTCATCCAGTATGATTTCCACGAATATTCATATTTTTTCCTCTGGCTGGCTAGGAATCCAAAAATTGCAAAACTACCACCATTTCTGTAAAAAAATAGCATGTCTTTTGCCTCACGAACCTTCCTTGTGTGAAAATTAGCCATGGAAAACAAACTCAAGGCAAATCAGATGATCCGTGATGACGTTATGCGCTGATCATCGTTTGTCGTCCATTTTCAAATATTTTAAAAATGATTCCTCCTGTAATTTCTCTATTATTGTACTAAGATATTAGCTTTGGAATATCTGCAGCTTAGCTTTAGAAATCTGCAAAGGAGTGCTTAAAGGATCGCTGGAAGTGTCCATGTGGCAATTTTCGGGGAAATTTTTGATGAAATCTCATCTTCTAGACAATTAGCTCTAAAATACCCTACATCTTAATTATTCACATAAAATTTTAAGGTTTTTATGAGCCGTATAGAATTCACATTGCAGCTCAAATGGTGTTTAAACGAAAAAGCCATTTATTAAGCCAAAGGTTTCAAATATCGTTTTTTTAATCCGTACAACCTTTTTAAAATTTTGGCGATGATAAAGTCTGTTCCACTTGGAATTTGTCCGCACAAATTATGTGATATCTCCAAGAGGAAAAACATTAAAAAAAAATATTTTGAAAGAATTTTTATTGAGCTTCGTGGGAAAAATATAAGAACAATATTTCTCAGCTTTCAAACTTTTAACCAAAGTCCACCCATGAAATCTTGCACAGTACTGTTGACTACTTTTTTTTTATTACTTTTTCTTATTTTTACTTTTTCTTAGTTTTACGCTTGTTTATTACTTATTCTTTGTTCTGTTGGATATATGGGCAATTTGGTGGACTTATTCTTTTTCTCTATAATCGACATTACTGTACTCTTACCGTATACAGTATGGACCCGATTTTGTCAGCCCCTCGATGAATTTTAGGCTGACAAAATGGGGAACCTGACAAAATCGGGTCTTTTTATTTTGTTCCTGTTTTTTTAAATTTTGACGTGTTACATAGTTACATGGACTTTTAGGAGGGCGATGGACATGGGCGTAGCCAGTTTTTTTTATCAGGGGCTCTCCCTCCCTTATATTGGTAATATCGATTTTTGACACTTAATAAAAGGCATTGCCATGGCCCCCTCTGGCTACACCCATGCGTGCATGACACCTAACATCATCATCAATTTTAATGTAAACGTGGTAAAACATGACGATAACAATTTTTTGACAAATTTAGAATAGGCTGACAAAATCGGGGGTAGACAAAATCGGGGGCAGACAAAATCGGATCAGTACTGTATATACCATACCATCCCATTCTGATGTTATAGATATGTTATGATAGCTGCACAGCAAAAATAAATGGATTTACGTGGCTCTTAAAAGAATATGATTGTCATGCATATCGAGTTATAACTGAATATTCAACAATCAATAATGTAAGCTTGCATTCAGGAATTCTTGCAATCTTGAGTGAAACTGAAATATTTAATGTTCTTGGATCCAACATTCACCAATATTACATGCTGTCTTGCATCTGGAAAGTGAAATCGCAAACAAGAATGCTTTGTTTATATGCTGTATATTCTGTCAAAAATATTGCACATCAGTGAATTGACTGCTTGGTCATTTAATATGCATTATATATGATTGAATTTTCATCGTGAATTCATGTAAACCGAGCTGTTTTGCTTGCAACATTATTTGAGAGAAGACATTTTGCGTTCAATATAAAAGATTTTGTTATCAATGTTGAATATAGTAGCTTGTGTTTGTAGTATTTATCATTCAATTGGGTCCTAAAATGTTTAATAAATTCTTGTTTTTATTTAATAATACGAAAGAGCATGTTATTGCAACTATTTTAGCAAGTTTTCCAGCTCAAATAACGGCTATAACATTTTTAAACTTTAATTTTAAAAATGGTTTCGAATATGAACCTTGACACTTGTGATCTTGTTTGACATTCACTTTTTCGACAAAAATGCAACATGGCATATAGTTTGAACACTGGGGTTGTTCCTATCTGACATTTCGGAAGGGACACGGAGAACAAAATATACGCAACATTTGAGTTTAAACCAAAAGGTGTGACAAAATCATAAAAAAATGTTTTTTGTACTTAAACCAATGAAAATCAATTAAAAATTGAGTAAACATGTGTTTCTGCCCTAAACTTAAGCGATTGGTACTAAAATTGAGACAGGGCTTTAGGACCCTATTATATATTACAAATGGCTTCACTTGATTTTAGCTAAAATTATGTGACGTAATAAGATTTTTTTGGTAAGTGCACGGTGCTCCTCTGATAGTTATTTTCAGAAAAAAAAACTTCATTAAATCTGCGCTCACCAATCGTTTTCTACAGCTAAACTGTATATATGGGCAAAATTAAAAAAAAAAATAATCATACGGCCCGTTATGAAGTTACGCCCTCTTGATTGTATAAGTCCACAAATTCAAAGGAGATCTGAGATATTTGAACGGGTTTTCATGTGTCGTTATTATCAAAAGAAGCATGTTCCGTTAAGCATGTTTAAATGTTGCAAAGGCTTTTACAATAACCTGATTTATCAAAGGCTCAAGCGCTATAAGGCCTCCTGTTTCTGTTCGGGATGAACCACTGCGACCAGTTTTCTGTGATCTTTTGTAGTATACCCGTGTCCTTTGTTTAGTGCATGTCGTTCTACTCCATTACTATTGAGAAATAATGAAGAAGTCGTTTTTTTATACAATTATCATTCTTCACCATTTCTCATAGAGCCTTAGTTGAAAAAGATTCCGCTATTTATATCTTTTGGAGAAAACAGTTTGTTACCATTAGATTCTCAAAAGCGCGCCCCTTAATCAGGCTCGGCGGTTGAATGATACCGATTTTGACCATGCATAGGTACTCTAGCCTATCAAATTATTGCTTATAAGGTTCAAAGTCGTTTTTATAAGTACTTATAAGGTTCAAAGTCGTTTTTTGTAACTGTGAACAGGTTCCATCTCATTAGACATTTAGATTCCTTGAAACAAGAAGCTTGTTTAGAATGTAGGAGGTCTGCTACTCCTACATTCGTTTCCCTCCTAGATATTCACAAATAAGCACTTAATCTCAGAAAGAACTTGTCTTATGAATTGAAACCAGCCTCAGATGCTGATTGAGTTATTTTTCCACTTCGACCTCCTCATCGTCTAGCTCTAGGACAAATAGGTGGTTCTTAGTGATTTGTTACTCTCTTATACTCTTCCGACCATAACATATCAGTATTAACAAGAACAGATACAACAAGAGTACAATATGATAGATCTTACCTCGTAACGCACCTCGAAAAGGCGACCTACCCGCGTTACGGTCTATAAGGCCTTACGGAGGCAATTTTGTATTATTATTTTTCATAAAATATTGTTATAGCTCAAACCCAACTAGCTGCCCCCTCAACTGTTCCGGCTAACTTTCTACTGCCTCAGAACTGTTGCTGCGTATTTGTAGACAATTGTTTCACTGATTTGAATTAAAAAAAATTAGGATTTTTTTGCGATCATTTTTTCCAACTTTGTTGGGTTTTTATTGAATTTATGCAGAATTCTCTCACATTTTTCGCGTTTCAACTTCATGAAATTTTTACCACTGGATAAACCATTTTTCCTGATCACAAGGGTGTAATAAGATTCTAGCTATGACAACTAGAGACATCACATGAATTAAGAAGAAGCGGTCAAATACTCAGTGGAACAGACTATACTGACAGCTTGCAACTTTGCTTTATATTTTAAAATATCATTATATTGTGAAAAGAATCATTAGGCTGAAAAGATTGCCCAAATGAATACAATTTGTAAGCTTAAAACATCGATTGGCAATATTATGGCAATTATGAGCTATTTTGAAGAAACATTAACACATGTGATACCAAATTTAAAAAAAAAGATCGATAGTTAAGAGAAAAAAAGCGTAGAAAAAGTTTTAGGTAACAAAAAACATAATTCCAAAAGTCAGCTAACAATCTTAAAGAAAGTTATACCTGGAGAAGGTATCGACCGTGATTGTTTAATATACAGGGTGTTTGGTTCCGGGTTTTTAATAATTTGAGAATTGATAGGTCTCCATGAGATTTGAAAAAGTGCCCATGAAACATAGGACATTACTTTTATATGTCTTCATTATGTTGCGTTATAAGGATGAAACTTGGCGAATCCGCCACTCAAACTTCGAAGTGCCATTAAATATTAACAATACGAAGTGCTATAAAATATTAACAATTTCAAAGATTGTTTTTTCATTCGATGTGACACTTTAAGCTTGATAATGTTGACCCGTTTTTATTGTGCAAAACTTTAAGCTGACATTTAATTACTTTTGTTTATTTTTCTTTTCAGATTTTGTTTATTCGTGAAAGCATTCGACTGTTCAGCATTGTAAGTGATTTTATTCTACTCATTTTTATAATTATCTAAGTAAGTAAAAATAAGGATTTAGCAACCCGAAGAACTGTGAAATTCGTTGTCATGCTTGTTTAAATTAGTCAGTTTATGATGTTATAGAATTATTTGAATATTTTCCTTTTAATCTTATTGTTAAATGTTTTGCCATCGGTTGATAAGAGAAATTGAATTATATATTCTAGCTGTATTCTCTGAAGGTCGTGGTGAAACCGTAGTGGAAAAAATCTGCCCTCATGGTTTGAACCAATGAATAAATGTTAATGGTATATCTTTTGCATTGATTAGTTTTTCATATACAGGTTACTTGGTTCTGGCCTTCTGATACCTCAAATTGCCACTTTAATAGATTTGAAAATCAAAGATATTCTAGTAACTGCTTGGAACGAGATCGACATAAATTTCTTCAGTGTTACATTGGGGTGATTCAAAATTCAAAACTGTTTGAATATCTACCTTACCTTTCTTACCATAAACATAGTGTTCTGTGGAAGTTTTAAGCTTTTTCGGTGATGAGTTGAAGGTGGCCCAAAGACAATGTTGGTCTACATGGCAATTACTATGAAGAAATGTCGAAACACGTTAGTTTTTTTTTTGTATCTTTATTAACGAGATTTTCAGCCCTGGGCTAACTCATCAACGGCTTTACTTCCCTTCCGAAGGTAGTCGTCATTGAAATTTTAGTTACTATTTCGGGGATGGGATTCGATTCCAGGTCCTCGGCGTGAGAAGCGTGTTTTCTAACCCCTGCACCAGGTCCATTCCCTTACGTTAGTGTTCTGATTAGAGTGTCCATTTCCCTGCTATTTTGCTCGTCCCGGGATTCGGAACAAAAATCTAAGCTTGTCCCGGGATTCCGGGATCTCGGGATTTCTCAAATTTTCAATACTAGTTTTGGTTGAAATGCAAATAGAAAATCAACAAAACAATATATTACTTTCTTATTCTGATGAAGTAACTTAACAAAACCAAAACTTAGCTTGACTAATTAAGGGTTTGCTAGGGTATTTTACAAATTCTGTATAATACTTATGAATGGAAGTACGGTAAAAAAATAATGTGCTCCAGACGTTTGACAAGTCATCAAAACTTTAGAACAAAAGAAACGATTGTAGATAAAAGTATTGTAGAATATCATGCTGAAAGTTAGGTGTATTTTAGAATTTTCTTTCTCAGTCTAGGCTTATTGAAGAGAAAAACATTAAAACTTTACATCTAGATAAATAAAACAGGTGTATTAGAGTGATACATGTTTTGAAATTTTTGATCCCCTATGCTTAAACGACTTGTATTATGGTAAATAGCATCCTCCCAAAATTTGAAATGATTCGGAAGAAATTTGACTGTGCACAGGCCATTTGAAGTTTATATGGAGATTACAATGGAAAATGCCATCCTTTTGTATTCAGCCCTCTATCTCTTCGTCATGATATGTAATGGAAGAGTGAACACAATCTTCTCATGTGACATCCTTTCAGCTACAACCTTGACGAAGACCACTGGACGTCAGGATAAATTGCTATTCATAATAATAAAATGGGTATGCATTTTGCATGCTTCACCAACTGCCCGGCAGGCAACAGTTGTACTCCTGGTGGATAGAATACATCAAAGTAATCCAGGCTACTATGTTCTACAGCAAAAAAGCAGTGTTGCTCTGAAAGTACCGTTTTGACTCATATTCCGAACACTTAAGGCCAACAGTGACTTCAAATGCATCTGATTGGCATAAATTAGCTGATATTTGTGTAAATTTTAGTTTCTTCGCAAAGTCTAACTGTTAGCGGTTGGGTGTACCGATAATAATGTTAATTTGACTAGTTTTAGTATTGTTTTTACGTTAAAGTATGGAACAACATTTTGATTCAAATGCCGAACACCGTGTTCATTCTGTCTCATATTCCAAACACCTTGATTCAAATTCCGAACAGCACAAGTAAATCGTATTCAAATGAATAATTTCGCAAATAAATTTATTTGAGCTAGTTCTACTGGTCTCAAACTAGAGAATCATCACTACTCCCGCGTTATAAATTATATTGGAGACGTTAAAATTTAATTTCAATTGACTGCCATTTCCTTGTCATTTGGTGACATATTTCAGCGAAACATTTCAACCAAATCGCCATACAAAACCGAGTGTTCGGAATATGAGTCTGTTCGGAATTTGAGACAAAACGGTAATTGAATGATCATCTCAGCATGGTTTAGACTTTGTTATCAATAATAACAAATTATCCTTACGTCCAATCCAAATGTGGTCTTCGGCAAAGTTGTAACTGGGAAGATTTCACGTGAGAAGAGTTTGTTCGCTTTTCCATAGATTGTTATTTCGAGCAGTTAGAGGACTGAACACAAAAGCTTTGTCTTTTTCATAGTAATTTCCATAAAAACTTCAAATGGCGTGTGCACATCCAAATTTCGTCCAAATCACTTCAAATTTTGGGAGAATGATTTTAATCATAATTGACACCGTTTAAGCATGGGGCAGCAAAAATTTTAAAATTTGCATCAGTCTAAGGTGTATCTTAGTTCGTAAATTGGTCTTTTAATGAAAATAATTTCTCTTTTATTGTCATTTTTATTATGTTATTCTATTTTATTACAAAAGGCAACCTTAATAAAGCCTGATAGTGAGGAAAATAGGGGCCCAGATAGCCGTAGCGGTAAACGCGCAGCTATTCAGCATGATCATGCTGAGGATCGTGGGTTCGAATCCCGCTAGTCGAGGATCTTTTCGACTTCTCGGGGCATAGAGTATCTTCGTACCTGCCACACGATATACACATGCAAAAATGGTCAATCGGCAAAGAAAGCTCTCAGTTAATAACTGTGGAAGTGCTCATAAGAACACTAATCTGAGAAGCAGGCTTTGTCCCAGTTGAGACGCAACGCCAGGAAGAAGAAGAAGTGAGGAAAAATGTCATTGTTTTTCAATGAAATTAAGTGGTTTTCATCGTATTCTACGTACATATTGGGAATCTCTGGATTCCCGGTATGTCAAGACTAAAACTCCAGGTAACGGGAAATTTATCAAATCCCGGGATTTTTTTATCCCGAGATGTCTTGGGATGGACACTCTAGTTCTAATGCAAGTACAAACTTTCCGTCCCATAGTGTGAACTCATTCTTCAAACCCCAATGAAGGATGTTGCTGAAGAAACAAATTCCTTTTCAGCTAATTTGATTGGGATTTTTGTAGATGTTTGCAGAGCTATAATCCAACATGAAGCAAAATAATAGCAAACAAAACTCATTTTTTTCTATTCGTCGGATTGAATTGGTCTCTCCAGAAAATTTCTGTATTATGGTTTTAAGAATGAAACTCATTGTTACTTTTCAGTACTAACGTGTGGGAAATATTTTTCATAGTTTATCCATAGTAATTTTCATATAGACCGTACCACCACCTAGAAAGCCGAAAATTTCACAGAACACTATTTTAATGGTAAGGATGGGGCCTTCCTTAGCCGAGTGGTTAGAGTCCGCGGCTACAAAGCAAAGTCATGCTGAAGGTGTCTGGGTTCGATTCCCGGTCGGTCCAGGATCTTTTCGTAATGGAAATTTCCCTGACTTCCCTCGGCAAAGAGTATCATCGTGCTTGCCACACGATATAGGAATGCAAAAATGGCAACTATGGCAAAGAAAGCTCTCAGTTAACAACTGTGGAAGGGCTCATTGAACACAAAGCTGAGAAGCAGGCTCTGTTCCAGGGAAGACGTAATGCCAAGAAGAAGAAGAATGATAATAAATCTTCGAGCTGTTTAGTAGAATACCTATAAGTAGATGAAAAAAACGACTTTAGTACTATACCATTTAATTCCATTGGAGCTTATATCTTTTGACAGATCTGTCAAAAGATACAAGCTCTAGTGGAATTAAATAGTATTATACTAAATTCGGTTTTTTCATCTAATAATAAGAAGAAGATGGTAAAAGATATATGGGGGATTGGATTTTCATTTGTTTTAAATTTTGAACCGCCCTATTGTTACATGCGTTTGTCTGAGCTTTTAGCGTGCTAGAACGATACTCTTAGGAACTTAGCACCTAGTCGAGATGATGATAGATGAGTATTCTTGTTTAATCATTATGAGTCTAAATACAGGTGCAAACCGACGTCTCTCTCCATATCAGTCACCGATTAGGTGCACATTAATTGTAATGCACCTTGCATTGCTACTATTGTTGCTAATTTGTTTTACGTTGTTCCGTTTACAAGTAAAAGCAATTTGAATGCCCACGTCGTCAGCAATCGATTTGGTACGACAATTAAAACCTAATGTGAAACGTGCATATGTCGGTTCGGTATGCTCCGCGCAGTTATCTCACGTGCTAGGCAACACATTCGTCTCGGAGCAGCATAGTTAGTTTGCAAAACGTTTAATTACCAATTTGCGCGAGCTTCGTTAATACATGTGTACCAGCAAGCGAAACATAGCTTTATAGCGCCGAGGGTTGTTGTCTGCCATAAACGATTTGTGGGACCGGTCGTTTGATAGTCCATCACTCACCACGAGTGTCTGTAAAGTGATTCGAAAGAAAGTTTGTCGGTTTCCTTTCTTCGGTTTAGTATACATGGTTTGATTTGCAGTCACGTATGCTCGCAACATAGTACTTATCGATCTCCGTCTGGTGTGTAATTATCGATTATCGTGTCTTTATACAGCTTGCGGAAGAGTCACAGGAGAGAGAAAGATAACACCACACTACAACATTGGGGTAGGTTTACTAATATTCACCACCCTATGGAAAAATATGTTCATGAATCAATCGAAGGACTTGTGAATACTGTCAATACGCTAAACGAAAGTTTTCCATCCATGTTTAGCATGAATTATTGCTTTCGTTTTTTTTTGTTGAGCTTAAATTTGAAGGGAAGTTTTTTTCTAGTTTTTTTTAGCAAATTTAGAAGTGTCTCAAAATGTTGCTACAGAATTTTAAAAAGATCAATGAACACTGAACGATTTATGCCTTCTTGTGACGTAAAACGTTTTATGATCCGAGGTGGCGAATACTGGTACTATGACTTATACCGGAACATCTACCCTAATCGATGTTGTCGTGCTCGTGACGGCGGCGTTCCTGATCCACATCACTTGGTTGGAACGCTGGCTGACTGGTGCTAACAACTGGTAAAACACATCATCGAACAACCGCAGCTTCAATGAGATTTGAGATCCGTTGACGACGAACGGCGCGTCCCATTTCGCTGCCAGCATAATCACAGGTTCGGCTACTGCTTTTTCTATGGATACCTACTCGATTCGCGGCGTGGCGGCACTTGTTCAACGTTTATTGAATCGACTAGGTATTTGTGTAGAGCTTTTGATTATAGTTATCTTTAAGTGGGTGGTATCACGGCATTGGTATATTTGGTTGCAAGTTGTTGATTCATAGCATATTTGATATTTTATTGTAATTTACCTATTGCGATCACAGATTTTTCATCTTTATTAACATGATTGTTAGGCGTAAGCTAGCTCATATCGGAGACAAAGGCTTTATTCCCTTTTCCGAAGAAAGTCATCATTATAACTTTTATGTCATAAGTGTCTAATCACAAATTTCAAAAAGAATTTAAAAAGGAAACGTAAGACGAAGAATTAAAAAAATGAAGTTTTGTTGAGGATTAAATATCTTGTGGTGAGCTCGTTTTATACTAATAAAATAAATACTATTCACAAAATATATACATATACATAACCATTCGCTTGTAGAAGCAATACAATTTGCAGTAGGGTGTGGTTTATTTTTCGAAAGTTCTCAACACCAACATTTTGTGTGTCCTTCTGAATTCGAAAAAAAAAGAATTTTCCAAGTTTGAGTCAAAAATATTGCGATTTAGATTTGAAAAATATCATTCAGTAAAGCGTACTACAGCTTTGCCATTTTTAACGAATTTTCAAAATTCTTAGCAGCATTCTCTTCAAACTAGAATCAATGAAAAATTTGTAGAATATCAAATTTGTCTAAAATCAAAACTAATTTTTGTTAAAAGAAGATTTCTCCACATTATTCCTAATTTCACCTAATTTCATAAATAATTAACTGATTTCAAATATGTTAACATACTTAATGTACTTTTCAACTTTCAGTTATAACAAAAGGCTTCATAAACTCATAGTAAAATAGTATACATGTAATTTCCGACGAAAAAACTCAAACATTCCATAAAAAATTGATTTTTTATTAATCATCGTGATTTGGTTATTTTTTTTCATCTGACAAACAAATGTATTGTAAACACAGTTTAAAAACAACTGAATAAGGTTCAAGGGAATTAAAAAAAAAATGGAATCGATTGAGTACTCATGAATTTATGGTCAAACATAAATGATTTTTTTTATTGAAATGAGGGAACATTTCGAGAAAACTTTTCAATAAGACTAGTCTTAATTGTAGACAAATTTGATGTTCTACAAACTTTTTATGAGTTTTATTTTGAAGCGAGTGATGCTGAAAGTTTCAAAATTGTTTAAAAAATAGCAAACTTATGAAACCTACACTGAAGGTCAAACGTCAAAGTTGGCGCAAAAAACTTCAAGGTGGATTTTAAAGTTATGAAAATAACTTTAATATTTCGGCTCAAATTTTAAATTGTATTGCCATATCAAAATATATTGTATTAGGTAGAAATCCATATAATTTTATATTTTACATTTTCTAGAAAAAATAATTTAAGGTTGTTTAAAGTTGTGAACAAGAGTTTATCATTGATTTTATTATGGCAGATTGGAAAATGCTTTTTGGCTGTAATAGTTTAATTATGTTGTAGTATTGTAGTGTGAAGATAACAACCAGCCAATGAAAGCAAATGAATTCCAACTATTGCTGTAGGCAGTGCTTCAAACAAAGGATTAGCGGTGAATGGCGTCCTAAGCCTGTATCGTTGTCATACATACTTTTATGCATTTTTCGCATTTCTTTTTTTCCACAAAAACAAATCTTGCGGCGTATCTGCAGTGATCGTTTTCTCTTCATCGATTTTCTCTTACTCAAAATTCAATCAATTTTGGTGTCATTTTATGATGCACCCGGCCAAGAAAATCGAAGAAGAGAAATCGATCATTGCACACCCTTATGATACTGAACACGAGAAATGTTTTCTCCTGCGTGTAACGCAAAAAGTTTCATAAACTGTTGAAAAACGGTTACGGTACATTAAAGTTTAATTATAATAGAGATATTGACACTAGAAGCTGCTTTATTTAAGAATTACATTGTGGCGGCAGTTTGACATTGACATGAAATTTTATTTGATGTTCCACTTACTATTATAAAATAAGATTGTTGTGACGGAATATCTTCTGTTCGTTTAACTGTTTTTTGCCTTTGGTCGGGTCCAATTCAAACACCATCATTGCAGGGTTGTTATCCGGCATTCATGCAACATGCCGTAAAATTAAGTGAGCTCGTGATTCCTGCACACCACCACCGAACCCCAAGTACTTACAAGGACCTTCTCGAGCGTAGTCCACGTTTGAATTGCTTAAATCGGTTGACCCGTTCTCAATCCATTTCATGGCATACAAAGACCATTCCATTTTTATTTATATAGATAAATAGATAGGCCCGGAAGTCCGTGCTCTTTATCGGAATCCCCTGCGGAATTCCTATGCACTGAAGTTGGTATTCGTCTTGCATCGGTTTACTGAAATTTTCACACAGTTTTAAACACTATCCATCAGCGCTCTGAATGATCAATCCAGGAAATTCCTCAAGTAATTTCTTCAGTTATCCGTCAGGGCTTACTCCTAGACTGCCTCCAAGAATTCCTCCAGAGATTGCTATAACAATTGATTCATAGATTCCTTCAGAAATTCCTATAAAAGTTAGTTCGAAGAATTCCATCACGAACCAAGATATACATCACGAATTCTTTCAGATACTTCTCGAGGGATTCCTCAAGATATTTATCATCAGAAATTCTCCTAAGAATATCCCCAGGGCTTTTTCAAGGCTTCCTCCTTAAATTCCACAAGAAGTTACTTCATAACTTCCACCTGGAATTTCTTCAGTGTTTCTTTCTTGTTATTTTTCGACATGTTCCTCTAGGGATTTATACAAAAACTTCCCGAGGAATTCATTTAGTGATTCATCCAATGCTTCCTTCAAGAATTCTACCAAAAATCCTCCAAAGATTATTTAAAAATTCCTCCAGGGAAACTTCAGGCATTCTAAACATATTATGTCAGGTTTTTTTTCCTGCGATTCCACGAGGAATTCCTTTATAAATTTTTAAAGAGGTTGCTCAAGAAATTCCCCCAAGAAATAAAAACATGAATTCTATAGAAAATCCACGAAAAATTTCCACCAGAAATTGGTCCTATCAAAAATCTTCCAAAGAGTCTTCTAATGATTTCTTCCACAAATCCTTCACCGATTTTCACTAGAAATTCCTTCAAAAATTTCAACAGAACTACATGCACAGATTTACTCCAGGATGATTCTACCCAGAATTTCTCCAAGGATTTATCCTCAAGGGATTCCACCAAGAATTCCTCTAAGGATTCCATCAGGAATCCTTCAGGGACACAACGAGAAATACTGCCAAAGAATTCATCAAATCTTCCTACAGGGTAATCACCAGTAATTCCTTCAGAGATTCCGCTTGCAATTTTTTGAGAGGTTTCCCCAGACTATACAGGAGGATTCTTGTAGAGAATCTGCAATAAATTCTTCTATAGATTATACCAGTGTTTCCTCCAAAGGTTCTTCCATGTATCTCTGAATGGGCTCTCATTCATCTTGGGATTTTTGCTGGAATTAAATCAAGAACCTACCGGAAATTCCTCCGAGGGTTCTTCCAGTATTTCTTGAAGGATTTTTTCCTTGGAATCCACCTGGAATTACCTTAGAGAATCCTTTTTAAACTCCCATAGGGATCCCTGAAGGTATGCCTGTTGTAATCCCAGGAGGAACTCCTGATAGAGTCAATGAAATCCTTTAAAGAAATTTCTTGTTAAATCCTAATAAGAAATTTATGGTAAAATCGCTGGAGGAATTCCTGAAAACCGTGAGGAATCCCGGGAAATATTCCGCGAGAAATCCCTTTAAAAATTCGAGGATGTCCGGGATTGATTCCTTCAGAATTTCCGGAAAGGAACGCTAGATGACTTCTGCGAGGAATTTTTTGAGAAATTCCCGAAGGAATCTCTTGAGTAATTCCGGCAATGAAAATTCCTGGAGAAATTTCTGATAACCCTCCTGATAACGAGAATCCTTGGAGATATTCTGGGTGGAATTCCTTAGGGAATCTCGGGAGGCATCGTTTGATTGATTTCGAGAGAAATCCCTTTAGGAATTCCGGAGTCCTTGTAGAGCTCCTGGAAGAATCTCTTGAAGAACCCCCTAGAGAAACCCTTGGAAGAAAACTCTGATAGAATTCCTTGATAAATTCAGGGAGGAAGGCATAATAAATAGCCTGATGGGATCCAAAACAACCCTAGATGAATTCTTTAAAAACCTTCAGAAGAACTACAGATATAATCCCTGACCGAACTTCTGATGGAATCCCAGAAGGTGTTCGTGATGAAATCTCAGGAGAATTTTGTAATAAAATCTTAGAAGTATTTCTAGTGGAACGCTTAGAAGAACTTTCGATAGAATCCCTGCAGAAATTTCGAATGAAATCTACTGATGAACGTCTGATAAAATCCCTAGAGAAACTTCTGTGGAATGATTGGAAGAACTTCTGATGTAACTCTTGGTTGAATGGAATGGTTGAATGATCCTTATGGAAACCCTGTAAGAACTCCTGATAAAATCCCTATTAGAATTCCTGATGGAATCCAAGGAGAAACTCCTGCTGCAATCCCTAGAAGAACTTCTGATGTAATCCCTGAAGGAACTTCTAATGGAATCACCGAGGGAACTTGTGACGGAATCCCTAGAGGGATTTCTGATATTATTCTTGATGGAACTTCTTATAAAATCCCAAGTAGAAATCTTGATCGAGGACCTCTGATATAATCTCTAGAGGAATTCTAGGTACAATCTCCAAAGGAAGAATCTCTGTAGGAATTCCAGGTGGAATTGCTGATAGGATCCCTGAAGGAATCCCTAAATAAATCCCTAAATGAATCCCTATAAGAACTGCTGATAGAATCCCTACAGAAGCTTTTGATAAAAATCCCTGGACGAATTCCAGGGGGCCTATCTAAATAAAATGCCAAGGAAACCTTGATGAACTCCTGATGTAATCCGTAGAAGAACTTCTTATGAAGCAGGGATTACCCTGGAATAGTTCCAGGTGGAATTTCTGAAGGAACTTCTGATGGAATCACTAGAGGAACTACTGCAAGGAATCCCTTTAGGAACATCTGATGGAATCCCTGGAGGAATTCCTGATAAGATTCCTAATGAAACTCCTGTTAGAATCCCTAGAGGAACTCCTCATGGTATACCTTTAAAAAAATCCTGATGGAATTCCTCGAGCTTGTAGAATGTTTTGTGGAATTTCAGGTAAAACCTCAGAAATAACTCCAGATGGAATCTATGGAGGAACTCCTAATTAAATCTCTAGAATAATTCCCAATGAAAGCCCTAAAGATACTTCTGATAGAATTCCTATAGGAACTCCTGATGGAATCCCCAGAAGAACTCCTGATGCAAACTTTGGAGGAATTCCTTAAGACATTCTTGAGTGCACTCCTGATGAAGTCCTAATGGAATCCCTTTAGGAACTTGTGATAAAATCCCTGGAAGAAGTTTTGGTAAGATTCCTTATGGAACTCCTGATAGAAGACATATTGATGGAATTCTTCGAGGAGTTGCTGATATAATCTCTGAAAGAATTCCTGATAGAATATTTGGAGGAATTCCAGGTGGAATCTATTACAGATTTCTTGATGGAATTCTTGGAGGAATTCCTGATGAAATCCCCAGAATAACTCAGATGGACGCCCTATAGGTACTTCTGAAAGAATCCCTAGAGAAACTCCAGATGGAATTCGGAAGGACTCCTGATTTTTGTAGGAATTCCTAAAGATATTCTTGAAGGACTCTAGATGAAATCATTGGAAGAACTCCTGACGAAATCCCTTGAAGAACTTCTGATGGAATCCCTGGCTGAATTTCTGATAGGATTCCTGGTAGAATTCCTGATAGAATCCCTAGCGGAACTCCTTATAATATTCCTAGAAGAGATCCTGATTGAATTCCTCGACGAACTGTTGGTATAATCTCTGGAGGAACTGCTGATAGAATTTTGGAGGAATTCCAGGTCGAACTCCTTGATGGAATCCTTAGAGGAACATCTGACGAAATTCCCATAAGAATTCTGATGGAAGCTCTATAGGTACTCTTGATAGAATCCTTAAAGAAACTCCTGATGGAATCTCTGGCAGAACTCCCGAAGGAATCCTTGGGGGAATTACAAAGATATACTAGAAAGAACTCCTGACTACTGAGGGAATCATTGGAGGAACTCTTGATGAAATCCCTTGAAGAACTCCTGATGGAATCTCTAGAAGAATTACGGATGGGATCTCTGAATTAACTCTTTATGGAATCCTTGGAGGAATTGTTGAAGAAATCTCCAGAAGAACTCAGATGGAAGCCCTAGAGGTACTCCTGATAGAATCCCTAGAGAAACTTCAAATGGAATCCCGAGGATCTCCTAATCTTCTTCTGTCGGGTGTGGGATCACTGCGTCCATTTTTTAGGACTATTGTGATATACCCTATTACTCTATGTACACAATGTTTTCCAGTAGCAAATGTGCCTCCGGAATACTTTGCGCATTTGACTGAACTTTGAACCATCTGCCATTGATGGGCAGAAGTCCTAGGTTGCAGTGTTGTAGTTCCCCCAATCTGGCGTGATCAGCCTAATAAAGCTAACCACCTCCCTGGGGGATGCGTTCCAAATATCAGCTGGCTGTAAGTAGTGCTTGCCAAATATTTTGAACCTACGATGGATGTGTGCACTGCAAGAGCAGAGAGGGTGTTGTGAGGTTTCGTCCGTCTCGTCACAGAAACGGCAATTTGTGTTTTGGACGACACCGATCTTGTATAAGTGGTATCTGCTTGGGCAGTGACCAGTTATTAGACCGATGTATGTTCTGAGATCTCTTTTGTTGAGACCTATAAGTTTTTGTGTTTGTGTCGTGTTTATTGTTACGAACCTTTTGGACTGATTCGCATTGGAAACTGTATTCCAATTTGATTGAATTTGACCGAACAACCAGTTGTTCAATTCCGTGTTTAGTGCAGAGTTTGAAATGCCAAGGAATGGCTCTGGACCAATGAACATATTGGTTGATCCATTCCTTGCTAGCTGATCGGCAATTTCGTTACCCTCTAGACCCGTATGTCCTGGGATCCAATATAGTTTAACTCGATTGCGTTCAGCTAGGGATTTCAGTGCAAGAATGCATTCCCACACAAGTTTTGAGTTGCAAGTGAAAGCCTTCAAAGATTGAAGCGCTGCTTGACTATCAGAGAAAATACAGATGGTGGCATGTCTGTAATTTCTTTTCAGACACAGCTGCGCACATTCCTTGATTGCATAGACTTCTGCTTGAAATACTGTAGGCCACTGTCCAAGAGAGACAGAGATTTTGGTTTTCGGTCCGTATACTCCAGACCCTGTCAAATTATTCATTTTTGAACCATCTGTGTAGAATTTAATAGATCCCGATGAAATGGTGGGTCCACCTCCTTCCCATTCCTCACGAGAAGGAAAGACCACCGTGAATGGCGAGTCATAGTTTACCACTTTTTCCATCCAGTCACTACATTTTTCAACAATAGGATTTATCGAAAATTCGTTTAATATACTGAGGTGACCTGTTAAGTCCCCTGACAGTAGGACTGTTGATCGTTTTAGCCGAAGAGCACTTTTCTCAGCATCCAGCTTTATGAATTGATCCAGCCGGGGCAGATTGAGTATAGCATCTAGGGCAAACGAGGGGGTACTACGAACTGCACCGGTTATGGCAATACAGGCAGTACGTTGAATTTTGTTCAGCTTAGCTCTAGCCGTAGCTTCCTTTGTCTTAGGCCACCAAACAAGGGACGCATAGGTTATTCTAGGCCGAACGATTGTTTTATAGATCCACATGATCATACTGGGTTTTAGACCCCATGTTTTACCACAGGTCTTTGAGCAAACCCAGAGTGAATTGAGACCTTTATTTATGATTGTTTGAAGATGGGTGTTCCAATTTAGTTTTGCGTCAAGTGTGATGCCAAGATACTTGACCTCATTTGAGTAAACTAATTGAATTTGGTTCAAGAAAAGATGGTGGAGTTGTACCTTTCGTCTTTTTGTGAACGGTACAATTGTTGTTTTTGAAGGGTTTATTCCTAGTTTCTCTTTTTGACACCAGGAGAGTGTGTGATTGAGAGCAATTTGCATCCTTGATGAAATAACGCTGTCAAATTTGCCTCGTACAATAATGACTACGTCATCTGCGTATCCAACAACTTCAAAACCCCTTCTTTCTAAGCTATCTAGCAGTTCGTCCACCACTAATGACCACAATAAGGGAGATAGCACTCCCCCTTGAGGGCATCCCCTTGTAGCCATTACAGTAATGCGCGAATCACTCAGCTCAGATGAGATCTGTCGATTTGCTAGCATAGCATGTACCCAGGTTGCAATGCATGGGTCGAAGTTTCTCCTCAACATTGCCGAACCTATAGACGAATAAGAAGCGTTATCGAACGCGCCCTCAATATCAAGAAATGCTATAAGAGCGATTTCTTTTGCATTAAAGGTTTTCTCGATCTTGTTCACTAGCGTGTGCAGTGCTGAGGATCTCCTAATGGAATCTTTGTAGGAATTCTGAAAGATATTCTTGAAAGAACTCTAGATGAAATCATTGGAGGAACTCCTGATGAAATCCCTTTCAGATGGAATCCCTATAGAAACTCCTGATGAAATCCCTGGAGAAATTCCCGATAAGATTACCGATAGAACTCCTAATAGAATCCCTAGTGGAGTTCCTTATAATATCCTTAGAAGGGATCCTGATGGAATTCCTCTACGAACGGCTGATATAATCTCTGGAGGATCTCCTGATAGAATTTTGGAGGAATTCCAAGTGGAATTCCTTGATGGAATCCCTAGAGGAACTTCTGCTGAAATCCCCCTCTGATGGAAGCCCTAAAGATATTCTTGATAGGACCCCTATAGACACTTTTGATGGAATCTTTTTCTTGATATTCTTGGAGTAACTCCTGAGGGAGTCATTGGAGGAACTCCTGATACAATCCGTACAGGAATTCCTGGTAAAATCCCTGGAAGAATTTCAGGTTGAATCTCCTGATGGAATCGCTGGCAGAAACTTCGGATAGATATGCTAGAAATGCTTCTGATGGAATCCATTAAGGAGTTCCAGGTGCAATCCTTGTAGGAATTCCTGATGGATTCCTTGGAGGAACTCCAGATGAAATCCCTTGAATAACTCCTGATGGAATTCCTAGAGGAGTCCCCCCCAGGTGGGACTCCAGGAATTCCCGGAGGAATTCTAGGTAGAATTCCTGATGAAATCCCCAGAAGAACTCTTGATGGAATCCCTAGAGGAACTTCCGATAGAATCCCTAGAGGGACTCCTAATGAAAACCTCGAAGAAGAAGAAGGCCACCTAATGGTATTCCTGTGGGAACTCCAATTTAATTCACTGTAATTCGCTTGAATAACTCATGATCCCTATAGGAACTACTGATGGAAACCTTCTAGCAAATTTTGATGGAGTTCCTGGTGGTATCTCTAAAGGAATTCCTGGTGGAATCCTCACAATAACTTCTGGTAGAAAATTTGAAGTACTCCTTATGGAATCCCTGGACAAACTTTTGAAGGAATCCCTAGAAGAACTTCTGATGCAAATTCCATGAGGAACTACTGGTGGAATCTCATGAGTTAAATTCCCGAATTTTTGGAAGGAATTTCTTAAGGAATTCTTACAGGAATTTCTCGTTAAATTACTGGACAAAATCTTGATTCAATTTCTAGAACACTTGTTGGAATCAAAATAATTATCGATGAAATCTATGAAGCAATTTTGGTAGAATTCCTAAAGACATTCCTGCAGCTTTACTTGGAGGAATTCCTAGCGAAATTCCTCATAAATTTCTTGTAGGAATGCCTGGTATAATCCCTGGAGGAATTCCTGTTGGTGCATTTGATAAATAAATAGGTAAAGATTGTGAGAAATCGCAAGTGGAATTTATATAAATTAAACTCAAGAGCGCACATTTGCTGGACAACCATGGCGACGACGCTGCGTAAATTTACTGATTTTGACTTGCCACCCATCTGCATCGTAAGTTCATGGGACGTCTAAGCTTTAATTTGACATGTTGACGTCGATTTCCGTGCATTTTCCCTACATACAGTACAATCAGTTTGTCAAACATTTGGCTTCGCCCACCGGTGGTTTGAGCAAAATTAAACTCGTTCGATTTTTGGCCAATCGATTCGCCAACCGTCAAATCGGTTTCACAAACTGTTTGTTGTTCTGAGGCCATTGAACAGACATTTTCTCAGTTGTCTTGATGCTCGTTCCTTTCGCTTACAGACCCATTCAGGTGTTCGATGAAGTGCTACTTCCATCTGAGATCACCTCTAGTATATCCTTCCATATGCTTCTATTCTTACCCTTTCACATTTTTAGTAGAATGTCCGCGATTTTTTTAGACTGACACATAAATTTCCAACAAAGAGAGAAAAACAAAGAACGATGTACATTACCCACCATAAGTATGGATTCGTTACAATACAGAGTATTGCAGCTGTGACATCTGCAACGCAGACGTCGCCGACACCCTAGATCACATTACTCGCTTACATAAGACCTCACTGAAAGTCAAACACCCCGTCGATTTGGCAATAAATAACGTTCCCACGAAAATAAACCTCTTTCAGCATTCGAATGCATAAAGTCGTTCAATGACACGATTCCAATTGCAGCCAGGGACTCTAACCCGTCATGCTCATATTTCAATGTGACTATGTCGTGTTTGTTGCCAAGGCCACAATCGGACTCCTCCGACCATCCGTTCTATCTCTTTGCTCCAACCCCCCCGCGAAGTGACAGATAACGCAATTTTCACGTACCGTTTTGTCTCAAATTCCGAACAGACTCATATTCCGAACACTCGGTTTTTGTATGGCGATTTGGTTGAAATGTTTCGCTGAAATATGTCACCAAATAACAAGGAAATGGCAGTCAATTGCAATTCAATTTTAACGTCTCCAATATAATTTTTACCACGGGAGTAGTGGTGATTCTCTAGTTTGAGACAAGTAAAACAAGCTCAGATAAATTTATTTGTGAAATTATTTATTTGAATACGATTTAATCGTACTGTTCGGAATTTGAATCAAGGTGTTCGGAATATGAGACAGAATAAACACAGTGTTCGGCATTTGAGTCAAAATGTTGTTCCATACTTTTACGTTAAAACAATACAAAAAATAATCAAATCAACATTATTATTGGTACACCCAACAGCTAACAGTTAGACTTTACGAAGAAATTGAAATTTACACAAATATCAGCCAATTTACCGTTTTGTCTCAAATTCCGAACAGACTCATATTCCGAACACTCCGTTTTTGTATGGCGATTCGGTTGAAATGTTTCGCTGAAATATGTCATCAAATAACCAGGAAATGGCAGTCGATTGCAATTCAGTTTTAACGTCTTTAAATGTATTTTATACCTCGGGAGTATTGATGATTCTTTAGTTCAAGACCAGTAAAACTAGCTTGAGTAAATTTATTTGCGAAATTATTCATTTGAATACGCTTCATTCGTGTTGTTCGGAATTTGAATCAAGGTGTTCGGAATATGAGACAGAATGAACGCAGTGTTCGGCATTTGAATCAAAATGTTGTTCCATACTTTTACGTTAAAACAATACTAAACAAGTTCAAATAAACATTTTTATCAGCACACTACACAGCTAACAAATAGGCTTTCCGAAGAAATTAAAACTTTCAAAAATATCAGTTAATTTATGCCTGCCAGATGGATTTGAAGTCACCGTTGTCCTTAAGTGTTCGGAATATGAGTCAAAACGGTACCTACTTTCAACGTAAACAATGGGGCCATCCACCGCTGCCGGCACAATTTTTCACTATGGCAGATCGGAATTTCGTTTCGTTGTTGACGGGTGCAAAACAACGAATGGAATGAAATGAAATAAGGGCGAGTCTAATATTTTCGTGAATGTTCTATTTTTGTTTCCAATTCAGACAACTGAATGGGGGCGCTTTTCTAGCGAGATGTTTCAAATTTTGTTTTAAACTTATGAAGAACTTTTATTGGTTCGAGGTGGTCGACGAGTTTGTCTACCTTGTATCCTAGCTGACGGCTGATAATAACGTTAGCCGTGAAATACGTAGGCGCATCATCAGTGGAAGTCGGGCCTACTATGGCCTCCACAAAAAGCTGCGGTCAAAAAAGATTCACACACGCACCAAATGTACCATGTACAAAATGCTCATAAGGCAGCATCCATTTATTATGAAACGCTAAAATTAGAAATTTTTGACCCCCTCTCCCCCCTCCGTAACGCTTTTTGTATGAAAAATTTCAATTTTTTGTATGGGTCGTAACGCTTAAACCTACTCCCCCCCTCCCCCTAGAGCGTTACGTAATTTGTGGATGCCGCCTAAGATGATCTTTGGGATGTGCAGGAAAACGGTATGTAGCGGCGAAGGATGAACCACGAGCTCGCTTAACTCTACGACGAACCCAGTATCCAGAAGGTGGCCAAAGCTGGAAGGATACGATGGACAGGGCATGTTGCAAGAATGCCGGACAGCAACCCTGCAAAGATGGTATTCGCTTCGGATCCGGTTGGTACAAGAAGGCGTGGAGCGCAGTGAGCTAGGCGGGCGGATCAAGTGCGTATTGATTTGGCGAGCGTGGGACAGAACCGAGGATGGAGAGATGCGGCCACAAACCGAGTTTTGTGGCGTGAAATTGTTGATTCAGTGTTATCTGTTTAGATGTTAACTTAATGAAATGAACTGTGTTTTATCATCAAGCATGCCGTATTGATGTTATGATCTTAAGCCATCCTTCAAATACTCATGAACACAAATCTAGAAAATTAAACAAAGCTCTGAGTTGGAAACTTCATCGATTGGTCACAACCAACATAAAACCTGTCAATCAAATCTTTATCGAAAACGGTGGTTTTATTTTCTCGAAAATTTCAAGTGTGACTCAATTTAGTTCGTATTTTTGACACAATTTATAATATATTTTCAAGGAAAAAGAAAATGTCGCGGAGCACCTGACAAGGCTTTGTGGAGCACCAAGTGCTCCGGGGAGCATGATCTGAAAACCGCTGTAAGGAATACACTGGTTTAAATCTAGCTTCTCAATTTTAGAGGGAAATGAATATATTATAACTAGACATAAGATTCTAGAAACAATTCTGTATACTTTCTTGAATTGTTATGCAGAATAAGATCTTGACGCCTTTTTTTTAAATACTTGTAAGCATTTCTTCATGTTTTTTTTTAAGGATTTATAAGGAAAGGTCTAGAGAGTTCTTGTGGAATCGGAAAGATACTACATAAATTCTTACAACAATCTAATTGTTTCTGTAATTTCTGTTCTTTGGAAGAACCTTTGGAGAAACTAATGAAAAACATAGGAGGAATCTCATATGAAACCATGCAATGGAGTACCTGCCTTGCATATGCTCACATTTGATTAGCAGAAGTTTTCTCATTTTATTTTGTATGGGGAAAGGCATCTAACTGTAAATTTTTCGTAAATGATAGGCACAACCGTTCTCCAATATTTTTTCGAAAATAGTTGCCATTTTTGAAAACAAAATCGTTACAGGCGTTTCAACATACAATTTTTTTCCGCGTAACCTTTAAGCGATTTTTCGTGCATATACACTAGCGCACGTGCGTTACAATGTGGTGAGTAGCGAATCAGGCCATGTAAGTAACCCATTTCCTGGTGGTAAGTCAACTAAAACGTAAAGTTCTCCCCGTGGCCACCAGATGTCGAAGTGTTCTTCATGAAATCACACTGGGTTGTTAGATATTGCCAATCATCTCTGATTGTCGTAAAATGTAAGAAAAATGAAACTAAAAACTAAAATAAAAACTGGTTTCTACCAGTACAGGAGCGATTTTTTACCATGTGTAAAATTACACAAATTTTGTGTTGGTCCAGAAGAATCTGATTTTGTGAGAGTTGCATTCTACTCTGGGAACCTTTCTTTTAAGCGTGTTTGGTTTGTTTTCTCCTTTTTATCATATTTTCCTAGTTCACAGGTGATCAACAGAAGTTTTCTTGTTTTATTTTGTGTGCGAAAAGGCATCTTACTTCGAATTTCTCGTAAATGAAAGCATTAATCGACAAAACAATGGGTTACATGCATGCCCTGATTCACTACTCGCCACGTAGTAACGCACATGCGCTAGTGTCTATGCACGAAAAAATGTTAAGAGGTAACGTGGAAAATATTTGTATAGTTAAATGCATTTAACAGATTATTTCTCTAAAATTGTAACAATTATAGAAAAAATATTTGGTACCGGTTGTACGTAATGATGATGGCTATCACGTCTACCAAATATTTTTTCAGATTAAAGCTTTCATTTACAAGATATTTGCAGTTAGATGCCTATCCCCATACAAAATAAAATGAGAAAACTTCTGCTAATCAACTGTGGACAAGAGCAAAGCAGGTAATCCATTCAGCAAAGATATGTGAATGAATATTTCTGTTATTTTTCCTTGGAAAATCTTATTGAAATATTACTTGAATTATGATTATGAAATTTTTAAACTACTTTCTGGAATCTTAAAAGTTAACCATTGGATGATTTCTGAATCATTATTAAAACTAATTCTTTCAGATAAGTTTTAAGGCTTTACAGATAGTGTTCTTAGATTGCATTTGATTAATTGTGCGATGCACTAGATATATGTTTACAATCGATTTTCAAAAAAAATGATATATAATTCCGATGAGTTCGAGAATGAATATCTGAAGACTAAATTTTCAAAGTAGTCCTTACAGATCTTCTTTGTGAAAAAACTGGGATAATTTCACGATCCCTACCCACCCTGCCATCTTCTGGCTACGCCCATGACAAATTGTACCAGATTCAAACCCATAAGAGGTAGTTTTTTTGTGAATCAGTGAAGTTTTACAAGTGTTCTCCATCAATTTGCGCTGCTTTCCACTAATTTACACCGGTAGAAGCTCGTTAAAAGTGGACGTCACCATCTTGTTCATTTTGCTGCTGGTTTTCAGCTGAAGTCAAAGAAACCGCATACCGATTCTTCACTTCATTTGTCAAACCTTAATTGGTCTCCCGGATTTCGAGGTCTATCCAAATTTTCGAAACCCTCAAACTTGCTACCGTCCGTCGATTGCCGGATTAGTTCCATATTACCCCACCTCAGGTTCGGGGGACCCTACGTCTTCCATTGCATGGGCATCGCGTTTCGAAATTCCTGCTGGGCCATTTGAATTCCTTGTCACTTTTGCTTTCACCTCTCCGTTGTTGATTGATCAAGTTTGAACTACCACCTATTAATGATCCACCAGCAGAGCAGAGAAGAGACGAGAGCTAATCATCCCAAATGCACGCATCAACTCCGCGCATCGACACACTTTCAAAAGCTATAAAATCACCATAGAGTCGAACCAGCGAGCATCCCATCGCGTCATCCTCTTGGACCCCAGAATTGACCTCTTGGAACCGGTGCTTGCCATTTTGAACTGATGAGCAACGGTTGGACAAGACATGCATTTTTTGCCTTATTTTGTCCGTGGCCACTACAATCTCCGCGCCCATTCATTGGCTCTTGACGAAGGGGGGCCCGGATGTTGATTTGCGGCAGAAGTACACACTCCATCAGAAGCAATTTCAGTTACTAGGTGTGGTCATGGGCGTATCCAGCAGTTACTACGAAGCAACGCTTGGATGCTTCTACCAAAGATTTCATGATGAATCTGCAAGGAATTTGCCAAAAATTATAATTACGAAATTCTTAAAAATTGTGCCATTCGAGAATATTTCCCTAAACTTTTTTTTTTTAGATTTTTTAAGGAATACTTCAAAATACTACGCCGGCTTTTTCAGGAGATATTTCGAATTTGAAGTTGATTAACGTCCTGCATAGCGTTACGTGTCACGTTATTAAGACCCATACAAAAAGGATGCGGCAAGTGCCCAAAAGTTGTTATTTCATGAGAAATTGGCGAATAATGTCTTTGAATCGTTCGCCCCCTCGCTGATGAAAATCCTGGCTACGCCAATGGGTATGCCGCGTCGAACAATTATCCATTTGTTTCGAGTCCCCCCGCCCCCTTCCACCTGGTCTGGGTCATCTCCCACCAATCTCGATAAGTGCACACGAGGGGGGTAGCGCGCTCCAGTTCAAACGGGTTCCGGGGGCGCACCCATAAATATCAACAGGGGAGCTTCCTCTTCACGATTTCCACCTTTATCTCTGTGGCTGACCAGTGCAGGTGAACTCGATTGGTTCCATCATCGGTAGGGAGTCGAATGAAAAGCAAAAAACGGCAACAGAAACGACAACAACCGTAATAATGCGGAACAGGTTTCTGAACCTGTCCGGGCCGCTGATCGGAAACTTGACCCACAACGCGGGGATACGAATTAACATAAATGAGTTCATCTGAAGTGATTGGTCATCTTTTTTTGGCGGCGGTGCTGTTATTGATGGTGTGATTTTTTTGGCTGGTTTTCTAATGAAGTGGTGGAGAAATGGAAGAATTAGCAAGCTATTTTTGGACAATTCAAATTGGCAAGGCTTTAAGGAGAATGTTCTCTCAACGGCTTTTTGAAATCTAGTTGCTTAAGGTGTGGCAGCCGAAAAAGATCGTGCTGATTCATTGTATTGCTAAATCACTGTAAGAAACATAATTGAAGAAATCTGATAAAGATACAAAACAAAAATTTGATTATATCATTACATATTTTTCAGATTTCATCAGGATTTCTTACGAAATTCTTCTTTAGATATACATGAGTGGCTTTAATAATTAATCTAGTATTGTTCTCTGTATGTACTCAGACGCCAATTACCACTAAATTAAGTTCAATTTCATTCCGATCCTTTCCCCACTAATGATCCATCGTCAAAAAATGACTTCAAACATGGTTTTAATCATTTTTCTAGTGGTTACTCCCCTCCAGTTTTCTTAAAAAGCTGGCACAACCCCATTTTCCGAAAATGTTATTATATAGTTGAAAAACAAAGTCAAACAACTCATCGGTAATTCATTTTTACATACCAATCTCAGATGAAAATTCATTTGCATTTATCGTTAAAGTTATTGAATGATCAACTATTATTGTAGGTATCGTCGTTGAGGATGACATTGCGACTAGATCTCAATTAGATCTAAAGAGCTCAAATTATTGAAAAATGCGTTTGAATAAGGCCTAAACATTTACACTTTTTCAAGTTCATAATTAAATTGTTTCATGTAACCCTTTCGAAGGAGTAAGAATGGGCCGTCAATTTCGTAATTTTGTCTATATATTCGTTTTTGTAAGCTTTAAAATGTATGAAAAACAAAACATGGTGACTTTGCCCAAAATAGTATCTTCAACACAGACAAATGTTCCACAACACTTGTCATGATCAAAACTTGTAAAAAAAATTAGAAAGAGTAATTTTTGACATATTTTTTAAATCAGGACTGCTGTGTGAGGTACTTCTTCTGAGACAGGTCTTAGAATTGCTCTCTGAATTATTCAGAAATCATTGTACGAAAAATTAAAAGCATCAAAAGCTTTTACACTATTTCAAATCAAGCAGTAATTATTATATTTACCGTAAAACGGGGTATCTATAATAATGCGGGTAACTTTGATATTTTTTTAATTCTTAAGACAATTTATATAGAATTTGTGGGGTCATTTGATCGTTTTTAAAGGAAGTAAATAAACCAATTCTGGGATTATTCTTTCGTTCTGTTTTAAAGATTTATTTGAGCGCCCCGGAGAAATTTCTTGAGAGAATTCCTCAAAAGACGTTAAAAAAGTTTAGGGGTAAAATGTCAAACGTTAAATGCCAAAAAATCAACAAAACGTAAAAAAAGACAAAACGTTGACTTATTTTTTCAAGAACATAATAATTTTTCTAAAAAATTTTCATTTCCTTTCATTGTTCTTCTTTCGACGAAAAGTTATTGCTGTTAAACCTTGTAAAATTGCTGCAGATTCATCTTGAAAAGCTCTTATTTACTGAACCGATTTCTTGACATCATTTCTGGAGTATGTTTTGTAAAATCCAAGAAAAGTGGTCCGCAAGTAGTTTTGAAGCCATCAAATATGTTTTTTTTTTGTGTTTATTAGAAAGGTTTTAAACCAGAAGGGTTCATTCGCCTCTGAGTCATCAAATATGCAAACTATACTCTAGGAAGCTTAAGGAATTCAGGAAAGATTACTCAACAAATATATGAGAAGCGAAACTGAGTAGTGAACCGATGTCCAAGTTATCCGTTTGTAAACCAGTTAAATAGAAATTGATGAACACTAATATCTTGATCCCAATCCATAAAAAACAACCACCAGACAAAGAACTAAATTTCTTACCCTTGAAAAATATTGAAAATACAATCGAAACGTTGGGCGTAGAAGCAATATTTTAGTTCTGATTGTCCTTGAGACTGAAATCCGTTAAGATAATCCCGGTTCAACAAATATTAAAATTAGAAAAATACTCGAAAAGCTCTCCTTGAAATTTATGGAGAAATCTTTCTAAAGAATTACTGAAGGATCTTTGCAATTTGAAGAGGTATTGTTAGAGGATCTCTTGGACGGATTTCATGGATAGTTGTAGTTCTATTCCTTTAGTTTTGAGAAGATTACTATCGAAATAGCTTTATTAATTCTCAGTATTAAAATTTAAAAAAATCTCGAATCGAAATTACGAGAAAAAAAAATCTCCAACGAACTTATGGAGCTGTTAACAATGTGATTACTTTTTTCTCAGTAAAACAAGTACCGGATCAACTCTTCGATGAACTTTTCAATGCTGATCTATGAACAACTTCTTGAGAAATTCCTTGGAAAATATAAGATGAAGATAAATAGTAGCCATTCCCAAAATGTTTAGAAGAATAAACATAGAACACTAGACGAATTTCATGTCCAATCGATCAGTCACAGAACTCAACCATCTTCAATTTCCGGTTAATTTTGCACATGTTTCCGTTATGGTAGAATAAGTGTTTTCCATAGAAAAATTGATCATTTTGATTGAACAATAACTTTTGAAAATGGTCTATAAGTTTCTGCATGCAAAATTTTTTGAAAAATTCTAACTTCAAAAATGTTGATTTTAGAGAAAAATGTTCTATGAAGAAATTGTAGCTAACCATTTGGACTACAAAGATATTTATTTTTCATAAAACATTCAAAAATAAAACTTAAAATTTATATTATACAAAAATCTAATTTTAATATATTTTTTGTTTTCACCATAGAATCTTGATAGGAAACAGTTGTTTGGGACAAAGTTCCATGATGGAGAAATTTTTGATAAATGTTTTTTCTAGGAACAACTTTTGGTCGATCTTTTAAATTTTATTTTTTTTTTGTCAAAATAAACACGTTTTGCTGATACAATAAAAATCATTAAATTATTCTAAACCGTAATGATCATTATGATCACCTCTCTAAAAGTAGCCATTTTTGAATTATATCAAGTTTAATGCAAACAATTACTGTTGAAATAATAAAATAGGCCATTTTCATTAGTTATTCGCAATTTTCCATAAGGAACAATACGTTTTCGAGAGTAAATGCCATATTGATCTCTACCCGAGCAAAGTCTTGCATCAGAAAGAAAGCAAGTCGAAAACATATCTTGTTTTCAGCATCAAGTTGATGTCATAATTTGATATCGATTAGTTGAATCTATGACAAAAGGACGAAAGACAAAAGGTCGAAAGGACAGAAGGTCGAAAGACAAAAGGTCGAAAGGACCGACAAAGGTCCTTTCGACCTTTTGTCTTTCGACCTTTTGTCCATAAACCTAATTAGTCATTGAAACATTCGATATCATATTTTGTTTTTTGTTCTGCTATCATTTTACATATATGTTAATGTTTTCATTTTATGTAATTATCAATTCATTCGTGCTACATGTTTAAACACTATGAGAATATATAAATGAAGCATTTATTTTGTCGCAGACTCGTTTCAATATCAATCGAAAAAATGTATATCTCAATGAGTTCTGAATTTACCCTTCACGACAGCAGAAACAGTTTTCAAGTTGCTGTAACTGATAGCAAAATTAGTTTTCAATTTGATTTCATGGAAACATTTTTCTGCTCTCAGTTTTGATATTTTAACCGTTAAAACGACCAAAATGACGACAAACTTAGTTATAAAAATTCGCGACATCACAACATTAAAATTAGCTTCCAATATGATCTCAAGCCTCTTGCCCAGCAACTCCTATCGCTACCTCCTCGCGGTACTGGCCGGGGTACGAGTAACCTTGGGGAAGATCGGGTAACCAACCCCCGGTGCGAACTTTGGTCGTATGCTGACAGGGAAGGGGGGGTTTACCCGAGCAAAGCTTGAAATCATATTGAAAACTAATTTTGATGTTGTGATGTCGCGAATTTTGATAACTCAGTTTGTTTTCATATTGGTCGTTTTAACGGTTAAAATATCAAAACTGAGAGCAAGAAATTGTTCCCATGAAATCAAATTGAAAACTATTTTTGCTATCAATTACAGCAAATTGAAAACTGTTTTGCTACCATGGAGAGCAAATTGAGAACTCATTGAGATATACATATTTTCGATTATTATTGAAACGAGTCTGCGACAAAATGAATGCTTTATTTTTATATTCTTAGAGTGTTTAGAGTGTTTATACAAGTAGCACGAATGAATTTATAATTATATAAAATAAAAACGTTAACAAAAATTTTAAAATTATATTAGAACGAAAACAATATATGATATCGAACATTTCAATGACAAATTGATATCTAGTTGTGATTTAAAATTGATGCTGAAAACAAGATATGTTTTTCATTTGCTTTCTTTTTGATGTTGGACTTTGCTCGGGTTGCTTTTGCAAACCTGGAGCGTCTGTACTACATGTTAGGAGCGGCTCACAACAGCGTCTGTTCCCCATGTCAGGGGCGGCTGTTCATCGTCCGAGTGCCAGAGAAGGACTCTAAGTTAAACTGCACACTATGACCCCCGGGAATTCAAGGGGGTTGGTGTCAGGCCCTGCAAGCCAACCGTAAAAACACATCAGCACAGGAACGTCAACGAGAGAATACGGATCGGAACAATCGGCAAAGACCACAGCGACGAAAATGGACTAGCGATTGGAAACTCGGTACGTGGAACTGCAAATCTCTCAACTTCATTGGAAGTACTCGCATACTCTCCGATGTACTGAAGACCCGCGGTTTCGACATCGTAGCGCTGCAGGAGGTGTGCTGGACAGGAGCATTGGTGCGAACGTTTAGAGGTAATCATACCATCTACCAGAGCTGCGGCAACACACGCGAGCTGGGAACAGCTTTCATAGTGATCGGTGATATGCAAAGGCGCGTGATCGGGTGGTGGCCGATCAACGAAAGAATGTGCAAGTTGAGGCTCAAAGGCCGGTTCTTCAACTTCAGCATCATAAACATAGCCCTCACTCCGGAAGCACTGATGATGACAAGGACGCATTTTACGCACAGCTCGAACGCGAGTACGACCGCTGCCCAAGCCACGACATCAAGATCATCATAGGAGATTTGAACGCTCAGGTTGGCCAGGAGGAGGAGTTCAGACCGACGATTGGAAAGTTCAGCGCCCACCGGCTGACGACCGAGAACGGCCTACGACTGAAAGATTTTGCTGCCTCCAAGAATCACAAATCGACCACGTTTTGATCGATGGACGGCACTTCTCCGATATTACCGACGTCAGAACCAATCGTGGCGCTAACATTGACTCTGATCACTATCTAGTGATGGTGAAACTGCGCCAAAAACTATCGGTCATCCACAATGTACGGTATCGACGCCCGCCTCGGTATAACCTAGCGCGACTGGCCCAACCGAACGTCGCTGCCGCATACGCGCAGCATCTCGAGGTAGCGTTGCCGGAAGAGGGCGAGCTTGACGAAGCCCTTCTTGAGGACAGCTGGGGCAACATAAAAGCAGCCATCAACAACGCAGCCGAGAGCATCGTTGGGTACGTGGAAAGGAGGACATGTAACGATTGGTTCGACAAAGAATGCAGGCAGGTTTTGGAGGAGCGCGGGCTGCAATGATGCAGCAAGGAACGCGACAAAACGTGGAGCGATATAAAAGAAAACGTAAGCAGCAAACTCGCCTATTCCGGGACAAAAAGCGCCGCCTGGAAGAAGCGGAATGTGAAGAAATGGAACAGCTGCATCGTTCACAAGAAACGCGAAAGTTCTACGAGAAGCTTAACGCATCTCGAAAAGGCTTTGTGCCGCGAGCCGAAATGTGTAGGGATAAGGACGGAAGCATCTTGACGGACGGACGTGAGGTGATTGAAAGGTAGCAGCACTACGATGAACACTTGAATGGCACGGAGAACACAGGCGCAGAGGGTCACGACAGCGGAGGAAGTGATTACGTTAACACGGCGGAAGAAAGAAACCAACCTGCCCCCATATTGAGGGAAGTTAAGGATGTCACCAACCAGCTCAAGAATAACAAGGCCGCTGGTAAGGATGGTATTGGAGCTGAACTCATCAAAATGGGCCCGGAGAGGTTGGCCGCCTGTCTGCACTGGCTGATTGTCAGAATCTGGGAAACCGAACAGCTGCCAGAGGAGTGGAAGCAAGGGGTCATGTGTCCCATCTACAAGAAGGGCGACAAACTGGAATGTGAAAACTATCGTGCGATCACTATCCTGAATGCCGCCTACAAAGTGCTATCCCAGATTATCTTCCGTCGTCTATCACCAATAACAAATGAGTTTGTGGGAAGTTATCAAGCTGGTTTCATCAACGGCCGCTCGACAACGGACCAAATCTTTACTGTACGGCAATCCTCCAGAAATGCCATGAATACCAAGTCCCAACGCATTACTTGTTCATCGATTTCAAGGCGGTTTATGATAGCATCGACCGCGAAGAGCTATGGAAAATCATGGACGAGTACAGCTTTCCCGAGAAGCTCACAAGACTAATAAGAGTAACGATGGACGGTGTGCAGAATAGCGTGAAGATTTCGGGCGAACATTCCAGTTCGTTCGAATCCCGCCGGGAACTTTGAAAGTGCGATGGACTTTTGTGCCTGCTGTTCAACATCGCGCTAGAAGGTGTCATGCGGAGAGCCGGGTCAATAATTGAGGTACGATTTTCACAAGATCCAGCCAATTTGTTTGCTTCGCGAATGATATGGATATTGTCGGCAGAACATTTTGAATGGTGGCAGACCTGTACAACCGCCTGAAACGTGAAGCGACAGACGGGGATACTTTTGAGATTGTTAATGAGTTCGTCTACCTCGGATCCTTGTTAACGACTGATAACAACTTTAGTCGTGAAATACGGAGACGCATCATCAGTGGAAGTCGCGCCTACTATGCGCTCCAGAAGAAGCTGCGGTCGAGAAAGATTCACCCCCGCACCAAATGTACCATGTACAAAACGCTTATTCGACCGGTGGTTCTCTATGGACATGAAGGATGGACCATGCTGGAAGAGGACCTGCAAGCACTTGGAGTGTTCCAACGAAGTGTGCTTAGGAGGATCTTTGTCGGAGTGCAGGAGAATGGTGTGTGGCGGTGGAGAATGAACCACGAGCTCGCTAGGCTCTACGGCGAACCCAGTATCCAGAAGGATGCGAAAGCCGGAAGGGTGCGCTGGGCAGGGCATGTTGCAAGACTACCGGACAACAATCCTGCAAAAATGGTGTTCGCGTCGAATCCGGCACAAGAAGGCGGGGAGCACAGCGAGCGAGGTGGCTTGATCAGGTGTAACAAGATCTGGAGAACGTGGGCCAAAATCGAAGTTGGAGAGAAACAGCCATGGACCGAGTAAATTGGCGTTACATCGTTAACGAGGTTTTATCAAATTAATTGATGTAACACCAACTAAATAAATGAATAATCTCTCGCATTGAGCCTCTAAAGTGAAAGGATTTTTTAAACACGCTTGAAAAAATTTCTAAAACAATTTCAGCAAGGATTTATTAAGATATCATTTGAATAATTTGTAAAGGAACAAATGTGAAAGCAAAGCAATCTACATCTCTTGTGATTTTTGAAATAGTATTTTTGGTATTCTTAGATAAAATTGTGCAGGAATTCTTAGAGAAATGTTTCGTCAAATTCGTGGAAAAATCATTGGAGAAAACTTGAAGAAATTCATAGAAGTGTATCTAAAAATGATCTTACATGATTTCTTGAGCAAAACACTGCAAGAATTTTCATGGAGAAATGTAATAGCTGTAATGGCTTCTGGCGAAGCCTTTGGATACAGATCTTGAAGATTCTAAAGGAATTCAAAAAAGCACTCAAGAAAGTATTCCATCAAAAGATCCAAGGACTAACTCTACATAAAAGTTTGTGGATTGTTTTAAATTGCTTTAAAAGTATTAGTGTCATTAGATTCATAATCAATTATTTGCAAGTGGCAGGGTGGAGACTTGATAAATTCTGCAAAATATATTTATTGGAGATTTCAAAAGAATTCTTCAATAAAATTATATGAAACTACCTTGAGATTCACAGAACTCGTCTTTGAAATCGTTAAAACTATTGCTGGGTTGCCATCCATGCCATCCATCCTTGGCATCATTCATGCCAAGAATTGATGACTTATATGGACTAATATAGAGAAATCACCAAAAAACTTTCAGATACAGTTTCTGATGTAATTCTCAAAAGATTTTGTGAAGGTTCTCTGCAAGAATTTATGGAGAAGCACTTGAAGGAGGGATACCCATTTTGTTGATTCATGTAGAGATCTGAAGATGAATTCAAAAACAAAAATGTGAAACTGTCCCTGTAGAGGTCAACGGACGGTTCATATAATTATTTTGAAAGAACGTATCTGTGGTTGAAAATTGATAAAAACTATATCCAATTAAACATGTGTTGTTTTCATCCTAGCAGATATTGAAAAAACAAAATGAATTGATTGGTATAAATAAAATTAACCATTTTTCAGCGTTTTGTGCCGATATTTAACAATTTGGTAAAAACTACTGCTTTACAATAGTAGAACCTCCGAGTAATCTTTTCATATATCTTTTAAACGAAATTTACGTTTGAGTTTCCGATGGCGATGCACAGTACCGACGAAGCTTCTATTTAGTGAATTCGTCACAAAATTCAAATTATTTTTCGACTCTTGTTATCATCAAACCCATTGAAACTAGAGAAACAATTTCCAAACCAGTAATTACCAGGAAGCTCTGAGTCTAAAACAAAAAATCCACCCCCGACTTGAGGTGGGTGATTATGCTGATGAGTCTGCTGCCGTTGCACTGCTACCGACATTTGGTGATCACTACAATTTTCATTCTTGCGACCACTTCCACCGTCCTTCCGTTAGGTATTTGTGAGCTTCTCTCTATTCAGAGTTAGTTTTTTGCTGGTCAAGTCCTAAGCTGTAATTCAGATGTTTTGCTCAGATGGCTTAGAGAAAGTTTCGTTTCTTTTTAGGGTTTCGCTTTGGAGACTCGTTAAATGATACCTTTGCGGTACATGATTAGCAAATATCGTGCAAATTTAAAAGTGTACTTTTGGAACAGACGTTGCTTGTCGTACAAAAGAAAAATGTAGGTGCAATAATTGCAATAAGTCAGTTAGTGACCTATGTGTTTAAAAAATTAGGGTATGCTATTAGCTGATAACTATCTAAATTTCTTTAACGAAAAAATCCTTTGTTTCAGCAATCACGTTTGTGATAGGTATAATTTTGAAATGATTGTCTGCATTTTTTCATATTTGGCAAGACAACTGAAGAAATGATTGCCAGAAATAAGTAAAATATATAAGTTTGGGACCCTAAATTTCATGAATCTGGAAAGGGAGCAATCAGTGGTTGTACCGTTTTGTCTCAAAATTCTTATATGACGTTTTCATTCCTTTATTAGTATCATTTCCAACATTACATGCATTTCTAATATGTAGGTGTTCTGTATTATCTTTATTTGGTAAAACCAAATATTACATTTTTTATAACATTTTATAAACAACTTATTACATTTATTGTGCCGTATAAGTTCAGAACTTTTACAGGTGAGCTGTACCATGTATTGAACCATCTATTGAACCCATATATATTAAAAATGTGTTACATATAAGTGCATCTTATTGTCGAGTTTTAGATGGATTGAAAAACTTTGATGCCAAAGGGAACCATGAAGGCGCCCAAGTAGATCTTTATTCTGCAGACAGCTTGAACAAAAAACTGTGTGAATTAAGGTGTTCTGAATATTCAATAATCTAGAAATAACACCATTAAATAATATGCATCAGCGTGATGTGATTCCTCCACGTTTTCGTAGAAGAGAAAACAAATTCATAAACTTTGCTATTCATGGGTGGCCCTCCCACCGTTAGACACCTTATTTATCAGTGTTGATTTAAGCCGGGCACTTCTGCCCCAATATAGTAAATGGGATTAGCAGCTCTCGATTCGTTGTGAGCTACCCACGCTCCAAAAAGAGATGAGCTGTGAATGAATGAACTGCATAGTACAAATTTTAATTACATTCGACAACCCTGCAACGCAGACCAGTTTGGGGTCGACTCTGTGAGAACTAAATTCCTCCTCCATTGAATGCTCAAAGTCGAGAAATGAAGACGACTCGAGCTCTTCATTAATTGGGAGAAAGCAACAAATCAATTCCGCACAAAGCCCCGTAAAGAACCCAATCTAGCACGGTTACCCATTAGGCGATGGAGAGCCACGGACTGAAATCGATTGACACCGATTCAACCACGTGACGACGAAGACGATGACGAGGGACGCCGCAAATTGTAATAGTCTTGCTGCATTGATGCGCCGCAGACTGGTTGGCCACCTAGACCACAAAAGGAGTGAAATCGAACGGCGTTTCGTTCTAGAGAATCATCGAATCAACCGCCACACAGAGGTTCAGTTTAACATAGAGATGAAAAAATAATTCTAAATATAGTTTAAAGTTTAAAATAAGCTGGAGAATTCTTTAGCATGATAGTAACGGCTACAAAACAGCATAGTAGTAACGGCTACAAAACAAAACCATGCTGAAGGTGTCTGGGATTAATTCCCGGACGTAATACAAATTCATTTGACTTGTCCGTCATATTAAACTCGTTTTAAACTGAAGCATGAAACGAGCTCACCAGCAAAATGCTAAATTGACACAAAACTCTCACTCAAGTGACACGACAAATGAACTCGCTTTCTTAGGCTTCACGAAAACACTTTTCATTGCTTACAACAGAAACATATTAGGAATGGGAATTTTCGTCAAGGTTTTTTTTTCAAATCTGGACCACCGTGATGCCGGTGCCGGATAGATCGATCGATAGGCGACAGTGCAGTGACGGTGAAGGTGGCGTCGACCGCTGACTTGGATATCAAATTTATAACTGTATTCATGTCATCGCACCGCAGCTGCAGCACCCTATCCTAGCACCAGACCCCGAAGGGGGGGACCTTCACAATCTTGGGATCAAACCCGTTACCAATCATCCTCTCGCGGGATAATGCTATTCAGATTCAGATTGAGGATGGAGCGGGAAATAAAAAGCACATCAGCCTGAACATATTTTCATTGCTTTATTTGGTTTGCCAACAACTCTTCCTCTTCCCGCATCCATCGGGTGCCAAGTTGGACAAATTAGTTGCGATCCCGTTCTTCGGCTTGGCTGGTGATGTGTTTTGTGCTGAATTCCGGTTTGTTTGGTCGGGCTATGTGGAAAGCAAAATGTGACAAGCACCAGCCGTGGATAAGCTGTGAATGGTGAAGCTGACGATGAAAGGCATGGGACTTTCTGAAGAGAGCTAATCAATAATAAATTGGTACATTGCAAATTCGATTTGACCCGGCCAATTCAAATTTGTTATGGACTAGGTGATGGCTCGCCAGATTTTATTCAGTGTTTGGTGTTGTGAAGTGATGACATCATTCGGTTCAAGATTGTACAGAGAATCATCAAAATCGGTCGGTTGGGCACTTTTTTTTGGGTGCGTCCTTGTTCAATGAAGGGGGTTAGACTCGTGTGCACGAGCAAGATTTGGACTTTTCGTAAGTAAGTGTGTTGAGAAGCCTGTTGTGTTCAAGTCATATTGGAACTTATTCAAATACTCTTCGTAATATTATACCCGTTGATTTCAAAAGATTACAGAGCTCAGTTGTTTGAGCTTTCTGGGCTGTGATCCTCGCTAATGTATTAACCCTAGAAACATATGTCAGTCCTATGTTTACTGGATTTTAAATTAAAATGGGAAATTTATGCGTTTATGAGCAGCCCAAGGCCTTTCTTAAACAAAAGTTGAAATTAAACCTGGATAGAACATAATGAAGGAAATCGTTATTAACTGTAATAAATAGGCACTTCACAATCAAAAATACATTGTGATATTTCGTCATTTTAGTTGCTCAGTAGGGATCTAGCAATTGAATGAACAGGTTTGATAAGTTTGTTCAGTGATGAAGTAGCCAAGCGAAATTAAAATCATTATAATAAAGGGAAACAAAAAGTTAGAAATAAAAGATGTAGAAGTGTGACCAGGATTGTTTTTAGCGAGTCGAAATCGAGTCCAATATCCCTCGGTCATCTAACCATGTCGAGGAAAGTAAGTTCAACTCGGTACAAGTTCGGTGTGACAGCCGAAATGGGATTCTGGTTTAGTGCGGAATATATTGGTAAAATTATTGTGATAAGGAAAAAGACACCGACACGTTATGTTCAATTACGCCTAATTTTTTGATACATAGCCGCAAATTCCGTCAGCTGATATTAGTTTATTTTCACTGTGTAGTTATTTGAAAGATGACTCCAGTAACACGTCCCTCTCCATTTGGATGATTTGGGCACTAGTTGACTTCTTGAGTGATGTGAAGCAAAAGCACGACTTTAGTGAAATAAGCAGTATTTTCAGAGAAACTACACCAGTTAACTACACAGTGACCCTCTAACACATTGGGTGGTATGAATAAAAAAAGCCTAACATTACTACATGTGGCATCTACTCAAAAGCAAAATTCAAAGAGTTTACTACACTTTTGGTATGCTTAAGAATAAATATAGTACGTACTAATTTCGAACATAAGCGTTCATTGCAAACGTGTAGCAGCTGTCGGCTGATGAAACACATAAAGAGTAATCCGCTATGATTCGCGTAATCGAGCATGGAATCTAACCGATCAGGCGGCAATTTGTAGTGTTATTTTGTGATTAATCTGGCATTTTCTTTATGTGCATGATTGAATGATAATTTGACATCAGTGATTTTTCTGGGAGGTTTTCGGTCTTCACCAACGCCAGTGTTTAACGAATTTTTGAAGAAAACTTGAGATTACAGCAATCAAACTAGGAACCACATATTTCCTATAATTTTTAAGACCGGTACTGAGATTTTGATGAAATTGCAATAGAATTTTGAGACTTCCTCCTGTGCGTTTTTAACAGCATGTTGAATTCTGAAAATTCAAAATAAGTATTTCTGTGATATTATCCAGTATCCTTAGAATTCCATGAATTAAACATCAGTGGTTGAACTGAGGAAGGATTTTTGGAGCTCTGGTAGGAATCTCCGTTAACAATTCTTGTGAGTCGAGTTATATTGTTGAGTTCTTTGTTTTTTTTTTTAAATTTTGTATTTCATTCGATTTGTTATAATCTTGTAATCAATTCTATCTAGTGAGAACTCTTAAATCCAGAAGAAAATGTTAGGAAAATTGTAGTGACTTCAATGGTAATCGTTGGAATTCAATGAGGAATCCACTGAAACACTAGGGTTCTCACCGATGTTATTAAGTTTCTTATTGATGTCACTAAAATTTCCATCGTAAGGAAACCAATAGATATTTATCGACATTCTAAAAATTTATATTGAAGTTTTGATCTGACATCTAAACAGAACTGGAAAAGAACTGATCTCAAAAGTTTTTTACAAGAATTCCGAAGATTGACATCAAAATTCACACCAGAATTTGCAGGAATCCCACCTGATTGTTGCAAAAATACCATCTCAAAGATAGCGCCACAGAATTCCAAGATATTAATAACCGGAATCCCATTCCAACCCGAGTCCTAGAATTTTTAACAGATTCCAAATATCCCCACAATATTTCTAGATTGACTTCAAAAATTCCAGAATTATCATAACAAATCCAAAAAGCCTATCGGTATCCCAAAATTGCTACAGGGTTTAAAGACACTACACGTTAATGCTTCCAGTGGGCTAGTTGCCCTTTGAAGGAAGCACCACACTAGACAACGGACTAGCATGCAACGCCCAGTGGCACAGTCGGAAAACATTCCTCTCGAAAAGTTTTTCGGCCTGAGGCGGGAATCGAACCCACACTCCTTAGCACGATGCGGCTGAATGCCTCGGTGACACTAACCGCACGGCTACGAAGTCCACATGTTTCCGGAATTCCAAAGAAAATCTGATAATCCGGGATGTCAGAATTAACAAGTAAAATTACTTTATATATTAATTCTCACCGACATCCCAGAATTTCTATGATACAACATAATTACCGTAATGCCAGAATTCACACGGAAATCACAAATTCCTACGGTCACAAAATTATTTTCCAAACCTCAGAAATCCTATGAAAATCATGAATACCTTTTGAAACATCGAAATGCACATCGTTTTCCCATGATGTTTAACCAAAAGTAAATTATTACATTCAAATTTCGCAATCTCAAAGCATGTGTAGCAACTTCTGAAGCAACTACCAGTAGCTTTGTAGTACTACTTTTATTCATGCCATCGCGTTGTTTGTAGCGTGTTCGAAAGGTGTAGTAAAGTAAAATGAAACAAACATGTTCCGCTCATGTTCCACATATAGCATTTACGGCTCCACCCCATCCCCATTACCCCGAACGCCATTATCCCGAATGAGTCACTTCCAATGCTTCGAATGGGTCATTACCACGAACGCTACTATGCCGAATAGTTTGGAAGTTAGAGGCAGGAGAATAGTGAGGCCGAAAATGTGAACTGTAATTTTGGACTGACGTCTCTAATGTGAGCTGACGGTTACCAACGATGCACAAAAAGCTTATGATAAAATTTTCATCAGAGAGTTACTTCTTCAATATGCCAGTTTCTTTTTAGCAAAGTCATGTTAATGATTAAAACTTTCCTATTATTACAACAGAGATTTTTCTCTTAGTTGATAAATTGCCATTCCTTGGATTTACGTTGTGTAGTGAACATTTGCGTCATAGGTACAAGCATTTTTTATTGTAAAATTCATTTACCTTCTTTGTAAAATAGGCAGTTATTCGCTAGAATAAACAGCCCCTAATATTTTCATTAGAAACTGTGAATCCTTTGAAAATTTATACGTTCCTAAAGAATGCCTATACTGTTATAGTTATTACTAATTACACTGTTCGACAAAAAAAAGTTTTTGGATGGATCAGGGACGCATTTATATGGGTCTTGAAGTGCAAGAAAAGTACAAAAAGAAGCCGTTTTCAAATGATTTGCAGCACCCCTGGATTATTTATTGATAAAGCTTGAAAATTTGGCATTTTTATTCACAAAAAGTGTAATAAGTAAAATATCAATATCTTTTTAAATTCAATTATACAACCATTGAATTTGTCAAATTAATATTTTTTAGCACTGGATGACTTCAGAGAAACGTGCACCATTTCAGAAGAATATCGGCATCTATTTTGTATATGAATTTGGAATGTTAACGATCATCAAGCAAGTACGTGAGGATGTGCACCATATACATACTACTTTTTTGTATTTCACACATCTGGTTCATTATATAATAATTATTATAGGTTCAAGAAGAAGCTTGATTAGGATTTTATTCTATGCTCCATTAGATCTAGCAATGAGCAATGGAATCCAGTAACATTTGATTTCAACAAGGATACGACGACTACAGAAAATTTATGTGTCTGTTATATTTATATGGGCTGGTTGGTCTAATGAACTCTCAGCAGAAATACAAAATTTATATAGGTTGGACACTGACATGTAAATGGTCTTACATGCGCTAGCTGGTTTATCAGAAGACGATGTCTGTAAAAAAAATGTGATAACATTGTTATTTGCGATTTCTAAATATTTCGATAGGTTCTCATTAAAAATAGTTTACTTTTTTTAGATTAATTGTCATAAGAATATCCCTACAAAAATTACAGAATAACAGAAAATAGCAATAAATAATTTAGTAATCCACATTGTCTCATTTTTTTGCGAAAGCCGCTCAGGCAGGCATGAGCTCTTTATGATTCAGTTTGTGCACAATGCTGATCATTTGTGAAAACTGATGTAGTGGTAACATGCCTGCTGAAATAAGAAAAACATGTAAAATTAGTGTGTAATGAAACGGTCTACTATTGATTGACGACAAATAAATAAATAAATAAAAACTCTTACTTGTAAGATGAATCAATTTCTGGTTGAACCATTTCCGATTTTTTTTTTTTGATTCTACATTTCACATATTTTTCGGCAATTTTAATCAAACTTTCAGTTTTCAGATTTAGAATAAATTTTACAAAAAATTGTGATATAATCTAAATGAATAAAAAACGCTTTTTTATATGTCTTCCTGTTTAAAGAAAGAAAAACAGACATTATGTGAAGTTTCGCAAAATTGTTTATCATAAATGTATTGATAAATTGTTTCTTCACTTAATCGAAAAGCATTTTTACTCATTTAGAGAATATGGGAATGGGGGTTCATAAGAAGCAGACATGTCACCACTTAACCAGTTTTCACAAATGATTGGTATTGTGCACAAACTGAATCAAAAAGAGCTCATGCCTGCCTGAGTGGCGTCGAGTGGTGTCACAACAAAGGTGAAATTGTTGATTACTGAATTGTTGGTTGCTATTTTACGTTCGTCTGTAATTTCAAGGGATATTCTGATAACAAATGGACCTCAAGATAGGTAATCTATTTTTAATGAGTACGTATCAAAATCTTTGGAAATCGCAAATAACAATATTGTCACATTTTTCATAAACCCTGCCATCGGTTCCTGATAAACCGACTAGCTCATGTAACACCACCCATCCACTGGACGGACCTGGTGTAGTGGTTAGAACACACGCCTCTCACGCGGAGAACCTGGGACCGAATCCCATCCCCGAGATAGTCACTTAAAAAAAATTCAGTGACGACTTCCTTCGAAGGGAAGTGAAGCCGTTTGTCCCGAGATGAACTAGCCCAGGGCTAAAAATCTCGTTAATGAAGATAGAAAAAAAAAATGTAAGACCACTTACATGTCAGTATCTTACCTAATTTTGTATTGCTGCTAAGACTAGTCCAACCAGCCCATATAAATATAACAGACACATAAATTTTCCGTAGTCGTCGTATCCTTGTTGAAATCAAATGTTACTGGATTGCATTGCTCATTGCTAGATCTAATGGAGCAAAGAATAAAATCCTAATCAAGCTTCTTCTTGAACCCATAATAATTATTATATAATGAACCAGATGTGTGAAATAGAAAAAAAAAGTAGTATGTATATGGTGCGCATCCTCACGTACTTGCTTAATGATCGTTAACATTCCAAATTCATATACAAAATAGATGCCAATGTTCTTCTGAAATGGTGCACGTTTCCCTGAAGTCATCCAGTGCTAAAAAATATTGATTTGACAAATTCAATGGTTGTATAATTGAATTTAAAAAGATATTGATATTTTGATTATTACACTTTTTGTGATTAAAAATGCCAAATTTTCAAGCTTTATCAAAAAATAATCCAGGGGTGCTGCAAATCATTTGAAAACGGCCTCTTTCTATACTTTCCTTGCACTTCAAGACCCATATAAACGCGTCCCTGATCCATCCAAAAAAAATTTTTTGTCGAACAGTGTTATTAACAAGGGCTTCTGTTCTTATCTTTCATTGTCAAAGCTGCTTCAATTGCAATCTAACGTTTTCACTTCTTAAAACAAAGGCTGTTCTTTTGATTCACATTGTTACAGAAAAATATTTTTTATGACTGTCCCTCCCATTCTGCCAAAAAAGTTTTTGCACTATCTCATTAAAAGGAATCAATATTTCATATAAGTTTTGCTGCCTGGTTGTCTTTGTTTAAGATAGCATAAGTTTTGCTGATAATTTATTGAAATTCAGTTAATGTAACCTCCCCAATGCGATTTCAGCGAGTGAGTAAGTCAAAGCCAAGGAACTTCGGGCGAGGAATTCGGAAGCAGATTACTATAGGACACCTGACCTATTCATGGGCGTAGCCAGAATTTTCGTCAGACGAGGGCGAGCGAAATTTACGTATTTTACGCAAAAACGATCATTATACACAACCTTTGCGCGCTCTTTTTGAATGTAACGTTAATCAATGAAGCACATCCATCCTTCTTTTTCATTTATAGTGAGCAAAGTAGAGTGCAAAGCACGTCTTGGTTCAATTTATTCCAGTGAATTATATGGCCAGTTATTTATATTTTTTATTTATATATTTGCCAGTGAATTATATGGCCAGTTATGGACCAATGCACGAGTTCACTATTTGACGTTTGAGCGAAGCCGTGTTATTCATGTGACCATGGAAACGAGTGAATTCGGCACCGCTCAAACGTCAAATTAGTGAACTCGTGCATTGGTCCATAGTTTCTTAAAAAAAAAAACTGCAGGATTATATGCAGGAATCTCTAAAACAGTTTTCCGACGTATTCTTCTAACGAATCCTAAAATATTTCCCTCAGAAAAAGTCTATGGATTCCCGTAGAGATTACTCCAGGATTTGTTTTTTCCTCGCTTATGTATTCCATCAAATGTTGAACATCAAAACCCAATGCATAAGTTCATTAATTTTAAAATAACATTTGTTGCGAAGATTCCTCCGTAAACTGCTACAAAGATTTCTGAAATTGTTTTTCCTTCCCTTTTCTGGATTCTTCAATTTTTCATGACGTATTTTTCTCATTACTCTCAAAATTCATCTATGAATTGTGGGCAGGATCCTTTTTTTTATTTTATTTCACAAATTAATTTAAAATTATTTCAAGAATTTCTTCTATATTTTCGTTTCTGGAAGTCTGTCATACGTGTTCTATGCATATAAGCATATAAGGATTTCTCTAAAAACTTCATTCGATCAAAACAGTTAAAAATTAATATGATTTTCTTTCAGAAATTCTTTACGTCGTGCTTTCTAGGATTCTTTCAGGAATAACGCCAACTTCTAGTCCAAGAATCAAGAATTACTTTAAGATCACCAAAATACCCACGGATGTTAATATAAAAGCTTCTCTGAGCATTTCTATAGATGCTCCTAATAGTTATTTTCTCAGGAGCTTCTATAGGCATTCTTATGAGCATAATTCTAAAGATTTCACTAGGACTTTTTGTAGAGATTTCTACATGAGTTTTTCCAAGAATCTCTTAAAAATCCATCCAAGAGTTTCTTCCAAAATTTCTTCTAAAAATACTTCAGGAATATATCGATAAATTTACTTTGAATTCTGTAGAATAATTTATGATAGTGTTCTTGACGGCATTCATAGATAAATTATTACACTGCGGAACACGTTTTTGTCTCAAGCATCAAAATACCGCTATTTATTTAATTAAGGGTTGCTGAATCCATTGCCGTTTACAAAAATATCGTAGCACGTCTAGTTTTTGAGATATTGACAGTTGAAAATGCAAAATTTGACTATATAACCCAACTTGCATGCAAGTTTCCCAGCTTGTATGACAATTGATTTGCTTAATTTGCTACAGAATCCAAACTTAATGTGTATAACAATACTTATGAGCAAAGTTCATAATACTTTCGATGCTCAAAAGTTATTTTTTGGTGATTTAGAAAAGTATTGTATTTTTCCATATAAGAGAAACGAAAAGTTTTGTATGGAGACTGCAAGCTAGATGAAAAAATCGTTTTGCATCCTTGCTGGATTAGATTTATACAACTTTGGCGACCTGTAGCCAACAATTGTGACGTGCAGAGACATTTCTAAGAACGGCATCAGATTCAGCGGCCCCAAATCTATTGGAGACTAATTTAATCCTTGAGACACGCAAAAATGTCATTTGCTGTGTAGTTATATAAATAAAAACCGAAGGAAGCATTGGATGCCGAGCAGGAACGAATAATTCACACCTCTCTCATACTATGTTTTAGTATCATACCATATTAAGATATTGTTCAGTAGTTCAGGTATTATTATGCACACCAAAAAATTCTTATATTTACATTACACGTAAACTTTTATGATTGTCACGTAAAACGAATTACAACTGAATATAAAACGATAAATAATGTAAACTGCCTCTATGCATTCAGGGATGCTTGCAATCTTGAGTGGAAATGAAACATTTCATGATCTTGCATCCAACATTCGCCAATATTGCATGCGTTCTTGTATCTTGGGAGTCAAATTGTAAACAAGATTGCTCGGTTTACATGATTATACGCTGAGTATTCTGTCAAAAATAATGCACATGGATGGATCGGCGGCTTGGTCATTCCATGTGCATTATTTACGATTTATTGTTCAGCGTAAAATCATGTAACCCGAGCAGTTTTGCTTGCAACATTCTTTGAGAGAATTTGTTTTGTGTACAATTTTTAGGATTTTGCTATAATAGCGGTGTTTGTAGGATTTATCAGTGAATAGTACATTACAAATGGTTTTACATGATTGAACCCAAAAATATGTGACGTGTAAATCTAAGATTTTTTTGCTGTGTGGTATTGAAAATATTGTTTATAACTAACAAAAATACCTTTTTGGGGTATTCGAACGCTGTTGATTGAGGTATTGAACTGCTTTTTAAAAATTCCATACCTGATACCTGATCCAATTACCAGTTTAGTGCTTGTAGAATATGCATGAGATATTATTTGAGGTGTTTCTTATGCAGCGTTTTTTCATACCTCGTTCAGGTAGTATGTATTGAAAATCATCTGGTATGGCATACCTAGGCTTGATATTGAGCAGCAATAGAAGAACTTCTGGAAAACACTCTACATTGTTTTCTAAAACGCCATTTGGAAAAATCCTGTTTCAATATTAGAAGGAATTTTGAGAAAAATATTGTAGTTAACTGTAATACTATAATATTTGTTAAATTTATATTCCGCATCAGTCTCAAAACATTAAGAGACGCCCATACATTGCGTCGTCATTCTAGAGGTGAGAGGATATTTCAGGGAAGGATGACAATCCACACAACATTTCCAGAGCCCTCATACAAAAAATGTACCAGAAGGGATGGGGAGGGGGGTTGAAATTGAACGCAATTGGCATGGCTTAATTAATGGAATTTTTTTATGCTTTCGGGGTAGCGACCCCTTCGGGGTAATAGCGTTCGGGGTAGTGTCGTAGAGTCAGCATTTACTACCAAGAATGAAGTTAACTTAATTTTACTACATTTTATTCATACCACCCATTGTCCCATTTGCTGAACATTATTTCACTACAGGCTTATTAAATCGTTAATAATTAAAAAGTCTCAAAACATTTCCTAAGTTTTTTCTGTGCTCATTCATGCAAATTCCCAAAACTGAATTCTACGTGGTTTTGGACAAAATTTTCATAGTTGTACAAGAATGTTCAAATATGAGACACCATTAAACAAATAGCTGAAAGCTTCCGATCATTCGTCGCGCACAAATATGCCAGCCGTTTTGCGTGACCAATCTTTGCGTTGCTAATTTCCCCATGTAGAGATTGTTATCACATCTCGCACCGTGATGGGCAAACTCTCCGTAGGCATCGTGATCGTTGCTGTAATCATAGAATGCTGCTACACCCTCTTGTGGCACTTGCCTTAGTCTTGGAAGAGAATAATGAGCTTATCACGCTGCTAGATGCTACCTTGCCGTGTTTGAAATACAAGATCATATCGCTTCCCGCTTCGCAGTTATCCGATACGATCGATAACGAAGATGATGACGGCGACTGGCTATTGTTATTTGCCCACCTCTGAGAGAGAGTTAGCTGGTAAGTACAGTATGGCCCAAAAAATGCGAAAATTATTGTAGTATATTCTGACGTGTTTTCACCATTTAGGACAATTTTCGATATTGTTGAAAATACAAGGTTGTTTGGTCGCACATGATGGAGGAGGTCGTGAAGAACGTATTCCTCATGAACGTAAAAAAATATTTTGCCAGAATCATGGGTTTCGCAGCATTCACGGCTTTTGGGGGGGTTATGTGATTGATTCAGGAATAAAATTCGGAGAAAATTAAGAGTATCTCTCTCTTATCAGTCTCTGTAACAACCATGATCCGGAGTACATTATGAGATTCTGTTTATCATCTACTGCTACAGCTATTGAATTGGGTGGCTAGCGCCGAAGGATAAATCCCATATAATCAAGCACAAAACCAGGAGATTACTGGGTTTATTCTGGGATTATTTATCATGCCAGTGAAATAAAACACCTGCCACCAACGGTGATACAGATGCGATGTTTTTCTTCGCTTGATTTGATCGTGTCTCGAAATCAAATGAGAGTAAATCCTAAAATGCCTGGCCTTCATTATTCCTGTGTAGTATCTCACTCCATCGTTGACGTTTTAAAAGCATAATAAAGTTTGATGGTATGAAGGTTCCTCTCTTGTAAAAGGAAAACAGCTAATAGATATAATGTCGAAAGCGAAAACAGAGCCCAACAGATTGAGCAACCACCTTCTTCTGTCGGGTGTGGGATCACTGCGTCCATTTTTTAGGACTATTGTGATATACCCTATTACTCTATGTACACAATGTTTTCCAGTAGCAAATGTGCCTCCGGAATACTTTGCGCATTTGACTGAACTTTGAACCATCTGCCATTGATGGGCAGAAGTCCTAGGTTGCAGTGTTGTAGTTCCCCCAATCTGGCGTGATCAGCCTAATAAAGCTAACCACCTCCCTGGGGGATGCGTTCCAAATATCAGCTGGCTGTAAGTAGTGCTTGCCAAATATTTTGAACCTACGATGGATGTGTGCACTGCAAGAGCAGAGAAGGTGTTGTGAGGTTTCGTCCGTCTCGTCACAGAAACGGCAATTTGTGTTTTGGACGACACCGATCTTGTATAAGTGGTATCTGCTTGGGCAGTGACCAGTTATTAGACCGATGTATGTTCTGAGATCCCTTTTGTTGAGACCTATAAGTTTTTGTGTTTGTGTCGTGTTTATTGTTACGAACCTTTTGGACTGATTCGCATTGGAAACTGTATTCCAATTTGATTGAATTTGACCGAACAACCAGTTGTTCAATTCCGTGTTTAGTGCAGAGTTTGAAATGCCAAGGAATGGCTCTGGACCAATGAACATATTGGTTGATCCATTCCTTGCTAGCTGATCGGCAATTTCGTTACCCTCTAGACCCGTATGTCCTGGGATCCAATATAGTTTAACTCGATTGCGTTCAGCTAGGGATTTCAGTGCAAGAATGCATTCCCACACAAGTTTTGAGTTGCAAGTGAAAGCCTTCAAAGATTGAAGCGCTGCTTGACTATCAGAGAAAATACAGATGGTGGCATGTCTGTAATTTCTTTTCAGACACAGCTGCGCACATTCCTTGATTGCATAGACTTCTGCTTGAAATACTGTAGGCCACTGTCCAAGAGAGACAGAGATTTTGGTTTTCGGTCCGTATACTCCAGACCCTGTCAAATTATTCATTTTTGAACCATCTGTGTAGAATTTAATAGATCCCGGTGAAATGGTGGGTCCACCTCCTTCCCATTCCTCACGAGAAGGAAAGACCACCGTGAATGGCGAGTCATAGTTTACCACTTTTTCCATCCAGTCACTACATTTTTCAACAATAGGATTTATCGAAAATTCGTTTAATATACTGAGGTGTCCTCTTAAGTCCCCTGACAGTAGGACTGTTGATCGTTTTAGCCGAAGAGCACTTTTCTCAGCATCCAGCTTTATGAATTGATCCAGCCGGGGCAGATTGAGTATAGCATCTAGGGCAAACGAGGGGGTACTACGAACTGCACCGGTTATGGCAATACAGGCAGTACGTTGAATTTTGTTCAGCTTAGCTCTAGCCGTAGCTTCCTTTGTCTTAGGCCACCAAACAAGGGACGCATAGGTTATTCTAGGCCGAACGATTGTTTTATAGATCCACATGATCATACTGGGTTTTAGACCCCATGTTTTACCACAGGTCTTTGAGCAAACCCAGAGTGAATTGAGACCTTTATTTATGATTGTTTGAAGATGGGTGTTCCAATTTAGTTTTGCGTCAAGTGTGATGCCAAGATACTTGACCTCATTTGAGTAAACTAATTGTATTTGGTTCAAGAAAAGAGGGTGGAGTTGTACCTTTCGTCTTTTTGTGAACGGTACAATTGTTGTTTTTGAAGGGTTTATTCCTAGTTTCTCTTTTTGACACCAGGAGAGTGTGTGATTGAGAGCAATTTGCATCCTTGATGAAATAACGCTGTCAAATTTGCCTCGTACAATAATGACTACGTCATCTGCGTATCCAACAACTTCAAAACCCCTTCTTTCTAAGCTATCTAGCAGTTCGTCCACCACTAATGACCACAATAAAGGAGATAGTACTCCCCCTTGAGGGCATCCCCTTGTAGCCATTACTGTAATGCGCGAATCACTCAGCTCAGATGAGATCTGTCGATTTGCTAGCATAGCATGTACCCAGGTTGCAATGCATGGGTCGAAGTTTCTCCTCAACATTGCCGAACCTATAGACGAATAAGAAGCGTTATCGAACGCGCCCTCAATATCAAGAAATGCTATAAGAGCGATTTCTTTTGCATTAAAGGTTTTCTCGATCTTGTTCACTAGCGTGTGCAGTGCTGAGACCGTTGATTTTCCGCTTTGATAAGCAAATTGGGATTTAGAAAGAGGCATAGTTTTCATAAATTTAGAATCTATATACTCGCATAATACCTTCTCCATGATTTTAAGCATTACCGAGGATAGGCTTATCGGTCGGAATGCTTTAGGGTTGGTTTTGTCCTTTTTTCCTGCTTTTGGAATAAAGACAACTCGAACTTGACGCCAATCATTTGGAATGTGTCCCAGAACTAAACTTGCCTTAAAAATCTCTACCATGTGTGGAATCAGTGTCTCTTCCTCTTTTTGGATAAGCGCTGGGAAGATTCCATCCATGCCAGCAGATTTGAATGGCTCGAAAGATCTCACTGCCCTAACAACCCTATCGCGAGTAAAAGCTTCTTTGGCAACCTTTATTGCGTCCCTTTTTGCTCCTGAGTCCCCTGATAGGAACCCGTGTGGAACTGAGACGTCAAGTCTGGCACCTTCAGCATTTAGACTCGTTTGTGGGATTGAATCAGGAAAGTGAACTCTTAGCATTTCACTCAGTGTTTCACGAGGTTCCACAGTGAGTGAACCGTCAGTCCTTTGAAGACTTCCCAAACCATTGGAGTGATCCTTCGAAAGAGTTTTATGAAGTCGAGCAGCTACGGGAGTTTTCTCAATGTTTTCACACATGAGAACCCATGATTTCCGTTTTGCTCGTCTCATTTCTTTGTTATACTCTGTCAGAGCCTTTCGGTATAGACTCCAATCAGAAGTGCGTTTGGCTCGGTTGAATTCCTTCCGAGCAGTTTTTCTGAGTTTATCAAGGTTGAAGTTCCACCATGGAACATCTCTGTTCGAACTAACTGTTTTGATCGGACAGCTCTCTTGATAAGCATTTAGAATTTTGTTTTTAATAGAACCCGAAGCTGCTTCTAACTGTATAATAGTCTGAATATTCGGCTCTATTATATAGTCTTCAGAACGGAGAATAGCTGAGTAGGTTTCCCAATCAGTTTTCTTGGGATCTTTAAACGACTTTTGAATCATTAGACCCCCTTCCCACTCGAAGACTATATGTTTATGGTCTGACATAGATATTTCATTAGAAACATGCCAGTTTTTTATTTTATCCGAGATGGATTGACTGCATAAAGTCAGATCAAGGACTTCTTGTCGTAAGATGTTTTCAAATGTAGGCTTATCACCGACATTGCATATGTCAATATTTTTGGAGGAAAGAAACTGCAAAAGATGCTCACCTCTGATATTTGTGTTTGTACTTCCCCATACAAGGTGATGAGCATTGGCGTCACAACCGATGACGAAGGGGATGTTGTGTTTTTGACTGTAAGAGACAAGAGCAGCCATCTCTGGAGGAGGAATGTCTTCTGCGTCGCCAGGGAAATACGCCGAAACCATAATGATCTCAGTACTGCCCCTAGCAGTAGAAACCTCCATCCTGACCGCCACGATGTCCCTTTTGATGAATTCTGTAATTGGAAAATATTTAGTATCATTGCGTATTAGAATAGCTGCTCTGGGAGAGAGCTGGCTGTCATCATATACCAACCTACACGAGTTTAGTTGAATACCTTGTATTCGAGTTTTGTTGACCCATGGCTCTTGAATCAGTGCCACGGAAAGGTGTTCTTTTGTGAATCTCCTGCAAAGCACATCTGTTGCGCACTGAGCATGATGGAGATTCACTTGGAGGATTTTAATCATTGCTGAGGCGTTCCGCATTTTCCGGACGTTTGCCGTCCTTCTTTGGATGTTGCGGATCATCAACTTTTGATTTTGGGGGATGTCTTAGATTTTGGTTTTTGTCCTTTCCCTTACCTAGGCCTGCTGGCTTATCCCCTGTGGTCAATTTTACACTTTTGACATTTCCACTGCCCTTATTGGGAGCCGTTGAGGTGACACCGCTTGGGCCAGGAAGTGAGGTCAAATATGCATCTTTTCCATCAGAGGAAGACAAGCTAGCCTGTATGGTGGGAGTTGGTTGTGGGATGCTACTAGAGGCCTCCTCAGATTTCTCTTGGGTCGGCTGTCCAGTTGGATTGTCATTGGAGTTTGGGGTTGTGCTCTTTACTTTCCTCAACTGTATTTCTCCAAAGCGGTAGTTGAGGATGAACTTGGATTGAATGAGTTTTTCCATGGACGGTCCATCTACATTAAAGACCCACACCACATGCTTGTTGTTAGGGGTGAGCCGTTGCATGACACGCCAGTTGTTGGTTATCAGATCGTTCTGACTCTCGATGAGAGCTTTGATACGATCATCGGTGTATTGTGCGCTTTGAGGGAAGAAGGCTCGAATCAGTTCTGGACGTTGAATCTTATCCTCATCCATTGCAACCAACTCAACGCCTTCCAGGGGATTTAATGCAGGTGTTATCTCCTTTACCCATTCCGCAGTCTCCTGATCCTTACAAATAAGAACCATATGGCCAGACTTGTAGATAAGGTTAGAGAACTTGGGCTTCATTGTCGCGTTCCGTTGTTGTTCAACCCGAAGCAGCAGTGCCTCCTGGAGAACGTCCAGCTGAGTCGTTGAAAGTTGGGTCGTGGGGAAGTCTTTTGGGATTATTCCGACTCTCCTGCGACTGGTAATTTCACCGTAGCTTAGACTAGTCTGTTTTTTATCTTCTGGTGGGGGTTTGTTGATCGTCGAGGCTGTTGAGCTGTTGGTTTCCTGTTGCCCAACGCGCTTTCTCGGATTCAGGTGTTGTTTCATCCGTTTCTGCTTATGTTCTTCTTCAGCATTTGTAGACTTGTCAAGGTCCTGCCGAGTGCGTTTCGAAGGAGTTGACACCATAGCCTCACCCCCCGTGATTCTGGATAGGGCCTCAGGGCGGCTTAAGCCACTTTGTCGGAGTGCTTTTAGCTGCTTCCTTTGGCTCCGAGTGATCTTTTTGGTGCCAGTAAGTTTTTGTTTGTTCGCGTCATTTGTTGGATGTTGATCGGTCTTCCCATCAATAGGACCCGAGGTGACGTTCGATCCTGTGATTGATGGCTGCGATCCTGTCAAGTTTATTGTGACTGTAATTCCATCCTCTTCGTCGTCCATTGGTTCAACCGAAGGATGGAGTCCTGGGTCGTTCGGGAGTGTCAGAGGGAGGTCGGTTTCCATGTTTTCATGCGAACTACTGAGAAGCTCATCTTCGGTCAGTCCAAGCTTACCAAAAGCATTCTCTGTTTCCGTTTCGTCCGACTGGGAGAGGCAGTCGTCACCTTTTTCGAACTGAGGGAGGCAGTCGACACCTTTTATTTTGGTTTGATTATTTGCACTCATTTTTTGGTCCCACGAGTCGCTGGGGAAAGACGGTCCGCTGCATCATTGCCCCGCCCTAATGCAGTAAGAGCTACATACTGGAGAGTTCGCCCTGGTGCTCTCCAGGCTCCGTTAGCGATTGAGCATATTTTAAACCCCCTCAACCATTCATCCATCAGCACGGGTCGCATCACACCTTGGGATTGGGGTTACCTGATTAGTAGATTTTTACTACAGGATCAGGCAATCCGTAGTGTTATTCTTAGCCAGTTGAGACAACCACTACCGACACTACACGGCTATCTAGGCTGCTTGGAAAAGAAGATAACATTGAATATTAACTTCTATGAACGACCAAGCAGCCAGATTGAGCAAATAAACTAATGAATAAAATTTAATTTTCCATTTATCCATGGAATGATAATTTTCCGCATTTTTATGGGCCATACTGTGCATACGCTAAGGCACGTATCTTACGTGAAGAACGCAAACTATCGTGTAACATGCGAAGCAAATCTTTCACCTTACAAAAAAAGCTCAGAATTTGCTAGTCGCTTCAGCAAGAAGATTCCGACGCAAAGATATGTACCGTCAGCGTTGTTGATACAAAAGATTTCATTGATACACCCAGCAGCGAACCCGCTTTTCCTTTCGTTAGTCGCGTTCCGGATAGATTACCTCCATAGAGTTGTGACCTTTGAATTGCTTTCGACATGAAACTTTCTGTCCCATTTCTGCAGTCTTGTACGTACCGTAATCCGGGGTAACATTGATCAGTTTTTAGGAAATTTCTTAAATATTTAATTCAAAAATGCAAATGTTCTGAGTTTTATATTTTTAAAACCAGTACTGCCACCCATAGCTCGTGACTATATACTGTATTTTGTTTTTTGAAAGATCTAAGCATGTTTACAAAAATGTTTTATGTGATTTTTTCATTTAGCTGATATGGGGTAACATTGATCATCCATGGAAACAACGTTCGGTAATATTGAAAATATCGTTACTTACTTAAATCATGGCCCCTGAAGCCGAATATGATGTCCAAACGCTCACATCTCAATTACTTTTTGAGTTATTTTAATATTAAAAACACCTCGAACAGCGGAATACGCCTAAAGGTAGGCAATTTCCTAAGGGAATTTTACATTCTTAACAGTAATTCGTTAATGTTGCCCAATTGAACATACTTATAAAAGTTTTGACAACGGAATCATTTTTGGCGATGCCATTTTTAGTGATAACCGCATTTTCCTTGATCATATCGCTTGCAGAACCTATGTGAGACATGAATCTTCGATAGTGTCATCCTTAACCATTGAAATCATTGTTTCGCAAACTTGACAAATTTACGCATGAAGTTAACGCAATGTTTGCAAAAATCTTAATTTTTAATGGCTCATAAATATAAGAAAGAGAAGCAACATTCATGCTTTGGAAATGTTTCATAAATAAATGATGATACTAACTTATTACGAGATGAGTCATTCCGATCAATGTTACCCCGCTGATCAATGATACCCCGGATTACGGTATGTTGTTTTTTTGCCTTCAGACTGCTTTAAGTAGAAAGGTGTCACCTTTTCCGTAGCAGTCGGTGTCGACTCTCCACGATCATATCTCCCTCGATGCCGGTTTGCTTTGCTTCGTTATAATTTATGCTACATGTTTCGTCATTAGGATAATTCATATAATAAAAAAAATTTGAAAATCTCATATCTTTTCGTTTTTAAGCTTATTTAGATGTTTGTGATAAAATTAGAGTTCTGCAATTGTTTTTAACTATTTTTGTAAGGTGGCTCAACGTCATTGGAAGCTTATACAAAAATGTCTATAAAAAATGAACTCTGTTTTTGTTATGAAAAATTGTAAGAAAGATGTAGATTAAAATCAGAACCGCCCTAACCGCCATGGATGGGCGGGCAGAAAAACAAGCACGAGGTCTTTCACACATATGAGCTTTCCCGGCAAACTCCGATAGCAATCGCTGCTAAATTTAGACTAAATCTCAGCGTGACTGTGAGCTGAATTGCATGCATCCCATCCAGAGAGAGAGAGCGAGGAGGGGTGTTGACGATTTCGTGAGCCTCGCTTTGGCAGCACTTTGCGATACATGGTTTGCACATTTCTAGCGTGCCGTGTTGAGGTACAATTCTCGCCACCGGAGATGCTAAATTTTCAATTACCAGGCTCCTACCATTTATGGACGTGAGAAACCTCTTTCATTTTGACGGTTTTCTATGCGGTGCGGGCAAAAGGGGTACCTACCATAACTTTCATTCTCCTCAATCAAGGAGGTCACAATCTGCACGATCTGAGTCAACGTACAGTATTTTTGTCACATCATGGAGGTTCAAGTAGATTGATGGACTGCTACATTTACAGTAAGGTGGGACAAAGGTTCAACCTTAGTAGAAAATTGAATATTTCTAAAGAAACTATAAAAATTGAAAAAAAAAAAAGAGTTTGCGCGTTTACCGTAATGGCTATCAGTTCCGAATTGAGCAAGAAATCCTTAAAAGCAACTTTTGCTCAAAACATTTCCTCGTACTTTTTTGTAAGGTAATCAACAACAATAGAATTAAATTTCAATTTTCTAGCTTTATTTATGATAGACGCTGTAGGGCATGTATTTCTAGCAAATAGCAAAATACAAAATCTCGGCAAGTAGTTTATTTAAAAATAAATCAAGGGAAAAACAATACCCTTTGTAGTTCTTTCAGATTTCGTACAACTTGTCATTTTTCAATGAAGAATGAAACGAATGTCAACTTACATTGTCATACTCAGCGCTGATCTAATAAAATAAGTCGTATAATCCACAAAGATGGCAAAAACCTTGATCTACCACATGCTTCTTCTAGCAAACCACCCATTAAAATTCACCCCGAAAACTAATTCGGACCACGTCAAGCTAGACTCAAACGCTTCTTTCACTCTCTGGGACCGAGGCTGTCGGAACGATGCAGTTTGTTTGTTTTAATTTAATTTTCATTGTATAATAGGTTTCCTTTCCCTTCGACCGAAACCAAAATTGAGCGCCAGTCTGATGGAAAATCCAGTCGGCGCGGCGAAGTTGTCTCAGACATAATGATTTTCGTATTTTTCGGAGTTTCCCTTTCAACGCACAGCACACGCCGCCCAAATTACGAAATAGTGATGAAGACCCGAGTGGCTGCAGCCGCACCTTGAAAAAATTTGCTGCGCACATTTTTTTCTATTTTTTTTCAGGCTGTCAGAGTAATCCACTGCATCTTCCGCGGTTTTCCGTTCACTAGGTTTCAAGTGCAAGTGGTCATAATATCGGTCTTAGGATTACCATTAAACGAACACATCATCCACATTCATATTTAAGATAGTGTTTCTCATAAATATCGGTCGCAATCAACCATCCCAGTTTCAGTGCACAATTTGTGATGAATGGTAGAAATTTTCTTTTCTTTCACTCAAGTCCAGTCCAAGCTGTCGATTTGAGTACATTAGAGATTATTTTCTATCACTGTGCAGTAGTGGACACGTATTTGAATGCCAAGTTGATCGGGTTAAATCGATCATTACAGGTAATTAAATCAAAAGTTCCAGTTCATTTTTTAAGTTTCACACATCTATTTCCCGTTTCGCGGTTTCGCTGCTCTTCAGAGCGTTTCATTTTGAGTTCCGACTTTTTTGCTCCTGGCGCCAGAGTAACCGGCACTACCGGTCAGTAGTGGCGAAAGAGTTTGCACGATGATGTAAGTCGTACAGGTTTAACAAAAATTTAAGTCAGTTTTACGCTCTACGGTGTTTTAAGAGTTAAAAAGTGAAAACCGATGCGGCTACGGTGACTGGGTGCTCAAATGTATCTAAAAAAACGTTTTAACAACGACGCCTAATCGCGGAAATTTGTTGGAGGAACAGTCTATGGTCATTGAAAGCCATAAGGTGACCGAGGGAGAATGTCCACGATCAGATTTATTTCTTATATGAGTGGAACGTTTCATTTCATTTTATGCGTTCCTTGTCAAAATCCGAACTGTTTATTGCTAAAAAATAAGTTTCGATTGATGGAAAACTTTTTCAAAAAGTTTCCTCATCAAATGGTTTTAGATTTTTACTTTTGATTGATGATATTTTGTTTTTCATTGTGTTCTTTATATGTGGAGTTCAATTTTGAGATTTGTTTTAAAGTTTTATTTATAAATTTAGAATAAGCTTTTGAATTTGTGTTTGCAGATCCTGCCATATAGTTTTAATTAGAGGATTGTGACTTCGTTGAAACATGACATGTGCGCCACCGCCTCTGATCCGTTTTACGTAATGCCAACGCCAGTTGAGGTATCGGAGGTGCGCCGTACGCCATATGTATTTTTAAACCGAACAATTTTCATCTCGAAAAGTTTAATAATAATAAAACAATCTTTTCGATATATTTAGGCATTGCTCTAGGAATAACAGTAGGAAGTCTAAAAGAAATGAGTCAAGAAAAAAACCTCCATTAATTTATACAGTTAACCTTCTAGGGTTTTCAATACGGATTCAATCAAAACATTCAGAGATTACACAGCACAACAAAAATGACATTTTTGCGTGTCTCAAGGATCAAATTATGTGTCTCTTGTAGATTTGGGGTTGCTGAATCTGATGCCTTTCACAGAAATTTCCCAGCACGTCACAATTTTTAGCTACAGGTCGCCAAAGTTGTATCAAACATTGGTTTTTATTGATTTTTACCTAAAATTTGAAGTATATTTTATCAAACTTTTATGTGATCTCATCCACCAAGCATGCAAAAGAGAACTTAAACTTTCGTTTTAGATATATTTTGGTTGAAATTTCAACGTGCTTGCAGTCTCCATAAAAATATCTTCGTTTCATCAAAAAATATTTTTTCCGCATCAAAAGTATTATAAACTTTGATGATAAGTATTGTTATACACATAAAGTTTGAATTCTGTGGCAAATTAAGCAAATAAATTGCCTTACAAGCTGGCAAACTTGCATGCAAGTTGGCTGAAATAGTCAATTTTTGCATTTTTCAACCACCAATATCTCAAAAACTGGACGTGCTATGATAATTCTATAAACGGCAATGGATATTCTGGAGTATCTCTTCAGAATATGAAATCAGATTCGTGGAGGATTCTTTCAATGTACCGTTTTGTCTCAAATTCCGAACAGACTCATATTCCGAACACTCGGTTTTTATATGGCGATTTAGAGCACGGATATAGAAAACGAAAGAGTCGATCGCACTGAAAGTATGAGCGACCAATAAATGGAATTTTCATTTAAGTCCACTGCTTTGTTCTCTTAAAAAGAAAAGAGGTTGTTTTGATTCATTTTCACCTTATGATATTTACGAGGTTACGATAGATGACGAAACACGGTGGCAACGTGATACAAAATCAGGAATATTACACTATTTTTTTTCCAAATTCTGAACAGTTTTGTGTCTATTATGAATATTAGAGTGTTAAATATGTGGTCGATTCATTCAAAATGATCAATAAAAGCTTTAGAAAGAAATATTTCGACACAGATACTCGTTCGGTTGTTCGAACTGAAAACATAGTTCGTAAAATCTGGTAGGGTAAGCCATTCTGCCGTTTTCAAGCCACAACTATTAAAAGAGTTGACAAACAAAAAAAACAAATATAGCTAAAATTTGATGCCTGATTCTCACTGCCTGAAATAATAAAAAAAACGCTTTCTCAAATCCTTTTAGATATATATATATATATATATATATATATATATATATATATATATATATATATATATATATATATATATATATATATATATATATATATATATATATATATATATATATATATATATATATATATATATATATATATATATATATATATATATATATATATATATATATATATATATATATATATATATATATATATATATATATATATATATATATATATATATATATATATATATATATATATATATATATATATATATATACAAATGAAATAGTGTTTGTATGTCACGAGTGGGCTCAGGTACGGCTCATTAGATTTTGGAAATTATTCCACTGTTGTATTTGCATAATGTGGCGATCTGTGTATGTGAACATAAAATTGAGGAAACTCACCGGAAATACCAAAAAATGGAGGAAATGAAACTGACATTTAGTACGGTAGTTTTGCACTGAGAGAGATTCGCGAAGAAGAAAAATATCAACGTCATATGCAGCCTAAATTCCGCTGTCACGTAACGTCAAATGCAGCCCACCGTTTTTATAGCTGCAAAAATGTAAAATGTTGTATTCACAATAAATTGTTTCTGAAAACGTCAGTCGGCGGAGCAGTTTTTTCCAAGATTTCTGATAAATCTAAACACAAGATTAGTTATTTTTGATGTCTGCTTCGTTTGCTGACATAAAAATTCACTGAGAGGTTCATGTGAGGGTTTGAATGGCTTGCGCATAATTGGTATAAACACAAAGTGGAATAAGAAAAAAAACTTAGCAACCACAGAAAAAGAAGACAATTTTCGCTAGTCTCGTCTCAGGTTTTGCATAGCATCAAAGAACAGCCTACTTCTTGGAAATACAACGTTTGCCGGGACAACAAGTAAGAAAAAAAGATTAAAATAAAACCAAAATCAATGAAAAATTGGAAAGCTAAAATCTTACTTCATCTTTTGCTTTCTGGCATTACGTCTCAACTGGGACAGAGCCTGCTTCTCAGGTTAGTGCTCGTATGAGCACTTCCACAATTATTAACTGAGAGCTTTCTGTGCCAAATGACCATTTTTGCATGTGTTTATCGTGTGGCAGATACGAAGATACTCTATGCCCTGGGAAGTCGAGAAAATTTTCATTACGAAAAGATCCTTGACCAGTGGGATTTGAACCCACGACTCTCAGCTTGTTCTTGCTGAATATCTGCGTGTTTACCGCTACGGCTATCTGGTCGGCGTTAAGTCAGAGTGGACCAAGTGACATTTTTCATATTTTGAGAAAAACGGGCTCAAAGTCTAACGCTTTGTATTTTTTTATCTCAGTAAAATTTTGGTTCAATATTTCTTCCCATCCTTGTGTTACTTTCAAACAATATAATGTGAAGTGATAAACATGAAAAATCACAATCCGAAACTCTGATAGAACGATTTTTTTGATGGAGTATGTGCACTTGGTCCACTCTGACTGAACAATTTCAAGAAAAAGAACAATCATTTAATGCTTGCGTGGTCAAACTGGGTGCATATCCTTAAGCTGAACATATTATCAAGACCCTTCGACATCAGTATCGTAAATTCTTCAATAATCCATATCTTCAATCTCAAAATCAGTGGCATTACGATACCTTGGAAATTAAGGTTTTGAAGGGTCAGGCGTTGAAGACCAGAAATATTCAAATATGCGTTCAGTCAGAGTGGACCAAGTGCACATAGTCCATGAAAATCTTGAGTACCGACCAAAATATACTGGTCCAATAAGCGGGTTCTAGGACAGTCCATACATACACCATAGAACTACCATAAACTTCTATCGAACTCTGAAATCGACTCAAAATATGCAATAATCAATCAGTTGGTTGCTTTTTGACACTTGGTCCACTCTGTCTGCACAGAAATTGTTGCAATTACTGATCACCTACTCAAATACGGTAAATGGCCAGATATCAAAATAAGATCCATCGAATTATGACATGTTTATGAGTTTCTATTGATGGATGGGAAGAAAAATCATTCCATGTCAAAAAATCTGGAAAATAACTTGAAATGTCTTGCATTTTCTAGATATTCTCAGCACATCGATCGTTTTCGTTGTTATGGTATAAAGCACTTGGTCCACTCTGACTGCATACTTTTATTGATTTTTATTGATCATCCAGAGTAAATTTGTTACATATCTCTCCCAGTTTTCAACATTCATCAAATCGGATCAAAGTGAAATGGAGATAACGTTATTTTGCATTTAATGGCAGAATAATCCAATTTTCCCAAGTTTTGTACTTGGTCCACTCTGACTTAACGCCGACCATCTGGACCCCTTCATATTCATATTCTTAGGAATTATAAGGTCGATTTAAACGTATGAAAAAATATTTCAAACGGTGTGGTGATGCAGAGCAGGTGCTCAAGAATTTTATATCAGAAAGTGCTCCGTGAGCCAAAAAGGCTGAAAGCTCCTGCCTTAAAGAATTCATCTTGGGATTTTTGTGGAATCTTGCCAGTGATTCTGCCAAGTGTATTCCATGGATTTTTTTTGTTTTCCAAAAGATATCTACAAGAATAACTTAAATTTAAGACATTTTTTTAAATTTTTTATGTGAAAGGAAATCCCTCGTTAATGGCTTCTTTCAAAAGACTATCCTGGAATTCTTACAAGTTTCTCTCCATGGATTCCTTTAAGACATTGTTCAAATATTTTTCGGGGACCCTCTTTCAAAGATCGTTTCAGAATTGTTTAATGGATTTCTGTAGTGATTTCTCCGTGAGTGCTTCCAAATGCTTCTGAAGATTCCACCGGCAAAATATTCGGGAACCCTCCCATCTCAGGCTTCTCAGAGATGATGATGAATTTTCGAGCTGTTTAGTGAAACATCTGTAAGTAAATGAAAAATATCTTTTTTGGAAAAAAGAATTGTTAGGTTCTTGTAGGAAAAGTTATTCCGGGTGTTCAATAAAGTCGTATAGGACTTTTCTGACCATTACTGCATATATGTAACATTCGACAAAAGTAGGCATTGAGTAAAAGTGTGCATTTTATGACAGTATGGGAGAAAACTCAAATTTTTAAAAACTACCAAGAACTCAAAAGTACTTATTTGGGGTTGAAATTTTGTACAACTCATATCGCATACAGGGTGAATAGTCATAAAATAATTCTGATAGAAACTTCATTGCTACAACATTACGCGGCTCCTGTATAATTTCAATGTGACTGTCATGCGGTTACACTAGCCAATGTGACAAGACAACATGGTATTTTTTTTTTCGAATTTTCTAGAACAATCTCACAGATTTCACACAGTATTTATAATTTGAAGACTCTCTCCGGTATTAACTTGAAACTTTCAAAATTGCCGAATGTGACAAATATGCAGTTATGGGCAGTATTCTCTAAGAGAGAAACAAAAATTAGGGGATCTGGGTGTAAATTGCGCCGTTGGGGTAAAAAGCGCCAACCTCGTTTTGAATGAACGACGTGCTTTGGAATGCTGTTTTCCACCTGAGATAATATAAAATATTAAAATGCTTCTCTGTTTATATTTTTAAGTGTTTTCCTGGCAAAGTAAAAAACTCAAAAAAGCGGATTTTGCTGTTTTTGTTGCAAAACACAAAATATTTTCTAGGTATTTTTCAGGTAGATGAACAACAACATTTTTGAAACTATCACCGAGAATGGCCTTGTGCACTCCCATAGTTTGTATTCCATGCGAGAAAGGTGTTGAGTTTATTCTTTAAGCGTATTTAAGGACCTAATCTTTAATCAACTCATGGGGCAAAACTGTTTCATAACACCAAATAAGGCGTTTGAAATCAAATTCCAGCAAACGTAATGCCACGCTGTAGCTACGTGTCAATTTGAAACTTTCAAATGCACATTTTCATAACTTCCTTTTCCTTAGACGGCGCGTTGTGCCTCCAGTTACTCTACGTTACTTAAATTACAGAAAAGTATCGAACTCATTCTCATTTGTTACTGAACACCCATTATTTCTCCTACGGATTTTTTGCAAGCATATTTCAATTGGGCGGCGTCCACAAATTACGTATCGCTCTAGGGGGGGGGAGGTAGTTGGCTGAAGCGTTACGGCTCATACATTTTTTTTATAATTTTCATACAAAAAGCGTTACGACCGGGGGGAGGGGGTCTAAATTTGCCAATTTTAGCGTTACGTTATAAATGGACGCTGCCTTAGCAAGTTTGACTGAAAAATCGATGATTCTTTAATCAATTTATTTATGGAGTTTGATCGAAAGTTTTCTTTTTTGAATATTTGGTTTAAAATAAAATAATATGTAAGTGCAGTATATTACAATTTTTGGAATTAATCATTTTTAAAATTTATTAAAAAACACTTCAAAGCTAGTTGAAAAATGGCTTCATTAACGGCAACACTTTATAAATATAATTATGATTTCACTTAAACGATTAGTAAAAATTGATTCATTAAATTTTAAATCACTTGAAAATGCATGTATGTTTAGATTATTTGTTTGCAATCACACAACGCTAATTTCAAAACAAATGTCACTTTCTCAGTATTGCTCCTGGTTTTCTCAAAAATATTTCAATGAGCTCCTATTATGAGAAGTTCAAGATTTGCTGTAGGATCTGCAGAGATGTTTTCTAGGAATTCCAGGATTTGAAGCGTTTCTTGAAGACGAAAAACAATTAGGGCTATTTGTGATCAAACGTCGACATCCCACCGCAAAATCGCTAGTGTTTGGAGGTGATGCTTACTTCCAAATCGCGAAATCATAACTATCAACTTAGTTCTAACACAGACAAAAAGACGTAACACTTGGAATAATTCTGTATCAAAATCATAGTTACAAGGACACGTACGCCCAATGCTAAAATCGATGTGTTTGACCGACGGACCAACAGATGGCGGTAGTGTGAAAACGTCAAACACGAACCAAAAAGGATGCAAGCGCTGCGGGGGGCGGATTGTCCACCTACCATATTGTTTGAATAGATCGTCCAAAACGTGGTCCATGGACTATGATGAGAGTGTGACGGCTGTTTGTTTGTGGTTCTAATACCCTCCGTTATATGAAGTATGCTGGCGCTTTGGTCGTCGCAAGTTTCTCGTTGAACGAGAAGCTTGTCAAATGAAATTGTGCCGCTGAAAGTGAGAATGGAAACTTTCTGAGTGTGTCAAAAAAGTTGAACGTTTTGCTAGTAACTTTGAAGCTGAGTGAACAAACTGGCTCATAGTAAACAAATCAAAATTGTCATGTAAAACGAGTTTTAACTGAATATGTATTAAGCTCATGTTCTTGCATCCAACAATCGCCAACAATGCATGCTTTGTTGCATCTTGAAAGTGAAATTGTAAATGAGAATGCTCTGTTTACACGATTCTATGCTGAATATTCTGTCAAAAATAATGAACATGAATGGATTGACGGCTTTGTCTGCATGACGGGTTGATGTGCATTATACATGATTGATTTTTCAGCTTAAAGTCATGTTAACCGAGTGGTTTGCTTGCAACATTCTTTGAGAGAAGATGTTTTATGTTCAATATCAAGGATTTTGCTAGCAATGTTGGATTTAACGGCTTGACATGATTGTAACGGCTTAAATTTCGTGACGTGTAAACCTATATTGTAATTTTGGTGTGGTTGTTAAGAGAGTAAATTTACCAAGCTGCGTTTTAACAAAAACACCTTAAGTCTCGAAATCATTGATTCCAAATGACGGAAAAATTTAACGCCCATCGACCTTTGCATGTTACTGACGGAAAGATTCAAACTCTGAAGCGGGACCACATCCCATGACCAGGCCTTGCAGAAATCGCTCTCTTTTGATTATGAAACACGATCAAAGCAAGTGAAGAAAAACTTCCCCTCTGTATCGGTATAGTTTCGCATATTACAAAAAGCTTGATAAATAAGAAAGGCGAGTGAGAATCCCGAGGAAAATGTGATTATAAAACCTATGTTTCTCGTTCATTTATCGTTTAGGATACGTGGTTTATTTCACTGGCATGACTAATAATCGCCGAATATCTCATAGCATTAGTGTACCCCAGGTTCGGGGTTTATCATTCAGCGTTAGCCCCTCAATTCAACCATACATGTAGCAGTAGGGGATGAACAGATTCTCATGATGTGCTGCGGGTCATGATTGCTACATAGAGCGATAAGCGTGAGATAATCCCTGCCCATAACACGATGCACTTACTGCCTGACGACTTTAATGGGTCGGCCACGAAGCTCAAAAGTCATAATTATTTGTTTTGGACATTTTATCAATCATTTGTTGCAATTGTTCAGATTAGTAATCAATTACGGAGGCAGATATGTTACACAGCGTAACAAAAATTATATTTTTGCGTGTTGCAAGGATCAAATTATGTGATGTTGTTCTCAGAAATATTCCAGCACGTCATAATTTTTAGCTACAGGTCGCCAAAGTTGTATAAAACACTGTTTTTATGATGTTTTTTTATGAAATTTAAAGTATAATTTATCAAATTTTTTGTGATCTAATATACCAAGCATGCAATATATGATTTGAACTTACATTCCAGATATATTTTGATTGAAATTGCATGATTTAATTTAGATTTAATCGATTTTTCCAACATGCTTGCAGTCTCCATACAGAATTCTTCGTTTCTCTTGTATGGCAAAATACAATACATTTCTAAACCATCAAAAATAACTTTTGAGCATCGTAAGTATCATAAACTTTGTTGAGAATAATTATTATACACATGAAGTTTGAGTTTTATGGCAAATTATGCGAATAAATTGCCATACAAGCTGGAAGACTTGCATGCAAGTTGGCTGAAGTAGTCAAATTTTGCATTTTCAACGGTCAATATCTTAGAAACTAGACGTTCTATGATATTCTTGAAAACGGGAATGGATTCAGCAACCCTTAATTAAGTTATTAGCGGTATTTTGGTTCTTGAGACAAAAACGTGTTCCGCAGTGTTACCAGAAGTGAGTTCATTTCGGCGAATTTTATTTCGACTAATGGATTTGAAAATTTTCTTCCCGAATACAGGAAATTCGGAAATATTCATCATGATTGGCAAAACCCTCTGCTTACTGACTGAAATCGAAAAGGGTTCGGAGGGATTGATGTACACTCCTCGATAGCTATTCACTTAAAAACAGCGATAAAATGTATCAATCGTATCGATTCCGTTGCGTGAACACAACGTAATCCTGAAGTGCACAACCGGAATCCCAGCCCTGGAAACCTGCCAAACTCCATCAATCACGCACCGTCGCTCAGCTCCTAGGATCCAAGCGATCTCGAACTCGTCCAGCAAAGTGGCGCGCTCAGCTCAACCCACTAATATGTAGCGTGAACATTAGCTCCTGATTGAGCCACCCGTTCGAAGTTGCCTTACATTTTCAATAAAATATGTGATCCTCCTAAGTGGATTGGCGCATCATCAGCCGGCGTAGAAAAAGACCTCATGCAGAGCGTATCAAATTAGTCTCGATATCTTATTGGCCGGGCTCGAGCTGAGGCTTAGGCTTTACCTTGATTACCTACCCCTAGCTAGATGGGCGGAAAAGATGAACGAAACGCAGAGTGGTTGAATGAATGCGACGGCGGCGGCTGCTGATGATGATGATGGTGCATCCCATTCCGTGATGTTGCAATCGAGTGGCTTTCGCTCTCCATAAGGGAGAAAATATGTAAATCTATGCCACTTCGGTTGGCTCTGAGCTGGGACGATGTTCATTAGGGCGGTTCAGATTATAGAGAAGTTTGAAAACTCCATTTTCCCATATAACTCAAATTTATTTTTAAAACTGTTCAGTCAAATTTTCAGTCGTTTTGGTGAGGATAGAAAGGTGGCCCAAGGACGTTGAAGGTTCATAAGAAAATTCATATTAAAATGTAAAATAATACTTCCAATACCGGTACAACTATTATAGGACAAAATTAAACATAACACAATGACAAATGGAATTGAAATTTGCGATAATCGATCTGTTTGCTAGAGAACCAGACGGAATAATTGACCTTTTTGGCCACGTCCCGAATCGAGAGGCTAGGATTGAGCTTGAAATAATCCCTCACCTTTCTTACATTCACGGGGTAGCATGTCTTTGCTCTTCCTCCTCTGCCACATAGCCGCTGGGTCACCTGGGTCTCCTTAAACTATTTAATAACACGGGACATGGTCGACTTGTCGATTCCCAGCTGTTTCGCAATCCACCTGTGGGACTTACCTGGATTTCATACGATAGCGTCCAAAATATTTTGTCGGAGCACGTCTTGCTTGGAAGCCATCTCGGAACACATGTAAACACATGTAATTTCGCTCTAAATTAACTTTACCCAATTTGTACACATGCAATAAAAAGTTATACTCACAAGAAAGTTTGCCTATATTTTTTCGAGTTTAGTCCTGATGGTTTGAAAAATGAATTTGCGCTTCGTGATGATATCTAACGTGTTTGGAATATTTTCTAAAATTTCTAAACAGTATTTCCATATAACCATGCTTTTTTTGAACCATCTTTAAATCATCACCACGAAAATGCTTTTTCACGACCTTCTATATATGTAATATGAACCACCCTGACGCTCATACTCACGTCTACTCCGGTTTGCCAGTTTGAGCGTCTATTTCTGTTTTCCAATTATTTTCCAATGGCCGAGCCGAATTAATTAAATCAGAGAGCGCGTGCTGCATCCAGCATTGAGGTTGTGCGAAGCTGGCCAGGATGATTGCAAAATTGTGGCAAATGATATCAATGTAGCGATAAGGTTAAGTTGATTAATAATTTTGACAATGTGTTGTCTGCACGTCGTAACAAAATCGAAAAAAAGCGATGTCTCAAACAATACACTTAGTGTAAAAGGCAATCAATTAGTCAAGGTAAATGACTGTGCTAAATTGTTTTAATTTTTAGTTTGTCTTATCCAGCTTCACGGAATCGATTGATTTCATCGTTCAGTTAATCCAATTTAAGGTGTCTCTAATTGTGTAAATGCGAGCGCGCACCTTCCTACTCCTCTTGATACCATAAGTTTGAAAGAATTGCGTGTTTTATTAGTGCTGAACGCACTAAAGCTATGAGATGTGCGTTACCGGGTGGTGGATTTATTAGATCCAATGTGTTGCGATGTTTAGGAGTCGAATTGACTTCTTACCTCATATGGTGTTTTGATGGGCAGATCAAATTAGTTACGATTCGGTGACGACCTCGATTAATCTTAATGGGGCTACAAATCTGTAGAATAAATTCAATTTATGTGAATTATGTTTGTAAATTTGATTCAAGGTTGGAATTGAAAGATGTTACAAAATTCAATGAACTTGTTTAAGATAAACATATACAAATAATTTCATATCATAGTTATCAATTTTTCATTGCTTGTAAAACGAGCTTTTTCTCCAAGCTTCCTTTTAAAAATTAATGAAAGTTGTGCAAAAAAAGTTTATTTTCTTATGAAAGAAGCTAATATTTTGGCAACATTGCTAATTTTACTTTCAGTTTTGTGTAGCTAATCATAACATTTTAAGAGTCCAAATTTTTTAAACACAGTGTTGGAAATAAATAACTAAAAACGTGCCTTTTTCATACAAAATGAACATACTTTGATGTTACTATCTTTGTGTCGAAATGTCCGTTGGACATAAAATTTTGACGTGGAACTAAAATATAATGTGGATATACAATTTTTATCTAACAGCAGTGGTTCAAACGCTGCTAATAAACTCGATTGTGTTTGGTTTTGCATGAAACGCAGGTTTGAATTACTTCTAACAAGCTTTAGAGCAGCGTGCTGTATTTGCCACTTTGTTAGTGAGCGACAAACTGCTAAGCAAAATAAGCAAGGAAGATGCAGCACAGAACACAGCAGAGGAAAATTCCATCAGAAAAGAGTGCCATAAAAAAAAGTAGCAGGCAAAATCTGCGCATTTCGATGCACTCATGCTAGAGACCGTTATACGCATAATTATCCCATGTTCCAAAATATGCAATCGAGAAAAACGCGTTTAAAGATTTTAACACATTTAGGCCTCGTATTGACCAGGTGTGTGGTAAATTAAATTAAAATCTTTACAATAGTATAAAGAATAGCGTGTTCATTAGAGTCAAGAGTTTGTATTATGGAAAAAAAGTAAATTTAGCTACGAAATTCAAAGTGGGACTGTTATGCCTAGAAATACGGGGTTTTTGATGAATTTCTACGCATAACAGTCCCACTGATAGTAGTTACGAATTATGTGCTGAGCATACTGCTGTAGATGACCGTTCTTACGTACAGATTGTACCAAATATAGAGGACTATGCCAAGGCAACTAATGACGGCTCAAGTGACATGTGCCAAACGGAGCCACGTGTGGGGAAGTAAAGAAAATAATATTTAATACGATTTTTTATGCGATGGAAAGCAAAGTTTTCTGTATGTGTGATAATTAGACAATGTATGAGTTAGTGAAAGAAAGAGTGGATGAGTAAGTTAGAGAGTTTATATGATGTTGTAAATTCATATATCGACTGTTTCAGCTGCAGGCTTGACAGAAACTCATCTGCGAAGTCAAGGTTATTCTGCGGAGAAATATTTAACTCAAAATTCACGACACAAATATTCACACGATTTGACATTTCTTTGGACTTGGTTTGCAAAATCATGATATTTGATACATCGCAAATTAAGCTTTTGAACCACCAACATATTTGCCACTTGCACCGAAGAACCAATTATCCGGAATAACCCAGTATGTGGCCAGGTCATCCAAAACCTCTTGAACTATTCTTCTTTTGACTTGACTTTGACTTCTTCTTGACTTCATCAAGTTTGATATGTCGCAAGATAGGTCTCAGAGCCGCCAATATAATGGCCACCTCCTCTGGAGAACCTGGAATGTTATCAAGTTATCCAAGAACCTTTGAATTACCCTTTTTTAGCCTTGATTTAGGAAACTATGTAGTTTGATGTTGCCAGCTAGGTTGCAGAACCGACGGCTAAGAGGCCATTTCCCCATGGAACCGGGAATTCGGAACAATCCAACATATGGTCAAGTCATTCAAATACATTTGAACCACCTTTAGACTTGAGTTGCAAATTCATGAAAATTGATATGTTTCAGATTCGCCAATATAGTATGGCCACTTCCACCAATGAACCGGTATTCGGAACAACCCAGCATGTGGCCAAGTCATTCAAAAACGGTCGAACTATTTTTTTTTTTTTGAGTCCATGGCTTGCGACAATCATGAAGTTGATTTGTCGCAAGCCATGGACTCAAAATTGAAGTGGTTACTGATTCTTCAAGTGGGATTATTTCAGTAATCCCCGTGATGAATCCAAAATTACGGTAAATTTTTAATCGATGACCGCGGTTCCAAAAACTATAGAATTTTGTGATCGACCCTGAAAATTCAAATGAAATTCATTGAATAACGGATGGGAAATAAAGTTTTGATATTGAAAATTTCAATCAAATTTGACGTCAGGCTCGCATGAAAGATGAATGCATCCCGACACATAACACATAAAACAGGTTATGTTCCACGTGGGATGTAAAGCCAAAGTAAGAAGGTGTTCAAAACGATTTTCCCAAACACCAGCTAATTCAAAACTGCCTACTGACTATTTTGTTCGAGATCAGCGCAGCGAATTGTATAGTGTGACAGTTATGCGTAGAAATACAATAGTGGGACAGTTATGCGTGGAAATTCAAGAATGCAGGGCTGGTAGCAAGAATTGGTACCGAAAAAAGTTATTTTAGTGACCAAATTTGAGAAATGAGTGACTAAAAAGTGACTTTCGATTCTTGAAAAAGTGACTAAAAGTGACTTGAAAAGCAAGCCGTAATCAATTTTATTTCAATTCTAGTATACTGTTTTACGATCAATATCAATTATGATTGGGAATATTCCATATGATCTTCTGCTGGTAGTAGGTCTAGTTGAGTACCATATTTGGAAATTTTTATTGTGCTTCCAAAATTACAAGATATCGCCTAGATTTTTTTTCATACAGAATAGTTTATATTTACATAAATAATCCTTTTTTAGTAGATTTTCAATCTTTTAAAAATTTTGTGTCTTTTATATTACCAAAGTATTATATATTGTAAATTTTAATAAGAATTTGGAACATTTGTAAAATTGAAATTTTTGTCATTTCACGTTTCCATTTAAATTCCAGCTCTTCTACCTAATAAGGTCAACATTTTTATGCACTAATCAGTATTTCAAATAAAAAATGATGACAGAAGATCGAATTGATTGAAATAATGCTTAAACCGCGTTCTTTAAACACTGAATAAGGAAGAAATTTTCCATCAGTAAGTTTAATGGAACGTATTCACATTCTAAGACTTCCTCGTGAAATAACGACAAGTAAATTTTCGTTTTGCCGTAAATTTCTTATTACTCCGAAGACCTCTTCAGGAGTTTGATTTGTGATTTTTACGAACTTTTTATGTAATTCTTCTAAGAATCGTTTATATACCTTCATGAATGCAATCTGTTTTTTTAAGATAGACCACGTTGTTTCATTAAAATACTCTCCTACATTTATCACGGATGGGTTTCTACAATTTTCTTAATGTGAGCCATGGTTTTAGCTCAAAAGATCATTATATTGGATGGTTCTTTATCATGGTGAAGAAATTATTTCGATGATTCCATTAAGAACTGCTCCAAAGATCGTTTCAGACATTTTTCAAGGAAGTCCCAAGTTACCCGGAAATTTATCAATTGATTCTTTCATTGATTTCCCTAGGACCTGCTCCAAATAAAAAAAAGCCAAGGAAAAGAATTTTTCCAGTTACTCATCCTGGATTCCCGACCAGTGGATAACAACAAAATTATATCAAGATTTGTTACAAATATATATATATATTTTTTTTTTTTGTTAGGAGCACTTTGAGTTGATGAAGGAAATTATAACACAATTAAATCAAAATCAGTTATAATAACAAAAACTATTTTAATTTAAAACTGAATTAATCCACAATTTGTTATATGATAATAAAAACATATTTATCCATCAATGGTCGGAGCAATAACTGTAATAATTGCTGTAGTATTAACTAGTGTAGAAGCTTGAATGAAATTTTAAAGAATCTATGGAGGTTTGGAAACTGTATTTGAAAAAAATATCAGTGAAGTGTTTGAGCCGCAGTAATAATATTTTGAAGAAATGTTGGAGAAATTTCTAGAGGAATCTAATGAGGAATCCCAGATGCAATTCATCGAGCAATTTTTGGAAAAGATTTTATCCAATAATACCTTAAGTAAGTTTTGTGCAATTCCGGAGAGTAATTATGGTGGGATTGAGTAATTATGGATGAATTTTTGAGAGAATCCTTATAAAAAGGCCTGGATTAAATAAAAAAGACGTAGGAATTATTGTAGGGTTTCTTGTAAAAATATTGATTTTTTTTTCGAAAACTCTGTACTAAACCTTCGGGAAAAACTTCTGTAGAGCCTGCGGGAATAATCCTAGTAGCGATTGAAGAAATCTGTGAAAGAATCAGTAATCTGGGGAAAAAAATGAGATTTTTTCTTCAGAATAATCTCTGTGCAAATTACTGGAGGTAGTAGCGTAGGAATGCTCTAAAAAATTTTAGTACCAAATTACGAAGAAATTCTTCTAAGCTTCTATTGAAAAATTGCTGGTGGCATTCCTGGTGCAGTTCTTGAAAATATTCCAGAAGGGATCTCTGGATAAATAGTTACGTAATAGTATCTGAAGGTTTGTCTGGAGCCTCTAGAATGTTGCACCAGAATTCATTGCAAGCAGATTAACCCCTCTACCGGCAGCTTCATTTTTACCGCAAAATTCAAATTCAAATCGTTATAACTTTCTTGTTTTTCAATATTTTTGCACCATTTTTTCACAAGCTCTCAAAAAACTCTTCTAGTTTTAGGATCTGTGTCGATATTGATCATTGGTCATCTGGTTTTGTAGATATTCCAAAATTACTTGGGGGACCGACCCGTAACTAGAACCCCCCGTTAATTTCTCAGGCTACAGAATTTTAATCGTATTCGGATATTCACTCTTCGGAACAATACATTAATGAGAGTATGTTGTGCAAAATTGAAGCAATTTGGTGCAGCCGTCTTTAAGTAATGGCCATTTAGGTTTCTGAAACCACGCTGGCCTAATAAAGATCTTAAAAACTTCAAAAAACATCATATCGTAATTTTCAGATATCTCCAAGAATACTGAACCGACTTGTATGATTTTTTCAGAGAAGCTCCTTATTACCTGGAATTTTTTGATAAATTGATCAAAAACAAAATGGCCGCCAGAGACATTTTGTATGGAAAATGTCGGTCCCCCAAGGAACATCGGAATATCTTTAAAACCTGATGACGAATAATTAATATCGACACGGATTTCGAAACTAGAAGAGTTTTTTGAGAGCTTGTGAAAAAATGGTGCAAACATATTGAAAAACAAAAAAGTTATAACGATTTGAATTTGAATTTTGCGGTAAAAAATGGAGCTGCCGGTAGAGGGGTTAACCATCTATTTCCGAAGACTTTAATTGACAGTTTCTTTATGAAAAAGTGTTTTTATAAAAAGTAATTCAAAAAACAATTTTTCAAAGGGTCAATTTTTTGCAAAATTAGTTCAAAAATTTGTTGGATGTTTCACAATAGTAAACCTCGATATCGAGTTGGAGAACCATAGTAAGTCTGGAGCTACCATGGGAATGAGAGGGTTAAGGCAAAAAAGTGACTTTAGATACCATATTGATTATGTCTTTAGAGACCTTAACTAAAAATAAACACTTTTTAGAAATATGCATTTCAATAGTATCCAAGCCTTTAAAAACAGATCTGCTTACCTGAAAATATATCATTTTTCGTACCTGTTGTAAGCTTTAATCTTTTCCTACAAATATTATTTATTTCATATGCTAATGAAAGATACCCAACTGGAACTGGAAAACGTACTTGCTTTTCCCATTTTAGCAATCCTAAGTCCTACTTCCTTATTTAAATAAGTTTTATTCGGAATATTAAAAATAACTTAAAATGAATTGACTGAATAGTCAAGTTATAACAGCGGCGCAGCCGAAATTTTTTTTGGTTGAAGAAATTTTGTGTTACAAAAAGGACACATTCTGCCATAATAATTACTAATTCGAAGTATTTTCCCTGCGTATAGCCGAAATCCTATAATAATTCCAGATTTATTCCAGGTTGAATAAAATTCCCTGATAATTCCAGGTTTTCCAGGATTTATCAAGTAGTAGACACCCTGCTAACTTAAAACTTAGCCTAAATTAAGAAATCCGATTCAAAATTTTCTCCCGAAAATTAGCTCAAAATAGTTGAAAAAAGTGACTTGTTGACGAAAACAGTGACTTTAGTTGAAATGGCTTCAAAAAAGAGACTTTAAAGTGACTGACCTAAAAAAAGTGACCAAGTCACTAAAAAGTGACTCGCTACCAGCCTTGAGAATGGGACAAATTGACTTGGCTTGCTTTTCATTGAGTTTCCGAACAAAGTTAATTTTTGGTAAGTGTTTTCTAAAACTTTACGTAAAAATAAACTGTTTGATGACAAAAAGTCAAAATGCACAAAAAGTAACATGGGACAATTATGCGTATAACGGCAGTAGAATCGTTTTAGGATTTGTGTTGTGAATTTCAAGTTCAATTCTTACTGCTCAGAAAGTCCTCGAAATAGCCACATTTTTTCATCGCGGAGGAGCTTCTGTTAAGCCTGGCACTCATTTTCTCTAATTTTCTCTGAAATTAGTACAAACTTCAAAATACATTTTCGCATAATCATGGAGCTCTGTGTGTTAATTTCACATAGCATAAGCATAAGCATAAGCATAGATGACCGTACAATTTGTAGTTGCTACTCCGTGATTGATCAGAACAATCGAAGTTGCACAGGGAGTTGATGAATGGGGCTTGGGATTAGCTTACCATTCTTCAATGTGCACAAATCGAGAGCTCAAATTTAAAAGTCAATAACGGCGCCGGCCACGTCCTTACGGTCATCGGGGAAGGAAAGGAATGTTAGTGTGACTACCGTTGTTACTAGAGACCGAGATCACCTCTGCATCTCCACGGTTGTCATGGAAAGGATATTGGGTTAGTGGGATAAGGTAGAGATCTGGGAGTCACCAATGTTTGGTGATGCGATCCATGATATAATCACGCCTAACCGGATTCACGAAATAATTCGATAATCGCATTGTACGCCGCAAAAGTGTTCGTCACTCGCCCACGCAAAAGCAAGCGACACGATCAATAGATCAAACACTACTAACGATCCGCGGCGCTTTTTCATTTCTCTGATCGAACGACGCGTGACAAGTTTGATCCTGCCCTCATTGTCCGCCCCCGCCGGAGCAAGCGTCAAGGTCGAAGGATCAAACACTACTAACGAACCGATCACTTTTTCACTACTTCGCTACCGACGCGCGACATGTTTGATCCTGCCCTCATCACTCGCCCCCGTAGGAGCAAGCGTCAAGGTCGAAGGATCAAACAATACTCTGTGTGTTAATTTCACATATTCGAAAAACTAATTTTGTGGTGATTTCTGCTTAATTTTCTCAATCTTCACGATGCACGGAGTTGTTTAGTATTACAGAGATTCTTTATGTGTCATATACTTTGCCAAAAGGAGCAATCATCCCACGAGTATGTTTTTCAATATGTGTTAAAATTATACACATGGTGTGTTAGTCCAGAAGAGCTCTATTTTGTGCGAATCGTACTCATTTATGTACAACTTCGATTCAGCGTGCAATGGTAATGCTTTTCAAATTATTGCTTGTGTAGTAATGAACTTCTAAGACCACTATTTCAGAAATTTATTTTCCTTGTCCAGAAAAGTCGATAAGTTGATAGTTTCCTCAAAAGTGCTCTGACATACGTGATAGTTTAGATCTCATTAGTTTTTCGCACTAATCTACACATAACGCATGCAAACAAACATAATCTCTACTCACTTTCTAGCCAAACAACTGCGTTGCATCATTTCTCCCCTTCATTGACGCCACCACATTGCATCAATCTTCCCTTGCGGCTGGAAGATATTCCACTCGAACAATCGTAATAACGTCGATCGGTTATCAATCAGTGTGCTTCGGTCTATCACGAACCAACGAAACCTATAATAAACGCTTTGTCTGGTTTGCTCTCTACACAGTACCTACTCCTACGAACTAAAACCACACCAAGACGAGACTGTGTCATAACTCGGCAGCATGGTGTCCCGAGTAGAACAAAATTGCTGCACAATATCAAACTACTGTCGACTCTCCACATCTAGATGTTCTACATCTCGATATCTCTCCCTAAGTAGATCATTTCATAAGTCCCTTCAGTCTGCATACATTTTCTCTCTCCATATCTCGATATCCTTCTATCCATATCTCGATGTGTTTCTGTTGATTGTTTGTTCTCAATTTTCTCTCCGTATGACGATATGACCAATATCGAAGGTTACTAGACCAAAGTTTTGGGATTCAAAACAAATTAGGAGCAAAAAATGACGTCTGTTTGTAAGTTACTTTCTTAGCAACGGAGTGTTCTTCAATCTAGTATTCTTCAAAAATGTGTTCCTTGTCTCGATCTCTCCCTACCTCGATGGTCCCTTCGATATCGAAATATGGAGAGGCGACTGTATTCCATATCAGATAATTTACAGTACTTAATACCAGAATAAGGTATGAACGAGTTCTGCATAAGAAGTAAAATACCTTTAATAGTATCTCTTTAAATTTTTCAATAGTAGTTCAATACCTCAACTAGTCCTCGATAGCTTTCCAATACCTCTCTAATACCTCAACGCGGTATTTTTTATTGTTCTTAACGATATTTCCATTATCATAATTATACCAAATTGAGGTGTTGATGATACCTGAGCTACTGAACAATATCGTTTAATACCAAAATATAATACACATAGATAGGAACGAGTCATTCATTCCTGCTCGGGATACTACACTCTCCGCCATAAGACTTACACTACTAGCCTAGAAAGAGATTATTAACGCTCGATTTAAACCAATTAATACCTCCCGCTATCAACGCCATAGAAGCGCCCCTTGCCGACGATGATGTTTAACTGCCGGAGATCAAAACAAGCTCCGTCTGGCGGTTCGGGAAGGAATACCTATCCCAACCAACCAGACGGTCAGCGAAGATTGTATGATGGCAGCAGAATGATTGAATGATGAAAATTGAAGCATCGATTCCGGGCAGATATGATTGGGATAATTGGGCTTTGGAATAGATCGCCTCCTACACGTAGCGTACCTGGCGCCGATTGGTTCATATCATATGGATGGGGTTTTCCGATTCTTATGATAGCCGGGCAGGCGGCGTCTTTCCACTAGTGACCCATATTCTACGGCAATGGATGTACGCTGAGAAGCATACAGCTAAATACATTATTGATCAATGCTAGAGTTTTGAATAATAGAAATGCGAGTTATGCATGAGTGTGTCTCTTCACCTTTTCCGATTTTTTTATTTGTACCATTCCAAAAATTATATTCATTTCTTATATCTAGGCGTTCTGTGTTAGGCAACACTATCATCCTCATATAGTAAAACTAAATTAAGTATTTATTAACATTTTGTTAACCACACATTACATTTCATTTGCCTAGGCAGTTTAGAATTTTTACAGGTGAGTTGATTTCAGCATTTGTTCCAATGTTCCAACATTGGATATTCTATGTAACTCATTAGTACTATACCAGGAAGGAAGCTTCGGAATTATTTAAAAAAAATATTTTGAATCCTCTGCAGAGATTTCTCTCTGGTATTACAACAGCTAGTCCATATTGGTACAGCATACAACATGGCTGGCCTGAAAATTTGTTTGAAGATCAAAAGCTAGTTTTTAAGACAAAGTTTCGGTTTTCTATTAATAAGTGGATACAGACATTTCATATAATTGTTACATTTGGCATTCAACCTGAATGTGGTTCTTGATAGTTAAATTCTTATCTAGCATGAGCCCTAGATACTTAAACTTATCTAGCGAATTTATTGGATCCCCTCTTATCGTGACAACATGTCTAGGGTAGGTGTTCCCTTAGTTGTGGGTGTTCCTCTAGTTGTGGTATTGCCGTTGTCACTGATTTTATTACATTAGCCACAGAACCAACACTGCCAATCGACGTATTGGCTTGTTGATACACGGAATAGTTGAAAAGAGCGTTCACATTGCTTTAAAACTGATGAATTTTCCTTGAAATTGCTAAAACTTTTCTTACTTGTACCAATAGTTGCGGTAAAGTGTTCCTATAGTGGAGCATCCCATAAGAAAACAACGGATACCGCAGCTATAGGAACACAAATTAAAAATATACCGCAACTAAAGGAACAGTGTACCAATAGTGGAGGTATTATGAAATGATTTTTCTCATTAAGTCAATGGTCGTTACTACCCGTTACAACACCAACATGTACATTAATTGCGCTTCTTGAATTTAGACTTCCAAATGAAATTCAATCGTGCTTAGTACCTCCACTATTGGTACATGTACCCTACTTGAAGGTTTCAAAAAAAAAAATAGCTTTTGGTTAATGTGAAAAAATTATAAGCTGAGTTTTGGAAGCATTAGAGGGAATCTTCCATTTATGCAAGTATGAAGAAAAACTATCCAAACTTTGTTGCTATGCAATACAGATGACACGCAGGCTTCATCCTTTGGTGGAGAGGCCTGTGTCATCCACAGCAAAGATTTTTGACATCCCTGAGGTAAGTCAGGTAAACCAGATGTGAAAATATTATATAATATTGTCCAAAAATGCTGGAAAAAAGACTCCAGAACTTGGAGTTCTGATAATTAAACTGAAGTGAACGATTTGACAGATAACTTTGGATTGTTCTAAAAATGTATGTTGATTTTTTTTTATTTTACGATTAAGCCTTCATGCAAAGCACTGTCCAGGTTTCAAATAAGTTTCAGTAATACCTGCCAAATGTATGTTATTAGCTGTTAGAAAATGAACAGCTCGTCCTGTTTGCCATTCAAAGAACGAGCATTCCAATTTAAAATATTTAAAAAAAAAATTGAATCCTTGGGTACATCCATTTAGCATTAACAATTCAAACGGCTACTCGACGGGAGAAAATAAGTTCGTGAATGAGCTTGATTTAAATTTACCTGATGGGTATGATTCTTGATCAAGTGATCGTCAACTGGAAAATTACCATTGTTGGAGATTTTGTCAAGTCTCTGGGAATTCCGGGAACGAAAACCGTCACCGTTCATCAGCCTGGTACGAATTGTTTTGTATCATGACCCCACTTTTGGCTTCTGGCAATGTTCCCATGTAACACGATTCGATGTCATAAGTCTTGCTTTTTCTGAAGTTTAAGTATTATTTATAGCACATTTGTTGAAGTGGATAATATTCTTGAGATAGTTCTCTGCGATAAATGCCAGATTGGGTTTTCTTTTCCATTATTATTACTTGAACCGATAGGGCCCCGTTCCTTTACTCCAGAGATGCCTACTGGGATTCCTTCAGCAATCTATCGAAATTCCTACAGGAATGTTTCCTGAGGCTCCTCCAGGCAAATTTCTCCAGAAATAACTGCTGAAAAATCTCTACATAAAATCCTCTAAAAAATGCTCAAAGGATTTTCATCAGAAGCCCTTCCAAAGAATCTTGCAATCGTCTTCCTCAATGAAAATTCACAGGGATTTGTTTTTATTTTCGAAAAAAATGTCTCCTAAAAGAAAATCAGGTAGAAATTTACCTGGAGGTTTGTCTGGTATAATTCCCGGAATAAACCCTTGGGAAATCCTTTGATGAATCCGTAAAGTAATTACTATGGATCGAGGTGGCAAGTATCCTTGGAGGAATCCATAGAGGAATTTCTGGAGCAATATCTGGAGTAATCCTTGAAACAATTCCTGATGAAATCCTTTGCATTTTGCTGTATAGAGGTTTTCCTGGGTTTTGTTTTAATTTTAAGTTTACTTCTGGTAAATCCACAAGAGAAAAATATTAAAACAAAAATTAAGGAATTCTTGAAAAAAAAAGGGAAAAAATCATTTAAAATCTTTGTACTAATATAAAAAGTTATATTTGAGAAAATGTTGTGATGAGTTCTTGGAATAATTCAAGCTTTTGTTTTCCAAAGAAATATAATATACCTAGTCAACTTATAGTCAACATCAATTTTAAATTTGAAAAAAGTAAGAACGTTTTTAATTAAAAATTATAGATAAATATCCTTTACATTCAATGGCAATTTTGCATTGTACGGGAATTTTTCAAATAAACTCTTAATAATTCCTGCAGGTATTTTTTCACGAACGCTTTCAGATACCTACAAATGTTTCTCAAGAAACTTATTGAAGACTCTCACAAAAAAAAAACCTCCCGGTACTTCATTTTTGACTAGTTGACCCGGCTAACGTTGTATTGTCACTCAGTAGGTATCATTCTCCAAATCTCTACAGTATCTATTTTTTCAGGAACTCTTCAAGGTATTTTGCAAGAAATTTCTCCAAATAAAACTTTATGGATTTCCTTTGGAATTATTGAAAGCTCAACCGTATTTTCTAGACCAGTTCCGAATGAGGATTGTCTCTAGATAGCTCTTCCAGAGACTTTGGCAATACGTCCAAGGATTATTCCAGGATTATTTTCAGAAAAATATGGGCAGAGATTTCTCCAGCAAAATCTCTACAGTAATTCTTCCAGAAATTTGTCAAAGGATAATCCAGGCATTTTCTCCATGGAATTCTCCAAAGATATTCTTCAGGGAACTAGATGGTTCTCCAAGGATGCCATCAGCAATTTATCCAGGAAATCCTTCTGAGATTTTTCCAGCATTTCCTTTTGAAATTTCTCCAGAGATTACTTCAGGAAACCCTTTTAAAGGTTCCTCCAAAAGATGTTCTAGGCATTTTTTTTCAGGACTTTTTCCAGAGATTTTCCCGGGTATTCGAGCATGAGCATGGGCATGATTGACCGCCCGCAGTTGCTACTCCGTTATTGCAAGAACAGCAGTAGCATCTTCAATGTATAAGTACTGGTGCTCTCATTATTTTAACAAACAATACCGGCGTGGGCGCCGGCTGCGTCCGAATGCAGGTCAATTTTGGAATGGGAGGGAAATGTTGACGTGTTACTTGCTTTATGGAAGCCGATGAGTCCTCTGCACTTCCACACACTGGGAGTTTGGATATGGGGAAGGATTCGTTTTGGTAAATGATAAAAATATAATTCCAAATCAATACGTGAACACGGATGATCGATACCGATAGTGCGGTTACTATGCATACCGGACACAATCCGAATTCCGTCGCTCGCCCACAAAGGAGCATGCAACAGATTCAACGGATCAAACACAACTGATGCGTCGATTCTTTTTTTTTTTTCACCCGCATACTTTGTTTTGGTTTTTTTTTTCTTCCGAAAGACACGAACCGGACACAATTGATCCGGATTCCGTCGCTTGCCCTCAAAGGAGCATGCAACAGATTCAACGGATCAAACACTACTCAATTCCCCCAGAGATTTTCCCCTTCTAGAATTTCTTCTAAGAATTCTTCAATAAAATCCTACAGGGGTTTCTAATCAATGTTTTCTATAGGTTTCTCTTGGAATTACTCCTGGAATCCTTCCAAGTATTTATCTAGAAATTTATCTTCAGATTTCTCCAAAAATTTCTTCATGGAAGAAGTTTCTGTAAAAATTCTTGAAGGACTCCTTGGAAGAATTATTTGGATTTTTTTCTGATGAAATTCCTGGAGGAATTCATGATGGAATTTCTGGAAGAATTTCTAGAGGAATTCTTACAAAGATCCCCGAAGGTATTTTTTGAGGCCCAGAACAATTTTCTAGATAAACTTCAAGGTACATCCCTGGAAGATTTGTAAAAATAGTTGCGTAGTTGTTAAAATCCTCTAGCGATTTGGCTGAAGTTATTTCTAGGAGGATTGCTGGAGAAATCCCTTGAGTAAACCCTTTAAGAATTCTTGAAGTTATTACTTGTAGAATCCCTGGAGAAATTCTTGGTGGAACTCCTGCAGGAATTTCTGGAGTAATCCCAAGGATTTGGAGACATCTCTGCAAGAATCTTTCTAGATATTTTCTGGATTAGTGCTTGGAGAAGTCTAGAATCTCTGAAGAAACATCATGAGAAAAAAACGGTTTGGTGATTGTTTTAAAACCCACTGTTTTGGAAGAAAGTTGTAAATTTTGCGATTCACCCTTCCATTTTTGTGGTTGCAATTATGTTTAGTCAATAAACAGGAGAAAAAGTGACCGTCTAAGAAGTTCTTTTTTTCAAAACGGTGCCCAAGAAGCATTACCACCGCTAGCTTTCGTCGTCCAACGAAAAATCGAAGGCACGTGTCCAAACAAGGATCGACAAGGGATCAATAGGTAGAAAAAGTAGCACTGAAAAGCTGGGAATGTCTGAAAACTCAGTTTTGTGTCAAATCCCCTAGTGGGCGTCGTGGCCGAGCGGTTAGTGTCGTCAGGCAGTGAGCACATCGTGTCATGGGGTGTGGGTTCGATTCCCGTTTCAGCCATTGAAACTTTCCGTTAGGAATGTTTCTCGGCTGTGCCACTGGAGCATGCTTGTCCGTGGTCTAGTGTTAAGTTACAGTCTGTGCAGCTGAATGGCTGGAGGCGGTGTCCGTGTCGTTTAAAAAAAAATGCGTGCCACTAATAAATTCTCGCGTTTAGTATCATAAGGGCGTAACAGCAGTGATCGATTTTCTCTTTAGGTTTTTACTTGGCTAGGTGACTGTTTTTGACTACTTTTTTTGACTCTGTAGAAAGTACAACGACTCTGTACAAACTACGACGAAGAGAAATCAATCACTGCAGATACGCCTGTATGATATTCAACGCGAGAATAATTTATCGTCTCCCAACCTTTGCGAGAAAACTCATAGCAAGGAGACAAAGGAGGAGGGTCCTAAAGCCCTCTCCCAATTTTAGTGTCAAACGCTTAAGTTTAGGCCAAAAACTATAAGGGTACATCCCTATGGGGTTGTACGAACTGGTGACGTAGGACCACGATGGTTAATGTAACTGAATTTGATGTCATTCTTGTTGCTCGTTTTGACTTCATACTGTTTTCAGTGCTCGAAACTTTCGTAAATATTGATGCATATAACGATTTGCAATTTGGTCAATCATTCGGCATATTTATCTATGAACATGTGAAATTTCACTTCAGGATGTATGATCATTTTGAAATTATATTAATAACCTCCTCTGAAATATACAGTAGCATTGGAAAGAACAGTAGTGATTCAGTGGTAGATCCAGTCATCGCTTTCTTTTCTTTTTCTTATGGTTTGAGAGAAATATTTTATTCATTGCTTGGCAATGTAATGAATTAAGTCGGAAATATTACTCCGATAACTCTTTTACGCACATTTGGTGGTCCTAAAAAGAACCAAAGGCTTTGTTAGCACGAACGCTGTCATAGATAAATGGCACTACAGGATAGTATCAGTTGATTGTCATGGTTAAACGAAAAATCCTCAATGCAATGCAATGAACAAGTTCTCTGCTTATACGACGAACCAGCTGAATGTTTCGTCGTGTGGATGGCACACATCAGCAACAGGTATTGGACCACACGGCTGAAGTCGAAATCTTAAAATGTAGCGCAAGTTTGAAATCTTGAGCAATTTCACAAGCCGGACGCTTGATTTGTCTAATAATAGTGGTAATGGTGCCTAACAGGCTTGATTCTTGACTGCACCATAAATGATGAGTTTATCATGAGCCGAAATCGAAGCGAGAAGGAAGCGCAGGTCAATCTTTAGCGATTTCAGCAGGCTTGTGGCTGCGAGGTGCTCCTCGGTAAGCATGTTCGAATGAGCTCAAAAGCGAAACTGGAATGAAACCGAATCCAGCGAAGAAAGCATGTTTCAAACCCGAGTCGAAATCTGGAAGCGCGGGCCAAAAGCTCCGCCAGCGATGAAAATTGTGGCGGTGATGACGATGGCTGGGGTGCTTCACTGAGCGGCGAACTGCTCTGCTCGAAAGCAAAAATGGAATGAAGCTGAATCCGGCGAAGGAAGCATGTTTTAAACCTTTAGATTAGCAGATTATGCTCCTCCCTTTCGTGCTCTTCTCTTTCTAGTCGACCAATCTGGGTAATGGGTATGGGCTTAGAATTGCTTGAAAATTGTGGAAAATGATAATGCGTGAGAAATGGATCGAACATGAATTGTTGGAAGGTTTAACATTTACTCAATATTCACTACTTAACTATTGATAATCATTAGTTTTCTTCATCATGAAGGTAAATATCTGATCCATTGGTGACAAAATGATTAAAATTATTAAATGAGAATTTCTTTTCAAAAGCATTCGAAATATGCCGCAATTTTGTTACATGTGATAATTTTCGTAATTGAAGTGTTTCCATAAAATATGGAAAATCAAAGACACTGTTGGAAACCACTCTATTTTACAATCGTTGTGAAATGTTGAGCTCTCACCTCGACGGCACTGCAGCAGCGTCCGCGAATTCAATCTCAAATTGTTGTGTCATCAATTATTCATGATTGAAGAATATAAGATGTAATAAGGTCGGAAATATTGTTCTTTCAACTCTTTTCCACAAATTTGATGGCCCTGACAAGGGCCGATGGCTTTCTTAACCTCAATGCGGTCACAGATAAATAGCACTGCGGGATGCTATCAGTTGATTGCCATGATCAAACGGCGTTGATGGCGCACAACAGCAACGGGTAGTGGATCACCGGGCGTAAGTCAAAATCTGGAAACGAGCAATGAGCAGTTGAAATCTTGAGCGATTTCACAATTCCGACGCTCGATTTGCAGCTCCTCGGATCAGCAACTCAGGGGGCTTCTGGTATTTTGTTCCTAACGGGCTTGCTTCTTTACTGCACTACCGACGCACGATCACGAGTCGAAATCTGGAAGCGTGGGCCAAAAGCTCCGCCAGCGATGAAAATTGCGGCGGTGATGACGATGGCTGGGGTGCTTCAATGAGCGGCGAACTGCTCCACTCGAAAGCGAAAATGGAATGAAACCGAATCCGGCGAAGGAAGCATGTTTTAAACCCTTAGATTAGCAGATGATGCTCCTCCCTTTCGTGCTCTTCTCTTTCTAGTCGACCAATCTGGGAAATGGGTATGTGCCAATAATGAGTTGGGCTTAGAATTGCTTGAAAATTGCGGAAAATGATAATGCGTGAGAAATGGATCGAACATGAATAGTTGGAAAGGTTGACAATAACTGAATATTCTAGAGTTAGCTATTGATAATCAATAGTTTTCTTTAGTATGGAGGTAAATTTCTGATTAATGGGTGCTAAAATGATGAAAATTGTTCAATGAGAATTTCTTTTCAAAAGCATTCGAAATATATCGCAATTTTGTTACATGTGATAATTTTCCTAATTGAAGTGTTTCCATAAAATATGGAAAATCAAAGACGCTATTGGAAATACCACTCTATTTTACAATCGTTGTGAAATGTTGAGCTTCCACCCCGACGGCACTGCAGCAGCGTCCGCGAATTCAGACTCAAATTGTTGTGTCATCAATTATTCACGACAAATTAAGTTTTGTACGAAGCTGTGAGATTGATTGAGGAATATAAGATGTAATAAGGTCGGAAATATTATTCTTTCAACTCTTTTCCACAAATTTGATGGCCCTGACAAGGGCCGATGGCTTTCTTAGCCTCGATGCGGTAACAGATAAATAGCACTGCGGGATTGATCAGTTGATTGCCATGGTCCGTGGATGGCGCACAACAGTAACGGGTAGTGGATCACCGGGCACAAGGCGAAATCTGGAAACGATGCTCACTCTTGAAATCTTGAACGATTTCATAAGTCCGACGCTTGATTCGCAGCAGCTCTTCGGATCAGCAACTCTGGGGGCTTCTGTGTATATGGCTCCTAATGGGCTTGCTTCTTGACCACCCATCACCAGACGCTGGATCACTAGCTTGAAGGTCAGAGCAGGTGCGGACGTCGCCGCACAGGATCGGAGGAGCTCTTGCCAGCTCGGAAGTAGAAACGGAATGAAACTGAATCGAATGAAGGAAGCATGCTATATACCCTTAGATTAGCAGATTATGCTCCTCCCTTTCGTGCTCTTCTCTTTCTAATCGACCAATCTGGGAAATGCATATGTGCCAATAATGAGTTGGACTTAGAATTACTTGAAAATTGCGGAAAATGATAATGCGTGAGAAATTGGTCGAACATGAATGAAAGGGTTGACATTTACTAAATATTCAATAGTTCGCTATTGATAATCAATAGTTTTCTTCAACATGAAGGTAAATTTCTGATACATGGGTGCAAAAATGATGAAAATTGTTCAATGGGAATTTCTTTTCAAAAGCATTCTAAACATGTCGCAATTTTGTTACATGTGATCATTTTCGTAATCGAAGTGTTCTCATAAAATATGGCAAATCAAAGACACTGTCGGAAATTCCCCTCTAGTTTACAATCGTTGTGAAATGTTGAGCACTCACCTCGACGGCACTGCAGCAGCGTCCACGAATAGTCAATTATTCATAACAAATTAAATTTTGTATGAAGCTGCGAGATTGATTGAGAAATATAAGATGTAATAAGGTCGGAAATATTATTCCTTCAACTCTTTTCCACAAATTTGACGGTCCTGACAAGGTCCGATGGTAGATAAATAGCACTGCGGGAAGTTATCACTTGATTGCCATGGTCACGGGACGGGAAATCCTCAACGCAAGCAGCAACAGCAACGGGTAGTGGATCCACGGGCACGTGTCGAAATCTGGAAACGATGCTCACTCTTGAAATCTCAAGCGATTCCGACGCTCGATTAGCAGCAGCTCCTCGGATCAGCAACTCTGGTATCTGGTTCCTATCGGGCTTGCTTCTTGACCACCGATGCTGAATTTATCACGGGTCGAAATCTGGGAGCGCGGATAAATTTGCGGCGGCGACGACGATGGCTTGGACGCTTCTCCGAGCAGCAGTAGTTTGCCGCTCGGAGAAGCGCCCAAGCCATCGTCATCGCCGCCGCAAATCAATCTTGCGTCTTCCTCTTCCGACGACACAAATTGGACTGTGACGCGGGTGCAAAAGCAACGCGAGAATTACTCGCCCGATCGTGTTCACAGTCCGACCGCAAAAAGAAGACTGAAGGAAGAAGCAGGGACCCGTTTGCTTTTATAGTGGGAAGCGACACCGTCGAAAAGTGCTCGAACGTGATTGGTTGGATAAGAAAGGGGTCAACATTTATCAAATTTTCAATAGTTTAACAACAAAATTCACTTATCGGATATATTACTAACGATGCGTAGATACATTTCTAATCGAATGATACTAAAATCGTAATAATTGGTTCATAAACAACTGAGTTATTAACGTTCAAAATCTCCCCTAATTTCGTTACATGTTTAATTTTCCGTACTTTTGAAGTGCATCCCAATATAGAAAACAAAGACGTAGTCCTACGTCAAAACATATATTTACTCAATTTTTTAATGTTTTTCGTTTGTTTAAGTCCAAAAAACATTTTTATGTTTTTTTAGATTTTGCCATCCCTCGGCTTAAACTCAAATTGTGGGTGTATTTTGTTTTCCGTGTCTCTTCCGATATGTCAGATAGGAACAACCCCAGTGTTAAAACTAAAATCCCTATGGTGTTTTTGTCGACAACTCGATACCACGCAGCTCAAAGCACATTACGCGTAAGCACTGCCAGGGTGCAGTTCAGAAAACAAAATTACAGTTTTTACAAAATTACAAAGTTTTACAAAATATGAGTGATAATGTTGCCTAGATATAATAAATGCATGTACCGTAATCCGGGGTAACATTGATCAGTTTTTGGGATATTTCTTACATTTCTCATTTGAAAGTGCACATGTCGCAAGTTTTATATTTTTAAAACAAGTACTGGTACTCACTACTGACTATATATCGTATTCTGGGTGTCAAAAAATTGAAGTACGTTTAAATAAATGTTTTAAGTGATTTTCTGATTCAGCTGATATGGGGTAACATTGATCGCCCCGTTCGGTAATATTGAAAATGTCGTTGCTTACTTAAATCATGGCCCCTGACGCAGAATTTGAAGACCAAACATTTATATGTCTTTAATTTTTGAATTATTTCAAATATTAAATCATTTTGAACCGCGCAATACGCCTAAAGGTAGGAAATTTCCTAAGGAAATTCTTCCTTTTTAATAGTAGTTTGTTAATGTTGCATAATTGAGTACACTTATGAAAGATTTGACAACGGAATCAATTTCGGCGATGTAATTTTTAGTAACAATCGCATTTTCCTTGCTCATACCATTTGCAGAACTCGTGTGAGGCATGAATTTTCGGTAGTGCTATGCATTATGATAAAAATCATTGATTCAAAAAATTGACAAATTTACGCATGAATTTATATGACTTTGGCCTATTTTGCAGGAAAATCTGGTAGGTCAAAATTAATACTTTTCCCACGCTTGAAAAAAGATTAAATAATCGCTCGCTATTTGGCGCCCTTTTGAGCCGAGTGATAAAAGTCAACTACAAAGCAAAACCATGAAGAAAGTATCTAGGTTAGATTAGTCCAGGATCTTTTCGTAATGTAAATTTCCTCGACTTCCCTGGGCATCCCTAAATTTATTCGTACTTGCCACACGATATACGAAAATGGCAACTTTGGCAAAGAAAGCTGTCAGTTAATAACTGTGGAAGTACTCATAAGAACACTAACCTGAAAAGCAGGCTCTGTCCCAGTGAGCATGTAGTGCCAAGAACAAGACAATGACTGCTTATTAACAAAATCGATTATACAACTGATAGTTTCAATAAAGTTTTATTTTTTAAAACGCCACTAATTTTGTAAGTGAATAAAGCTAAAACGCGAATTTATCTGTTGACTGATGCTTCCTCCGCAAGTCTTGAGGCTTCGATGTTGTTTGTACAATATTGATTTAAATTTCAAGCAAACGCTACAAAACACAAAATTGCAGTTCTTTACAACATTTCTTATTGAAAAGAACGTTAAACTATTCCCAAACCAAACCAAAACCAATCATGTTGTTAATCGCTCGTTTTATTTCTCTCGATCGTTTCAGTTTTGCAGTCGTAACCACACCATCGCTTTCAACATCGCCATAAAACTGCCAAGCAGGAAACGATCGCATTCGCATCTGGCCGTAATCAAAAGTGCAAAAACAAACACACCCAATAAACGCCGCCACAACTGCTGCAGTCAACTCGACTCTGGGATAATAATTCCAAAAATGTAATACCACATAAATAATGTATTGAGACATACTTGGTTGCAATCGTCATCGAAAAAGTCGGTGAAACACTGAACTAAAAAACTAACAAGGTTCGCTTCTCGATTCATTGATAACGAACTGCTCTGAAGCACGTGAAGCCTTTGAACTGCAACTAGATCGTGACGTCGAGACACGGTGGTAGCGCGAAAGAGCGCCACCAAACGAAAGTGAAACACCATGGAGAAGTATGTAACCGTCGTATCGGTCGACGATCAGCTACAGCAACCACCGACAGATGTAAACGGCAGCAAGGAAGTGCTAAATGGGGGTGTGGAAGCCGTCATTAATGCGGTCAGCAACGGAAGCGACTCTGCGGTCGATTCACAGTTTGTCACAGTGCTGTCGATCAACCATGGCGATGCGCTGGAGGGAGCTACCGAACCAGAACTGGTACTGGTCTACCGGTTACCCGGAGAAAGGCTCGGCTTTGGGCTCAAGTTTCAGGGTGGCACGAAAAACAACGAGAAAATCCAGCGGCTGTTCATTCAGTCGTGTGCGGAAAACAGCCCCGCCTCAAGGGTGCAGGCCAGCTGGGGCTTCCTCAGAGAGGGAGACGAGATTTTGGAGATCGATGGCGTTACGGTGACGCAGATGACGAGGATCGAGTGCGTTAAGTGCTTGAAGGAAAGCAATTTGGCCATAAAGCTGCTGGTGAGGAATGGAGAAGGAAAAGTACAAAACTTCTTCGACGAGAATGGAGATGTCCCGGAGAAGAAAAGTGTGCCACCTCCACCACCTCCGGTGCCACCGAGGAAATTGAATAAACGAAAGGTGGCGGAACAACATCCGGTTGAACCTCCAGCGAAGCAAGTCGTTGAGATCGTGCATCCTCCAGATGCGGAAGTCTACTCAAACTTATTTTCCGACGACATAAGCGATCTGATCAGCGAATCGGACGACACTGCCAGTACAATTTCTACAGTCATAGATAAAAACTCAATATGCTCAAGTCTGTCCTCAGAGGACTACACCATTTCGTCAACTCCAAGCAGTTTGGAGTTGGCAAAAGCTCTGAAGCCGTTCACGCTTCTCGAGAAAGAATTCAACCTAGAAGATAAACTCGAAAGCAATTTGTTCACTTTTCAACCTTCGGCGGTCAACATAGTTCAAGTAGAAGTAGGTCCTCCATCACTCACGAATGAGTACGAAAACGTCTCCATAGCAAAGGTAGACGAAAACAAGAATTACGAAAACGTCGTAATTCAGGCCAGTGACCATCACCCACAAAACTACGAAAACGTTACTATACAGGAAGTCATAGACGTCCAGCCGTACGAAAACGTTGTCATTTCTACTCCAGACAACCATCCTGACTCAACCGTCTACGAAAACGTTGACCTCAAAGCACCTCCTCGTCCTGCACCTCGTCAAGGTGCGGTTATCGAGCCTAAAAGACGAGCTGCCCCACTACCAACCGAAATCATCCCGCCACCCCGCCAAAAATCTCCCAAATTTCCACCGCAACTCCCACACGAGTTCAACACCATCCAGAGCTGGCTCCAGGAAGCCACCGAAGTCATCCACGAGTGTGCCCTTGCGCCCCACGCCGAGTCTCCCAAAGATGATAAACGCACCGGAAGCAACGAGAGCCTCCCTCGACTGATCGATTTCCATCCGAAAGTTTCTAGTCCTTTCAAGCCAGTCAGTATTTCGCCGCAACCGACAACGATGGTTATGGTGGAAGACACCGTCAGAAGCAATGACGACGACCTCGAACCGGAGCACCCACAAGTGGTGGTGAAAAAGTGCATTAAAATTAGCGCCAGCAACGACGGACAAGGCCAAGTTGAAAGCTACATCGAATCGTCGTCGTCCAGCGATGACGACGAGGAAAAAAGCTACGAACCGCATGCTTACCGCCAGCAGCACCAGCAGCAATATCACGAAGAGGAAGAGGACGAGGAAGAAGAAAGGCGGTCTTGCGATGGAAGCGGTGCTTTCGATATCTACAGCGATGAAGATGGTGAAAAGCTTGGCCCGCCGGAAATTGTGGCCGGGGGACCGTCAGAGGCATATTTCAATTTCCACTGGAGCACGACGCTGCTACCGCCGATCGGCGAAGTGGAGGAGGAGTTTTCGTCGTTGGAAAATCAACAGAGCGGGTAAGTTGTATAAAATAAACTCGATGATCATTCAGGCACCTTATACCACAAAAGCTCACCATGATCGCCACTTGCATGTGATCTTGTACGTGCCGCTGTAAATGTTTTACGATGATTGATTTCAACCTGAGACAGTCTATTCCAACGCGCAAATCACCACAAAGGAAAGAAAAGAGTCGAATGGTTACTGCGCTGTAGACTAGCATGGTTGCATACCGTCCAGGCGAAATAAGACAGTGGATGTTGGGATAAGCTTACCATTTTTTTCGACCAGTTTACTATAGTGTCGATTTATCAACAAATAACCCCGTCGTTAGTTGCATACGTATCGGGCGCAAGTATGTACTTTCGAGTAGTTTGAGTTTTTGGTACACGATAGAAGTTTCCTACTAAGCCGGATGACTTCATTTCTTCAACTTCAAAGAGTAAACTGAAAATCAGCAGTGCCGTAGCGTGCGGTTAGCCCTCCAAGGGCGCCAAAATGCGTGATATACTTAGTAAAATTTTGGAAGATACATATTAAGGACGCCTCTACAAACACTAAATATTAAAATCGAAGTTATGGGGTCTAGATAGTCAAAGCGATAAACGCGCAACTATTTAGCAAGAGCATAATGAGGGTTGTGGGTTCAAAACCTGCTGGTCGAGAATCTTTTCGGGTTGGAAATTTTCTCGATTCACCAGGTCTTCGTGCTTGCCACAGTTACTTAATTGTTTGGAATTAATTGTATTGAAAGCTTCTCAGAAAATGCTTACAATTAATCTCCTCGTGAGAAATCTTAGACTTATCAATTCGAAGTAAAACCGAAACTCGTCTTTAGTTAAATAGCTTAGAATACAAAATAAATATTGTATCGAAACAAAAAGCTTAAAATAAAGACAATTAACCTTAACGTTAACCTTTTATTTTTTCAGTGAGGTGCCTCTAATAACGTTAATTTGAGTAGATGTCGGTCATATTTTGTTTTTGAGATGATTCACAATAAAACTTCATGATTCCACAGAATTATTAGTAATACACATACCGGTTCCTAATTTTCATTAGAAAATCATGGCCAAAATTCCTGCATAGTTATTCCAGCCGAGTTTTTGTTAGAATTTGAAGCAGATTCTTTGTCAGCTCTGAACGGTGTACTCACGTGGTTTTAGTCAATTTTTCATAGAATCATATCAAAATTCTGATTTGATCTTAAGCACAGTTCTGACACAATTCCTAGTTAGGTTATTAGAGAAATATTTAACATTGGAATGAAAACAGGAGTGGTTATAATTAGTGTTATTCGTAACATGATAAATAATTGCAATTGTACATAAAATCTTCTCATTCACTAATATGAGTTTGATTCAACCAAAGATAAACGAAAACGAGCTCTCTATAACATTCTAGAAAAGCTTGTTTAAAATGATAACAGAATTCTGTGCAAAATTAAAAATTGAAATAGGCCACTTTTTCATCTCTCTGAGAATTTTTTGAAGAAAGTTTTTCAATTTTTAACATACACTCCCGTGCATAAGTTTGGGTTCACCCCCTAAAAAACATGCAAAAGTGTTCAGTCCATATCTCTGTGATTACACGTCCAATTGAAACTCTTTAAGCCGCATTCGAAAGGCAAAGAGTTATTTTTACTTCGTATGTATTTTTCCAAAAATATTTTTTGAACTTTGTATACTGAATTTTTACTTAAAGTTGTGACATTTTTCAAAAAACACACTGAAAAATCATATCTAATTTCCTCAGCATTGGATCGACCAAAATTCAAAAACGAGATGTGATTAGAATCGTAATCTTATATTCTTTGAAGAGCACTCATGATTTTTTTGCGGAAAAATCTGAAAAGTATTCAAAATCAATGAAACATTCAGTCAAGTCATCGTGCAAAAGTTTGGGTTCACCCCTCAGTATGGTATATCGTGCAAAAGTTTGGGTTCAAAAAATGATTTGGAAAAATACATACGAAGTAAAAATAACTCTTTGCCTTTCGAATGCGGCTTAACGAGTTTCAATTGGACGTCTAATCACAGAGATATGCACAGAACACTTTTGTATGTTTTTGAGGGGGTGAACCCAATCTTTTGCACGGGAGTTTTTTTTAATTACAAAAATAAAGGTAAAAAGAAAAAGGAGTTTTGAAAAAAAATATAGACATACACTCCCGTGCAAAAGTTTGGGTTCACCCCCTCAAAAACATACAAAAGTGTTCTGTCCATATTTCTGTGATTAGACGTCCAATTGAAACTCTTTAAGCCGTATTCGAAAGGCAAAGAGTTATTCTTACTTCGTATTTTTTCAAAAACATTTTTTGAATTTTGTATAATAAATTTTTACTTAAAGTTGTGACATTTTTCAAAAAACACACTGAAAAATCATATCTAATTTCCTCAGCATTGGGTCGGCCAAAATTTTAAATCAAAGTGTCATTAGAATCGTAATCTTATATTCTTTGAAGAGATCCCACGAAATTTTGGCGGAAAAATCTGGAAAGTATTCAAAATCAAAGAAACAGTCAGTCAAGTCATCGTGCAAAAGTTTGGGTTCGCCCCTCAGTATGATGCAAATCGTGCAAAAGTTTGGGTTCACCTGAGCCGCACGCACATAATTTTTGTCAATATCTCTGCCGTTTTTCAACCGATTTTAATAGTTTAAAGCTTTTTTGAGCGTAAATAATGGCGCGTACATGATTGGTTTGAGATTTCACAGATTTAAGTAAGTTCAGGTAAACCCAAACTTTTGCACGATGACTTGACTGACTGTTTCATTGATTTTGAATACTTTCCAGATTTTTCCGCCAAAATATCGTGGAGTCTCTTCAAAGAATATAAGATTACGATTCTCATGACACTTTGATTTAAAATTGGATAAGGAAATTAGATATGATTTTTCAGTGTGTTTTTTGAAAAATGTCACAACTTTAAGTAAAAATTCAGTATACAAAGTTCAAAAAATATTTTTGGAAAAATACATACGAAGTAAAAATAACTCTTTGCCTTTCGAATGCGGCTTAAAGAGTTTCAATTGGACGTGTAATCACAGAGATATGGACTGAACACTTTTGCATGTTTTTTAGGGGGTGAACCCAAACTTATGCACGGGAGTGTATATCTATATTTTTTTTTCAAAACTCCTTTTTCAATTTACCTTTATTTTTGTAATTAAAAAAAACTTTGAATGGTTCGACACTACAAGTGTAGACTTGCGAAAGGTTCACTTTATTCAACAAACTCTGAAAGGTTCGTCACCTCAAGTGTCGGCATAAATTTTCTCTACATAGATATTGTTCAAATATTATATTTACATATAAGCATGTTTATATCTCACAAATAATTATTTATCATGGTCTAATCGCTTATCAAAGTGAATCCTGTGACCCAGCGATCCTCCTCCTGATTAACAAACATCCCTCCCAGTAACCTTTGTGGAGATGCAGAGGCAAATACGGTCCCCAAATAGCAAAGGTTACACACTAACATTCCTTCCCCCAATCCCACCTGATTGCAAGGACGTGGCCGGCGCCGTTATTGACCCTGTATAAATAGAAGCACTGAATTATGCACACTGAAAAAGATTATGGCCAATCCCAGCCGAACTTCTAGTTGATTCTTTGTGCATTTTCACTGACTTCGGTTAATCACAGAATAGCAACCATTGATATGTGTAGTCAGTCTAAGCTAAGCTAAGCTAAGTTATCATGGCCCATGAGGATTTCGATGGACAATTTTTACAGAAGCATCGCTAGAATTTCGAAAATAATAATTAATATAATGCATCTTTATTATAAAAAAAAACTTGTGCCTTGAAGAGCGCTCAAATGTCAGTTCGCCAAGGGTTCCATGATTCCACGTTACAGCTAAGCGGTTCCACGCCGTTTCGCAAACCCGATTATTTTTGTATTTTTTGAATCGCCTGAAAATTTGCATACAGATTCTTTATGACCAAAAATGCCATTATGCACTTTCAGACCGCCATTTTGAACCTCGCCTTGTTTTTGAGAAGGGCGTATCGGAAAATGCATGGCAAATTTAAAAAAAAAACTGTTACTCGGAAACGGTTTGTTCGATCGATTTGAGATCTTCTACAAAGTTGTAGGTATTGCTTACACTGAAATGAATTTTATTGTAGAAACTACTGAATCCATGGTAAAATTAAGAACTGCACCAACGATTTTCAACCGACTACATTAATCTGTTAACTCTACCAAAACATAGTCAACATCACTACACAAGAAAATATATTCGGTTAATTTAACCAGAGTTGTTGTATTTATGACTAGAAACATTGTAGATATGACAAGTTTGGCATTATACTTTTGACCACACTGTGTTGTACGGTGGGTGTCACAGATTGAAATACAATGCTTTGTAGTCAAGGTTACTGTGGACATAGTCAAATTTATTGCACTATTCAGTGATTTTTACCAGATTATAGTAAACTTAACAGATTTTTGTAGTCGGTTGAAAATCGTTGGTGCAGTTCTTAATTCTACTATGGATTCGGTAGATTATACAACAAAATTTGTTTGCGTGTAAATATGCACGGTAAAAAAAAGTTACAGATTATTTTTTATTTCAAAAACAAAATTTTAAAATCGTTTTTCTCCAGAAACGCAGTTTCGATTTTTTTTTTTTTTGATATGTTTTAGGGGACAACTTATTTGATTTATTGCACAATGTTTCAAAATGGAAGAATTATGGAGAAAAAAGTTATGATTTTTAAAAAAATTACAGATTTTGAAAAAAAATCGAAATAGAGGAAAACAATAATTTTTTATGTGATTATTTGAAAGTACAGAAAAAATGCAATCGAAAAGTACTTAAGTTATTTTTTTCTAGGTTGCATCAATTTCGAGATATACTCATATGTATATAAAATTTTCAAATAAAAAAAGAAAAATAAGCCCTTTTCAAGCATATTTCGTGTTTCTCCATTCCAGAAAAAAAATATTTTGATTGAGCGAATCGTAGCTAAATCATTTATTGTTTGATCAAAACAGTTATGCTTAAGTATTGAAAAAAAATCCCCCGTTAAAAATATAAACGATATTTTCAAATGAAAATTTGAAGCTAATAGTTCTTAAAAACCGCAACATTGATGTTTTTAATTTTTGGATATATTTTGCGGTTGTTGTAGGTATTGTTTAAGACTATTTGGAAAAATATGCACGGTAAAAAATAATGACAGATATTTTTAATAAAAAAAATTAAAATCGATTTTCTATGAAAATGCATCTGTGATTTTTATTATTTTTGGACATGTTTTAGGGGACAACTTATGTGATTTATTGCACAATGTTTCATAATGGAAGAATTATGGACAAAAAAGTTATAATTTTATAAAATATTACAAATTTTGAAAAAAATCGAAATAAAGGAAAACAATATATTTTTATCTGTTTATTTGATAGTACAGAAAATACATTGGAAGAGTACTTAAGTAAAATGTTTCTAGGTTGCATCAATTTCGAGATAAACTCATACTTATATAAAAATTTTAAATAAAAAAATAAAAATAGACCCTTTTCAAACATATTTCGTGTTTCTCCATTCCGGAAAATTTTGTTTTGATTTCAACAACACAAACCAAGTCAAGTCAAGTACACAACACTGAAGACGGCTTTACAGTTGATATTGTCTGTCGAAGGATACAATAGTAGAATTAAAAGGAACAGTACTACTCATCTTTTTGTATTTATACAGGCATTCTACTTAACAGGCTCCACAAGGGTTTTCATCACTTTTGCCTGTGTTGACACGTTTTTCCCATACCCATTCATTTGGACATGGTAAATGAATAAAAGAAAAATGATGCTTTTTTTTAAACGTACTTCATGGGTAAAAAATAATGCGCTATGTTGTTAAGTTTTATCACTGTAGCAATCATCATTGAAAAAAATACGGTACAAAAACTTCGTGGTGTGAAGTACCTATGTAGTATATAAGGTTAGTCTGAAACCGTGAGAGCATTAGTGTTGTATCAACAGTGATTGTAAATCGTTTCACATAAATTCGTTTTATTTATTTTTTATCCAAAAAATTTCCGTTTTGAGGCATTGTGCAAGAAATTACAAACAATATGCTGCAAAACATGTCCAAAAATTAAAAACATCAATTTTGCGGTTTTTAAGAACAATGAACTTCAAATTTTCATTTGAAAATTTCGTTTATGTTTTTTTACCGTGCATACTTTTTTAAATACTTTAGTATATAGGTTTTGATCAAACAATAAACAATTCAGCTACGATTCACTCAATCAAAATAAAATATTTCTGGAATGGAGAAACACGAAATATATTTGAAAAGGGCCTATTTTACTTTTTTTATTTGAAAATTTTATATAAATATGAGTATATCTCGAAATTGATGCAACCTAGAAAAAAATTACCTAAGTACTTTTCGATTGCAATTTTTTTATACTCTCAAATAATCATATAAAAAAATATTGATTTCCTCTATTTGGATTTTTTGTTCAAAATCTTTATTTAAAAAAAAAAATCATAACTTTTTTGTCCATAATTCTTCCATTTTGAAACATTGTGCAATAAATCAAATAAGTTGTCCCCTAAAACATATCCAAAAAAAAAAATCGAAACTGCGTTTCTGGAGAAAAACGATTTTAAAATTTTGTTTTTGAAATAAAAAATAATCTGTAACTTTTTTTTACCGTGCATATTTTTCTCCATATAGTCCTAAGCAATACAACTTTGTAGAAGATCTCAAATCGATCGGACAAACCGTTTTCAAGTTACAGTTTTTTAAAGATTTGCTATGCATTTTCCGATACACCCTTCTCAAAAATAAGGCGAGGTTCAAAATGGCGGTCTGAAGGTGCAAAATGGCATTTTTGGTCATAAATAATCTGAATGCAAATTTTCAGGCGATTCAAAAAATACAAAAATTAAATTTAAAAAAAAAATCGTCATGTTCGGTGCAATTGCTCAGCTCTGAAAATTAGTAAAAGTCAACCATGCTTTTGGGGTGCATTAGCACAGGTTTATGTGTTTAATTCCACTTACTTAGATTTACATAGAATGCAGTATATCGACATAACAGAAGAAAAAGGTTAATGAACACAATTAAATTTTTCATGTGACTTTCAGCTTCGGAAGTCGATGATTGCAAAGTTGAAACTTTAGAGTGTATCTTAAGTAAAGCTGAAAAATATTGGAATCCTAATATATGAAAGTACCAAAAACTCGAAGGCATAATTTTCGCGAAAGAAGCATCAAACGACAGTGCAATTTATATATTTAGCTTTGTGCTCTAGCAGAAATTGTAAAATAAGAAGTTGGTTAAAAGTTGATTGAAAAGGAAATTAGGGTCATTTTTACCCGAATATGTAACTCTGAAGCGGTGGGCATTTCCAAAAATTCCGATGATGATCGAAAAACAAAACATCCAGGTGATTCCAATGAAACTAAAACGAAGACAATCAGTCAATAATTATCGAAAAGGCTGCAATTTGAATTTTTTCCATGTGATGGATGGATACGAGTTAATAAGGAATTTACTAAAGAAATATTTCCTTGTTAAGCTTACTTTGTTCATGATCTTTGTAGAAGCTTGTAAGGCTATAATCTCACACACCAAAAAAACATAAATTTACTCGTAACGTACCTTAGCATCAATGCAAATCAATGTATATTCTATTATTCAATGATAAAACCTACAAATAGAGCTTTTATGTCGAGCATTGCTAGCAAAATCTTTAATATTGAACGTGAAATGTCTTCTCCCTGAAAATGTTGCAAACTAAATGGTTCGGTTTACATGATTACGCTTTAAATTTAGTTATAAATAATTCACATGAAATTATCGAGCCATCGATCCATTCAAATGCATTATTTTTGACAAATTATTAAGCGTGTAATCGTGTAAACCGAGCTTTCTCGTTTGCAATTTCATTTTCAAGATGCAAGAAACATGCAATAGTGACGAATGTTGGATGCAAGTTGTGAAATATATCAGTTTCACTAAAGATTGTAAGCATTCCTGAATGCAATCAGGCATACTATTTATCGTTGAATATTTAGTTATAAGGCAGTGCACATTTATTACATAACGTTAAAACTGCCAATTTTCGATCCCCTTCCCCCGGCTGTAACGCTTTTTGTATAAAAAAAATCATATATTTGTATGAGCCGTAACGCTTGAGCTTAAATTCTTTGTCAATATTCTACAGCTGCACATACTTTTCAAGAAAACTACACATTTAAATATGTAGTACCGTTTTGTCTCAAATTTCGAACAGACTCATATTCCGAACACTCGGTTTTTGTATGGCGATTTGGTTGAAATGTTTCGCTGAAATATGTCATGGTATATGGTAATATGGTAATTTACCAGCAAATGGCAGTCAATTGCAACTCAATTTAAACATCTTTCATTCTATTTTATACCTAGGGAGTAGTGATGATTCTCTAGTTCGAGATCAGTAAATCTAACTAAGATAAATTTATTTGCGAAATTATTCATTTGAATACGATTTATTCGTGCTGTTCGGAATTCGAATCAAGATGTTCGGAATATGAGATAGAATGAACACAGTGTTCGGCATTTGAATCATAATGTTGTTCTATACTTCTACGTAAAAACAATACTACACAAGTTCAAACAAACAGTAGCATCCACTACAAAGCATTGTATTCCACTCCGTGACACCCACCGTACAACACAGTGTGGTCAAAAGTGTTATGCCAAACTTGTCAAATCAAGAATGTTTCTAGTTATAAATTCTGCAACTCTGGTTAAATAAACCGAATATATTTTACTTTGTAGTGATGTTGACTATGTTTTGGTAGAGCTGACATTTTAACATAGTCGGTTGAAAATCGTTGATGCAGTTCATAATTTTACCATGGATTCAGTAGTTTCAACAATAAAATTAATGTTAGTGTAGTTTTTCCAAAATTTATTTAGACTCTTTTTTGGAAACGGCCAAACTTTTTAAACCCGAGTTTTTTTTTCAAAACAATGTAATCTCAAATATGGCAACTTCCACAAAAAAAGATGTTGTATGGTTGACTTGTTTAGGGGCCCAGACAGCCGTAGCGGTAAACGCGCAGCTGTTCAGCAAGACCAAGCTGAGGGTCGTGGGTTCGAATCCCACCGGTCGAGGATCTTTTCGAGTTGGAAATTTTCTCGACTTCCCAGGGCATAGAGTATTTTCGTACCTACCACACGATATACGCATGCAAAAATGGTCATTAGCATAGTAAGCTCTCAGTTAATAACTGTGGAAGTGCTAATAAGAACATTAAGCTGAGAAGCAGGCTTTGTCCCAATAGGGACGTAACGCCAGAAAGAAGAAGAATGGTTGACTTGTGGATAATTAAAAAAAAATTTGAATAAAAATAAAGGAAAAATCCCCCTACACAAAAAAAAACAGTATTTGAAGTTGATTCAAAAAAACGTCATATTTTATTTTAATGAAATTTTGTCTCAAAGTAGGTAGCAGGAAACACGGTTGGTATTAAACATGATTACCTATCTTGAGACAAAATTTAATTATAATAACATATGATTTTTTTTATATCGACTTTAATTCTCGATATTTTTTAAATAAGTCTACGAATGAGTTTTATTTTTCAGTATTTTAGTTTAAAAAAAAAGTTATCCGTACATAAAGTTTTTGCAGGAGTTGCCATTTTTCGATTACATTATTTTGGAAAAAAACGAGTCCCTTTCCAAAAGATAGGCTGGATAAATTTTGGAAAAAAAAAACTAAGTGTGCAACTGGCTTACTTAGTCAAGGTTGACACATTTAGAAAATTTCATGGAAATTTGGGAGTCGTGTCTCAAATATCAAATTGCGCGTCTTCACCAAATTTGAGGATGTTGAATCCGTTGCAGTTCTCAGAAATGTTCCAGCACGGCACAATTTTGTGCTACAGGTGTCAAAGTTGTTAATAATAATAGGTTTATTGATATTTGAATAACATTTAAAATATGATTCAAGTTTTTTTGGCGATTCAATCAATCGATCATGCAAAATAGAACCTGAACTTTTATGTCAGACATAGTTTGATTGAAATAGTTCCATTAAATATCAATTTAATCGATTCTTCGAACATGCTTGCAGCCTATATACAAAATTTGTGGTTTGTTCTATATGGCCAAAATTTTCAAAATCATCAAAGAGTAGCTTTTTGGTAACGTATTTATTACAAACTTTGTTGTTTCGTATTTTTGGCACCTAAATACTGATTTCACATAAATGTTACAAGATAAGAAACTTGCATGCAAGTTGACTGGAATCGATAAATAATGCATGTTTAACAGTCAATATCTCAAAAACTGCAATAGATTCTGTGACCTTAAATCAAGTAAATAGCGGTATTTTGGTGCATGAGACAAAAACTTGTTCTGCTGTGTTCATCTAAAAAAAAAAACTACTCAGAGTAACGTACATGTGCTATTTTTGATGGAAAGTCTAGTTTACTCGATTTGACAAATTTCAGCTTTTTATTTTATCAAAAAGTCATATAAATAATTAACTTTGTGCAAAAAATTTGCTCCCTTGCACCAGTAGTTGCCGTCGTGTTCCAGTAAAGGATCAACGGATGAAAGCAGTTTTTAAATCTATATAAATAAAAATGGAATGGTGTTTGTATGTCACGAAATGGGTAGAGTACGCGTCTACAGACTCACCTGATGCTTTCACTGTTGGATTCGATAGGGGGTGTGACGTGTTCGTGTGTGAGAAAAGCTTAGGAAAAGCGCCGTAAAAATCGGAGAAACTGGATTAAACTAAACTGTCATATTGTACGGGGTACTGCAGGGCATTTTTCAACAGCCTACTTGATGGCAAGACGAAGTTTGCCGGGACCTCTAGTTGGATATATAAAAATGAGGAAAAGCCTCAGAGATGCTCTTAATGCTTCATTCGAAAGATATTAGCTGCTGTTCCGAGGGAAAAAAAAAGTTTTATCATTCTTTTCATATTTTTCCCATATAGTAGAGGTTGAAATCTTTCTTTTGACGCAGAAAGATCTCTGTTAAGGCTTTTCGTTATTTTGTTATGATTTTATATAGCTTAGGTAGTCCACTAATGGCACCGGCACCGTTTATGAGAATTTATATATTTTTTTATTAAGGACACTTTACACCAGAGGGGTGCATTCGTGTCAGAATAGGATGAGAATTTATAATGCCCAACTGCCTTAGATGTTTATAGTGGCTTGACAATTTCATTAGATGGTTTGACTTTTCTTTTTATGACTTTCATGAGCTGTCCAGAATTTGAATCAAAGTGTCCGGAAATCGAGGCAAAAGTAAGGAAGCGTCCGGAATAAGAATCATGGAAAGTACACACATTTTATTTTTTTTAAATCAAAACCTTCACTCACCATTCGAAAGTTAAGTGCTCTCAAAGCTCGACAACGCGAAGGAATCATACAAAATGATTTATTTTATATGCTTTTTAATGAGTTATACTTCACTGAGGCTTTAAGTATCCGTAAAATTAATCAAAACGGTACCTATCAATATTGTAGACATTTTTCCGTATTTTGGGATCCCTGCTTCTTCTTTGGTTAGATTATTTGTACAAAATATAGTAACACATTGTATGACGCTGAAGAAATCTCAAGCCGTCTATTATTGGGGGTTGAGCCCAATAATAGACAGCTTCTAATGATACTTTTATGAATTTCTTTAGATATTCTTCCAAAAATTCTTTTTAGTTTTTCGTCTTAAATTTCTTCAGGGATTCAAAACTCATCAAGGCATAAGACAGGAGCCCAGATAGCCGTAGCGGTAAACGCGCAGCTATTCAGCAAGACCAAGCTGAGGGTCGTGGGTTCGAATCCCACCGGTCGAGGATCTTTTCGGGTTGGAAATTTTCTCGACTTCCCAGGGCATAGAGTATCTTCGTACCTGCCACACGATATACACATGCAAAAATGGTCATTGGCATAGTAAGCTCTCAGTTAATAACTGTGGAAGTGCTCATAAGAACACTAAGCTGAGAAGCAGGCTCTGTCTCAGTGGGGACGTAACGCCAGAAAGAAGAAGAAGAAGGCATAAGTAATTCTATGAAAGATTTCCTCTGAATTACCTAATAAGGTGAACAACAGAATAACGAAAGATTATATTATTTCTCTGGAGATAAATGATTACAGGATCATTAAAACCTCTCAAATGAATTTAATTAAAAAAACGAACTTCTCCAGAAGCCACCAAAATTTTCTTTAGAAATTTTCCTTGAAATCTAGCAGAATTCCTTCCTTGACTACTGGATTCTGAATTCTGCCAGAAAGCCTATAAGAATTCCACCCTAGAATTGAATCCCAGAATATGAATCCTTCCAATGATCGAAAGAACTATTTTAATAGAGATCCTTACAAATAACTCCGTGAATATCCTAATGAATTCCTTCCCAGTATTTTGCTAAATGTTTGTCTACACCGCTACGCTTATTTCGGAAGCAAAGTATTCCAGGAGTTTTGCAACAAATTTCCTTTGAAGATTCGAATTCAAGTGACATTTCAAAAAACACTTATCGTATATATTACTTGTATAATTGGATTTGAAGTGAAATTTCCATTAAAAAGGAAAATTTTGGGACGCAATGTGTCTAACATTTTGGAATTTTTTCTCAAAGTCTTTTGACGCACTTCATGAAAGAATTTGTAATAACATTTTTGGGAAATCCATTTGAAGGAACCCACAAAGGAATTTCTAGTAAAACTTTCAGCCGAATATGTTACTATAAGATTTCATAGTGAATTTCTAAAGGAATTTCGAGGGAAAGTTTTGCAAAAAGTTTTTCAGCTCATACATTTCAAAGTATACAAAGAAGGAATGGTTGTCCTCTAGGAGGAATTCATGTTGAAAATATGAACAAACTTCACATTATTGTTCGTCTAATTTCCAAGAGATTTGTAGCAAAAGTTCTGAAGCCACCCTTCGATATTTCTTTTGGAATTTGAAATACTAAAATTCTTAAAGGAATATCGAAAAAATACTTCTAAAATTTTTCTATAAACCTGTTGGAAGATATTCAAATATTTTTTTTGAATTTCTCAAGAATGTTAATAAAAAGTTTTCTTGGAAAATATAGTAAAGAAACAAGTTTATTCATGCCAATGTATTTTTAAACATTGAAACAATTTTTTTTTGTTGGAGTGAAATTTTTATTATTTTAATTATTATCACCCACAATTCTGGAAAAAAGGTCTAGGTTATTCCTTCGCCAACTCTTGAACGAAACCATAGACATGTTCGTTGAAGTAATTTTAGAGAAGTTCGTAGAGCAACTCTGAAAGAAATTTTAAGCAATGTTGAAAAAAAAAATGAAATATAAAAAAAATCTTTTGTAAGCCTGTTAACTCACTCGAATAGTATTATTTGAGGCTTCTTGTTAATTTAAATAATTGTTTGAAAATATGTAGCTTAGTGTTATAATCTTTGCTAAGTTTAACAAATTATTTTTATTTTCAATTTCAGTCCAATCGTGATAATTGACACCGCCGAGGAGACCCTCTTCAACGACAGCAACAATAACCAACACCGGGAACCAAAGGCTAAACTAAACGGCCACCATGAGTACGTCCCGGAGCTGGAAGACGACGAACCTTTTCCGTCGGCAATGTTTGTCGATAGCCAAGAACAGCAAGACATTATTCCGCCGAAAAGCGTTGTCATCCAAAATCCCTCTCCAATATCGTCTTCAACTCTTGTAGAAAACGACACTGAACTTGATACTACTGGTGCGAATGGTGACGCAATTAGCTCCACCGTAGAGAACGAAACAGCTGTTGTTGTGGTCGAGTCGAACGCTGAAGCTGATAAGAACCAAGTTCAGGTAGATGGGGACGACACCTCAACGGTTGAACACTCGCCGAAGGCAGACAACGAGTCGATTGTTTTGGAGGCGAATTCCTCCCAAGGTGTTACCGATCAGTGCGTGAGTGACACCATGGACATAGATAGTGTGACAGCTTCGAACGAGATAATTTCCGAAACGAGCTTAGTGACCGCAAACATGGACCTGAAACCGGATGTTACGGAATTGGGGCAGTTTACGTGTGATACCATGGCTGAGGATGTGACTGATGATGACGTTGATCTTCTGGCCGTGGTCGGAGACAGCGTGGAGAGCGATTTCGAAGAACTGGTCAAAGCGCAAATCGAACAGTTTGACGACGACAATTCTGAGCAAATTCAACAGATTCATGAGAGAATCATTGTTGGAATTGAAGGCTCGAACAGCATCGGTGAAGAGGGGGGTGCTGAACTTGGGGAGGAATCGGTTATGCCTGTGGAACAAGTAGCTAGTGAGAAGAACGGAGAAGATTTGGATATAGGTGAAGAAAGTGTGGAAATCCGGGAAGAAATTCTCGCCGAAGACGTTCCTGACGGTGTCGCAGAAACGACGGAGATAGTCAACGCAGACCAGCAGCAGGTCGACAATAATCAAGGTGAGTGCTTAGTATCAAATAATTGTTATGGTGCTCTTATCAGCTGTTGTTGCACTTTATTGCCTGTACAGTGATAATGGTGAGCCGTTTCAAACCTAATGAGCCACTCTAGGTTTTTTTATCTGAGATAGGAAGCCCCCTACCTTACGGTATGGTTGTTTGGCGATAAGACGAAATTGATAAAATTACTTATGATACTTGAGAAACTTGATTTTGTTTGTGTTGTTTTAATGACTCAAAAGCGACGATTCGCAAATTAATGATAATTATTTGGTCATCGGTTAAATCTAGACTGTTGATGATGGAAGGTAAACCTTGTTTCTTCCTGTTATGAATTACGAAGTAAGATCTGCTGAATTGAGCCCTAGCATTTGTGGGGGAATTTGAGGATTTGCAGTATTTAGTCCCAGTTACCGGCAACAGTCTTTGGATTGAACAATAATTACAAGCAATAAAAATGTATTAGGGATCTCTGAATTTACTAGATCTTCGAAGATTGCCCAACAAACATTTTTTCCGAATAAGAGCTGAACAAATCGCTCTTAAGCTTGTTTCAGCTTAATACACTATTATTTAGCTTCTAATGTTACTTGGGTGGTCAATGCCGGTATTCAAGAGATATGCGAGGAGTACATACATTCCTGTGGATGAAAGCTCATGTAATGACAGTTATGGTAATACTGGATTAATGTACTAGCTAAGATTTTTCTCAACATCATCCCCATTAGGATTGGTACTTGTGAGGTTCATTTTGGCCCTTGTATCTCTGCCAGTAGCGCACGCAGAGCCATATATTCCAATCTTCATTTACAATTTACATCGACATCCTTTAGTGGCAGCACCAGCACAATATGTCCCTACGACAGCAAACAACAAGAGATGAAACACACGATGGTGTCGCCTCCGGGCGGCCGAATGTCATAACAATAACAATAATGGTACAGAGATCACTAAATAGCAGTTAATGTAAATGATCTCGCCACCTTAAACGGTTTCGAGTTGGCAGTTGGCACCACAAACCGTTGTTGCTTACCGGGCAGAGTACATAAAACACATTTTGCACCTCGCATTCCCGCGTGTGTTTTGGAGCTACCAACTAAACTAGACGCATCGTGTAGCAACTCTGCTACCCTCTGAGGTCCGAAGTTGACGGGAAATGTTCTCACCATCCGCTATTGCACAGTGGGCAAAATCAGGAAATACTGCAACTTTTGGAAGCCGCTGCTTTGGAACGATATCATAAACCTATTAAATATGATTTTACTTATAACAAAAAATCTTCTTTTTATGAATAAATTGTATGTTGGTATTCTTTATTATTTCACTGAACGTGGAGCTTTAAAACCAACAAAAATATTTCATCAATCTCTGACACTTGATCAAATACTATCTTTTTACTTGCAGCAAAAAAGTAAAGTTAAAAGCGTGTTCAAAAATTGGCTTAGATTACTAAAGAAACTATATTTGTTTAATAGAAAACCAGAACGTGAGTTTTGACCGTATTCTAAGGTATACATTTTACTCTTTATGATCGTTCTATTGAAAAATCTTATACTTTTAAAAACATTCACGCATATTTACTGTATATAGCAATTTGTAAACCTTTTTCTTTGAATATTTCGATCGATAATTTCAAAATAAACAATATGTACATGGAAAATAAAATGGATTTAATTACAGCATTGTTTGCCAATTTTGATGATTTTCATTGAGCTCTGGGAGGTCTTATGAATATAAGGCTAATTTTTCTCTTTTGTATTTTAATCAAGTTTTAAACATGCCAAAATGTAGAGAAAAACTTTCTCTACGAACTAAAATGCCCATACAGTCATGTAGGATTTAAAAACGTCGGAAATAATAGAATTGTGAAGCACTGTTTTTCATTATTTTGTACGTATCAATACATTTTGGACTCTCAAAGTATATACAGTAATATCCCGATTTTGTTAGCCCCATGTTGCATTTAGGTTTAACAAAATTGGAAAAAAGCTCCAATCGGGAAAAAAAACTCGACTACTTTTTATTTTTATTCTCGCCTATAGACTTTGTTTAATGTTTTGTTATTGTTTACAGCGTTTTTTTATATTTTTGTATGAACTATAATAATATACAAGATCCCTAACGCAACTGCGATGCAAAGTGAGTTCATGCTTTAGATTATCGTATAGACGTACCTAATATTTCCACATTAAAATAATGTATTTTTTGAAGGCTTACAAAATCGGGGGTAGACAAAATCGGGTCTAAAAAGGTGCTTAAATCGGGGGTAGTTAAAATCGGGGGTAGACTAAATCGGGGGCTGACAAAATCAGGTCATTACTGTATTTTGGATTGTTTGGCGACAAAGTCCACGACAACGGTTGTATAATATACTTGTCCATAGTCTAATCAATCGAATGATAATGGATAACCGAAGAAATTCTACGCTTTTAGTTCAGAAATTCGAAAAAGTTTTTGACTACATTTGAAAAATTTCTGGCGTTTTCAATTTCTTTGTGTAACGTGTTGTAACGGTTGCATGGATGAACCGATGAAAATAAATTAATTTCAGATAATATAAACACATTTTTTATGTACAAACGGTTGATGCAAGTGCGAAATAGTCCTGTCTTTCCAAATGGCATGCGGACTGATTTGGTCTTTCGATTTAAACTGGGAGATTTGCAGGGAAATGGTCCAGGGGGTCTAAATTATATAGGGGTCCAAAATATATTGGTTAACGTAGCATGCACAAAGTGTGCACTTTATATAAGGTACCGTGGGGTAAGTGGATACAGAAAAATCAATCATTAACTTCATTGTTATGTACAGCTAACGTGAATAATGTAATTCAAACTTTTTTCTGTGGATAACAAATAAAGGACTATTATACTTCAAATCGTCATTTATTTTTATTTTTCTGATTGTTATGTATTGAGTATGGAAGACTTAAAAATTTGCGCCAAATGATCCACTTGTCCCACCATGGTGGGTAAGTGGATCATCAATTAAAAAATTCTGTTCTCGAAACAAATGTGGTTTGATTATGTATAATAAAAATGATATTACTCTCGTTCTTGTTATTAGAGCTAGAAACGATACATTATAATACTTTAAAATTAAAAAAAGTTCCTTTATTTAATCAACATATAATAAAAAGTATGTATTTATTAGTTCATACTAAATCTAATAAAAAAAAAAACATTGACTCTAGAAAAATTTGGAGAAAATTCATCCATTTATACGCATAAGTTATACAGAAGTATTGTTGGATTATTCCTAACGATATTTTCGAAAAACACTCTTAGTTTAAAAATATTAGTTACTTTTACTGTGGAATAACAAACTGAAATACTTCTATTTTATTTATGAACATATGTGTATCATCTGTCTAGAACAATTTCTATGGTCAAATAAGGTACAATACAAAGCGTTCAATTGGAAGATTAGTATATTTTGCTCTTTTACAACTCAACTTAGATAAAACACGAAAAGTTTCGTGTACATTTTGAAATTATTATTCTTTTAATTTTTTTTATATGCCAGAAAGGTTAAAAAAACTTTTAGGTGGATTAATTCAAATTTTCTATGGTCAATTTGACAAATTCAAGCTGGGAATGGAAGAAAATAAAGGAAAACAACATTTGCGGATATTAAAGCTTAATAAAATTCTCGTAAGCAATCTGCTAATAAATGATAATAATTCTTGATCCACTTACCCCACCCCATTAAAAAGTAGGGGTAAGTGTACCATGTCCAATATATCTGTATTTATTTATAAAAATCACATATTTTTCATTGTGGTTCATTCAATTAGAACTGAAGTGCTCACCATGTGTCGAAAAAAAAAAATAGAATTCGATTTAAGACAGAGATACAATGGATTTTTGATTGATGGAAAACAATTTTGAAATTAATTACTTTTTGCAGCTAACAAGTTTGCTTGTATTAGTGTACGTTTAGTACCAGTTTTGCAATAGTATCAGTGCGGGCATAATAATATAACCTAAAACGAAGCAATGGTGCAAAAACATTCAACATATTCAAGCATTTATGCTTTATATTGACAAATGATCCACTTACCCCACTGATACACTTCCCCCACTGTACCTTATTCAAAATTCCAAATACCAAATTCCAAATTCCAAATTCCAAATTCCAAATTCCAAATTCCAAACTCCAAACTCCAAATTCCAAATTCCAAATTCCAAATTCCAAATTTCAAATTCCAAATTCCAAATTCCAAATTCCAAATTCCAAATTCCAAATTCCAAATTCCAAATTCCATTGTAATGAATTGAGTAAATTTAGCCGAATGAACTAAATATGTTACGTGGGATTGGCTCAAATGAATTAAAATGGCTTGAAGTTGCTTGAAATAGCTTCAAACGGTTTATAATAGCTTAGATTGGCTAAACATTACTTCAAATGGCCTAAAATGGCTTTATATCGTTTAAAATAGCTTAAAATAAGAATTCACCGGTTGGAAAAATTGACAAATAAAAATCGTGCGTTGAAGCTAAATATCGCAATGGCAAAGTTTTGTGAGAAATGCTCTCTCCAAATCAATGTTGACAGTGAACTATATACACTGTGTGAAGGACATTGCGCCAAATTGTTTCATGCCACCTGTGTTGGTATCACAGAAACCGCCTTGTATGCTCTATCGACCAACATTATTTGGATCTGCGATGCTTGTATGGTGTTGTTTTGTAGAATAAGAGAGCGAATACATGTCGATGTGTCTACAACCACAGAATCACTCAGATCGACTGAAGATGAAATTAATGATCTCAAGTCCACCGTAGCAGAAATTTCCAAAACCCTCGCGAATATCGTGCGGAAACTAGAAGCAGCAACTCCGTTTCGTCATTCTACGCCTACGTCATCGCCCAATGTTTTGGATGGATCTGATGAAATCAACTCGTGTGGAAGACTACCAGCGGAGTCGTCGCAGTGTTCCGAACAGATGCCTGAAAGCGAATCGTTTTCGATATACCTCACCAATATCGATAGAAGCGTAACTGAGAATGTTATAAGTGAGATGGTATCACGCTCATTGCATATTCCTATTTCTTGTTGTAAGGAAGTAGTGAAGCTTGTTTCAAAACACAAGAACACGAACACATTGGATTACGTATCTTTCAAAGTTCTCTTGAATGTGAAGTTTAAACCACTAGCATTGAGCGCTTCTACATGGCCGAAGGGAATTAAATTTCGCGAGTTTCGTAACCGGATGAGTGAAACGTGGAAGCCTTCTATTTAAATGTTAACTCTAATGATTTTGATTGACGAATCGATTGTATGTGTTTGTTTTACTATAATATGTTCCAAATTATTTCGAATTGTGATTGCTGGATTTGATAATGTAAGGAATGTTGTTGTGGTATTAATTCATGTTTTGAGGTTTTGAAACAGTTTGATTGTTATTAGATTATAGTTATAGATTATAGTGTTTCTTTTTTGTTTGATTTACCGAAGAGATCTGTGCTGTTTTTGCTTTAAGTTCGTGCTCCTGTTTGTTTTTAATTCGAATGTTGTATGTATCACAGTAAATGCTGCTCGCAATAGAATAGAACGCATTGGAACATTTGAAAGTATAATTTTAAGTTATACAGTCTGTACGGCTCTATGTCGAAGGCGGTGATACAAATAAATAAATAAATGGCCTAAAATAGCTAGAAATGGCTTATAATAGCTGGCCTATAATGGCTTTAAATGACTTTAAACACCCTCAAATTACTTCAAAATGGCTTAAAATAGCTTAAAATGGCTTGAAATGGCTTGAAATGGCTTAAAATCACTTTGCTTATTACGATTATTTTGATTTGGTTAAAACGGCTTAAAAGACATAAAATAACTCTAAACGTCATACACAAGTTAAAACGGCTAGAAATGGCTTCAAAGGGTTTTAAATGGCTTAAAACTAAATTGATTGAATTGAGCTTGAATTGACTTTCAACGACTTAAAATGGCATAATATGGTTTAAAACGATTTAAAACGGCTCAAACGATTAACAATGGCTTGGGTGGCCTCAAATGGCTTTAAATGGCTAAAAATTGCTGTATATGGTTTGATATTGCTTAAAACGGCTTGGACAGTCCCTAATATAAAAAAGATATTGTGCAGTCATTTTTTGCCAGATCTGGTGCATGTTTGATACGATAATGTCTCATTTTACACCATATGACTAAAATACTTGAAGTTTCTGATTACTTTCGCCTATAGTTTAAAGTGATTACCCCTCTATCGGCAGCTTCATTTTTTATCGTTAAAAAAATATTCAAATCGCGATAACTTTTTTGTTTCTGAATATTTTTGCAACATTTGTTCACAAGATCTCAAAAAACTCTTCTAGTTTATGAATCCGTGTCGATATTAATCATTGGTGGTCTAGTTTTGAAAATGTTCCAATGTTCCTTAGGGGACCGACATTCTCCATATAAAATGTCACTGGCGGCCATTTTGTTTTTGATCAATTGACCAAAAAAAAGTGTACTGAACAATGCCTGGTTATAAAGAGCTATTCTGAAAAAAAAAAACATACAAATCGGCTCAGTATTTTTGAAGAAATCTGAAAATTACGATATGAGGTTTTTTAGAGTTTAGAGTTTACAAGATCTTTATTTGTCCAGCATGGTACCAGAAACATCAATGTTCATTACTCAAAGACAGCTGCACCAAATTGCTTCATACTTGCATCAATGTATCATTCCAAGGAGTGAATATCCGAATACGTTATAAATTCGGTAGCCTGGTATATTTACGTGGGATATGGCTACGCGTCGGTCCCCCAAAGAATTTTGGAATATGTACTGATCCAGATGACCAATTAAAAATTTCGACAAATATTCTAAAACTAGAAGAGTGTATTGAGAGCTTGTAAAAAATGGTGCAAATTCAGCGGTAAAAATAAAGCTGCCGGTAGAGGGGTTAAAATACATTTCTAAGTGATGCAGGCTTCTTCCTTGCTTTTGACTCCTCTTTCTCCCCCTCTTAATGATCAGCTACAAAAGAGAAGCGATTTTACCCACTCTCAAACTGAGTATACGTGATCTGCGGGATGAAGAGTTTACACGTTTGTATTTGCTTATTTTCATTTTCGTGTAACTTTTCAAAATGACCTATTTAACATTTGTGTTCTTTCTTTTTCATAAATAACTGAGCCACATTGACCTCTTCTGTTGCGTTATTTGTATAAAACGCTAGCCAAGGGCATTGTCTTTCGATATATAGTGAGAAACTTTCCAAATGTTTAACTTTTGCACTGTTATAATTGAAAGAGAGTGGGAGTGGAGAGAAGCTGTCATAATTTGATAGGCCTTTTTAAAGAGGTACGCAAAATCGTTGAAATGGTTAAAAGTTTAACTTTTTCGTTTATATGGTTGAAAGTTTAATTTTCAACCTCTGAAAAAAAAATCCCAAAAATATATTTTGAAATACAAGTTATGTACAACAATTTATGTTATAAATGAAAAAGGATTGACATTGGGTAAATTAGCACAAAATCTGACATTTTCCGAAGTCTGCACAGGACAAGACCGTCCCTTATCATTTCCTAGTGTTTTTATACTTGAAAATAGGAAAATAGGTATTTCAAGGTCTTTGAACGTTTTAAACCAGCCCCTTCTAAAAGTTGCGAATTTTGGTCCGCATTTTGCCCACTGTGCATTGTGAGCACCTAATTATGGGCAGCCAGATAGTCACTGTTATAGGTGCTCCACGAGCTGTTTGTCGTCTTTTGATGCGTTAGCCTGCCCTATGGGATCACCAATCCCCGGTGAAGGGAGCGGGAGCCATCAGGTCAAGCTGACCACCATTCCAAACAAAACGAAAAAATGCACCAACAAACAGTTCGACAGCTCAACGCTACTCTAGTCCACTACCTACTACTAGGTGGTTGCAGTGTTTTGTTGCATTTAGCAGCTACCGCGAGTGCGCGCCCCGTACTTTTCGTTCGCTTACAAGGTGGCACAAGTGGATGGATACTTGTTCTTCATTAAGGTTAATGAGGGATATAAAAATTCCACGCCAGTAAAAATGTTATTTACCAGATGATTTGCTTTTTCACTTATCCCACTACAGACGATAGGGAAGCCAGCGTAGACGACGACTTGGAAGCAGCGTGCACAGCAAAAACTAAATTGTAATATTACGAGGGGATGGACCAGATGAACACACGCCTCTCATGCCGGGGACCTGGGGTCGAATCCATCCCCGAGACAGTCACTGAAAATTTCAGTGACGACTTCCTTCGGAAGGGAAGCAAAGCCGTCGGTCCCGAGATTAACTAGCCCAAGGCTAAAAACTCGTTAATAAAGATGTTAATTTGGTGTGACAAATTAGGGACCGTCCATAAATGACGTAGCATTTTTTCACCGATTTTTTACACCCCCCTCCCCCCTCGTAGCATTTCGTCACAAATGCTGATATTCCCCCTTGGAAAATACGTAGCATATCAAGCACCCCCCCCCCTCTATATATTTTTTTTATTTGTTTTTCTTAACGACTGGGTTGAAGCAAAAAATCGGAATTCAAAAGTTCAATACAAAGTTTTATATTAATTACTGACTGAAATGTAAGTATAATCTAACGAATAACAGTTTGATATACAGTAGCGCTCAAAAGTAATTTGGAAAACAGTTTTAAATAAACATATTTCCTGTTAAAGTTACAAAATTTTGGTTTCCAGTTCCATATAGGCTAAATTGTATTGTTTTTGCTGTTGTTACCATAAATAAAAACAAGTTTACAATAAAAAAAAGTGAAAACATAAAAATAAAATTGTTTGATTGGATTGATTAAGCTAACAGTGACGAGTTAGAGTACAATATATATTATAATGTATTGAACAGAAATTTCGTTATATTGAAGTATTGTTTTTTTTTTTAATTATTCGTTGTTAGGAAATAGATTTCAATGAAAATGATCAACAAAATATATTAATTTGAAATGAATCTTTGTTATCCAAATTAAAATCCAGCAATCAGTGGCCAGATATGAAAAATTTTTGCGATTATTATACAAATTATTCATCTCTATTGATGCTTCAGCTGGACTTGATTGTCGTTCCTCAAACTGAAAAAAACTTACACAACCTCTAATGGAACATCCATCTTATTAACGAGTTATTAAGAAAATTGAATGACAGGGCAATTTCTATAACACTCGAATCTGTTGTCTTCATTAATTTTAAGGCTATTTCATCAAGGGCATTGATATATCAAAACAAATAGATGAATTGATTGGGTGCAAATGGATTGTACCCCGTTTGGCATAAAGTCGTTTGGCATAAGGTCGTTTGGCATAAAGCCGTTTGGCATAAAGTCGTTTGGCATAATGGTCGTTTGACATAATGGCCGTTTGGCATAATGGTCATTTGGCATAATGGCCGTTTGGCATAATGATTGACTTGAAATAAATATCGGCATTTTTTAAGCTTTTACCGAGATCAACACCACCGAGCCCATAGCAAAAAATTTTGGTAGGTTCTAAACAAGCGTGGTGTTCGTTTAGAGATAATCCGAGCTAAGAATTTCAAAAATTTTTGTGACATTATAGAGCATTACTAAATAAAACTCGTGACGGGTCTCTACATCTCAGAACATAGAGTACCTTTGAGCTTGTTGCAATATACATATTTGAAAACAGTAAATTGGTTTCCTCGTTCGCTGTTATTCATCAAGGGAACGCTCATAGAATATTTCGCTGCATATCAAGCTCTGTCCCAGTTTGAACGTATCACTCGCTGAAAATTACTTGATAAAAGAATGATTATTTTTAGTAAAATATCAAAAGATCTATTAATGCGACTTAATGCACAAATAGCCTTTATACGAGAGCAGATTATTTTTCGTTTAAAATGTATCAGACTCTACGCAAAAAAAAATTTTTCACAGTACAGCTCAAATGAACAACACATCTTTAAAAGAAAATATTTGTGGCAAAACTTTTCAACGGTTCAATATAAATTCTGATTTTGGAAGTGTACATCAAAAACACCGTCTATTATCGAGAAAAGGGAAAGTTTGTAATTGAAATAATATATTTTCCAGCATATCTCGTAAGGAGATCACGCGTTTGCCCCAAAAAAGTATATATTGAATATTGAAAGGTTCTGAAATAATTATATTTCTAACAACACATCTGGCAAGAATTGATAATAAAAATGGTTCACAATTAGCTTTACTTAATAATAAAATTTATAACAGTATAAACATAAAGAACAGCATATTTTTAAAAGAAGGCAAAATTTACAATTAAACCAATACAAGAATTGACGCCAAAAATTATTGCGGCAATGACTGGTTCCCCCGAAAAGTGGTGGCGAGAAAGAACGATAAACAGTCAAAAAAAGGAAGTATTCTGCCATTCTCGGCTATACACATGTTTTCAAAAATGCTGAAGACGGTAAAACTCGAAAGAACCGCCAATTAAATAAAGAAGGGTGCATATTAGATGGTCAGTTCGTTCACCCCCTGAAATGTATATAGTTACGACAATTATGGGTGCTAAAAATTTTCCGGGGGAGTGGGCTAGTCGAGGAAATGGGATATTCGGGAAATGGCATTCGGGGGAAACGACATTCGGGGAAAAGTAGCACAACCCATCAAAGTAACTGCAGTAATCGATTTCTCTTTCCGCTGGTAATTTGAGCAGATCAATGTTATCGATTGCCGCCCTTTTGTCAGTTGTATACAAAAATACTTAAAAAATATAGCTCCAAAGAACAGCCTATGCATAAATGAAGTAGAAATTTATTGAAATTTAAAATCAACAGTTTTTATACCTATAATAATGGTTACATCATATTTAGAAAAAAAAAAAATAGAACAATTCATAGAAGGGTAAATTTGTGCTAAATATATAAAAATCTTCAGTGCAAAAATTTGTTCCAATATCGAAACTCAAAAGAAGAATTAATATATGAAAGAAGGGTAATTTCTGGATAAATAATAAAAAACTATTGGCAATAACTTTCCTAATATGCTTAAATTTATTCAAGAGCGAATGATTGTTGAATAGAGTGCCATTTTGTATCAATTGACTCCAAAACAAGCCTTGTGTCATCAGAAAGATTCAATAGAAACGTAAAAACGAAAATTGAGAAATTCTTGGTTTCAGACTCATTATGCCAAACGGCTATTATGCCAAACGACCATTATGCCAAACAACCATTATGCCAAACGACTTTATGCCAAATGACCATTATGCCAAACGACTCTATGCCAAACGACTTTATGCCAAATGACCTACCACCGTGCAAATGAATGCATAATTCACGGAATAGTCTTGTTATATCTTGTTTAAATGTATTATTTGCCAAAAAGAGCGTATTTCATTCTCTTAAAGAAATAAAGCCCCAACAGAAAACATGGAAAAAAACTAAAACAGTTGACTTTATGTCTTGTTAACAAATGTGAAAACAATTTTCTCCAAGTCGTTAAAGCATTGATGTTTAATTAATTTATTGAACTTTTATTTTGTTTATTTAAAAAATCATTAAATTAGACATGAATATAATATAATATTCACATAATTATTTGAAGCTTAATAGAATCTGTTTGATTGTATTTACCAAGAAAATCTAAAATTTCACAGATTTTTTTTAATCTTGTCATATGAATCTTTTGAAGCTCAATCATCATTTTTAAACCCAAGTCTATAAGTCAACAAAAAAAAGTTCAATAAAAATAATTGTATGCCATTTTTTTCAGCACCTCTTTTCACCGACATGATTCAAAATGCTACGTCCACTAGCTAGGACCCCTCCCTCCCCCTCGTCACACATCATCACAAATTCGCGAAGCCCCCCCTCCCCCCTAAAAAGCTACGTCATTTATGGGCGACCCCTTATATCTTTTCAACTTACAAAAGTAGCCAACGACAATTGAAAACCGTGGAGCTTGTTGTTTGAATTGTTGAAAAAAGGTGTAAGAAAGCACGACTGGGATTTGAACCCTAGTCCATCAGATATCTCTCGATTATCTGCTACTGCTACAAGTTGTATGTTGCTTCCCGAAATGAGTTTCTTAGCACTTTCGAATTCAATTGATTTGTTTTTTTACTGTGCAGTGTGCAGGGCCCGATTCAGATCTAGGAAATCGTCGTCGTCGTCGCCGTCTGTCGTGCGAATTAGCGGTCATAACTATTAGGAACGGAGATATATGGGAATTTGCGTGGAATTTGACAACACCAGCCAGGACCCCAAGGCGTGAATGTGTGTAGCGCGGTAGGGCACACAATGATCCGCTACTTCGGCGACGACGACGTCGACGACGACGACGGGAACATTATGGAGAAATTACATTTCCGGCTCGGAATTACCCGGTTCCCGGTGTTACACAAAGTATACATTCTGCCTGCAAATGGAAAATGTTGCATTCCTGGCTGGAATCGTTAAAAGTTAAGACAAGCATAAACAGTGCTGCACGCCGTTTGTTGGTTCCCCCCCGGTTGGTAAGTGTGAGAAAGTATTTTCGTTTTTGAATGAGCTGTAAATGTGGCACAATTAATGGATGACAACGAGCCAAGCGTAATAAAAGGAACGGGGGTGGCAAAATTTATTACCAAATCAGGAGATAGTTGGCACTCACGAGATGGATTTGCGTGAATGGTCGATTACATCACTGTTTATCGTTATAGTGACTCATAAAAGAAATTCTTAAATTTATACTAATATAGTAAAATGCACGACGACAGTAATACAGATCTTAAGTGATGGATATGGTAATGATTCTGCAAAATTTGGATTTGTATCTGTGCACCAGCACTCTTCTCAATTATAATTTCCCCTCGAAATATGTACTCAGCTAGGGCACCCAATTTTGTTTTTTTGGCTTTATTTCAACAGAATGTGTAAACATTGATTCGTTAAACAATTGTGTTAAACAAATTTCACCAAAAACCGATAACTTTACGCACCTCATTTACATGAATTTTCTGTTTGTTTTGCATGACATGAAATCCTATGTGGAACATCCTCAACAACTAAGATAGCTTTAGATTGGAAAAGTCTCTGGAGATTCAAATGGTGGCGGTTCTATTAATAGGAAATTTTGCACTGGCTCGTTAGAAAGCCATCCCGAGTTTCTTTTCGTGAAATTCCTCCAAACATACTCTATGAGAAATTAAACCAGCATTTCTTGTTGGAACAACTTTCAAATTTCTCCAGATAACTAATCTATAATTGCTCTAGGGGTTGTTAATAACATACATTTCTCAGTGTTCCTAAAATTTATTTAAAATCACGAGAAATTTTAATTTTTTTCAATTTCTACTAGAATGTCGTAAGGAATCCTTCAAGTATTTTACTCAAGGTACGATAAGGAACTTCTCAAAAGTTTTCTTCTAGTACTGCCTCTTGTATTTCAGGGATACTGTCAATGTTTTATTTTCAGGGATCAAATTAAGTTAGTTTTTTTTGAGTTCGTTCCAAAATTCATTATTTTTATTACATTGATTCAGACATACGCTACCCGTCATAAATACGGACTCACTAAATAAGTATTGCAACACTCAGTTGAATATTGAATCACCCTCCAAAAAGTTTAGCATCACCTCAAAACCGGTAAATTTACATTGCTATATCTCGAGATCCATTATAATTTACAAAAAAGTGATCTTCAGCAAAGTTGTTCAGCGGATCAAAGACATCCGGAAGGCAAACAATTCGTATTTATAAGTATTAAGCTGAATGAAAATGTTCTGGATCGCAAATATTGAAACGGTAAATATGATAGACCGGTAGAGGATCTATAAGAGTGGGAAATTTTCTGGATTTCTCAAGCATAAAATGAACATTGTTCTACCCATAAAATTGATTCAATGACTGACACAGAAAACCCTTGAATGGAAACGCTTATTTAAAAAGGTTATAGCAATCACGCTATCATGGGTCATTTCTATTAGAGTTTCATGCAATGAAGAGCGACTAACAAACTTGACTAGGTGCCTCTTAATATGGTGTTTAAGGATCAAACCGTCAATAAAGTTAATCTATTAGAAACACAAAAACAGCATAACTCTAAACGTTTCTAAATACTTAACTATTTATATCAATGTTTGCCATCATACATTCAAACTTATTGTTCTTCTTCTTATTTCGGGCACGACGTTCCTACTAGGATAGAGCCTACTTCTCGGTTATCTGGCTCAAACTTTTGTATTTTGTCTTTCAATCAACAAATCGATAATGAGTCAAATAAAAGGGCTCAATCAAGATTCTTTCGAGCCGGCTAACTAAGCGTGTTCTAAGTGCTTAACCTCGTTGAGTGTCACATCCAACTGTAACGATATGTGCGTACACTTTGACGTACCTCACCGAGTCCGCGGTATCACTGTGAAGTGGTGACCCTTGTTAATCACTCCAATAGTCCAACAAACCACTTCTCGATAACCACCATAAACCCATTGAAAACTCTCGAGACGACAACCGACACGGGACACTCAAATGCTGTTAAGCCCTTTGACTTGAATTGTCATCATCGGCGTCGGACGGACGAATTCAATTCAAGCAACGTGTTGCACTGAATAGTTGGCAGATCGGAGTGCCATAAATGCATCCATATGCTCCAGCTGGTCAGAACGAACACTGATAAGGGAATACGGGGTAATAAAGGAAACACGCAATTTCAACTGTTCGATTTTTTATGTGGAAATTGGAAAAATGTTTTTTTTTTCGAGAGAGCGTTCAAATTGGATGTTACTGTCATTTAAAATTATCGAATTAGACTAAAATACTTAGATTAACTTGGAATAGCGTTGACCCGTTTTATCCCAACGGCGCTTTAAACACCTATTTCCACTATGCATCGCCACCGGAGAGGAAACGGGCATGCCCACTAGCCCGTACTAAATCTTTTCAGCAAACAAATGACTTAATTGCTGACAGGCCTGAGCCTGCCGTGGCAAACGATAAATAAGAATACTGCGAACCAACAACAAATGGGATCCCGTCAAAATCCACCGTTTGCGCAGAGAGAGCCCCATCGTGTGTCACAAAGAGGATTGAACCACTTTCCGTTTTTAGCCGGAGCAGTTCGAGCGCGGCCATGGTGGCAAATGACTAACCCGATCGAGTATCAGCCTGATTTTCCCTTTCAAGTTTAAAGCCTCGTTTTTGAGGACACGACACACTGTAGCGACGGGGTCCCTCTGACAAGGCTCTCCACCGATATCGGTATGCATATTCCAATCACGGTGCTTTCCAGACCGTAAGTATCAGAAAAAAAACTTCAACGAATCTGTGCATAATGGTCGATTTCTGCATGTCCTGAAGTTACACCCTTTGAATGGTGTAGGTCCACAAAATGTTAGGAAAACAGTGATAGTTGCCGGTTTTACATTTATAGTTATTTTCAGAAGAGGTACACTATAGACAAACAGACGTACCAGCTGGAACAATTATCAATTTAAAAGCTAACCGAGAACAAGGGTTACGGTCGTATTTATGACCCCCTAAGGGAGTAATTTTGGGTTTTGGTCCGAAATAATTAATCAAGTCAAAGAACATGTCAAAATATAGAGAAAATCTTCCTCTACGAGATAAATGATCCAAAATAGAAGATATGATCCAAAATACGTTGAAAATAATTGAATTGTGAAGCATTGTTTTTCACTGTTTTGGACAAACTAATACATAATGTATCCCCAAGGTAGATTTTTTGGACCCCTGGCATTTATTATCAATTGGCGACAAAGTCCACGATACTGGTTGTATAATATGCTTGCCCATATTCTAATCAATCGATTGGAAATGGAAAACCGAAGAAATTCTACACTTTTGGTCCAGAAATTTGAAAAAAGTAAACGGTTGCTTGGATGAACTGATTGAATTGAATTAATTCCAGTTCAAATAAAAGCAGGTGTGAAATATTCCTATCCTTTCAAAAAATTTGCGAATCGAGTTGGTCTTTTGATATAAACTGGAAAATTTGTAGGAAAATAGCTAAGGGAGCAAAATAAGTGTGTGAACGTCAAATTAGAATAAAAGCGATACGAGCCCCACGGGTGAGCAGTTAGCCAACTACTGAATAGGGTTCGTCCATTAAAAACGTAGCATTTTAGGAAAAGGCGGGACTTCACCTATTTCTGACGATGTGTGACGAGAAGGAGGAAACCCGCTCTTACTGTAGGATGTAGGGTAAAGCACTAATTTCGACCTGTAAGCATTCTGTCCCAATTTTCGGATTTCCATACAAAGGTGGCCTAAACCGAATGAAGGTCAGTTTTTCCGTTGCATATATAAGTTTTATGGACCGTAGCTCTAAAGTTGATGTTGATGTTATCAGTGCAACTGAATTAATTTCTTGAAGTTCAAATGTTATTTGACAAAGTATAGTTGTGTACCGAATTATAACACAATTATAATTTTAAAAATTTAAAGCTTGCATTCTTTGGATAGAATACCATTAGTAATATTAGGACATCGAACTATTATTTTATTGAAACATTTCAAACATTCAAAATTACTCGGTGATAGCGTTATTTGCTTACAAACTTATTTCACGATAGATTGAGTGAACATATTATAATATAAAATGTTAATGACAACATTATAAAATATGAGATGAATATTTTGTAGAAAAATCGATAGAATAGCCGAGAAGCTTTAAATATTGCAATTAATTAATATTCTCTATCTGACTACTGTTCTAAGGCGTCGATAGGCACGTGGTGTACGCTCGGGCCTATCGATCGCATGGTTCCAAAAGAGTGAAGCCGAAAGTGGATTGTGGCTGCTCAGTCAAGGATAACGGATCAATTGGTGAGCTCGTTTCATGCTACTATTTCTAATCTATAAAATATGTATGACTGCACATTCAATCGTTACAATGGTGGGATGTAAATATGATTTTTCAACAAACTATGGATGGTTCGTCACTGTGAGTGTCGACACAAACTCTGATTCATGATTTATTTATGTTTAACATTTTTTTTCAGAACACCTCTTATATACCTTTATTTTTGTAATTAAAAAAACTTTGAATGGCTCGACACTACAAGTGTAGACTTGCGAAAGGTTCACTTTATTCAACAAACTTTGGATGGTTCGCCACTGTAAGTGTCGGCATAAGAATAAGAGTGTTCTATGATGTCCCAACCAATCGAGTTTTTTGTTTCTTTTCAAATGAGTAAAATATAATAACACATGCTTTCGTCCTGACAGCTGTAGGAATGTTACATTTAGGTATTTGTTCAACAAACTTTGAATGGTTCGTCACCTCAAGTGTCGGCATAATTTTCCTCTACATAGAAATTGTTCATATCAAATGAAAATATTATATTAACGTATAAGCATGTATATATCTCACAAATCATTGTTTATCATGGTCTAATCGCTTATCAAAGTGAATCCTATGACCCAACGATCCTCCCCATTAACAAACATCCCTCCCAGTAGCCTTTGTGGAGATGCAGAGGCAAACACGGTCTCCAAAAAGCAAAGGTTACACACTAACATTCCTTCCCCCAATCCCACCTGACTGCAAGGACGTGGCCGGCGCCGTTATTGACCATGTATAAATAGAGGCACTGAATTATGCACACTGAAGAAGATTATGACCAATCCCAGCCGAACTTCTAGTTGATTCTTTGCGCATTTTCACTGACTTCGGTCAATCACGGAATAGCAACCATTGATATGTGTAGTCAGTCCAAGCTAAGCTAAGCTAAGCTATCTGACTACTGTTTTACATTCACTGTCTGATTACAAATTTACTTTGAACTTATAATAATGATAAAGATCCACCTTATAATAAGGAATTTTGATGATATTTTTCACAATAAATTAATGGAATTTTTAATGTTTACAACAGTTATGCATTTCAGTGTATTCATATAACATTCGTTTCACCACTTATAAATAAGTGAGAGAAAGGGTAGGTTATTCTGGTATAGTTATTATTTGCAGTACACTTGCTTGAATTTCCTTAAAGATTTTTTCAGTTTTTTGATCATAGGCTGTTTTTTCAAGAGAAATCGTAATCAAGCTGACAACAAACGCAATGAGAAAACCACTGCTGACATCTATTACCGCTAGCAGAGAAGTGAATAATTGCTTTCATTTAGCATATACTTTTTTCAGCACTGACTGTTGCTTGAACTAAAACTTAAAAGCTAATTGTTTGGATATCAATGATCATTTATCCTTTTTTCAGAATAGGCTTAATAAGTTCTTTAAGGTTCAGCTTGGAAATTTATTACAAATGCATGCTAGCTGTAGTTCACTATTGGTTTCCAAATTCGGCCAGATGACCCTTTAGACCAAATGACCTGGAACCGTTCGTTATAGTGCCTATTTTCCCATGGGGAATTTAAATATTTGGGTCCAAATGTTGCGAGGGGGAGGGGCGTGCTGCTACTTCATTTATATATGTTCCCATTAGTTTTGAGCGCTATATTGCTTCTTCTCCTTCTGTGGTGTATGCCACCCTTACATCGACAAATGTGATGAGAGTAAGAGAACACTGAAATAAACGAGCATAGGCTCCTGGTCTTCGTACGTTGACTATAGAACAAACAACACGTCTTTCTTTCATTATCCACCAGAAATACCTTTTTCCATTTTCCCTATAATAGACAGTGAAATCACTTAAAATCTAATCTTATGTATATAAAAGTGGCGACGAGGATGGGATCAAATCGCGTATGCGAATCTGGAGTAACGCATAAAATGTGCAAAGTGCATCTTATAATATCTTATAACATCTGATGTTTTTAGTTCAATTGTGCTGTGAAACAAAAATTTCAGTTGTGTAAAGCTAACTGGCTTCATACCGCTATAGACACAGGATCTATTGTTGGCGCCAAATGGTACCACTGCCTTGTACAGGAACATTTTTCTGGAGAGATCGAAGTGAATATATCTTGGTGTGTGACTGCTTTTAGAAGGAAGAGTGAGCAAAGTGCTCATAAGAAAACTATAGTACATCAGTGATGGAAAGTGGCGAACGCTTCATCTGAACTGGAACAATAACAAAACCAAACGCTCCCGAGCGTCAGAGCGCTGGCTTACTCGCATCTGTCGACTCCCGAGTAACTGAAGCAAAAAGTGATTCGCGAACGTGTTCGGAGCTGCTCAGAATCATATTGTGCTTTTGGGAAAAAAGCTGCTTACCCTCCGAGATTTATGGTTTTCAAGGGCTTTTGACTACAAACTAGTAGTTTACTATCGATATGATGGTTATACAATTAATTTGTCTGTCAAAAACATAATAAATCACACCTTGCTCGGTTACTCGCGAGTAAACGCTCGCGAGCTTGTTGCTACTTCTTTTGACATGTTCTCCCGAGCAGACGGGTGCGGGCTTACTCACACCTAGCCAGATCCCGAGTCTGTGATGTTTGTTATGCGTTGGTATACACTCGTGAGCTGCTTCGTGATGCGAACTTTTCCAGCACTGTAGTACATTGCTAAAGTAACAAATTTGTATAAGTTGATGAGTGAGCTATTATTTTATTTTCTATGTAGCATAAATGTGCAGTGTGTTTAATAAAGGTGAAAAAAGAGAATCCGTTGTATGACATGGTGAAATATTTGCAAAGCGCAACAATCAAAAATAATTATAATTAGATTAACTTACGTAGCCAAATGGCTGCTGCATTGTTAAACGGTATGAGAGGCAAAGGTCGAATGCTATTGGACGGAATGGAAAAAGAAGAAAAGACAACATGTGAGAAATTGTGTGGTGAAGTTATTAATGAATATAAGTTGAATATGCATGCTAAGGCATTTGCTAAGCATTATGTATGTAGGACGATGAATGTGTCGTATCTGAATGTAAAATTAAAAATTCATTCCACGAGTAAAGACGAAATGGTTATCACAAATGTGAGTTCTGATTAGGACTATGTAAAAAGTTAAATATCATTAGTTATTGCTTATGTTAGAGTTATACTGATTTATGGAGTTATTCGTTTTGAATATTTTAAAATGACCGATTATCTTTAAAGGGAAGAGAACTGTGGTGTATGCCACCCTTACATCGACAAATGTGATGAGAGTAAGATAACACTGAAATAAACGAGCATAGGCTCCTGGTCTTCGTACGTTGACTATAGAACAAACAACACGTCTTTCTTTCATTATCCACCAGAAATACCTTTTTCCATTTTCCCTATAATAGACAGTGAAATCACTTAAAATCTAATCTTATGTATATAAAACCTTCTTCTTTTTACCATTACGTCGAAACTGAGACAAAGCCTGTGCTCTTATTAGCACTTCCACAGTTATAAACTGAGAGCTTTCTTTGCCAATTGACGATTTTGCTTGTGTATTTCCATGTATAAATTTCCATCCTGAAAAGATTCTCGACCAGTGGAAGTCGAATCCACGACCCTCAGCTTCTTGCTGAATAGCTGCGCGATTACCGCTACGACTATTTTGGTCCATATTGGTGTACTATGTGAATAATTTGTCTATGGACATATAATCAAAATTTGGTCCGAAGTTGGTATCCATAGGTATTGTTCATCTCTTCGGAAAAGTTGTAGAATTGGCAATTTGAAACAACTTTGTCGAAGACACGATTTTTCTATCTCTTATACTTTTTGAGATATATGCCGTTGTATGTAAAAATCATACTTTTTATGATAACCTCTTTCCAAGATTTTTAAAACTATTTTTGCGTTTTCTACAAAGTTGTTTGTCATGAAAAATCTTATGTTTTTGCAGAACATATCATCACGCTATCTTTTGAAGTAACAACTTTATTTATGAATTACCTTTTTCTCAAGGGTAGTTTAGGCCCCTATAATTGCCTTCGGCGCAAAATGGAGCAGACAACTGTTCAAATCATGAAAGTACCATATCTTTCCTTTCGACAGTTGATAAAAACTTTTGTGTTTAAGAGTCTTTGCATGGGTTTTTACTATCAAACAAATAAGCTTTATTAAAACGAATTCGAACGATAATTCCTTTACTTAAAGAAATAGAGAGGTGCAATGTTCAGCAAAAACACGCGTTTATTATATTTAACAACTTTGTAGAAGACATGAAAAATGTTAAAAATATAAGTACAAAGTTATGAACAAAAATGATTTTAAACCATATTTTCCATACAAATTTGTGTACTCTATGTTAAAAAATTCGTAACTCTTTTACAAGATTTTTAACATTTTTCATGTCTTGTACAAAGTTGTTAAACATATTAAAATGTGTGTTTTTGCTAAACATTGCACCTCTCTACCTCTTAAAGTAAAAGAATTATCAGTCGAATTCGTTTTGATAAGGCTTATTTGTTTGATAGTAAAAACCCATGTAAAGACGCTTATAGACAAAAGTTTTTATCAACTGCCGAAAGGGGAGATGTGGTACTTTCATGATTTGTAAGAGCTGTCTGCGCCTTTTTGCGCCGAAGCCAGTTATAGAGGCCTAAACTACCCCTTAAAAAAAGATTAATTCATAAATAACTTTGTTACTTCAAGAGATAGCGTGGCAATATGTTCTGCAAAAACACGGGTTTTTCCATGACAAACAACTTTGTAAAAAACGCAAACAATGTTAAAAATCTTGGAAAAAAGCTATGATACAAAATATGATTTTAGGGGCCATTCACATACATATATCTCAAAAAGTATAAGAGATAGAAAAATCGTGTCTTGGACAAAGTTGTTTCAAATTGCCAATTCTACAACTTTTCCGAAGACACCATATGTCTATCTAAATGTTTTGAAAAAATAGTTTTTCTATCTCACTGCTAGGTAGATTGATCACAAAACTTTTTGCTTCAAAAGATGCGCTCTAATACACCAAGAAACTTCTCCGAACAAACTATATCGCTAAAATCAACGGTTTGGGCACTATTCAAAAAGCGCATGAAATCGAGAAAATAAACACACTGCAGTGTGTGTCGATGAACAATGACTGATTTTTTATTTTCAAAAAAATATATCTTAAAAACTAAAAAACATACATCGCTGAAAATTTGACAGTAAACGTAAATTTTTTTGAACTTTCAGGAAAAAATGAGAACAGCAATAGCCCCTTTGGTCCAGAGGCCTGTTTTGAAGGAAAAGCAAAAACGGAAATTACTGATTTGTTTGCATGTTAAAAAAACAATTTTTGTGGAGTTTTATATTTTTCCTGAAAAGTCAAAATCTTTAACTCTCATTTCGTTCAAAAAGATTGAAAATCGGTCCAACGGTTCAAAAGTTATAATTTTTTTAATAATAAAAATTTTGCAGTATCGCGATTTTTCTGGTCACCCTATTTCGGAAATGGTCACCCTAATCAAAAAAATCCAAAAACACGTGTATCCTTATTTCGGATAAGGAACAAAATAGCAAATTTTCACGGAATTCGGTGACCCACTAGATCGGTTTTTCATGGAATGGCTGTATTACGAAAACATAAAAATGTGTTTTGTTTTCAGACATTGAGTTCCAACGTTGGCGAAGTCTCTGATCTTTATGTCTGCAATCTTTGCAGCAACTGGTCTACTGCTCGAATCATATACCATGACCCCACAGTTATGGATCAAATAGTGTGGTGTCCAATCTATAAAATTCAATAAAACGACATTGAAAACGTAAAATTTTAATTTAAAAGCACGAATTGAATCGTTTAAAATTGGAACTTCGGTTAGAAAACAGTTTTGAGTGTAATATTTACAAAGTAGAGTTTCCAATTTTCCCGGGAATTGACTTCCCGGGAAACGGGAAATAAAATTGTCATTTCCCGGGAATTCCCGGGATCTCGGGAAATTCTTAAAACGTATAAACTGCTTATTTGATGGATTTTTTTTAAAATAATTTATATTTTATGTATATTATATTTTAGCCCATTGCATTTGTACGATTGTTTTTTTTTGGGGGAAAAATTTATTTACAGCATTGAACTAAACATTTGCTTTTTCGATTTTCCATACATAATGGTCAATATCAGAGTATTGGATCTGAGTCATTTATGGACCGATTTGAATGAAATTTTTACAGTGCTTCAGAAATAACTTGAATTTCAACATACATTTTTGAGTGATTTTTCCAACCACGGTTTTAAAAGCAATAATGGTTTATCTGAAGTGATTTTTTTGACGATTTTTTATAATTGGCATAACTAAGCAAATTGAAGAAATACCTTTATCTTCAGCAAAGTTGTAGATTTTGATGAGACGAACAATTTTTCTGAAAACAGTTTTTGTAGGGTCATTGGATTTTCAGATAAACAGTTTCGAATTTTTCGACGAAAATTACTCTTTAGCAAAATCGTTATTACTTTTAAACGTGATTGGAAAAATCATTGAAATATATATTTCGAAATTTAAGTTATGCCTAATGTCTTGTGAAAATTTAATTTAAATCGGTCCATGAGTAACTGAGATCTAGCTTACCAAAGTTGATGGAAAATCGAAAAAGTTGCAAATGTTTTGTCCAATACTGTATGTTTCTCATAAAGAATGTTGGCTTTGTTTTTTGCTAGGCTTCATAACAAAAAAATAATAAAATTAAGTAAAATTATATGTGAAGGTCATTTTAACCCAATCGTATGAAGTTATAATATTTGCAAACATTTAATACATCTTTTCAACACTAGAATAAAAAACAAACAAATAGAAACCTTGAAAGCTTTATAACCCTGCTCAAATCATGAAATGGATTCCTCAAAAGTTTCTTTATATTGTATTGCAAACTTGTACTGCCAAGCAGTAGGCTGTGAAATAATCCACGCAAAAATCACCTACAAAATGTCAGTGAAATGCATCCCGATTTGTTCCCTTTTTTCGGTTGATTTTACCTAAAATTTTAATTCACAAACACGTCGCATCTTTAGTGAGGACATTGTTTGATATGATATGAAAAGTAAATTGTGCGATGTTTCTATTTGAAAATACATTATCAATTCTGTATTTATATAGAGCTTCCCGGGAACTACAGAAATCCCGGGAAATACGGGAATCCCGGGAAACAGAAAATTATTTCCCGGGAAACGGAAATCCCGGGAATTCTCATTTCCGGGAAATGTTCTCGGGATTGGAAACTCTATTACAAAGGATTGCATAAAAATTATAATTTGTATCGGTTTCTGAAAACCATATTATGGATCAATTTTCATATTATGGATCAAATTGTGACATATTACGGATCAGTGCGCAAAATCAAGAGATTTTCAACTCAATGCATCTGTATTGCACAATTTGGCGAAAGTTAACAATGCGTCACATATTACTGCAAAAAATAAACGTGTTAGAGCTGGAAACAAGGGTAAATGCCCTTTTTCGTGATACTGCATTGTAGTAACTGAACTGTTTTCGCTCCACACCAAGTGTTCCACCCATTTTTGTCTGCTAAAAAATGAAATTTACAAACCTTGATGTTTTATTAGTTTTATCCTTAGTGCTTTTGTCTGAAACTGTCAAATCCATTGCTTACAATGGCAGAAATTTACATTCTTTGGAACTGATCCATAACCGTGGTAAACAATGTTTTCTTGGTCCATATTATGGATCACTAGTTAGAAGTGCTAATATTCGGTATTTAGAATCAACAATCAAGAAAAATGTTTTCCAAAGATGAATTCATACTAAATCGAAGCAAACGAGTATGTTTTATGATATAACATATGAATTTTACCACCTGTGGGAGCTTATGAGTGCTGACGGCACTTCTTACAGAAAACGACTATATAATGATAGCTGTGTGGTACCAACTAAACATTTGTCAAATACACCGTTATTTTGCGGTTTAATGTTGTGCTTAACATCACAAATGGTAGAAGACAAATAGTATAACATGGGAAAAATATGTTTTACGTCAACGTTTATGTTCAGAGCGAGATATCCGATGTTGAACGCCAAAGTGATCCGTCACTGTGGGTGATCCGTAACTGTGTGGGCATGGTAGTTTTGTTTATAATTGGCAATGACAGTTCGGTGTCTTCTATACTAGACATACCACTTGCAAGCAGCTGCAAGTGGGTACAAGTTTTCAACTCGCTTTCACTTCTATGTCCCACATATGTTTGTGATCACTGTATGGGTTTATGGATAAAAGATTGAAAGACAAAAGGTCGAAAGGACAAAAGGTCGACGAACAAAAAAGAAGGGACATAAAATCTTTTTTCAAAGAAGGAAAAATTTCTCACCAAGCAAACCATTTTCGACCTTTTATCCTTTCGAACTTTTGTATTCAGATCCATTTAAATGTACATAAGTCTGTGATATTCAGAGAGGCCCATAGGAAAAGGAACAAGGGCAGACAAAATCCGGCAGACTCCCTCCAGATTTTTTTTTTCATGATATTGAATATGAAACAAACAGTAAATACAATTTTATTCATATTTTTTTCATGCAGATCAATATTATGTGATTAACCCCTCTACCGGCAGCTTAATTTTTTACCGCAAAAAAATTCAAATCGCGATAACTTTTTTGTTTCTCGGTATTTTTGTACCATTTTTTCACAAGTTCTCAAAAAACTCTTCTAGTTTGGGAATCTGTGTCGGTATTGATGATTGGTGATCTGGTTTTGAAGATATTCCAATATTCCTTGGGGGACCGACATTTTCCATATAAAATGTCTAAGTCGGCCATTTTATTTTACGTCATCTTATTAAAAAAATCAAATGTGGGCTAGACAATGCCATGTGATAAGGAGCTACTCTGAAAAAATCATACAAATTGGTTAAGTATTCTTAGAGATATCTGAAAATTACGAAACGAGGTTTTTTGTAGTTTTGAAGAACTTCATTTGGCCAGTGTGGTACCAGCAACATAAATGTTCATTAGTCAAAGACGGCTGGACCATATTGTTTCATTTTTTCACAACATACTTTCATTATTGTATTGTTCCAAGTGGATATCCGAATGCGATAAAAATTCTGTAGCCTGAGATATATACGTGGGTTATGTTTACGCGTCGGTCCCCCAAGGAATTTCGGAATATCTCTGGTTATAGATGACCAATTATCAATGTTAATACAGATTCTTTAGCAAGAAGAGTTTTTTGAGAACTTGTGAAAAAATGGTGCAAAAATACCGAGAAACAAAAAAGTTATCGCGATTTGAAATTTTTTTTGCGGTAAAAAATGAAGCTGCCGGTAGAAGGGTTAATGAAAAGCCTAAGATTTAAAAGTAAGAAGATGCAAGAGCATATTAAGGTTAAGTAGCTTGTCATTCGTTTCAACAGCCATGTTGACTTTACAGATTGCAATTTCTAAGTAACAAAACTCAGTCCTCACAATTGGTATTGACTCGGAAAGTATCACGTATAAGCGTGGTTTTTCACACAGTGGTTCTACTAATTATACAATTGCGAAAATGACGAAAATATGTATAGTAATAAAACATTCTTTATAAATTTGGTGAAATATTTTTTAAACTTCCGCCATTAATTCCTTCAGGTGGTCAACATTTTCTTAAATTTGATTTTTCGTAAATTTATTCAATAATTTCCCCAGAAATGTTCCTGAAAGCAGCGAAATTTCAAATATATTGTTTTCTTTGTATTGCTTCAAAAATGATATATTTGTGTACATTGTTTCTGGCAGAGTTTTATTGAAAGTATTGCTGTGATTTTTTCTTATTATCGAAAAAAGTTTTAATCACAATTTTTGATGGATTTTTTAGACAATCCACAATTTCTAAGCTGGCATCTTTGACGAGCTTGGAGATTAACTGGTGATTTGGTCATACATAGGTTTTTAAGGAAAAATTTAAGGAATGTAGCGCAGAATTTTCAAAGAACTTCATACAAAACATATTTTTGAAAATCACATGGAAACTTTAGCATTATCCACGAAATAGTTCTTGAGGTAATTTAAAGAAAGTTTTAAACTTTTATAAGACACATTTTTGAAGTGTTGTCCGAATTCTGATTATTTGTTTCCATCGAGAATACTTGAGATGAGTTTTTTCAAATGTTCCAAAAAAAAACAGCCAGAATTTTACCACAAACTGTGATATGATCTAATAATATGTTCTCTTACACATTTTTTCAAGTGATTATCGGTAATGTCATAGAGAAATGAAAATCCGTTATTGATTCTGACATTGAGAATTTCTTCCAAGAGCTTGAGGCAATAATTCCACTAAATTTTTTGATAAAATTACCTTCACTAATTATAGCGTTGTTAATTAAGGTGGTAGTCATCAATTTCGTCCTGAGTGTTGCCAGTAATTATTCAAAATTATTACCAGCGACTATTCGGACAGGAGCTTTTCAAATACTCTTCAAATTATTCCACCAGAACTCACATGGAATTTAACCAATTATTTAAAAAAAAAAATCCCTTAGAAGTTGTATGTACCATTGTGAATAGTATTTTGTTTAATTCTGATATGTGTACACTCTTTCAGTTACGTTTCCAGAAATAGCGCTCCACCTTAATATGTGCAAAGAAAAATCTATGCATTTTGTCTTGAAATTTCGTTAAAAATCCCTTTAACTACAAAATAATTTAAATTAATACAAAATAATAACATGTTTGCACATCTCGCATCCCCTTTGATCAAAATTTCAAAATCTCGTGTTGGTATTGTTAAAAAAAAAAGTCATCCTGCAGCTATGTATTGCGGTTTTTTTATGACAATCACTGAGTAGTATATTATCCCTTGGAAAAATTCATGCAAAATCACCGGAAAGATCTCTTTTCGTTAGTAATGTTGTCCGACTGTGCCACTGGTCGTTTCTTGCAGATCCGTTGTCTAATGTGGTGTTTTCTTTACGGACAAATGATCCGCTGGAATCATTAACGTGCAGTGTCTTTTGCATTCAAAAAAAGCCCTTGAGAATTATATGACGAGATATCTGGAAATTGTGGCAGATTCGTGGGATGAAATCTTACAGAAAACTCTGAAGAATGTTTTGAAGAGGAAGTGAAGATCGTTTAATATTTTGAAATATTTCAGGAAGAAGCATAGGTTAAGTTTTTGACGGATTTAATATCCTTCTCTTATGGAATTTAGAGTAGAATCTAAACAATGGTCTAAAAATATCGAGATAAATCTTTTGAAAAATAAATCCCTGAGAAATAAGAGATAGCACTTGAGAATCGTCAAAACGATAGAAAGATAGATAGATTCTATGACTGAATAGAATAATAGCGGTGGTAGGGAACAATTATGAGATTTTTTAATGTCATTTTCAACTAAAACAGTTTGTTACAAAAATGTGAATTTTTTATACAGAACTTTGAGGGTTGGCTATAATTGCAAGGTGATTCCTGCAAGAATAACAACTGCGTTTCTGGGAACACAAGCAATTTCATGAAGCTCGTAAATTTCTGCTCGTAAGTACTACCCTGAAAAGTGATTCAACTACTGAATATTCCTGTACTGCTTAATAGAAAAATATTTTGAGGCATTCTTTCAGGAATCCCAGAAATATCTAAACAAAATCCCAAGACCAACGTTTCGACGATTTTTCAAATGTTCGCTAAAAATAAAACATATATGGATGGTGTGCTTAGCGGAAATTATAAAGGAACTTCTTGAGAGAAAGAAATGTAAGATAAAATAAAAAAAAACTAATAAAAACTTCTAGATTCGTGAAAAAAAAAATATTTCGTCAATATTTCATATTTGACACAAGAACATGCTGCGATTGGTATTCTAAAATCACGTTAATCTCCAAAATTGTAGTTCTTTAAAAATACTTCTTAAAGGCAGATAATGTAAAGTACCAATGTCAAACCAACTGTAGATGAGGTGTGTTTTTTTATGAAAATAACGGTTAATAAAAAACCTGAGAAATTTGTGAACTTATACCACCGCAAGGGCGTAACACCAAAAAGGTCATTCGACTTTCTTTTGAATTTTGTCTCAGACATGCAGTTTAGTTATAGAAATCAGCTGCTAAGCCCAGATTTGATGGAGATTTTTCTTCTGATAATAACGATCTTGGGAGCACCATGCCAATGAGACAGAACGACATCAATAATAATCGCCCTGTCGTTGAATGGTTGCTACAGTTGATTCAATGCGTTGTACGGCTCGTTGTCAGAGTTTCCAAGCTGAAAAGGTGACATTTTACGGTTTCTGACGTAGCTACGACTACGGAAGATTTACACGAACTGATCACGCAAATCAGCATGTCGCACTCTCTCCGTCACTTGGACCTGTGTGTGTGTGTGGCGAAGATGAAGCTCCATAAAACTCGCTCACGTGCCTTCGAGAGTTGTGTGTAGCTGCCTCCCACGATAAAACTGTTTAACAAGCCATTTCAGTGATTAACCTGTACTGGTCCCCGATGGCAGCTGTTCAAAAACGGATCAAATTCTGTTCCTACGCTTAGCGCCTTATTGAACATGGTACAGTTGAGCTTTTCGAATCACTTTCGGAAAATGACTCTAAGCATCCCACCGACTGATTGAGGGAAATGCAACTGTGCATGGGACGCCCGAACATCTCAGTGTCGGATGAGCAATTAAACTTCTTGACGTTATGGGGAACACATATGGGACACTAGGGGGGCAGGAGCTTACAAGTCAAACTACGGATTAACTTTTGCTCCAGTTCCTCCGGAGTCACGTGTTCGAGGCGAAAGTCATCCAGGTTCACTGAAAACGGCGGCATCGGCGGTACTTCCCAGGAAAAGTGGGACAAATGGCAAAGCTGCTTTGTAAACCTGGTTTGCCGAGCTCGTAGGGGGATATTAATGGATATGACATTGAAATGAGTGCGGGAATGATAATAGCGTAATGGTGGGGGAGATCATTTGCTAGCTGCAATTAGCGTTGGAGTTCATCCGTCGTCCGTTTGCATGAAGGAACGCGCGATGCCTGCTGCTGACTATGTCAGGATTATTCGATGTGTGGCGGCGGCGGCGTTTGCAATTTGGAACGGTGTGCTTTCACAATTTGACAGGGGCAAACAAATCCATTGCTCGGTTTGTTTGCGATTTCTGGCGTAATTGGGTCAATTGTGACAAACATATGGTTTTGTAATTGTTAGTGACAGTGCACACTGGTCCAGGAAGCTAATTTAGGCGGACATGAGGTTTTCGTCAAGATTTATTGATTTTAGAGCCATAGTTTATTCTGAGAATATGTTCAGAATTTTCAGTACTACAAAATGTACGGAACAAAAATTTTTTTACGGTGATCGCAAGCGTGACGTATACGCCAACTTTTTTATTTTAACGAATCGAAAGTTGGTATGTTCAGCAAAGTTGTAGCAAATGATCATAGAAACAACTTTGCCGAACAAACTTTTTCTCGGTTTTGCTTCAGAGCTGAGATAATTAAGTATTTTTAATAAAAAATCGTTTTTTGCTCTTAAGTGTTTTATTTTTTCGTTTTATTGGCCTACTATGTTCTACAAAGTTTACATACTTATCATTTGCTACAACTTTGCTGAACATACCAAAGTTGTATTTCTTATGGTTTTCATGTTATTTGAGTTTTTCATCTTAAAATTAGCTATTTTGTATGCCTTGTATCTCAACTATGAGCACCTCAAAAAAATATATCTTTCCACCAAATGATTTTGCAGTCTTTCAAGTACCTGTGAGCAAAATTTGGAGAAGATGATATTTTTCTATCTCGTTTAAAATCGATTTTACTAATAGACGTTATGAGATAAATCCATATTTATTGAATATTCATACATGCTCAACTCACAAAAGTCATGGCTACCTAAGCATTTCAAACCAAAGGATACACGTGTATTTATATATGAATATAAAGTACATCGTTTTTCAGTTGTTTTCGATTAACTTGGAAGCTTCTGCAAGAAATTCATCGTCTTTTCCTCTACCAGTATTTAATCTATTCCTAAGCAAAATCACCAGGTTGGAAGTCAACATAAGCCGTATAAAGTACATATACAAAATTTACAGTCCAATAGAATTCTGTGGCATGATTTTCCCAGAATCTTCTGATGGATTTATTCCGCATTTTTTATGCTTCTTCGGCGGCATGCCGGACAAAATTACTACATGCGAAAGTAGTTTTTGCACCGTACCAATCGTAGAACTGGCGATACTAACAGTACGTTTCTGACAAAAACTGTGCAAATGCCTCCTCGTTAATCTTCCGATTAAAGTTGACTACTTTTAAAATGATTGAGATCCGCGAAAAGAAGTTATTACAAGTACGGAAACGCTAACAAAAGTGCGCAATTGAATCAAATCGGGTAGGTGTCTTCGGGGGACTTATTCTTCGTCAATCGAAGAATAAGTGCTCATTGCTGATTCAATGCAATCCCTCACTTTTATTCACACTTTCGGACTTATGAGGCCGCACTTCGCAGTCCAGTAGTGAAAGAAATACACAATATCTACTTCCCACGGCATGCCGTGTTACGGCCATTTGAGTTCCTACCAGCTGGAAGAGGTTCGTACAATCTCAGCCCTAACCTTCCTTTGAGGGCTTTTCGTGGCGATCCTTTAGAATGCTGTTACACTTACTGATACGTCTACAACTATTGCACGGAAGTGGTGTTGTCCGGCATGCCGCATTACCAAAGAAAAACATGAAACGTGGAATCCATCAGAAGATTCTGGGAAAATCATGCCACAGAATTCAATCGGACTGTATATTTTGTATATGTATTTTATACGGCTTATGTTGACTTCCAACCCGGTGATCTTGCTTAGGAATAGATTAAATACTGGTAGAGGAAAAGACGATGAATTTCTTGCAGAAGCTTCCAAGTTAATCGAAAACAGCTGAAAAACGATGTACTTACACGTGTTACCTTTGGTGTGATATGCTTAGGTAGCCATGACTTTTGTGAGTTGAGCATGTATTAATATTCAATAAATATGGATTTATCTCATATCGTCTATTAGTAAAATCGATTTTAAACGAGATAGAAAAATATCATCTTCTCCAAATTTTGCTCACAAGTACTTGAAAGACTGCAAAATCATTTGGTGGAAAGATATATTTTTTTGAGGTGCTCATAGTTGAGATACAAGGCATACAAAATAGCTAATTTTAAGATGAAAAACTCAAATAACATGAAAACCATAAGAAATACAACTTTGGTATGTTCAGCAAAGTTGTGGCAAATGATAAGTATAAAAACCTTGTAGAACATAGTAGGCCAATAAAACTAAAAAATAAAACACTTAAGAGCAAAAAACGAGTTTTTATTAAAAATACTTAATTATCTCAGCTCTGAAGCAAAACCGAGAAAAAGTTTGTTCGGCAAAGTTGTTTCTATGATCATTTGCTACAACTTTGCTGAACATACCAACTTTCGATTCGTTAAAATAAAAAAGTTGGCGTATACGTCACGCTTGCGATCACCGTAAAAAAAAATTTTGTTCCGTACATTTTGTAGTACTGAAAATTCTGAACATATTCTCAGAATAAACTATGGATCTAAAATCAATAAATCTTGACGAAAACCTCATGTCCGCCTAAATTAGCTCCCTGGACCAGTGTGCAGTGACGCTTTGAAAATCTGAAGATGATTGTAAAAAGTCCGCACCAATGTAAATGTCAGGTGGGTTATCACGTCTCATTTGAAACCTCATGTTTAACCAGTGCGAATTACCCTCGTGCTGTGCGCACACTAATTCTTTCTGCTCTCGCAATTTTTTAAAACTACCTAAAGCAATACAACAGTATTTCTCAGTACTACAAAACACGGTCCTTTTCAGTGCTACTATTTTCTATCTAATGATCCCCTTTCGATCCTTGTTTGGACCCGTGCCTTTGATTTTTCGTTGGACCCATTAGCAAAAGCTAGCGGTGGTAATCCTTATTGGACACTGTCTCGGAAAAAAAACCTCTTAGAAGGTCACTTTTCATTCGTTTATTTACTGAACATGGTTGCAACCACGAACGAAAGGAAGGGTGAGTCTCTGAATTCACAACATTCTTTAAAAAGTGGGTTTGAAAACTATCACTAAACGTGGGAAAATGGAAGAAAGGACGTTTCCTTCCAAGGGTGAAATGGATAATGTGAAATTAGTTCGATGCTTCAGATAAATTTTCCGACCATCAAATCGAAGCAGCCCCTAGCCCAGGCTCTTTGATTCAAGTGAAGAAACAAAAAGTGCCGCCTATCGTGATTAGTTGTTCCGAATTTGGAGGATTTAGGCAGGAGATCTTGAACTCTATTAGGGGAATCAAGGTTTCCTCTAAAACCTCACAGAAAGGAGTCAGACAACCAGAAATCGCATGAAAGTTTACGTTACAACTCGTTTATTCATACTAATTACATCAAACCCGTAAAACACCGTGGATAAACTCGTCAGATTGATGAGTTTCCTCGCATAAAAAACTTCTTTTCTAAGTTCATTTGTACATTTTGTTTAATCCCGTTCACTCGTACAAAGTAAGTCGAATCAATCCGTAGCAGCTGTCAAATCAACATTTGTTATCATAAGTTAAGTCACATAAGATTACAGGTTAGTTCCGTAGAATATTTATTCACTCGCATTGTATGTTATCATTCATCACATAACATATGCACGCATATCGCCTCCACTTTTGTACGTAAAAGGCCTTTACAAAGCCTCCAGGTGATTTCGTTATCCGTACATTTTGGTTGTCTGGGTCGCGTTTGGTTAGAAACCCTTAAAGATCACGAACTTCTTCTCAAACATCTTGAAGAGAAGAATCACATTTTTTTTTACTTATGACGACAAAACTGAACGTTTGTTCAAATTCGTTTTGAAGGACTCCCAAGTGACTATAAGTCACCTGAAGAGATTAGAAATGGAGTTATGTTCGATGTCCGTGTGACATGGGAACATTTCCAGAAACCTAGAGGAAATTACCAGAACCCTACTCAGTGCCGTCGGTGCCAAAAGTGGGGTCATGGTACAAAAAACTGCCGCATGGATGCTAAATGCATGATTTGCGGAGTTTTTTCTCACGCTAAGGACGTCTGTTCAGTGAAGGAAGATACCGATAAGTTCATATGCGCGAATTGCGGGGACAATCATAAGTCCAATTTTTGGGCTTGCCCTTCGCGTAGTTGAGTCGTCGAGGTTCGTGCCAGGCAGATGAAAGATAATATCCGTTACGATAACGGTCGTTTCCGGAATTTCCCTGGCAGAGTTTCGAACAATGCTCATTTTTCAGTTAACGATCGCTTGATTAGGAATCATACCCATCAGTAAGATTAAAATCATGCTCATTCACAACATTATTTTAATCCGTTGGGTAGCCGTTCGAATCTTTTAATTTCGAATGTATCTACCCAAGGTAAATCCTTTGCCGATATCGTAACAGGTAATTTGAACTCCTCTCCTAATCATACTATGAGTACCCATTCTACTTGTTTCAAATCAAATGGAAAAAAACCCTGCCGCCACAGGAAACTTCTACTCCGCCTCTTCGTCTACCGAAAATCTAACGTAAAATCATCAGATAATGTACCCACTGCAAGTGTCTGTTTCTGATTTTAATTTTCTAACTGAACAATTCAATCTAATGACACAGCGTAACAAAAATGACATTTTTGCGTGTCTCAAGGATCAAATTGTGTGTCTCTAGTAGATTTTGGGTCGTTGAATTCGATGCCGTTCTCAGAAAAGTTCCAGCACGTCACAATTTTTAGCTACAGGTAGCCAAGGTTGTACAAAACACAGGTTTTATTAATGTTTACATTACATTTAAAGTATACTTTATCAAACTTTTTTTGTGATTTAATCCACCAGTCATGTAAAATAGGACTTGAAATTTCCATTTAGACATAATTTGATTGCAAATCTTACCATTAAATTCAGTTCAAATCGATTTTTTCAACATGCTTGCAGTCTCCATATAAAATTCTTCATTTCTCTTATATGGCACAAGACATACTTTTCAGAACCACCAAAAATAGCATATTACAAGCAAAAGAATTGTGAACTTTGTTGAAAAGTATTATTTATCGCATGAAATTTGAATTTTGTAACAAATAAAGCAAATAAATTGTCATACAAGTTTGAAAACTTGCATGAAAGTTGGCTGAAATCGTCAAATTTAGCATTTTCAACAGTCAATATCTCAAAAACTAGACGTGCTCTGATATTTTTGAAAACAGCAATGGATTTAGCACCCCTAATCGAGTAAATAGTGGTATTTTGGTGCTTGAGACAAAAACGTGTTCCGCAGTGTGATTGATGCAATGTGCAAAGCCACCACTATGACTGAAGAAAACCAAGTCGGTGTAAAATTTACTAATCAAATTGTTATTGGATTATGTTTTTCTAATGGATCCAATAAATAATAATTTAAATATTTTAAACTGAAATGCTTGTTCTTTAAATGGTAAAGAGGACGATTTAATATTAATATATATTTAATATTCTTACAGCTAATAACGTGCATATAGCAGTTATTACTGAAACATATTTTAAACCTGGATCCAAACTTAAAAAAGATCCTAACTTTTTTGTTTATCGTAATGATCGACTTGATGTGGGGGAGTTGCAATCATCATTCATAGGCGTAAAAAACATCAACTGTTTTCGTCTTTGAAACTAAAGTTTTTGAAATTTTAGGTGTTTCTGTTGAAACACAGCTTGGAGAATATACTTTCATAGCTGCCTATTTGCCTTTTCAATGCTCTTGACAGCAAGTTAATTTGCTCCAAACTGACTTACAAAATTAGACTCGTAATATGTCAAAATTTGTTGTCATTGGTGACTTTAATGCCAAACATTGGTCATGGAATAATTCTCAAAGTAATTCCAACGGCAGAATTTTATTTGATGAGTGCTCTTAAGGATATTTCTCAATTCAATACCCTGATAGCAGAGCGTTAATGATTAGCGGGTCGCAATGATTAATTAAGTGATTAATGATTACATTCAATTTTATCATGATTAATGATTATGATGATTGATTAAAATTTCTTCAGTCATGATTAATGATTGTGATTGATTTTTAAGCCAGAGTATGATTAATGATTATGATTAAAGATTAAATTACAATTTTAGATGATTAATGATTATGATTAATGATTAAACTCGGTATGATTAGTGATTATGATTAATGATTATGATTAACCCTTACATGCATAATGTCAAATCTGATCAAAATTTTCAATTTCAAAACAATAGTTTTTTTAATTATCATTTATCGTATTTATATTGTGAACGTCGCGACTCATTGTGAGCTTACAGTATATAAATCCATGATTCCTCTCGTGGTGTATGGATAACGCGCCCTATCTAGTGAACTCACCGAGAAGACGTGTAATTTTATCGCAAATTTTTTTTTTCATTTCATTTTTTCCATTTAATCCATATGCAAAGTATATGTAATGTTGTTTTACGGTAGTTTTTCAAAATTATGTTTTTCAGTCGTCTTCTAACAAAATTCGTTGCATACTTAAAGGTGTTTTGGGCATCTCATGTCATTTAATTATTGTTTTTATGATTTATCTTTGATTAATTATTAATCATTCAATAACGAATGATTAAATACCCGAAAATATGCGCTAAACGACTTAAAGTATGCAAACAGTGGGTTATATACTCACTCTAGATAATGATGAATATTACTCATGATTAACAAACAATCCTCTATAAAAATCTTTTGAACTTCGTTATCGCAAATTAATCACAGTTTTCAATCTCAAATTGTGATTAATTGCTCTGGTTCAAGAGCCAGTATCCTGGATGTAGTGGTCAAAATATTGGATCTGTGAAGCGTAGCTTGCGACAAATCCAACTTCATGAATTATTAAATTTTAAACGGAAGTTTCAAGCGATATTGATAAACTTGAACATATGCCGGGTTGTTAAGGATTGTCGATTACCCGGGGAAAGTATTCAAAATATTTGTTGTTGAAAAAATCATTAGTAAGGCGAGCAAACCCCGGTTTACTCTAATATACTGCTAATCATGTGATTATATTATAATTATACATATAAAAGTTGAATGGTATTTGCTCGCCTTTCTAGTGATTTTTAGTATTCTTTTTGTAAAGCGAAATGTTAAAATTCAAAAAAGTTGTTCATTCATACTCCAAAAAATCCTCCAAAATGAAAGTGAGGCACTATATTGGTAGTTCTGAAACCTAGCTTTCCATATATTAAACTTCATGAATTTTGCAAACCAAGTCATTGAATGAATTCTCAAGGGAATTATTGAAGTATTTGATATTAGATTTTTCGGAAGAATTGGCTTGTTTTTTGTATTTTCTGAATCTACATTAAAGTTTGAACGAGAACCCAAAATTTCAACGCGTTCAATATTAGTATGGAAATCACTTTCGAATCACCCCCGGCAAATTTAACTTCGAGCGAGCTGTCATTGTTTAAATTGAAATGGCTTTGAGTCTACGAATTGAAATCTTTTTTGATATACTTGATATACTTAGAAAATATGATCTTTCGAACAGGCTACAAAACACTGCAATTATATCATCACTAAACAACCCAATTCTTGGAGAAATATTGGGCGAAATCAGTTTGAACATTTTCTAGGAATTTCCTATCGAGATCTTTATGCAAAACTGGAAAAATATCTTTTCAAACAATGTTTTAAAGAAATTTCCGCCCTTCTTTGATTTGAATCAATCATTTTTAGTTAAAACGGTTCACGGTTAAAAATTTGCTGTAACGAAGTTCAAAAGATTTTATATCAGATTTATTGCCAATCAAGGGAAAAATTCATCTTTATGTAATGTATAACTTGTTTGTTACATACTTTAGAGCATACTTCTGCGCATTTAACCATTAGTTCTTGAATGGTTAATCAATTATTATTGATAAAAGTAATAATTAAATGGCATTTTCCAAAGAACCTTCATCAAATCACGTAATGCTCGAAGGGGGAGGGGGTAGGCTCATACGGTGCAGCTCAAACACAATTTTGAAAATGTTCATACAAAAAGCATTACGAAGAGGGGAGGGCTTTCCCCAGGGTTCAAAAACTCAATTTTTAGCTTTACTCATTATTGAAGAGAACAATTCAAATTGAAAAGCTTTAGGCATGATTTATCGTTTACAATCATCGAATGCTCAATCAAGATCAACTTAACGCTCTGCTACATTCAGTGGATTTCTGCAGGCGATGTAAGACATCAAACGTGAACAAATACAGCGATGGACTTTGATATTGAATATGTTGTGCCAATTTTCGGATTTTAATACAAAGTATACAACAATCTTATGAACGGCCAAAAACTAGTGCTAGGTCGAAATGTTGGGATCTGCCACCCCTATAAACAGCAATCCTTCATGTAGAATGGTACCACTCACAAGCTTCCAACCGCGTCTTCGGATCACATACAACTAAGAAATGCACCGTCTTACACGGAGGAAATATTTAAGGGTCTTTTTTAGTCTTATGATAACGTCTTCGGATACAAAGCAAAGCCATGCTGTACTTGGTTGGATTTCGACGTTCCTTGGGCTCATTGTTCGTGTCACAAGATATAAGAAATGCAACATTTGTTAATACATTAGAAGGCAATGTTGTAAAATTTGTTAAATTTTATTCAAAGATTGATTGACGATTGATTAAATGTTTGACTTATGATTAAGATTATGATTACTGAATAAAATTAACGATCTTTATGATTATGATTAATGATTAATGATTAAAACATAATGTTGCAATGATTATGATTATTTATTAATGATTAACACTTGATTTTTTGTGATTAATGATTAACATTTTTGATTAATCATAATCATTAATCATTAATCATGATTAAATTTATGATTAATCATTAACGCTCTGCCTGATAGCCCTACATGTTTTTTCTCTTCTAGGAATCCATCTACGATTGACTTGGTCTTAACTGACTCTAGTCATCTTTGTAGCCAATTAGTTACTAATGCTGATTTTGATTCTGATCATGTCCCTGTTACATTTCAAATATCCCATGAAGCGATTCTCAATCCTATCAGCTCCACTTCCAATCATTTACGAGCCGACTGGAATATATATGAAACATATATTGACTCTAATCTTGATGTTATCATTTCTTTACAAACAAAACTTGATATTGACAATGCTCTTGAAACTTGAATAAATTCCATTGTTGAAGCCAGGAGCATTGCAATTCCAAAATGTGAAGTAAAATTTGAATCCGTGATTATAGACGATGATCTTAAACTCTCGATCCGTCTTAAAAACGTGAGGAGAAGGCAATTTCAACGCACTTGCGATTCTGCTATGAAAATTATAATATTCTAAAAAAATAAAAAATATGAAAGCCCCTGGCGATGATGGAATTTTCTACATCCTCATCAAGAAATTTCCTGAAAATAGCTTATCATTTTTAGTTGATATATTTAACAAATGTTTTCAGTTGGCATATTTTCCTGACAAATGAAAAAATTCTAAGATTGTACCAATTTTAAAACCAGATAAAAATCCTGCAGAATCCACATCAACGAAAATTTAATTTTTGCCAATGAACAGCTCAGATTCTGACATGGACATCGACCACTTACCAACTTTTACGTTAAATTTAATACGTTGCAACAGGCTATTGTACTGGTCTAGCTCTTCTAGACATAGAAATAACATTCGACAGTGTTTGGCATGAATTGTACAATTTAAAAAACTTGGCTTGATTGTATAATTAAAATACTTTAATTTTCTAATATACACTTCTAATAATCCAAAGTTATCTGTCAAATCCTACACTTCACGTTAATTATCAGACTTCAGGTCTGAAACACTTCCTGTAAGAGCTGGTGTTCTTTAAGGCAGGATTGTGGGACCAATAGTATCTGAGTTACGTCAAGGATGTCAAAAAGCTTTGTTTGCGGGTGCGCAGGCCTTTCCTCCAAAGGACGAAGCCTGCGTGTCATCTGTAGTAGATTGCAAAAAAGTAAGGTTAAAGATAGCAGGATCCTTTTCTTAGTACTTTTTGTTCACTTCGACAGGGGATTTTATTAAAAGCCATCAAGCTCATATTTAACCACAAAATGCTTCGTATTGGTGTGCATATTATTGCGAAGTTTCAGACAAATCGGCCGAGATAAAGCCCATGATTCCAAACTAAGTCATGGAAGTACCTAAGTATATCTTTTTATATTTAAAATCCCAATTAAATGTTCCAATATTTAGAATGGTGATATTACTTTTAATCATTTTCTGTTTACTTTTGTATAGCACCAATACTTGAAATTAATAATCGAAGTACAAATATTGTTGTACTCAAACAACTCGACTAAATTCGCATGTCAAGCCAGTGCAACCACTCTTTAATGCTTTTGCAACAAAGTACCGCTCACAGCCAGTGGTGACACAATCCGCCATTGGACAAGCCACGACAACTGCGACTGGTGACACATTCAAGGACGTTTTTATCTGTCCCGGCACTCGAAACCAGAAAGAATTTGTACCATCTCCAGTCCAGGCCGCATCCATCCGCTCGGCGGTCGACCGGCATAAATCAAAACCGTTGCTGGATGGCCACATAAATTGTTGCAGAAGAAACCCCACATAAAAGCATCGCAAAAGTCCATTGCGGCCGATACGCACATTTCTGGAACCGGCTCCGGCAGTTGGACCGACCGGGGGCCTAATGCCAATCCCGCAATATGACAGCGCGGGGACATAAATATGCCATATTTTTTCCCTTCTGGTGACACATTATCTCACTGTTCTAGAGGAAGATATGTACGGGCTGTCACGAACTAACGTATTTGCCATCCTTTTGCTCTCGTGGGGATCGCCGCCAGATTTAAAACCCCAGCACTTTTCCACGATACGATGATGGAACACATTTTTATACGTCCAATTATGATGAGCCTCGAAGGTTATAAACCTCGGAGGAATTCTGCTAATGTTGTTCTAATAACATGGATCCATCAGCAGTTCAGCAGATCTACTTTGTGGCTGACAATTCCACGAAACAATTCTCCGGACATTTGAATTACATCAACTGCACAACAGTCCGTTTGAAAAGGTCATGGTACATTCGAACAGGAACAAATCTACCCACCCACCGCGACACCACACAGCGAAAAATTTCACTCTCGTCATCGTGGCACCCATCAATCTAAATTATCGCCAATCGGTCTTGCAATATCGAAAACATGCTAAACCGGGCAATTCGACAGCGGGGTGCGCAGCGCAATTGCAATCGACCGTACAACATGTCCCAGAAATGGCGTGATTCACTGTCAACAGAGGGTTTACTTGCCTTGTCGGGTTCTTTTCGGCGTTGCCAGATCTGCGGAAGTTTCCAGAGTTCCATGGAATTATCGACGTTGGGTCTACGATAAAATCTGCGGAAATCAATATTTTCTATTTGCTTTCTAATTGTTAAATACTATTTTGCACACTGATTAAAGAATACATACATAAAATACTGTGAAATGATTTTCAATCGTAGAGATAAACGCGCAGCTATTTAGCAAGACCAATAACTGAAGAAGTGCTCAAAAGAACACTGAACTGAGAAGTAGGTTCTGTCCCAACAGGAACGTAACGCCAGAAAGAAGAAGTTGACGTTAACACACATGTACTGAAGACAAGAATTCTGTTGTTTCAATATTTGGCTGGATTTGTGAAACGTTTTACAAATTTCCACATCCATAATATCTAAAACAAAAACTTAAAGGATTCAAAATGGCATTATGAGTTTTAAGAAATAGCCGAATTAAAAGCTGGACTCGGAAAAAATGAGACACTCAAAAATGATCACCAAAAATTCATTTTAAATCGGATACTTCTCAAATTTTCAAGGATTTAATAACTTTATATTAGCTATGTTTTGGCATAATTTATTTATTGAATTACCTCCCCCAAGGTGAATGGTCGTACATTTCTTTTAACACTGCTCACAAGATCTTTGGCGAGGCTTTGCCCACGGTGCACAGTGCTTCCAAGGGCCTAAATTCGTGATCGAAAATGTTTTGCACCAGAAAAGTTGGTTTTAGAGGTATGGTGTCTTCAGAGAAGTTGTTCGGGATGTTGAAGCCCTTCTTAAGAAAGAATTATTTGTGTGATGAATCCACCTAGCAGTGAGATAGATTTTCACTTTTTTGCAAAAGTGGAGATACAGCAATGGTGTCTTGGGCAAAGTTGTAGATAATTTCACTACATGAAAATTTGCTGAAGACACTTTGGCTCTATCTATTGAATTTTAAGAGATATGGGTCATTTTTTGTGAACGACCCCTTAAAACTAGTTTTTTCGTTATATCTCTTTCTGGGTATTTTTGAGATTTTTCACATGTTCTACAAAGTTGTTTTAATTGATAAAATATGCATTTCTTTAGAAGACACAAAAAATGTATCTCTTATATTTTCGGAGTTATATGATATTTTATGTTGAAAAATTGACTATTTCACCTTCCTCTAACATTTACAGGGGCAAATTGGGGCAACATTTTTAGCTTGCTTATGAAAGAGTAACTTAATAGCTATCAAATTCATGGTAACTGACACGTGGCACTGCTTTCCTTGACTACAACATATTTTCCGTAAAATGTTGAAAAATAAAAAGTATGGAGCTTTTAATACCGTGTATTTTTTAAATACGTCATCTTTCATGGGTCTGGGTCATTTGGTATAAAGCCATTTGGCATAAGTTCATCTGGCATCAAGCCGTTTGTTATAAAAGACATTGGGCATAACGGTCATTTGGCACAATGGTAATTTAACATAAACACATTTATAAAGAACAGGTATATTTTGAAAGAAAGAATTTTATTCTAATTATGCGAAATGACCGTTATGATAAATGGCCATTATTTCAATTGGGGTTATGCCAAATGACCATATGCTAAATGGCTTTAAGCCAGATGAACCGTTCCCATTTTTCATGGCTGAGTGGAAAAATATCAGGTCTTCTAGGATATGATATATTCGGTTATGACTGTAAAAACGTGATCTCTCAAATACTAAATATTTTTGGATATTGTTAACGTGAAATAGTTAGTTATATTAAGTAAATATTGCACTAAAACTTTTAAGACACAAATATGGCGAAGTAGGCATCGAACAAGTGATTTTTATTTTAGCTTTGTGCATTAGTAGAAAGCATAAAATAAGAATATAATGCTTGTTAATTCAATATTTGTTCAGTTAAGTGCTTTTAGAATGCGGACAGATATATAACATAAGTCGGCCATTGGGACGACCATCTCTAGATTCCGATATGTTTCACTTTAAGCACAGTGAATAATGTAAATAATCAATTCGCCTAAGACTACATATCATCATATGAACACTTTTGTAATAATAATAGTTAAAAGATAGTCTTTTTATGGAGAAAGAAATTGTTGAGAGAGAGGATCAAAGAAATAATCTACATAGGCAAAAATATTGAAATGTGGATAGTCGACTGTATTATCGCACAGAAATATATAAAAAGGGTCTTATTTTCAATTTTCTTCTTCACATGCTCAAAAAGTAGTATCTAAAATCTTAAAAATACACATATCAGCGAAATTATAGCTTGTTTATGGCAACAAATTATAGTCCGTTTGAAAGCCATTCTATTCGTATGTCACGCCACTTTAGTTTTATTTTTATGAAAAGACGGATACATTTATAAAGATTATGTTCTCTTGTGAATACATAAGAGCAAAATACCAAAACTAAAGAAAACATTCTTTCCTTTATTATTGTTATTATTATTATAACTACTATTATTATTATTTTAAGCTTGAATAGGATGACTTCCGTTTTAAGGCAAATAAATTACTAACATTATTCTATGTGCTTTATACTACGTTCAGTATAGAGCTGATGTTACGTAATAAAGGTTATCTCTAAGAATTCATACATCTAGTTTTCACTGTAAATGAGAAGTATGACGTTTGATTTCAAGATATTCTATCTTAGGCAATATCACCATTAGCCAAACCGAATATATCAGTGCGTAAAAGACCTGAAAATTGTCACACAGCCCTGAAAAATGGCGTATTTTAAAAATAAACGGTATTAAAAGTTGCATGATTTAAATTTTTCAATATTTTACAGAACATATTTTGTAGGCAAGGAACGCAGTGCCACGTGTCAGTTACCATGGATTTGATAGCTATTTAGTTACTCTTTTATATGCAAGCTAAAAATGTTGCCCCAATTTGCCCCTGTAAATGTTAGAGGAAGGTGAAATAGCCGATTTTTCAACATAAAATATCATATAACTCCGAAAATATAAGAGATACATTTTTTTTGTCTTCTAAAGAAATGCGTATTTTATCAATTAAAACAAAAAAAAAAAAAGAAATTTAACATAATCATTAGATTTCAAGTGAATGCTGGCAATCGTTTTTTTCTGGAATTTGCTTAGTCTATAAAAAATGTGAAGATTAATGGTTTAGAAAGCATTATAAGTGATAAAAAATGTGTCGCGGGATGAACAAAGAATCTACCCCAATAATTCCTTTGATAATACTTCCACAAATTTCTTTGTGGATTTATCTTTTCTCCAAAAATAATCGTTAAAGATTTTCCTATAATTTCAACACAATTTCCTTCAGCATTTCCTCTAAGTCTTCTTTTAATGAATATCCAAATTACTTCAAGGATTGTAAATATCCTTCTTAACTTCTTACTAATCCAAAGACTTCTGTCGAAATTTTCCAGATATATTCATTTGTTTTGTTGAAATTCCTTCATTTTTTTTCTCTTGAATTCTCAAGGGATTGTTCCAGGAATTTCTTCAAAAAGTTATTCAAAGGTTGTTCTAGGTATTTATGCCAGGATTCTTCTCAAATCTCTCAGCCATTTATCTTAGACATTCTCTTTGGAACTGCTTTGGGAATCTCTGCAGCCGTTGCTACTGATATTTCTCATGAAATATCATTTAAGAATTTTTCCACACAATTTTGGAGAACATCTTTTGAAAATTTATTTAAAGATTGTTCAGAAACTTCAAAAAATGTATAATAAATTCCTTCACCTATTATTTTGATAGGGCTGATAGCATGTCGCTATTCAATTACTTGGTCACTATTGTAGAACCTATTGAATGTGTGTTACTGAATGTTATCAGACCCAGTTTCTTTTTACGAAAAAAAGTTACCAATGATTCCAATTTTCAAGATTTACCACTAAGAAAGTGTAAAATTTTCACCATCTTCTGGAACTCAGAGTGTCAAAAACAGATGGACTTCCGTAGGGGTTCCTGGCCAAGCCAAAATTTAGCTTATGTTTGAGCTTATGTTCTAAGAAGTTTCCTTCAAAATTCATATTGAAAAAAAGTTGACTTTTTAAAGAATTATTCCACTTCACCAATCAATAAGACTTCTGTTCAAGATCTCACCAGATATCATTTGACAATTCTATCACCAGCTTTCACTATATCTTGAGTGTAATTTTTCTACAATATTTTACGGAATTCGAAAAGATGGATGATCAAGTTATCTTAAAACAAATTCTTTCAGGAACTCATCAAAAAATATGGATGAGAGATAGCTCCACATATTTTTGATTCTTCAGCAATAACTTAACGTTTCCTCTCGTGCTCGGTCAGAAGATTAATCTGGAATTCAAGATGTCCCGTAATTTTTTGTTCAGTTTCTTAAGTATCATGAACTCATTCAAAAATTTCTCAAAGAGTACCGATTCTTAATTTTTTTATATATTCCTGTTTAAAATTTTTAATATATTCCTGATTCAAAAATACTTCTTAGAACTTCTCCAAGAACTCATTCAAAGATTCTTCCAGAAATTTCCATTTTAAATTATTTTATATTAAATGGTTTTGATTCAATTGGAAAAATTTCTACAGAAATACATTTTGAGCTTGAAGACAAAAAAACAAATTCTATCACGATTCCTACAGAAAGTACTCTGAGCTGTGTTTTTTTTTATTTCGTCATATTTTTTTACAGTACTTCCTGCAGTTCTCTGCGATAATTCTTAATGAGATTTCGGAACTATTCAAGAGTCTCTTCCAAAAAGTAATTTAAAAATTGATTCGCCCAAGAATTAATCCTCTCCATAAGCCATATATCGGGCTCAATCCCTTATATACGGCGCATATAGTGCTATTTGAACATTATTGGCATTATATTCGCCGTAAATCAACATTTTAGCCCAGTATACGGCTTTTTGGTTACCTGAGTGATATCTAATGATTTTTCTAAGGATTTCTCAATATATTCAAACAGAAATCATTCATCACAGATGGATTAGACATTGTTTCTGAGATTTTTCAGGACTTCATCTTATGCTTCTTCAAGGTTTATTTTCGTTTATCTATAAATGCCACTTAGAACACCAAAACTTGCTCTCGGAATTCGTAGGTTTTTTTCAGAATATTGCTTCTTGGCTTCAACAAGCTAGTCCGGCGCTTTAACCAACTTAGCTACAAAACACCTAATGATTTTGCGGAATAGAAAGCCAAACTGAATCCGAGTACTAGCTATGAACACATCTCTTTTCGCAAATCCATGTCTCTTTCGGACTTAGATGTCAAATCTCCAACACGTTCACGTTTGTATCTCCCGATCGCAAGTTAGTACTCGGATTCTGCTTGGCTTTCTATTCCGCAGAATCATAAGGTCTTCTGTAGCTTAGTTGGTTAAAGCGCCGGTCTAGCGTACACGGAGTCGAGTCTCACTAGAACGCGTATTTTTTTCGTTAATTCATGTATCAATTTGTCAAACAAACACACTGTGTCTTTTGATTACAAGTTCCCAAAACTATGTTTCAGATATACTAGCAAATCTGGTATATGCCAGTAAAGGGCAACCATTCATTAATGAATACTTGTGAGATGTCTGGAATATATTTGGAGTTATTCCCATAAGAAATGCATGTGAAATCTATTTTAGGGAATTCATACATGAATTTTATGAAATCCTTATACCCCTGGCTTGACTGCCGTTCAATGGGACTTTTGCCAATCGAATCTTTAAGCGTTTTCCTTTCCGGATTTTTTTTAAGACGGACCCACTCAGACAAAAAATAAAACAAGACACGTTTCGAACTCCACTTTACTACCTGTGAATGGAAAATGATGTGGATGACCTTCAAAGTTTAACGATCCATGCAAAAAGGTTGTGTATAATGATCGTTTTGCATGAAATTCGTATATAAGTTTTTAAGGTCACTCGCCCCCCTCTGATGAAAATTCTGGCGACGCTCATGAATATTACTCTTTGCCTTAAAAAAATATGGAACAATCTTTAAATAAATTCGGGTTGTAATTTCTCGTGAATTTATGCAGGCATTCCTAAATTCACTGCTCAGGAAACTTCACGACAGATTTATGGAATAGGTGGTACTTGTTCGGAATAATAGAAGTATTTCATTTTTCAAATTTTCATGCAACAAATATTTTACATATTTATGATATTGAGTCGATTTTCTTTCAAAAACTGCTATCGGTCAAAATAGAATTGGTTACGGTGGTGAAATGAGTTTAACGAAATACACAAACAAAAATCTAAGTACTGAACGTCCTTCAAAACGCAAAAACATTTTTTTTTACAGATTGTGATAAATTTTGACATTAGTTCAATATGTCTTGTATGTAATTTAATTAGTTCCAGGCTTAGAGCTTGATTACAATTACACAAGGAATGAATCAGATGACTGCTTGGGGCTAACAGATACCCTCAGTGTATAAGTGCTGGTGATCTTCTATTTCTAGGCAACTATGGCGCCTGCCACGTCAGAATGGAGACCAAAGAGGGAAGTGGAGGAATTTATGTTGCATTTAAAATTGGTATACTGTCGACCAGTTATACCCCTGCTCTACGCCAGTTCATGTGAAAGGGTATGAGTATTGTGGGTAAGGCAATTTTTGGCAGAAATACTTGCTATGTTCAACAGGCTGCCTATGTATCAGGCGTAAGGAAAGACGTGCTCTAATGATGGAAGAATGGAATCGTAGGGAATCGGTTTCGTGTCCGTCTCTGGTACTGACGATTGCTTTGAACGAATAGTTTAAGTGTAATATATTAAAAGTAGAAGATAGCATGCCTCAGCATTAGGGTGCGGATTATTTTTCAAATGTTCTCTAATCCAAAAATTAGTGTGCTCTTATGAATTTAAATCATATAAAAAGACAAACCTCAAAGTTTGAACTAAAAGTATACTAAAAGGCGTCACTATAACTTCGTTATTTTCTAACCAATTTTGCAACTTTTGGCACCATTATCTTTAAAATTGAATTTATGAAAACTTTGTCGAACACCAAATTTGTCTAAAATCGAAACTAGTTTAAGTTAAAAATTATGTTTTCCAAATGCTTACTCATTTCTCTTAAAAAAATCATCTTTGACCATAATTTCAAAACTACTCATCCGTTTCCAAAACTTTTTACATGTTTTTAAAGCCAATTAATTGTATTTAAGTTGTTCATCACATTTTTTTCCTAAATGGTTTATTTGAAAATCGTTGCAAAGACCTTTTTAAAGGTTAATAAATGAGAAAAATAATGTTTTCACTGGAAAGAAGAACTATCATTTTTCATTAAAAAATATGTTTTGGTGCAGTTTTTGTTAAATATCTTGGTCAAAACATTTATTTAGAAAAATGTGTTGTGCTAACATTTGGATAACAATTATATTAGCATATAGAATGATTTGAAATCGGTTGAGTATTCAAGAAGTTATGGTCAAACATGTTTGAAATAAATTAATTAACTCATTACGCGTGGTAAAGATGGACAAATTTTGGGTGAAATTATGAAAAAAATCCACGTGCTCAGCTGGGATTTGAACCCAGGACTCTTGTTTGCTAGACGAGTGCTTTACCAACTAAGCATAATTTGTCCATCTTCACCACGCGTAATGAGTTAATTAATTTAATAACCATGCGGATTGGATTACCCAACAGCTCAATATAAGCGTCAATTTATGTTTGAAATGTTTAGTAAAATTAGGACAAATTTGGTGTTGGTCGCCGAGCGGTGTCACGAACACATGCGCAAATTTGCTGGTGGAAAATACTGCCGTTCGATTTTGCTGGGAATAGCTGATCTTTGTTTATATTTTCCACCAGCATTCTTCAAGTAGTGTTGATGACATGTAACGTGTATGTACACGAGCGCAGAAACCACTATGGATGCTCTTAACTTTTGGAGAACATATTTTTTATCAGAAGTCAGGAAAGAATTTACATGATAAATATTACCTACGCTTTACAACGTGTTACTATATGTACTAGCGTCTGTATAGGAAAAAATACACAGCGTAACAAAAATGACATTTTTGCTTGTCTCAAGGATCAAATTATGTGTCTCTAGTAGATTTTTGGTCGCTGAATTTGATGCCGTTCTCATAAATGTTCCAGCACGTCACAATTTTTAGCTACAGGTCGCCAAAGTTGTATAAAACACAGGTTTTATCAATGTTTACATGAAATTTAAAGTTCATTTTATCAAACATTTTTGTGATTTAATCCACCAATCATGCAAAATAGAACTTGAACTTTCAATTTAGATATAATTTGATTGTAAATTTTGCCATTAAATTCAGTTTAAATCGATTTTTTCAACATGCTCGCAGTCTCCATATAAAATTCTTCGTTTTTCTTATATGGCATAAGACAATACTTTTCAGAACCATCAAAAAATAACATTTTACCAGCGGAAGAATTATGAACTTTGTTGAAAAGTATTGTTTAACACATGAAGTTTGAATTTTGTGACAAACTAAGTAAATAAATTGCCATATAAGTTGGAAATATGTGCTATGATATTTTTGAAATCGGCAATGGATTCAGCAACCCCTAATTGAGTAAATAGTGGTATTTTGGTGCTTGAGACAAAAACGTGTTCCGCAGTGATATTCTTGTAAATGTCTTATTGTTCAGCTATCTTTGGATTGGATGACGAGACGTTTTATTCTACCCAATTTTGTAGAAGTTCAATGGTAAATGTGTCTATTTATCGCTATCATCAGCTGCTGATCTTTATCCAATGACAACTTCCAGTGTGAGTGCTTGGAACCTTTGTTATCTACAGCGTGGCCGTTGGTGGGAATTTGGAACGCGGGGACCAGTTCTGATATAGTTGGGCATAGATATATTTTGACAACTTAAATTGTCCGCATTTAATGCACTTTTATACGTAGAATATAGCGACCAATTTTGATGACCATGATGGCTTTTAGGAAAAGTTCCGCCTTCAGGATACGTTTTCCTACTCATGGTGTATTATTGTTATGATTGCAACATCCAGCTAAATAACATTCCTTGGGCAAACCTGTGGCTCTGATCAACTGGAAACCTGAAATATCGCCCGTCGATTATTGAAGGCTTGAAGTTTGTTCAAGAAATACCTGTACACCAATGCAGATTTCTTGCACTTTATCATGTTGTTCTAGTATATATAACCTATAGTAATAGCACCTACCACACATGCTTTCCTCTTTTTCAATAACTGTATATTAACGTCAGAATGTCATTGTTAAATAATCTGGAAAATCCCTATCCGACTAAATGTTCGCCTTAATGTTCTTACGACCAAACATCATATGGTTCTTAAGGCAATTAAATTCTTTCTGACCAATTGTCCATTCGACGAAACGTCCATTCGAGCAAATGTACTTTCGACCAAATGTCATTCGACCAAACGTCATAGATTCGGATTCAACATAACAAGCACTAAACTGGATTAAACTATTCTTGTTGTTTATGATCGGATTTTTCTGAAATCTATACTAAATTTATGATATATGAAAATGTCATCGTGTCAGATGACATGCATTCCATAGTTTTTGGGTTTCTCGATGTTAATTTTTCCGCTCGTGCTGTATGTGAGAAGTGGCGTAGAAGTGTAGAAACATAAATTGACCCAAACGAAGTCTGCACATGAAGCAGTAGCGGTAGCCATTAGACCAGAAATCCTGTCTCTTCATAAGTTCCAGGTCAAGAGAATCACATTTTTATCACAGCCTCACTTTGAAACCCAAACATGGCTGGAAGAAAAATCGTACATTTTAAAATTTCGAAACTATTACTTTACATGTTGACAAAAAGAGTGCCTTCAGCAAACAATTTTGCCTTGCATTCAATTGTTAATCTATGAAATGTGTCAAAACAATGGAAACCTTATCTGATTTAGAGAATATACAGACAAAAATGACAGATAAAACACACAAAAGCATCGCGCAAAAATTTGAATTCAGCGAGAAGTTGGAAACACAACCGAAAGTTGGAAATATTTTTCTTGTATTTTCTTCTTAAAGCTTAATAAAAATTCTGCAAGATAATGTAGTTAGATTTATCTTTATTTTGTGTAGCCAAATTCTAAACGAAACAAACTTTTAGTTTTAATTGCAGCACTTTAGCGTAAATTATACCATCTTTACTTGGCATTACATCCCCACTGGGATAGAGTTTGCATATCAGCTTAGTGTTCGAATAGCACTTCCACAGTTATTAACTGGGAGCTTTCTTTGCCAAAGTTGCCATTTTCGTATTCGTATATCATGTGGTAGGTACGATGATACTCAATACGCAGGGAAGTTAAGGAAATTTCCATTACGAAGAGATCCTGGACCGACCGGGAATCGAACCGAGCCACCTTCAGCATGCTTTGCTTAAAAACAAATACGGAATTGATGCTCTGACAATCACTGGCACCACTGGCTCTTTTCCAACTGCGACAACCGGACAACAGTCGACCAGCGAAACGTTTGACGATCGTTGTCTTGATGGGACACCGTTTTGCGACCGCTATTCGACGGTTAAGATAATTGTCTTGTAGGTTTTTTTTTTCTTCTACCAACCACCTCTGCTTGTTCTGGCGACAGATACCTCTCAACAAAGTCCCACTCCAGCCCGCGGTATCGCCTTAGCTTTCCAAGTCTCACGGGCAATCGCTAGGCAGAGAAAGCACACGTCGCGCGCTCGTTTAAATTAACTAATCAATCTTGCGGAACCAACCGATGTCGGTGGACGTCTTGTAGGATATGCCGCTCATATGGAGCCAGAAATCGATATCGATCAGCAGAGCAGCAACGGCGGCCCCGGGGAAATACATTTGCCTATGGGGACAACTCATTGCATTCCTGGATTGAAACCGAAAGTGAAATTGACACTCCACCCATCACCCAAGTGGATGCTCTGATTTTGCACAGCATTTGAGGTTCAGCGACCAGTAATGACATGAAGATTAGAATCGCATGTCTGGAGATCTGTCTTTCGCTTTCGTTTGCACTTTCGAGGCTGGGGACGTTGGGCCAATTACACTTGTAAGTGACTGACAGTGAGCGGAAATTATCGACATCCCGGTTGGAAGATCTTGACTGGGCGAAGGCGTGGATTAATGTCGATCCTAAAATGTTTCATTTTTGATGTCATAGTTGATCTATTAATTGTCTGTAGCGTTTGATGAGATCTTTCAATTTAAAGCTGCAATTCAGTTATCTTGCGTAACTATTTTCCTAGCTTCAATTTGCATATTATTGTGGTGTTATGCCAACAGTCAGGAGAGGTACATTTTCAGAAAATCTCATTTAAATTCTAAACTTACATTTGAAAACATCGGAAGTCGTAAATGCAAGTAAAATGCATTTAACTCATAAAATGATTCATTTTGTTAAGGATTGATTGTTGCCCTGATCATTGGGTTCGGCTTTCCTTAGCCGAGTGGTTAGAATCCGCGGTTACAAAGCAAAGCCATGCTTATGGTGTCTGGGTTCGATTCCCGGTCGGTCCAGGCTCTTTTCGTAATGGAAATTTACTTTCCTTCTCTGGGCATTTTTGGAAAAGTCATATTGATTGAGTGGCAGATGATGTCTGAACATGGTTTTCCGGGAAAACTGATTAGGTTTATACGTGCAACGCATGCAGGCAGGTGAATGATACTTTACATGGCCTTCAAGTTCTTTGGGAAAAATGTTTTCGGGGAAATATCAAATAATGGTTATATATACGATAATAGTCGATTTCGGCTTTCAGTCACGAATTAAGCGTTGATTATTTTAAATCATTGCCAACGTTTCGATCCAGTTGTTAGAATCTTCTTGTTCATACGACAATACCTAAGCATTGTAGGCCCGTAATCTAATGCCTGTATCATCTTTTTTCATTTATTTTCAGGTAAGCTTCCGTCCATGGAAAGAATGCTTTTTTTTGTTTGTTTGGTAAGTGGTGACATTGCATTCAAATTTAATGGAATTTATATTTTCACTAAACACTTTTGCAAGAGCAATACGAGAATATTTTAAATTAAACTATTAAATTTTTTTTTTGAATAGTTGAAACACAGAAATGCAGAATATTGCTTGAGTATATACTTGAATGTACAAATATACATACAACTACAAATATACATACTAACTAGAAAAGAGTATAAAACAAGTTTTCAAATTTTCAATGGCAATGCGGGAGCAACCGCTGTTAGTCTATCCATTTGAAAATCAAGCACTGCATCAATAATTTTCCCACTGCGCCAATCATACGCTCGTTATGAAAAATAAACAATCTCCTGCAGCTACGCGTATTACTACGAGAAGAGATTTATTTCTTCCCAAGTCCCTCAAAAGCAATACACACCTTCGCTGTCTTAGTTGCACCGTGGATGTTATATTCCTTCGAACCATTCTTGCAGTACGAGATACGGTAGTTTAAACTAACAAAGTCGACTCACTTCCTTTTTCTATTCCCGGTGCTATCAAAGTCCAAACACAGAAAAAATAAATCCCAGTGTGGCTCGGCATCAGAAGTACCAGCTTGTTAAATTGCTGGTAGCAAAGTCCGAGAAAGAAAAACATTTCCACTTCCTCGAGTGGCTGGCATGTCTTTCTACTTCTGGCTGTGTTTTTTTTTTTTCTCTTTCCCGGGAAGATAAACTATACGTTCCCAGCTACCCAACCCGAGTAGGACTGAATAACAAATACTTGCCTACCTCATGAACAAAAGGAAGGATTAATCTCTGAATTCACAGCTTCCTTCCAAAAAAAAAGGGGTTTGAAACTGTCACTAAACGTGGCAAAAATGGAAGAGAAGACGTTTCTCCAGATCGGAATGCACGCTTACTCCCGAGGGTGAAATGTTTAATATTGATAATTGCATCGATATGAGCAATCACGATGCTTTAGACAAATTTTCCGAACACCAAATCGGAGCAGAGTCTAACCCAGCTCTTTAATTCAAATGAGGAAACGAAGAGTGCCACCAATCGTGATCAGTTGATTCGAATTTTGAGGATTTAGGCAGGAGGTCTTGAACTTCATTAGGGGAATCGAGCTTTCTTTGCAAATCGCAAAGAAAGGAGACTGTCTCGTTTTGACGAAAACTCCTTAATGATCGCGAACTTCGTCTCATACATCTTGAAGAGAAGAAGCACAAATGTTTTACTTATGACGACAAAACTGAACGTATCTTCAAAGTTGTCTTGAAAGGTCTCCCAAGTGACTATAAGTCACCTTAAGAGATCAAAAATGGAATAAATGACAGTCCAAGTTCGTGTGAAATACACGAACAAGGTATGCAGTACCTCAATTTGACATTCTGCAGCCATTTCCTCCTACTCGGGAAGCACCATCGGGAGGGATTTGCACGGATAAGACAATATTGCAACTTAGTGTCGAGTGTTATTGGAAGAACTGCGAGCGCGCTGCATCCGAGAGGCAAGAAGCTGTGCGCTTTTGTGCAAAGTCACGACTGTGCATTGTGTGTGCCGTGTGCAGTTTTGACTGATGAGATTTATCGAGTCGATTCCGACTGCGGAAGATGGGATTCGCAATTCTAGGTGGTGTGCGGAAAATCGGAATAAGTGGAAAAATGCATGCCGAACCCACTCCAGAGCGATGGAAATACGAGGAGTGTGGCGAGGAATGTTTATTTTTTCATCTGATCCCGGACTGTGATCAGCATCTGGTTCTTTTTCTAACGGCTGATGAGCCGGCGATTGCCTTCGAGTGCAATTGAATGCAAAATTTTACTACAGTGAAAGAAAAGTTGTTGTTGAATCAGTGTTAGTTTAGACGGGATGGAAAAACATTTCCATATCTAGGCCAATGGCTGTCGAAAATAATCAACCGTTGAAGGATCGTATCTGAGAGTTTGTTAACGTCCTTTGAGGAACACAAGTATCTGGTAGTTGGAGACTGTACGTAGCTCTTGTATTAGAGAAACAAGGCAATAAAGTATCAATATTTTTGCAATTTCTCATCGTAATAGGCTGTTTTTCATCACGCCAATCTGTCATGAAACGGCCTGCTTTCCTGCACTAAATCAGTTGCGTAACGGTTATTACGCAACGATTTTTCATTACGCAACTGTTTACGTTGGGTAATGAATAATATCACAACTATTTCCAGAAATTGTGATATAATGGTAAATGCATCCGGATGTTATTTTTGATTCCCTCAAGTGGTCTTTTACCAAATATTGTACGCAACTCGTTGCAGAACTCGATTTTTTCAGCACTTGTCTTTATTATCGAATTCAGCAAGTCTCTTTCGATAAATTTACGACTGGTGCTGAAAAAATCATCATTCTGCAACTTGTTCCGTAAACTACTATTCTCTGGATTTAGTTCAAATGGACGTGAATGGAGGTTTTAGAAATGTAACTCTATGATTCTCAAAGTGTGAGAAATCGCTTTACAAAGATTGAAATTTGTATGGGTGTTCCTAGAAGAGTTATTAACGTTATCATTTCTTGAATCAATAAATAAATTACTGATGAAGCTTTTCACAACTTATAATTTTTGAACAGTAGCCCTTGGGGTTTCTTTTTGTATTTTTACGAAATTCGCTGAAGACATTAGTAAAAATAAATTATGGGAAAATGAGTTATGAATTATACGATAAACATTTTGTATGACAATTTTGGAAGAAAATTTTGAGGCAGTTTTTGAGAAAACTCATTCCTAATGTGATGAAACATTTATATATATATTACTTTTTCCTTTTGTCTATGTTTAATTTTTATTTTGAGCACCTCAATGAATTTCTCAAACAATTTCATCAGAAAACGTTTCCTTTTTGATCGTAATTTGCCGTTTCTGAACGTTTTTGATTCTTTTTTTTATCGTTCTAGACGAAGTCAGTTTGTTTTCTGTTTTTTACAGTTTTTGGGCTGTTATTACTGTTTTTGTAAGTTTTCCACTGTGTTCACTATTTTGGTGACAGATTTTCACATTTTTTTTTATTGTTATTATATCTCGAAAACTTATTCAAATAGTCTCAAGTCAGAAAAGTGAACAAACGTACTTTATCGATCCTACGTGTTTCGCAGACGAAATTCCACAGTTCGCTCATACCCAACTAGATTTTTTCACTTTGAAAACGTTTAAATCCGGAATTACAAAACGGAATTTTCACTTTCGCAACCCAACCGCTACTTTCACCGCTCAGTTGTATGGAGTGACAAAGTGACTTAACCACAAATCAAAACAAAACTCTATTTGAGCCGATTTTACACTGCTAGAAAAACGTCGAAAGTAACTGAATGAAACGGCTTATCATTTTGTTATAATTATTTTTGTGGGAAATAATAGAAACTACCTAGTTTTTGACGCGAGCTGATTGTATGCCAAATTTAAGCGATGTACACGGCGAAAAAAAGGGTGAAAAGGTGATTTAAAACAGTTTAGAAGACAGGTTGTGATTCTTATTAATTACTTACTTGATACTTGATGGGCTACAATCCGCTACGTTGAATCTACGCCGAATGGATTATTCTTCTCCACTGGGCTCGGTCCTGAGCCAATCGCTTCCGGTCGCCCTGAACGTTAAGTGCCCTTAAGTCCTCTTCAACTGCAAAAAGCCAACGTGTGCGCGGCCTACCACGAAGCCGACGGCCTCGTCCGGGTTCTCTACTGAATATTATTTTTGCTTGTCTTTCCTCTGGCATTCGTACCACGTGACCAGCCCAACGCAGCCTGCCGTGTTTTATAAGCTTGATAATATCCACTTCTTAATATACTTGGTACAATTCATAATTCATGCGACGCCGCCAGATGCTATTTTCTTGTTTACCGCCGAGTATTGTTCGCAGCACTTTACGCTCAAAAACTCCAAACGCTTTCCGGTCGACCTCTTTTAAGGTCCAGGATTCATGGCCGTATAGAGCAACCGGAAGGATAAGAGTCTTATATAGCGCGAATTTTGTTTTCGTCTGCAGGCTACGGGACTTAAGCTGGTTACGGAGCCCGTAAAAAGCCCTATTGGCAGCGGCAAGACGCCTTTTCACCTCACGGGTAACATCATTATCGCAAGTCACTAAAGTACCAAGATACACAAATTCTTCCACTACTTCAAATTTTTCACCACCCAGCACCACTTCACTACCAACGGCACGATTGGAACCACGCTGTGTACCAGTTATCATGTACTTAGTTTTTCTGGTGTTGACGGTAAGTGCAATCCTCGCTGTCTCTCTTTGAAAAGGCACGAATGCCTCTTCTACGGCTCGACGATCAATTCCGATTATATCGATATCGTCCGCAAAACCCAAGAGCATATGCGACCGGGTGACGATGGTACCGCTCCTTTGCACGCCCGCTCTCCTTATAGCTCCTTCGAGAGCAATGTTGAACAAAAGGTTCGAAAGCGCATCTCCTTGCTTCAATCCATCTAAGGTTACGAAGGAGGTTGAAGTCTCATCCGCAACCCGCACACTTGATTTCGATCCATCCAACGTTGCACGAATCAGTCTAATCAGTTTCGCCGGAAAACCGTGTTCTACCATTATCTGCCATAACTCATTTCTCTTTACTGAATCGTTCGCCGCCTTGAAATCAATGAACAGATGGTGAGTCTGCAAGTTGTATTCCCGGAACTTATCAAGGATTTGTCGCAAGGTAAACATTTGATCCGTCGTTGATCGGCCCTCACGAAAACCAGCTTGGTATTCGCCGACGAAGGACTCCACCCGCGGTCTCAATCTGTTGAACAGCACACGCGAAATTATTTTGTACGCCGAATTGAGGAGCGTTATCCTCGGTAATTGGCGCACTCCAATCTGTGGCCCTTCTTATACATAGGGCAGATGAGGCCCTCCAGCCAGCTAGCAGGCAATTCTTCTTTCTCCCATATCCTTAACAGAGTACGGTGCAGTATTTCGTACAGCTGCTCACTACCGTGCTTGAAAAGTTCGGCCGGGAGCTCGTCTTTTCCAGCAGCCTTACAGTTCTTCAACTCCTTAATCGCTCTTCTAACCTCATCTAGCGTCGGGGGCTCCACAGCTTGTCCATCGTTGCTGATGATTAAACTGTTCTCAGACGCGCTCGTGTTCTCTCCATTCAACAATTGCTCGAAGTGTTCTTTCCACCTGGCAGCCACCAAGATTTTGTCTGTCAGCAAGTTACCTTCGCGGTCATTGCACATGACGGGAGACGGCGCAGTTTTTCTCCGAACGCCATTGACAGTTTCGTAAAATCTCCGCATATCGTTTTGTTCGATGCTGTTTTGCGCCTCAGTAATGATGTCTTCTTCATACTTTTCTTTCTGCGGTGAATTCGTTTCTCGGCTGCTCTAGCTTCCTTGTACAGCTCTCTATTCTGCCGGGTACCAGACACTAACATCCGACTTCTGGCAACATTCTACTCATCCGTCACATTCTGGCACTCCTCATCAAACCAACCGTTTCTGGGTCATCTCTGAGCAGTACCTATCACCTCTCGCGCTGCTGTGCTCATCGCACCGTAGATAGACTCCCACAGATTGTTGAGGTTTTCGCCTACGTTGTATCCCCTTATCAGCTCATCAAGCTTCCGGCGGTACTCGTCTGCTACACCTTCTGTTGATAAACACTGGATATTGAAACGCAACGGTCGCTGTGTTCTTGTGTTCGCCACGGTAGACAACCGTGCACGAATTTTACTAACAACGAGATAGTGATCAGAGTCGATGTTTGGGCCTCTAAAGGTCCTCACATCAATGACATCCAAGAAATGCCGACGTTCCACCAAAACGTGGTCTATTTGGTTGCAGAGCTCGCCATTTGGGTGCATCCAGGTGTGCTTTCGGATGTCTTTGCGTGCAAAGTAGGTGCTGCTGATGGCCATCCCTCTAGCTGCAGCAAAAGTTATTAGCCTTAGGCCGTTGTCATTGGTGGCGGAGTGAAGGCTCTCTGTACCAATTATAGGGTGGAAAAAATCCTCTCTTCCGACCTGAGCGTTGGCATTCCCGATAACAACTTTTACGTCATGTTTTGGGCACTCTCCGTAGGTCTTGTCGAGACAATCATAAGACGCATCCTTCGTGTCGTCGGGTTTATCGTTTGTCGGCGCATAGATGTTGATCAGACTGTAGTTGAAAAATTTGCCCCGTATCCTCAATACGCAGATTCGTTCATTAATCGGTTTCCACCGCATAACACGCTTCATCTGCTTCCCGATCACTCCCGATTCTTCTTAATTAGTTTTCTCAAAACCGTAGGAAAGTTACTTACGTTGATTTGAAAAAGTAATCGAGATATGTTGATTTTCATTGATTTTAGCTGTTAACGATCATTTTTAGTTTAGGTTGTTTTAAATCGCTAAAACAGTCTAAACTGATCAAAGGCGATTTTTTGACAACCAAAAACGATAAAAATTGATAGAACAAATTATTGTGTTAAATTTTTAGCTGTCGAAAAAAAAAACGTTTTTGACAAGTTTAGACTGCTTTTAACTCTTCTGACTATTTCTTTTTATCATTCTAGCGGATTTTGATTGTTTTAAGCAGTTTACAATCATTGTTCACTTTTTTTTGTTTTTATTAACGAGATTTCTAGCCCTGGGCTAGTTCATCTCGGGACCAACGGCTTTACTTCCCTTCCGAAGGAAGTCGTTAGGGGAAGACGGGGTAAGACCGCCCGCCTAAGCAATTTAATTCATATGTCAAAATCAAGAAACAATAAATCATTTTTCTGTGCAGCATGTCGTTTTTTGAAGCCTTGGGTATGATCAAAAAATATCACAGGTGTTGTATTTGCAAAAAAATATTTATTTCTTGAAGCTTGAAAAAGTGATGTCTTATAACGATTATTTTTAGCGACGGGGTAAAACCGCCCACCCACGGGGTAAAAGCGACCACCACGATTTTTGTAAACAATTTTACGATAAAACATATAAGTTCCCTGTGATTCTAAAAAGAATAATGTTTTATGAATTCTACATTGATTAACGTAGATATTGAATCATTTTTAGGGTTTATTATTTCAAAAAAAATTAGATATATACTTATAATCCCCTTAAGACACCCTTATTGTGGAAAAATATGCGGATTTGGCTTGTATTTTTATCAAAATTGATTTCATTTTACTTGAATAATGTACACTTAGTTACAACTTTAAAAATGGTTCAGGCATTTTATTTGGTATAAATTAGAGGTGGCGATCTTATCCCACTAACAGTGATCGGTTTTACCCCACTAGCGCAATTTTCAGAACTATGGCCTTATTTCAAAGCTAAAATATTTAAAATTGATTTTTCACTTCACTTATGCATATTTCACATTGCTGTTCAAGCATGGACGGGTAATTTGTAATGTTTTTACAAAAAAAAAAAATCCCTTCCGAAATCCTTAAATGAGTATCTGTCAAATTTAGATCAAATTCAATATCGACGAGCAGATAGTTTGTTTTCGATATTTGTTATGGAAAATTCCATTAAAATTTCACCCCAAATGCCTCGGAATGACAAAAATCTTGTGTTTATGCAAAAGGCTTGATGAACTTTTAAGAAAACCACCGTTTTCATGCCAAACTGGAGGTGGTCCATCTTACCCCGGCGGGCGCTCTTACCCCGTCTTCCCCTACTATAACTTCTACGTCATAAGTGACTATTTCGGGGATGGGATTCGATCCCAGGTCCTCGGCGTGAGAGGCGAACGTTCTAACCACTACACCAGGTACGTCCCCTCATTTGATCATTTTTTGCAGTTTTTAATCAATTTTGTCTGTTTCCGATCGTTTGTTTCACAGTTTTTGACTGGTTTTCTCAACTTTTAACTGGTTTAGCCTTAACTTACACATGTTTACTGTTTTTGGGCGTTTTTGCCAGTTTCTGACTTTTTCTTACTGTTTGACCGTTGTACATATTTGTACATATTTGCACGTTTTGATTGCTTTGATCTGTGATTGGTCACTTCAGACAGATTTTGACCGTTGTCGAACGTTGGTCTTCTTTCTGGCGTTATGTCCCCACTGGGACAGAGCCGGCTTCTCAGCTTAGTGTTCTTATGAGCACTTCCATAGTTATTAACTGAGAGCTTACTATGCCAATGACCATTTTTGCATGCGTATATCGTGTGGCAGGTACGAATATACTCTATGCCCTGGGAAGTCGAGAAAATTTCCAACCCGAAAAGATCCGGTGGGATTCGAACCCACGACCCTCAGCTTGGTCGAACGTTATTGTCAACGCAGAAGACGGCCAGCTGGCAACCCTGCCACCAACCGATTCAAAAGCGTTGCTTTCCGTCACCGAAGCGTTGCGTCAAGACCAATGACAGCTGTCACACGTAGTGGATGAGCTGTCAACGCACCGTTTCCGGTCATCAGTTGCCACATTTCTTGATTAGAAAGAAGTGCAAAACCATACAAAGTGCATTAGAACAATTCAGTTGTTAAATCAGAATTTGCTAAAGTGAATTAAATAAGTTTTCGGTGTTTAGTTGCTTAGTCTGGTAGGAGTTTCCCAGTTTACAAAGTTGTGCGGTTAGCGATTTAAAACTCAGTTTGTCCGGTTTCAGAGTCACAGTTGAGTGTCCGTTTGAAGCACGTGCTGCAGTCAGGGTTCCCTTCTGTTAGCCGAAAGTCCTGTAAGAAATTAGAAATTTAGAAAAGTATTTAGAAAACTAATACAACCGCGGCAAATTTCGCAGGTAGTCGGTCCTCGGAGGAGGTTAGATTTACCAGAAGGGCGTGCAAAAATTGATAAGTTCACCGAATTGTAAGTAGAATTAAAACAATGAAAACACATACTTACCACTAATCATGTTACAGTTGAAGCAACAATATACTTTCGCTATCAAAACCGGTACGACTTTGGCTCACGCCCTACACCCGCAACAAATCTTCAAAATTCGCGCCAACATGCATGGAAGCCAGGCACCGGGAGGATCGAAAGGACACGTGTGCGAATCCAGCTGCGCGGCCTGCCAGCGCCCGGACAGTGCGGAGGACATGGTCCAGTGTGACCATTGCGACATCTGGAAACATTATTCGTGCGCCGGGGTGAACGAAAGTGTCGCTGGGAGATCGTTTGTATGTGGCGATTGTTCTGTCCAGCAAACTGATGACGTCATCTCAGTGCGAACAACTTCGAGTCGATCCAGCGCAACATCAACAATCTCTGTCTGCCTAAGCCAGCTGGTAGAACGACAACGATTAGAGCGCGCTCGCCTTGAACTAGAGCTCCAACGTCGCCATCTGGACGAGCAGCAGCAGTTAATCGATAAGGCCATCGGCGGAGAGGAAATGGACGATCGTCGCGGAGAAGGTTCATCTGAAGTTGTAAACAAAACCACCCCAGAGGCACCCAGCAAACCTATCGGAACAACGTTTCTTCCCGAAACACCGCTGGGTCCGTTGGATCGTCGATCGAAGGCACAGTTGGACGCTCCCAAGTCTGCAGCGTCAGTAATGGTTTCGATTCCAGTCACAGCACTGGAACCAAAGACTGTGAAATATCTTCAAGGAAAGAAGAATCCCCAAGCCGCCTTCCAAGATCTCAGGAGTCGGGTTGAGCAGTGCGAGAAGCGCGCCAATCCAACACCTGACCAGCTGGCTGACCTACATTCTCAGCTGGAACTGTGTCGCAAACTCCTGGAGGGGATCCAGACCGGAGCAGCAGTTAAGGAATCGATTCAACAGCCACCAAAAACAGCAGCGAGTATGTCACGCGTAGTGAGCAATACCGGTGCAATCCCGAAGGCAAACCGATCGTTGCTTACGGTCCCCGAGGAAGATCGGAAGCGCTCCGATTATCAATCCGACGACGGAGCAGTAGGAGGAACCACATCGCCGGAAGAAATGTGGCCGTTGAAGAATCCGGTAAGCCAAACGGGTCAACCGCCGGTAAGTCGAGCAGTCGAATCAGCTGCAATGTGTCCGAACGACTTGGAACCCCCAGGTAAGCGTCAAGCCTTGAGTCACTCCATTGAAAATACGATTATATTTGCCCCTGATCATTGCCCCACGACCAATAATCCACTTGCAAGAGAGCAGCTGCGATTTGTCGCGCGCCCAGATGAAATCCGATCGCCTCCAACCAACCTTCGAGAGCAGCTGCGACAGCCACTCGCGCACTCGAACGATGCCATTGTATCTGACAACCAGCCTAAGTCTCTCTCAACCGATTTGCTAACGCGTAATCCTCCCTCGCGAGCGGTTGAAACGTCTCAGCCCCCTCGTATGTCAGAAAGCTATCAGCAAAATCAAGCGATTCCCCATCAAGACCCAGTTCGGCCCACGCAGCAGCAGCTGGCAGCAAGGCAGTCCCTGGCCAAGGAACTTCCTCGATTCAGCGGTGACCCAGCGGAATGGCCGATCTTCATTTCGAATTATCGCTACACGACAGAAGCTTGCGGCTTCACTGACGGTGAAAACATGCTCCGCCTCCAGCGGTGCTTATCAGGACCAGCGCTCGAAACGGTGCGCAGTCGGTTGGTGCTTCCAGCAGCGGTGCCGCAGGTAATTGAAACACTTCGTTTGCGGTTTGGACGTCCGGAGTTGCTGATCAACGCTTTGCTGCGCAAGGTACGTGAAATTCCAGCCCCCAAGTCAGACAAGCTGGAAGGAATCATCGATTTCGGGATGGCGGTGCAGGCATTGTGTGACCACATTGAAGCTGCGAACGAACTCGCTCACCTTTCGAACCCGTCACTGCTTCAAGAGCTTGTAGCAAAACTCCCTGCTGATCAACGGATGATGTGGGCCGGCTACAAGCGAGGATTTCAACACGTCGATCTGAAAACCTTCGGCGACTATATGGCGTCGGTAGTTCGCGATGCGACCAGTGTAGTGACCTTCGAGCCGGAGAAGCGGAACTGTGGACGTGAACGTCCGAAGAACAGAGGATTCGTCAACTCTCATGCCACGGAAGGATCCAGTAGATCAGTGGACTCGTCGAGTGAACCGGAGCAACCGAAACAATTCGTTTGCGCTCATTGCCACAAAGGTGGACACCGAGTACGCGAATGCAACGCGTTCAAACAACTTCACGTCGACGATCGATGGCGCCGAGTTCGAACTTTGGGGCTATGCCAGAACTGTCTATACAACCACGGACGACGAGGATGCCGAGGCCGTAAAATCTGCGACATCGATGGCTGCCAGTTTCGCCACCATACGCTTCTCCACTCCCCCAGAGGTCCACCTAAGTCATCCGAACACACCATGCAGGTGGCAGAAAACCATACCCATCGCCGTCCAAAGTCTTCGATGCTCTTTCGAATCATTCCAGTGACCCTGCACGGAACTAACGGTTCAATCAATACTTTCGCCTTTCTCGACGAAGGTTCCGACCTGACAATGGTGGAAAACGAGTTGGTTGCATCGCTCGGGGTGAAGGGTACTCCACTCCCACTATGCCTTCGGTGGACTGGCAATACATCGCGCGAGGAGAAAGATTCCCAGCAGGTTACCATTGAAATCAATGGGATTGGTCAAGACAAGCGACATAAGCTCATGAATGCTAGAACCGTCAGCAGCCTTGGACTTCCACGACAAAGTTTCGATGCGGATGAAGCAGTAAAGGCCCACAAACATCTGAAGGGCATTCCCCTCACAAGCTACCGCGATGCGATGCCACAGATCCTCATCGGCGTAGACAATTTACGACTTGCACTTCCGCTGAAAGTGCGAGAGGGTGATGGTACAGCTCCGGTGGCAGTAAAGACCAGACTTGGTTGGTGCGTCTACGGCCCTCGAGGTAGCAGTAACCGCGAATCCTACAGCTTCCATATTTGCGAATGCTCGTGTGACAAAACGCTCCATGAGTCGGTGAAAGATTTCTTCGCCATTGAAGGAGCAGGAGCAGGACCGGCGGAGATCCCGCTTAAGAAGGAAGATGAGCGAGCATTAACCATCATGGAGACTACTACTCGGCGAGTTGGGGACCGCTTCGAAACGGGACTGATTTGGAAGGAAGACGAGGTGGAGTTCCCGAACAGCTATCCCATGGCAGTACGTCGACTAGAATGCTTGGAACGCAGAATGGATCGTGATCCTGCACTTAAGGAGAATCTGCATCGGCAAATACGGGAATACGACGCGAAGGGATATGCGCACAAAGCTACGAGAGAAGAATTGGAAACATCGGATGCAAGGCGCGTGTGGTACCTGCCGGTCGGTGCGGTGATGAATCCCAAGAAGCCGGGCAAGGTCCGAGTCATCTGGGACGCAGCGGCCAAAGTCGAGGGTGTTTCGCTGAACACCACACTACTCAAAGGGCCAGACCAACTATCTTCTCTTCCGGCGATTCTGTTTCGATTCCGCCTGTATAGGGTGGCAGTTAGCTCGGATATCCAGGAGATGTTCCACCAAATCCGAATCCGAGAGGAAGACAAGAACTCCCAGCGTTTCCTATGGCGCGAAAAGCCGTCCGAGAAACCGTCAGTTTACTTGATGGACGTTGCCACTTTCGGCAGCACATGCTCACCGGCCTCAGCACAGTTTGTCAAGAATCTCAATGCTGAACAACACCGTGAGCTGTACCCAGAAGCTGCCAAGGCAATTGTCGATGACCACTACGTTGACGATTATCTGGCGAGTTTCAGCACAGAAGACGAGGCTGCAAGGATAGCTAGCGATGTACGAACCATACACGGCAACGGAGGATTCAAGCTTCACAACTGGCGGTCAAACAGCAGCGCGGTGTTGGAACGCTTAGGTGAAGTGCAGGCTGAGGCAGAGAAGCAGCTGGCACTCGTGGATGGTGCAAAGACAGAAAGGGTTCTTGGGATGCTGTGGACACCTCGAACCGACGAGCTGAGCTTCTCTACCCAGATGAGCGAGGAGGTGCAAGATTTGATGCGGACAGCAACGCGGCCGACGAAGAGACAAGTACTGCGGTGCGTGATGACGTTATTCGATCCGCTGGGGTTGCTCTCACCGTTCCTCATCCATGGCAAAGTCCTAATCCAAGACCTTTGGAGAGAAGGTACCGAGTGGGACGAGCAAGTCAACACCGAAGTCTTCGCGAAGTGGCAGCGGTGGACACAGATGATCGAATACATCGCCGAAATACGAATTCCCAGATGTTACTTTCGACACGCAGAGCAAACGACGTACCGCAATTCAGAACTCCATGTATTCGTCGATGCGAGCGAGGTAGCATACTCCTGCGCGGTCTATCTTCGGACGCTGAACCATGGTGCCGATCCACAATGCTGCTTGATCGCTGCCAAATCAAAGGTCGCTCCGCTGAAGCCGTGGTCGATTCCTAGACTAGAATTACAAGGGTGCGTTCTAGGCGTACGCTGGTCCAAGTTCGTCAGTGAAAACCACGGTGTTCAGGTATCCAAAATGGTGTTCTGGACGGATTCCAGAACGGCACTAGCCTGGATCAAGGCCGATCCTCGGAACTATCGGCAGTTTGTATCGTTCAGGGTTGGCGAAATCCTAGAGAGCACGACCGCAAGCGATTGGAGATGGGTGCCATCAAAATCAAACCCAGCCGATGAAGCGACTAAATGGGGAAGCGGTCCGTATTTCGACCATGACAGCAAGTGGTTCCAGGGACCCGACTTTCTGCGCCGGCCGGAAGCTGAATGGCCTCGTCCCAAAGAAGTATTGACTGCAACTACCGAAGAGATACGCGCAACGATTCTGTTCCATTATTCATTCGATCCGGTAGTGGATTTTGACCGGTTCTCCTCTTGGGAGCGGCTTCTGCGAACAATAGCATATGCTCTCCGATTTTTGAACAACTCGGCCAAGGCGAAGCCGAAAAGAACCGGGCAGCTTCAACAGGATGAACTCCGAGCAGCAGAGGTGACTATCTTCAGGCTAGTGCAGCGTGAATCCTATTCGGATGAGATCGCAGAGCTCTCCAATAAAACCGCGAACAAACCGTCGCAAGATGTTATCGGGAAACACAGCTCCATCTACCGATTAATACCGTTCATGGACGACAATGGCCTGCTGCGTGAGCGTGGTCGGATCAGTGCAGTTGAGGGCGTTTGTTACAGCGTGCGCCATCCCATTATACTTCCGAGAAAACATCGAGTCACGGAGCTACTCGTCCGCAGATACCATCAGCAGTACCGCCACGGCAATTCGGAAACCGTGGTCAATGAGATCCGCCAGCTGTATAACATTCCAAGACTACGCCTGGTCGTCAGAAAAGTCAGCCGCGACTGCAACGTGTGCAAGATCCGTCGAGCAAAACCAACGATTCCACTGATGGCACCTCTTCCACCGGCGCGCCTGGCTCACCATGAACGTGCATTCACCTACACTGGGGTGGACTACTTCGGGCCTCTACTGGTGAAGCTAGGACGATCCAACGTTAAAAGATGGATCGCACTGTTCACGTGCTTAACAGTGCGAGCCGTCCACCTAGAAATCGCCTACACATTGTCTACAGAGTCGTGCATCTCCTGCGTCCGGCGATTTGTAGGTCGTCGAGGACCACCCGCCGAATTTTTCAGCGATAATGGGACGAATTTTCAGGGAGCTGATCGAGTTCTGCGACACCAAATCGGCCAGGGGCTGTCGGAAACCTTCACCGGCGCCAACACGAAGTGGAACTTCATACCGCCCGGAGCACCACATATGGGCGGAGCGTGGGAACGCTTAGTACAGTCTGTGAAGGCCGCGATGATGGAAGCGTACTCCGAGGGGAAGCTTAACGACGAGGGGCTGCAGACACTGGTCGTGGAGACGGAAAGCATAGTGAACTCAAGACCTCTGACATATTTGCCACTCGACTCCGAGGAAGCAGAGGCGCTTACGCCAAACCATTTCCTACTATTGAGTTCTAACGGGGCGAAACGACGCAGTTCAGCAGCCGTAGACATAGTTCGCTGTAAGACAAACGAACTTGTTCGCCGAGAAATCCTGGGAAAATCCTGGGAACTAATAGAGCGCCAGCTAGACGCCTTCTGGAAGCGCTGGTTGACAGAATATCTGCCGGTGATCCGTCGACAACCAAAATGGTTTGAGGAGAATCGAACGCTGAAAGCAGGAGATCTGGTAATGGTGGCAGAATCAACAGGACGCAATAAGTGGGAGCGCGGGCGAATCATCCGTACGATTCCTGGCCCGGATGGCCGGCATCGACAGGCCGTCATACAGATGGGAAATAAGGCTCTGCTGAGACCGGTGTCACGGTTGGCATTGCTGGATCTAAAAGGCTTTCGTGAAGTTCCGGAGAACTCCGGACTACACCCGGGGGAGACTGTCAACGCAGAAGACGGCCAGCTGGCAACCCTGCCACCAACCGATTCAAAAGCGTTGCTTTCCGTCACCGAAGCGTTGCGTCAAGACCAATGACAGCTGTCACACGTAGTGGATGAGCTGTCAACGCACCGTTTCCGGTCATCAGTTGCCACATTTCTTGATTAGAAAGAAGTGCAAAACCATACAAAGTGCATTAGAACAATTCAGTTGTTAAATCAGAATTTGCTAAAGTGAATTAAATAAGTTTTCGGTGTTTAGTTGCTTAGTCTGGTAGGAGTTTCCCAGTTTACAAAGTTGTGCGGTTAGCGATTTAAAACTCAGTTTGTCCGGTTTCAGAGTCACAGTTGAGTGTCCGTTTGAAGCACGTGCTGCAGTCAGGGTTCCCTTCTGTTAGCCGAAAGTCCTGTAAGAAATTAGAAATTTAGAAAAGTATTTAGAAAACTAATACAACCGCGGCAAATTTCGCAGGTAGTCGGTCCTCGGAGGAGGTTAGATTTACCAGAAGGGCGTGCAAAAATTGATAAGTTCACCGAATTGTAAGTAGAATTAAAACAATGAAAACACATACTTACCACTAATCATGTTACAGTTGAAGCAACAATATACTTTCGCTATCAAAACCGGTACGACTTTGGCTCACGCCCTACACCCGCAACAACCCGATGGTACCGCTCCTTTGCACGCCCGCTCTCCTTATAGCTCCTTCGAGAGCAATGTTGAACAAAAGGTTCGAAAGCGCATCTCCTTGCTTCAATCCATCTAAGGTTACGAAGGAGGTTGAAGTCTCATCCGCAACCCGCACACTTGATTTCGATCCATCCAACGTTGCACGAATCAGTCTAATCAGTTTCGCCGGAAAACCGTGTTCTACCATTATCTGCCATAACTCATTTCTCTTTACTGAATCGTTCGCCGCCTTGAAATCAATGAACAGATGGTGAGTCTGCAAGTTGTATTCCCGGAACTTATCAAGGATTTGTCGCAAGGTAAACATTTGATCCGTCGTTGATCGGCCCTCACGAAAACCAGCTTGGTATTCGCCGACGAAGGACTCCACCCGCGGTCTCAATCTGTTGAACAGCACACGCGAAATTATTTTGTACGCCGAATTGAGGAGCGTTATCCTCGGTAATTGGCGCACTCCAATCTGTGGCCCTTCTTATACATAGGGCAGATGAGGCCCTCCAGCCAGCTAGCAGGCAATTCTTCTTTCTCCCATATCCTTAACAGAGTACGGTGCAGTATTTCGTACAGCTGCTCACTACCGTGCTTGAAAAGTTCGGCCGGGAGCTCGTCTTTTCCAGCAGCCTTACAGTTCTTCAACTCCTTAATCGCTCTTCTAACCTCATCTAGCGTCGGGGGCTCCACAGCTTGTCCATCGTTGCTGATGATTAAACTGTTCTCAGACGCGCTCGTGTTCTCTCCATTCAACAATTGCTCGAAGTGTTCTTTCCACCTGGCAGCCACCAAGATTTTGTCTGTCAGCAAGTTACCTTCGCGGTCATTGCACATGACGGGAGACGGCGCAGTTTTTCTCCGAACGCCATTGACAGTTTCGTAAAATCTCCGCATATCGTTTTGTTCGATGCTGTTTTGCGCCTCAGTAATGATGTCTTCTTCATACTTTTCTTTCTGCGGTGAATTCGTTTCTCGGCTGCTCTAGCTTCCTTGTACAGCTCTCTATTCTGCCGGGTACCAGACACTAACATCCGACTTCTGGCAACATTCTACTCATCCGTCACATTCTGGCACTCCTCATCAAACCAACCGTTTCTGGGTCATCTCTGAGCAGTACCTATCACCTCTCGCGCTGCTGTGCTCATCGCACCGTAGATAGACTCCCACAGATTGTTGAGGTTTTCGCCTACGTTGTATCCCCTTATCAGCTCATCAAGCTTCCGGCGGTACTCGTCTGCTACACCTTCTGTTGATAAACACTGGATATTGAAACGCAACGGTCGCTGTGTTCTTGTGTTCGCCACGGTAGACAACCGTGCACGAATTTTACTAACAACGAGATAGTGATCAGAGTCGATGTTTGGGCCTCTAAAGGTCCTCACATCAATGACATCCAAGAAATGCCGACGTTCCACCAAAACGTGGTCTATTTGGTTGCAGAGCTCGCCATTTGGGTGCATCCAGGTGTGCTTTCGGATGTCTTTGCGTGCAAAGTAGGTGCTGCTGATGGCCATCCCTCTAGCTGCAGCAAAAGTTATTAGCCTTAGGCCGTTGTCATTGGTGGCGGAGTGAAGGCTCTCTGTACCAATTATAGGGTGGAAAAAATCCTCTCTTCCGACCTGAGCGTTGGCATTCCCGATAACAACTTTTACGTCATGTTTTGGGCACTCTCCGTAGGTCTTGTCGAGACAATCATAAGACGCATCCTTCGTGTCGTCGGGTTTATCGTTTGTCGGCGCATAGATGTTGATCAGACTGTAGTTGAAAAATTTGCCCCGTATCCTCAATACGCAGATTCGTTCATTAATCGGTTTCCACCGCATAACACGCTTCATCTGCTTCCCGATCACTCCCGATTCTTCTTAATTAGTTTTCTCAAAACCGTAGGAAAGTTACTTACGTTGATTTGAAAAAGTAATCGAGATATGTTGATTTTCATTGATTTTAGCTGTTAACGATCATTTTTAGTTTAGGTTGTTTTAAATCGCTAAAACAGTCTAAACTGATCAAAGGCGATTTTTTGACAACCAAAAACGATAAAAATTGATAGAACAAATTATTGTGTTAAATTTTTAGCTGTCGAAAAAAAAAACGTTTTTGACAAGTTTAGACTGCTTTTAACTCTTCTGACTATTTCTTTTTATCATTCTAGCGGATTTTGATTGTTTTAAGCAGTTTACAATCATTGTTCACTTTTTTTTGTTTTTATTAACGAGATTTCTAGCCCTGGGCTAGTTCATCTCGGGACCAACGGCTTTACTTCCCTTCCGAAGGAAGTCGTTAGGGGAAGACGGGGTAAGACCGCCCGCCTAAGCAATTTAATTCATATGTCAAAATCAAGAAACAATAAATCATTTTTCTGTGCAGCATGTCGTTTTTTGAAGCCTTGGGTATGATCAAAAAATATCACAGGTGTTGTATTTGCAAAAAAATATTTATTTCTTGAAGCTTGAAAAAGTGATGTCTTATAACGATTATTTTTAGCGACGGGGTAAAACCGCCCACCCACGGGGTAAAAGCGACCACCACGATTTTTGTAAACAATTTTACGATAAAACATATAAGTTCCCTGTGATTCTAAAAAGAATAATGTTTTATGAATTCTACATTGATTAACGTAGATATTGAATCATTTTTAGGGTTTATTATTTCAAAAAAAATTAGATATATACTTATAATCCCCTTAAGACACCCTTATTGTGGAAAAATATGCGGATTTGGCTTGTATTTTTATCAAAATTGATTTCATTTTACTTGAATAATGTACACTTAGTTACAACTTTAAAAATGGTTCAGGCATTTTATTTGGTATAAATTAGAGGTGGCGATCTTATCCCACTAACAGTGATCGGTTTTACCCCACTAGCGCAATTTTCAGAACTATGGCCTTATTTCAAAGCTAAAATATTTAAAATTGATTTTTCACTTCACTTATGCATATTTCACATTGCTGTTCAAGCATGGACGGGTAATTTGTAATGTTTTTACAAAAAAAAAAAATCCCTTCCGAAATCCTTAAATGAGTATCTGTCAAATTTAGATCAAATTCAATATCGACGAGCAGATAGTTTGTTTTCGATATTTGTTATGGAAAATTCCATTAAAATTTCACCCCAAATGCCTCGGAATGACAAAAATCTTGTGTTTATGCAAAAGGCTTGATGAACTTTTAAGAAAACCACCGTTTTCATGCCAAACTGGAGGTGGTCCATCTTACCCCGGCGGGCGCTCTTACCCCGTCTTCCCCTACTATAACTTCTACGTCATAAGTGACTATTTCGGGGATGGGATTCGATCCCAGGTCCTCGGCGTGAGAGGCGAACGTTCTAACCACTACACCAGGTACGTCCCCTCATTTGATCATTTTTTGCAGTTTTTAATCAATTTTGTCTGTTTCCGATCGTTTGTTTCACAGTTTTTGACTGGTTTTCTCAACTTTTAACTGGTTTAGCCTTAACTTACACATGTTTACTGTTTTTGGGCGTTTTTGCCAGTTTCTGACTTTTTCTTACTGTTTGACCGTTGTACATATTTGTACATATTTGCACGTTTTGATTGCTTTGATCTGTGATTGGTCACTTCAGACAGATTTTGACCGTTGTCGAACGTTGGTCTTCTTTCTGGCGTTATGTCCCCACTGGGACAGAGCCGGCTTCTCAGCTTAGTGTTCTTATGAGCACTTCCATAGTTATTAACTGAGAGCTTACTATGCCAATGACCATTTTTGCATGCGTATATCGTGTGGCAGGTACGAATATACTCTATGCCCTGGGAAGTCGAGAAAATTTCCAACCCGAAAAGATCCGGTGGGATTCGAACCCACGACCCTCAGCTTGGTCGAACGTTATTGTATGTTTTTAATCCAAAAAGATTTCATAATTTTATCTGTTTTTGGAGTTTAAACAGTGTTTGTCCGTTTCTGGTCGTTTTTGATCATTGTTGCTGTTTCTTTGATAGTTTTTTAAACTTTAAACACTATTTTCTATATTTTTGACGATGTGTAGACCATTTCTAAAACTTGTGTAGGTCATCTTTGGTTATTTTTGATTATTTTTGGTTGCCGTTGTCGACCTTTTCTGCCTGTTCTATATTTTTTTATTATCGTTTTAACGACATTTCTGACTGTTTTGACTGTTTGATCGTGTTTTGTTATTATTTGGCTGTTTTGACTGGTTTTGATGTTTTTTGCTTTTCATTATTTATTATGTCTTGGGCTGTGATTTGCCGTTATGATAATTGATTATAGCTTGACTGTTTTTCATCAATTTCAATCGTATTTGTCCGATTTTTATCGCATTTACGTTTTTTTATCGTTTTAGGTAGTCTTCCTAAAATAAAATATATGTCAGTAACTATTCCATGAATTCCTGTGTACATCTTGCAGAAAGCACTTTAAAAATCCCACCAAGGAATCTAAACTGGCCTTTTTATAAAAATTCAAAACGGTCGTTTTGGACCAATTTTAATAGTTTTTCATAGTTTGACCGTTATTGACTGTTTTTGAAAATTTTTGACCGTTTCTGATAATATTTGGTAACTTTTGCCTGCTTCAGACCATTGTCTACAGTTTTTGTTTTTTTTTTCTGACGTTTTTGACTGTTTTTGGTCGTTTTTGATCGTGTTTTTTTGTTATTGATATTTTGGCGGTTTTTCTTCATTGGCGATTTTTGGCTCTTTGTCATCGTTTTCAACCGTTTTTGATCGTGTTTCACCATTTTGGATAATTTATGATTGATCTTGGCCATTTTTCATGATTTTAATTTTAAGTTGTTTTTGACTGTAAAAACAGAGTGATTTGATTGTTTCAGTAGTTCTCGATCATTTCTGACTAATTGGTTCCTTCTGTTTCGACCATTTGTTTAACAATTTTTGGCTGGTTTTAACTGGTGTTTTTTTTACTTGTTTGATCATTTTTTTTACAATTTTGGATTGGTTTTGGTCATTCTTGTCAGTTACTGATCATTCCTGAGTGTTTTTTCATTATTATTTTTATTGGCCGTTTTTGATCATATTTGACCGTTTTTGATTGTTTTGATCTGTTATTGATCATTTTTGACTGGCTTTGTCCACTGTCAAACGTTATTGTCTGTTTTTGATCATTTCAGACCGTTTTTGACATTTTTTTACCGTTTGGCATAGTTTTTGATCATTTTTGGCAGTATTTATACCGTTTCAATAACTTTCGTTGATCATCTTTTGCCGTTTTTGATAATATTTGACAATTTTGGATGTTTTTGATAATTGTTGGCTGCTTTTGATCGTTGCGACCTTCTCTGTCTGTTTTTGATCGTTTTCTATCATTTTTACAACGCTTTCCACTGCTTCCGACCGTTTCCGATCGTGTTTTTTGTTTTACAGTAATTTCTCGATTATATCTTGGATCCAATTTTTTTTGGCGTGATATACCGAAGCTTTCGAGGTGAACCAGCCACGGGCTGAAAACCTCGTTAATAAAGACAATAATAATAATAATAATAATACCGAAGCGTGATATAATGAAAATGTATTTTTGTGCTATATATTTTCATCAAAACTTGAGCTTTCTATTGCAGAAATAGAGTAAAAAACTGTTCAAATAGATATACAATTGGATTCCGTTTTTGGCAACAAAGTCGAAATTTTCAGTTGCCAAAAACGGAACCGTGCCAAAATCGGAACCCATATTTTATTTATTTATTTTTTTTTGACTATTGGCTTTGAAAACATTATTGGAATGTTATTACATCATCCTTATGGAACAATATTGCATCGAGACTTCGGAACGGTTCACTTTGAAGCAGTTTTCCGTAGGTTTGTACAATGCTTTGAATCTATCCCCGTAATGTAGATTGTGGCAAAAGTTCTACACATTCTTTATCGATTCAACGTCTTCAATGATTTTTAGAAGCATCATGCACACTATTCATATGTGTGGACCATGTAAAATCAATATTCGCAAAAGTGAATTTTATTCAAGAACCAGACATTTTCTTAAAAAAAGTATTATTGTATTCTTACAAAGACGTGTTTAAAAAACTACATGAGTTTTTTAGTCAATTTATTGACCAATAAAAATTAGATTAACTTTTAGTATTTAGCAATCAGAAGGGCGAACATAAGCAACTACATTCATGATCCATAAAAGCGACCCGTAATTTAGTTGAGCACACGCACCAGCTTTTTATCACTTTTTAATTTAGTTTTAATTGAGCTTGATAAATGTTTTACAGCTACCTTACGAAATCAACGGTAATTTTCAGGACCTTGCTATGAAACCTTAAAAGCCTGATAAGAATCTTCAGGTGCTCGTTTAGGGTTTTGTCAGGAATTAACATCATAGGAATCCGCTGCGATATTGCTGAAAATTCTCAAGCCTCCGATGAAACTTTTCAAAAGTTTGTTATTCTTAGGCTACCAGTAGTTCTCCTCAAATCCTGCCAGAAATACTCAAGATACCACTAAATACCTACATTATCTCGCTTGGAATTTACAGGACGCTTTCTATCTTAAGATAGATAAGGAATAATCAAACTTTGGACATAATACCCCATAACCAATTAAAGATTCGCAGGATCCCGCAAGAAATCCTCAGTATCCACTAGGAATCTGCAGATATTCTCAAGAACCCGTTAAGATTTCTGAGAAGTCCCCTAAGAACCAAGAATCTCCTAAGAAACATCTATAGTACTGTTAGGAAAATTATAGACTCAGCTCGAAAGGAACATTCTGATTATGTTATGAGACCCGTATCCTTGATTAAAAACCTTGTATAGAATTCTGTATTAACAATTCTCACGCTTTACAGAATCTATAACAAACAGGGGACGTTGCTCTAAATGGGTGGCGGTAGAATCACACACTAATACCACAGACAAAAAGTTAAAACACTCAATCGTATTTATCGCACGCTTCAATGATACGATTGAGTATAAAGTTTGGACTGTGTTCGCATTTGTCATGGTGGCGGTATTATACGGCAATTTGAAATTATTAAAAAAATATGCAATATAATAAAATATTCACTTTTTATGGGTTATATATTGATACTTCTTCAATTTGATATGATAACGCAATATATTTAATAGAATTGCTTGAAAGTTATGATACAGGACATTTTTCTATATTTATATCTATTACTGCGTTGTGTTTTGACATACGCAAAGTGTGTAATTTCCTAATACTTATAACAGCTTAACAGGTGAGACGAATGATAAATGAGAAATTTATGATTGATACTCTGTGTGAGTCATAGACTTTTTGTTGTTCTTATGTCGGTGCTTTGTTCAAACAAGATGTTCCAAATCTGAATAAAAGTGTTTTTGTTTTGACGTAGAAGTACGTCTTTCTTCTCTATACAGGAGTGAAATTGGAATTTCAAAACCAAGAGCGTTACGCTGGCATGAAATATTTTAAACGTTTATAACTTTTCGCTGGCTTAACGAAATTTCTTGATTAGCACCTCAATCGAAAGATAAGACATCAAAGCTTCATGTCGTTTACTTACTGAATCCCAAATACCTGTTCAAATAGTTTAATAATTGTTTTAAAAGTGAACATTGATTTCAAGCAAATCTATAAATAGGGGTGGCTAGAGAAAATTTGACGTCATTTGCTTTTCACTCTCCGATTGGCTCGCATCTCAGCAGGCGACAGATCGGCTTGCTCTGACCGGGCGTGCTTCTCAGGCACAGACATCGATAGCGAGGGCCCCCCCGTTTGCCTTGCTTCGCTCAAATCAAACTGTCGAGCGAGCGAGAGAAGATGCCGTCCGAAGCTAAAGCCATCACCGCTGCCGCCGCCTAGAAGAAGAAGAGTAAGCAGTCCACAGGTGAATTTGCGGTCGAGCTGTGAACACGGTCGGGCGAGTCATTCTCGCTTTGTGGTTCACCGCTTGTTTGCGTTCACCCAGCCATCGTCATCGCCGCCGCAAATTATCGGCCGAGGAGCTGTTGACCCGCGCATCAAAATTTCGACTCGTGATGAAATCATCATTGGTGGTCAAGAAGCAATCCCGATAGGAGCAAATACCAGAAGCCCCCTGAGTTTTGCTGGTCCGAGCAGTGTTATTTATCCGTAACAACATCGAAGCTAACAAAGCCATCGGTTCTTTTCAGAGCCATCAAATTTGTGGAAAAGAGTTAAAAGAGAAATATTTCCGACTTTATTTATAACTTCTAATATTCCTAAATCAATTTCACAGCTTCATACAAAATTTGATTTGTCATGAATGATTTATGACTCAACCATTTGAGATTGTACTCGCGGACGCTGCTGCAATGCCGTCGGGGTGAGTGCTCAACATTTCACAACGATTGTAATACAGAGTGGCTTTTCCAACAGCGCCTTTTATGTTCCATATTTTATGGGAACACTTTGATTAGGAAAATTATCCCATGTAACAAAATTGCGACATATTAAGAATGCTTTTGATAAGACATTCTCATTGAACAATTGCAATAATTTTGGCACCCATGGATCAGAAATTTACCGTCATAATAAAGAAAACTATTGATTATCAATAGCTCGTATTGAATATTTAGGGAATGCCAATCATTCCAACAATTCATGTTCGACCAATTTCTCACGTATTAGTATTCTCCACAATTTTCAAGTAATTTCAAGCCCAACACATTATTAGCACATACCCTTTTCCGGGTTGGTCGATCAGAAAACGAATAGCACAAAAGGGAGGAGCATCATCTGCTATTCCAAGGTTATAAAACATGCTGCCTTCGAGGGAGTCAGTTTCATTCCATTTCCGCTTTCGAGCTGGTAAGAGCTCCTCCGAACTTGCTTAGCGAGAAGTACCTCGCTGCTAGAAGCCTGCTGAGCTGTTAATCCAGAATCTGGTTTGTGAAATCGCTCAAGATTTCAAGATTGAGCTACGTTTCCAGATTTCAACTAAATCACTGTGATCCGCTACCCTGTTGCTGTGGTGCACCCATGAAATATTTAGCTGGTTTGTCGAATAAACTGAGAACTTATCCACATCTTCTTATTCTTCTTCTTTTTGGCATTAACGTCCTCACTGGGACAGAGCCTGCTTCTCAGCTTAGTGTTCTTATGACACTTCCACAGTTATTAACTGAGAGCTTTCTTTGCCAAAGTTTCCATTTTTGCATTCACAGAACATCAGATGTAACTTGAATTTTAACATATATTTTTGAATAATTTTTCCAATCACAAGTTTATAGGTAATAACGGTTTGACTAAACTGTAATTTTCGACGAAAAATTCAAAACTTTTTATCTTAAAATCTGATAGCCTTACACAAAAACTGTCTTCAGCAAACTTATTCATCTCGTCAAAAATCTACAACTTTGCTGAAGATACCATGAAGCTTTTCCTTCAATATGTTTAGTTATGTCAATTATAAAAAAAACGTCAAAAAATTCACTTAAGTCAAACCGTTACTGCTTTTCAACGTGTGATTGGAAAAATCACTCAAAAATATATGTTAAAATTTAAGTTATGTCTGATATTCTGTGAAAATTTCATTCAAATCGGTCCATAAATAACTGAGATATAGTTTATCAAAGTTGGTCATTTTGCATGAAAAATCAAAAGAGTTGCAGTTTTTTTACTCAGCGAAGAATCACACCATCAACGAAAATAGTGCGAAAGCAATAACCAATTGCATGCGAGTAGCGAACGGAGTGACGAAACAATCAAGGGAGAGCCCCACCACTCGCCATCGGTGAACGGAGCTCGAGCAAATAAAACCGCTTGTTGTTCTGCTCCCAGCTCATTCACAAATCGAACGGCATAACGAACGGATCAAGCAACGGAGCAGCAAAGAAGAGCGCGTGAAAGCCACAGCAGTGTGCGAGTAACGAACGGAACCAGAGAGCAACGAAGCGAAAGCAACAACTGAAAAACATTCAGTGGACGGATTAGTAGTCAGCGCCAACCGGCGACCTGTTGGAAACTAACGCCAGCGAAATACACACCATCTGCCTCTCCTTACCATTCATATTCTTGTACTTGATGAATTCAATGAAATGGTTTGGTTTGGCGATGGAGCAAAGAGTTATTTAGGATGATTTTACTTGACAAAGAGTTGTTGATAAATGTTCCAATCAAAAAGAGTTGTTTTGAAAAAGTTCACTTTTAGCAGAACTTTCCTCGGAAAATTTATGCTTTGCCAAAGAGTTGATAATGAAATTCCTGCAGCAAAGGGTCGAGTTTCTCCCCACGAATATTTCCAGCCAGGACCAGTCATGGCCCCCGCTTCCAAATTTCTCGAGTATGGAAATTGGGAAATGTATTAAAATTGCGACCGATTTTATATACTGTTCAATAAACTGTTTCTTGACCAATTGTAATGAGCAACAATTGATCTGAATTGATTTTTCTACATGTTGTCTATTGCGTTCTCGGACCATCCTCAAATTGTCGTATTGTCGATTATTCGTGATAAATCAGATATTGTATGATGCTACGAGATGAATTAAGATATTATAGCAAGTATGTGGTAAGCACATTAAGAAATATTACTAGCTATACTGTGTTTATCACGAGAAGTTCTTACTAGCTCGAAAGTGTAAATGAAATGAACCGAATCCTGTTGTTGTTACAGAGGGATTTTAATCCGAAGGTCATTCGTCCCTTAAATGAACCGAATCTGTCGAAGATAGTATGTTTTACATAACTTGAATTGCAGACGATGCTCCTTTCTTCCGTATTCTTCGCCTTCTTCTGATTGACCAATCTAGGATAAGATACATGAAGTTGATGTCTTGGTTAGTGATTTACATATCATGGAAAATTCACATGCGCGTTCGTATGGACAGTAAAAATATCAACATTATTTTAGTAGCTTACAATAAATTAAAATCACGCATGTTTTGGTTTCGTGCAAATTTTAATTATTTCTGATCAATGTTCAATGTGTTCTGATTTATATACTATGACATTTGCAATAGACTAACATGTAGAAAAAAATCAGATCAATAGTTGCTCATTACAATTGGTCAGGAAACAGTTTATTGAACAGTATTTAAAATCTGTCGCAATTTTAATACATTTTCCAATTTCCATACTCGAGAATTTAGGAAGTGTTCCCCTATTATATGATAAATCAACGATGCTGTTAGAAATATCATACAATGCTGAGTAGTATGATGTTATTACGGTCCGACGGCGCTGCAGCGGTAAATTCTCAAATTCATGTTATTTTGTGGGGTAAATTATGTGAACCAAATTGTAGTATACCGCGATATTTAGATCATTATAGATAAATCAGTAAATATCATCCAATAAACCCTTCTATGAACGTATGTTGGCCCTGAAAAGGGCCGATTGAGCTTGGATGCTGTGACCACGAGTCGAAATCTAGAAGCGGGGATCGGTCAACCTAGAAATCTTGAGCGATTTCACAAACCAGAAGGAAGCATGTTTTATAACCTCAGAATAGAAGATGATGCTCTACCCTTTTGTGCTCTTCGCTTTCCGATCGACCAATCTGGGAAATGGGTATGTGCCAATAATGTGTTGGGCTTGGAATTACTTGAAAATTGCGGAGAATGCTAATGCGTGAGAAATTGGTCGAACATGAATTGCTGGAAGGATTGACATCACTAAATATTCAATACGAGCTATTGATAATCAATAGTTTTCTTTATTATGAAGGTAAATTTCTGATCCAAAATTATTACAATTGTTCAATGAGAATATCTTTTCAAATGCATTCTTAATATGTCGCAATTTTGTTACATGTGATAATTTTGCTAATCAAAGTCTTCCCATAAAACATGGAAAATCAAAGACGCTGTTGGAAAAGCCACTCTATTTTACGATTGTTGTGGAATGTTGAGCACTCACCCCGACGGCACTGCAGCAGCGTCCGCGATTACAGTCTCAAAATGTTTAGTCATAAATTATTCATGACAAATGAAATTTTGTATGAAGCTGTGAAATTGATTTAGGAATATTAGAAGTCATATATAAAGTCGGAAATATTTCTCTTTTAAATCTGGCTGGGTGAACGCAAACAAGCGGTGAAGCACAAAGCGAGAATGACTTGCCCAACCGTGTTCACAGTTCGACCGCAAATTTTCCTGTGGACTGCTTCCTCTTCTTCTTCTTTTTCTTGGCGGTGGCAGCGCTGATGGCTTTGGCTTCGGACGGCATCTTCTCTCGCTCGCTCGACAGTTTGATTTGAGCGAAGCAAGACAAACGGAGAGGTCCTTCGCTATCGATGTCTGTGCCTGAGAAGCACGCCCGGTCAGAGCCAGACGATCTTTTGCCTGCTGAGATGCGATCCAAGCGGAGAATGGAAAGCAAATGACGTCAAATTTTCTCTAGCACCCCTATTTATAAATTTGCTTGAATCAACGTTCTCTTTTAAAACAGTAATTAAACTATTTGGACAGGTATGTGGGATTCAGTAAGTAAACGACATGACCCTTTGATGTCTTGTCTTTCAATTGAGGTGCCATTCAAGGAATTTCGTTAAACCAGCAAACAGTTATAAGAGTTCAAAATATAGAGAATTTTTATTTAACTTTCAAACTGTGCGGCATAATCAAATGCAAACGCATTCAGTTCCCGATGGTTAGTGCCTGTGCTTTTACTGTTCATAAGTCGCAAGGTGGAACTTTCCCCGAGGTCGTGTACGACTATGACAAAAGCCAGGATCAGCAATTGGTGTATGTTGGTTTGTCGCGGGTTACTTCACTGCAAGGACTATTTTTGACAAACGCTACCAATTTTTTCAAGTTCCATCACGCCAAAGGCAGCAATTCTCCCAAGAGGGTTGACTTAAGGAATGAGCTGCAGCGCTTAGGCAATCATCGATTAGTGACGCTTTGAGACAAACTGCGTCAACTACTAAATGCTCATGCAATGGATATTGCTACATACCAAAGCACTGGACCGATTCTATCGATTCTAACAATCGAAGCACCCGAGCTATCAAACATCTAATCTACTGGAGGAGTTTGGCGAACTACAGCTGGAGCCAGAAACCGATCACCCAACCAAGCAACACAAGGAAGCAACGACCAAACAAACAAATTCAATCATCTGGCATTATTCCTGGAACACATAACACTGGTTCTCGGAACCACAGAACGCCAAATGGTTTTGTTTAGGACTACCAAAATGAGTCCAAAAAGAGTTAACTTCTGAAAACTTCATCCGATCAATAACAACACAAAACTAGTACACTTACAAACTCATACACATGACAAATCAAATTATTAATCATCGTAGTTCTACGTCAACCCCGCGGTAATGTAATAGACATTACCCACCCCAAATTTTTTAGTTTATCACCTATTGGCAAACTCAAGTGGGCTGGTCACTAAGTATGAATGCCTGAGAAAAGAGATTGGTCTCTAGTTGAGATACTGGTGGAGATTAATGGCCTCATGAAACGTTGCGATTGCATGACCAATGACCATCGCGTAGTAAATAAGCGTGTACGAGAGGTAGTTGGTGAGATTTTGGGGAATATTGACGCAATTGGAGCTCTGGGATGTAGTCGGATTATATTTGACTTGCTATTCAAGTGTCCAAAGCAACAGGCACGATAATACAAATTTTAATGGTATACAAAAATGCCAAAATTGCCAAAAACGTATCCATTTTGTTGCCAAAATCGGGGGGTGCCAAAAATGGAGCATGCCAAAAACGGAATCCCACTGTATGTAGATTATTTTGGGTTATTTTCCAATGTGAAACGCATAAATTTTCTAAAATTATTGTTGCGTGATAAAATCGAACATTTAACCGTGCTTAAATCGAGAGTGATATATTGCAGCGATATTCAAACGAGCAGTGATAAAATCGAGATACTATTCGATGGTTTCTGATCATTTTTACTGATTTTTTTTTTAAAAACTTTGACTGTTTGTGAAAGTCAAGTTTTTGAATGGTTTGCATTCTAATTCTCAATTACTTTTAAATTTTGATTGTTTTCCACTAATTTCAACCGTTTTTGTCAATGTTCTAACATATATGATCATTTTTAACCATTTCACGATTTTTTATAATTGACATAACTGAATATATTGGAAGGAATAGCTTCATGGAATCTTCAGCAAAGTTGTAGATTTTAGCTAGATGTACAAGTTTTTGTGTAAATAGTTTTAAATTTTTCATCGAAAATTACACTTACTTAGAAGCTCGTGATTGATAAAAAATATTCAAGAATCAAGTTATATCTGTGTTCTGTGAAAGTTTCATTCGAATCAGTCCATAAATAACTAAGCTTACCAAAGTTGGTCATTTTGTATGGAAAATCGAAAAAGTTGCAAATGTTTTGTCCAATACTGTATATAACCATTTAAGCTGCTTTTGACCGTTGTCTACAGTTTCTGCTCGTTTTTGATCTGTTTTTTTTTTTTTCTAACGTTTTTGATTGTTGTTATCCGTTTTCGACAGAATGTTTCCGTTTTTGATAGGTAATGATCATTTATGGATGCTTGTAGCCGTTTTGAAAGTTTTTGATTGTTTTTCGACCAATTATGGTGTTTTTGATTGTTTTCCATCGTTATTTTTTTTCTACCATTTTTGCTGCGCTTCTAACTGTTTTTTTTTTTATATTTCGCTGTTTTTGTCCGGCTTTGATGGTTTTTGATCGCTACAGATCGTTTCTTATCTGTTCAAATCATTTTGACAAGTTATGATCGATTTTTTGCATATTTCTATCATTTTTGTTTATATTTTAGACTGTTTTCGACTGTTCTAGTTTATTTATGATAATTTTTTAGCAGCTTCTCTGAGTTTTCGACTATTTTTACTGCTTTGAACAGTTTGTGTACGTTTTGAATCGTTTTCGATAATGTTTAACCATTCGACGATCAAAACCCGTTAATTGTGATAAAAAACGATTTGCTTTTTGATCAAGTTTGACGGGTTTTGATCGTTTTTGACTTCAGTGATTCTTTTTAATATAAAATTCTGTCAATAATACTTCCATAAATTCCTTTGCATATTATGATTTTTTTTCGTGAATTTTCTGATTCTCCTGAAATTTGGCAGAAAGCTCTTAAAAATCCCCGTCAGGGAATCAAAACTAGACTTTTTTAAGAATGTCCACAAAAAATATTCTCAAAATGTTATTGAAAGTTTTTTTTGCAGGAAAAAAATTCAAAATTAGTACAAGGAAGATCTTTAAAATCTATCTCATTGATGTATTAGGATAAACCTCAAAAGAAATAAAAAAAAATGTTTCTTGTTTTTACAATTAGTATCCAAAACGACATTTTGTTTATCATTTTCTTAATAAAAGGCGAATGAATTTGGTAAAAACCTTACCACAAATAATAAAAAAATCTTAACTCTTTAAATTTTCCATCAATTTTGAAACTCGAATAAATTAAATATTTAATATTATTTTTGGATTTGGTCTTCATAATGACAATATACGACTTGGAATTCGAAGCTGAATATATTTAAGAAAAATCCTAATATATTTAAGATTGAACTTCCACTTTACTAGAAGCATAAGTGAGCATCTTAGCAAAATAATTTAATTAATTTTCTGAGAGAGCCTCTAGAAGAATTGTCTAGACCATCCTTAAGAGCCGTTTAAGATTTTATTTCATCATCGATGTTTATGACGTTTTGTAATATTTTCCCAAGATTTTTTAAGTGTAAATTATGTCCATATATTCATAAAGTGAATTTTTTGAAAAAAAAAATAAATAAGAGGAAATACTTAATTATTTTGAAACTAAAGAAATTCTGACAGTAATGAAGTCAAATTTGGTCGAATACTATGGAGGATTTTTTTAAATTTAGCTTAATTTTTGTTAGACCATCTCTGTTTATCTGAAGAAAGCTTCAGATAACTATTTTGTCTGGTGATCAACATGTAATCGTAGGTTAAAAAATTACCCTCTTTTTATTACTGTTTGAGCCACCCACACACATTGTCCACAAGAATACGACACACTGGTTTTACAAAACCGTGTCAATCGTCTGGCTACAATCTGGCATCCGGCAAACGAACGGAAAGCTCTTTTACGCCTTGAGAGTCCGACAACGACGTGATTTCGCATTAGCTGAGTCAAACTTGGACTTTTGGTGTCATTGAGGTAAACAGTACACCTCTCTAGATGATTCCCCGGAATATGAAAACGTTGAGCACACCCCGGCTGAATCTAATCAGCCCAATCAATCTTGGTTATTCGCTACAAGTTTGCCAATGTTTACAAGAATTGCACTTCCTGCTGCCACCAGTTTTTTTTTTCGGGGGTGGTTGCCGCCAGAGGGAGTGGTTTCCCAGAAAAAAAGAACACCAAAACGATTACCGAACAACTTTGCAGCGCAAAATGACGACATGACCGAATTACGGTGGCATCCGAAAGGGCAGCCTATTTATTGAGCCAATAAATAATTTAAACGTAGAATATCATTTAATAAACTATGGATATATTTTAAGTTTTATGAGCATTATCTTATATAATATATATTATATGGTGTATTTTGAAATTATTCTCTAGTGCAGTATTTAACTTCAATTGAAAAATTTGTTTCCTTTATTAATGGAAAACATTAAAAATTATAATGGTAAATAGTTTAATTAATCATGAAACATTTTCAGTTTCTTGTAGTCGCAAAAACTTTCTGCCACCCGAAAGGGAAGGCAAGTAGCGAAACACAGTGACAACTGCCTCTGGCCCATCCATCATCTTGTCGGTATTTTATCACGCTCAAAAGTTCACCAGAAATCAGCCTTTGGCCAACGTCGATGACATCACACCTTACGGCATTGTTTATGTTCGGGGATACAATTTCACAAAATCAGCAACTATTCGTATGAGCTTTTTCTACTGAAAGGCATTCCTCGAAATGTATTGCTCTCAAAACAATTGTTAGTTGAATTCCTATTAAGGGTTTCAGTATGAGTTGCTCAGTGCTTACCCGCAGCATCTTCTTCGGTGGAAAAATGAAATCTAGCTAAACTGCTTACTCTTACACTTCTCCAGCTTGGTTGATCTGGGAAATCCCTGCTTGTTTCCAAACACCATGTACCATCATAATATTTGG